>NC_143586.1:66846001-67457601 GCF_048544385.1 Mastigoproctus giganteus | reverse complement strand
TATCTTAGATAACGATTCTCAATTGCCGTTGATCATGGGGTCAGTTCAAAATGTTGAGGCTAAATTTTTGGTAGATTCAGGCGCTAGCGTAACTTTAATTAATACAGACTTATTTAATAAAATTAAACATGATAAGTCTCTAAATCCAAGAACTCCAAACTTGACGGTAACGGGTGTATCTGGTTATGTAGTACCGATCCGTACTGAAATTACAGTAAACATTAAACTGGATAATACATGTTTTCAAGATAATGTTTTGGTAGCTAATGGAAATTTCACCGGACAATATAATGTTATATTAGGGTTGAATGTTTTGAGACGTTTTTCCTTCATAGTTGACTTAGGCAAAAAAATGATCCGATCAATTCCATTGAATATTTGTTTAAGAGAAGTAGGTGTTAGGGAACAAGTCATGAGTTCTAAACCCGTGGTAGCTAAGCTCACATGTAAACATGTGCTACCCCCTGCGTCAGAGAGGGTAGTGACAGCATATTGTAACCAACTTGCTGTTTCCACTGAACAATTGATGCTAACAGAGCCTAATTTTAACCTAAGTAGTGAAGACTTAGCTGTCAGGTGTTCAATCGACAAAGTACAGTCCGATGGATTGATATCAGTCTTGGTGGCAAATTTGTCGGCTGAGCCTTTATATCTTCCAAAGGGGATGGGCATTGCTAGTTTGGAAAGGGTTGAAAATAATCCAGTTACTTTTGCAGGTAAGGAAGTAGAAGAAAATAAGGCATCTCCTGTGACTTTAAAAGATTTTGATCTTGATCATTTGACTGGTGATCAGAAACATAAACTATCGGACTTGTTGTATGAATATAGAGACATTTTTGCCAAGTGTCCAGCTCAGCTAGGAAATTCAAAGGTATATAAACATAGAATTAAATTGACGGACAGTATACCGGTTAAGCAGTCAGCTTATAGAGTTCCTTTCTTGTTGAAAGATGAAGTTCGAAGGCAGGTGAATGAACTTTTGGAGGCAAACATCATTCAACCCAGCAACTCCCCATATTCAGCGCCAATTGTTTTGGTGCGCAAAAAGGACCAATCATATAGGCTGTGTATTGATTTTCGGAGATTGAATGCGAAAACGGTTTCAGATGCATATCCTGTCCCAGATTTAAATGAAATTCTCCAACTTTTAGGGAAAGCACGCTACTTCTCTTCACTTGATTTGCGAAGTGGATTCCATCAAATTGAGGTGCACCCAGCTGATCGACACAAAACCGCCTTCACTACTGGAGAAGCCTTATTTGAGTTTTCTCGAATGCCACATGGATTAAAGAATGGATTTTCGTCATTCTTGAAAGCCTTATCATTAGTGCTTCATGGTCTCGGTGAAGAATCGATTTTCGCTTACCTTGATCATATAATTATTGCATCGCCCAACCTTAATGAGCATCTCTTGAGGTTGCGAAAGGTTTTCCAGCGTCTGAGAGAATACGACCTTAAGCTAAAACCTAAGAAATGTGAGTTCCTGAAAGAACAGTTTAAATATGTTGGGCATTTAGTTAGTTCTGAAGGCATCCGTCCGGATCGAGAAAACTTAGTCGCCGTTCGAGACGCACGCCCCCCCCGGTCCGTAAAACAAGTCCGATCATTTCTTGGAATGGCAGGTTTCTATAGGAAATTTATTCCCAATTATGCAGAGATAGCAAGACCTCTCACTTCGCTAACAAAAAAAGAAAAACCTTTTGTTTGGGACTGTTCCACGCAGCACGCTTTCGATCAACTGAAAATTGCCTTGACAACTGAACCTCTGTTGGTTTTTCCTGACTTTACAAAACCATTTCTCTTATCTACTGATGCCTCAGCGTACTGTGTAGGGGCCTGTCTCGAGCTTCAGATGGATGAAGATACAAGACAGCCAGTTGCCTATGCTTCTAGGCTATTAAAGGAGTCCGAATTGAATTATAGTACGACAGAGAAAGAAGCTTTGGCTATTGTTTTCGCGGTCACAAAGTTCAGACCTTTTTTAGTGTCCAATCATTTCACCCTGATAACAGATCACCAACCCTTGAGTTATTTGCTCAATCTGAAGAATCCTTCTCCCCGCTTAGCGAGATGGAGTATGCTTTTACAAGAATACGACTTCCAAATTCAGTACCGTCCTGGTAAAGTACATTCGAACACAGACTTTCTTTCAAGGCCAGTGTTAGAAGAGGATGAAAAGAAAAAAAAGGCCAAGGAAGCCTAAAACAACTGAGTTAGTGGCTCCCATATCAGCTGATTTAACTATGGAGTCATTGGTGATGCCCCAGCAACAAACCAGAACTTTAATTAAAACCCTGCAAAGAGAAGATCCGGTTTTAAGAAAATTAATTGAACAATTGGAAGGAATACCCCAGGCATCAGCAAAAATCCCAGATTCCTTCTATTTATCGAAAGAGGGAATACTATATCATTACACTTTATCTGACCCTGGAGCGACAAGAGAAGAGCCAACAGAACAATTAGTGGTCCCCGTTGGCCTAAAGACAGAGGTATTGAAAGCATGCCACGACAACGGAGGCCATTGGTCTCTACAGAAGACATTAGAGAAGGTAAAAAAGAATTTTTTCTGGATTGGGATTTACAGCGACATTAAGAATTATATTGAGTCATGTCCATCGTGTTTGGAACGAAAAGGGTACAATCCGAAAGCTAAAGCAGCTCTGATGAGAGTTCCCAGTGAAAGTTCACCTTGGGTGCGAGTATCATTAGATATCCTAGGACCACTTCCTATGTCCTTGAGAGGACACAAATATTTATTGTTAGCAGTGGATAATTTCACGCGTTATGTTGAAGCAGTTCCACTCAAAACTCAGAAGGCAGATGAAGTAGCCACCGCATTTATAAACAATGTGATAGCGAGACATGGAATTCCTAAATACATACTCACCGATCAAGGTACAAATTTCATGTCCTCATTATTGCGACAAGTATGTGAAAAATTGAACATTCACCAAATTCATACCTCTCCGTTTCATGCGCAGTGCAATGCCAAGGTGGAACGCTTAAACCATACCTTAGCGAACATATTATCCCATGTCATAAATCAGACTCAGACTGACTGGGACGAAATGATTCCATTGGCTGTAGCTGTATATCATGCTGCAACTCACAGTTCTACTCAAGAAACACCCAACTTTTTAATCTATGGCAGAGATTTAGTGTTACCTTCAGATTTATGGCATGCAAAATTAAGGCCAAGTTACGCATCCTTAGAGAACTATTCAGAAGAAATGTGTGCACGACTCCGTAGAGCTTATGAAATGGTCTCTGAACATTTGGAGGAAGCAGTGCAGAAACAAGAACAACGTAGAGCAGCAGTGGCTGTGGATAAGAATATTCGAGTAGGAAACCTTGTTTACCTTTTTACTCCCAAGGTGAAAGCCGGTACCACGAAGAAACTGGCTCGATTGAGTACAGGACCTTACCGTGTGATCAATCAGACCTCTCCAGTCAATTTTGAAATACAGAATATAAATAAACCTAAGGACAAGCAGTTAGTGCATGTTGACAGATTGACAAAGGTGGTAAATAGAAAAGTGTTTCCTGAACTTAGAGTAGAAGAGTCAGAAGAATCAGAAGATGGTGAAATACAAGATCAATCTGGTACAGAGACAGTGCCAAAAGTGCCAAAAGAAACATGGATCTTTGATGACCCCATAATAGAAGAATGTGATTTAATCCCACCCATAGACCCCCAACCTGTGTATTTGCAGCCAACCAGAACTGCACCTATTCCAGAACCTTTGACGACATCTTCAAATGAGAACCAAAATAGGCCGTCAGTGATAAAACAGTCTGAAGAGACAGTTGAATCTACCCATAAGCCTGCACAGACACATGACTATAATTTGCGCAGTCGTAGTCGTGTAACTCACACACCATATGTGGTAACCCTTAATCCACCATCACAAAATGAAGTGAGAATTCACGAATCAGCTTCTGACAGTAGAGTAGGAACAGAACATGGAAGCTCCTCTCATGAAACAGAGATGCAGAGAGGCGAATCTTCTGATCAAAATACAGAAGAACATGGAAGTGCAGATCACGCTGATCAACCCAGTGGATTAGATAGGACTATTCAGTGGATGTTGGGAAGTCCACTTACCGCGAGGTTAAATACACCAAATGATGACAGAGGCCTTGATTTGGCAGGTCTTATAAGAGATGCGTGGAGAGATTAAAACTATAAAGAAGCAAAATTGAAATTTGTGAGAAAGAGAAAACAGTATGAGGAAAAGTTTGTTATTGTGTTTCCTCCATCTTTAAAGAAAAGAAGTCAGTTCTTGGAGAGGGAAAGTTATATAAGAATAATGATTCCAGTATCATGCTAAATTGATGCATAGTGGCATGAGATGAATATTGCATTCGGTTGAAGATGATTTGATTATAAGCTAAGAGATACATTAAATGAAGTTTCTGATTAATTAGAGTATCAGACCCATGAAGTTTTTATTTACAAAGGGAAAAGAAAGGCTAGTTCTCATCAAACTCTATCATTGTGTTTATCAGCAGTTATGTTAGGGATGATGTAGTGAGCACAGAGAATTAAAGGATACAGGTAGAGAACATGGAAAGAGAATCTGGAATTCAAATAAAAACAAGAGTTATTTTCAGGAGTTGTTTCACGCCAAAAAAAAAAAGAGAAGGTAAAAGAAGATAAATACTAGAACTCTTATTCAAATTTGACCATTGAGGAAAATATTTTCTTATGGAACCTATATTATCACCCTCATTCCACAAAACATGTTGCAATTCTATAGGCCAATTTTGAGAGGAAGGTTACAGTGGATACTTGGGCCTTTTGGGTGCACCCCTGGTTTCCTTTTGTTTTCTCTCTCTCTCATTGCTGACTAAAATTTCACTACAAGAGAAAAGATTCTGGGAAAAAAATATAAATATGTCTAGATGTATATTTAGGCTTTTCTTTTGAAGATCGGATGAAATAAGTGGACTGAGGATGGCTGGTTCCGCCCAGTTACTGCTTGTTTTGTCGTTCCTCCGAAGAGAAGAGTAGAGTGTAATAAATAGTAACACCTGTGTTTCTAGATGAAGATAAGAGAATCTTTCCTTGTACCATTTTGAAAAAGAATACTCAGCCTCATCCTGAGTTAAAGTTGAAACAATATAAATCAGAGTAGTAGTTCCATAAATAATTATTTTTTTTGAAAAGGAGTATATCCACTAATTACAATTGTATCACATATGACGTTAGAAGAGTAAATGATATTGTATTAAAGTAAAGAGAGTTTGAATAGTACTCATACTTGGTCAATATCAACTGCAATAATGAAAAGGGAACAGAAAGCAAACTGTTGAAGTATCAATCTTGTGCTCTTGCCTTTGATAATCCAAATAGCTGATGATTAAAATAGTGCACTGAATGAGCAGATCAGAGCTCATTTTCAAGTTTAGAGATTGGTTACTAATTTCTGTTAAGGGAATTTTGTTTATCTGTCATGAGTGACTTGTGTGTTTCTGTTTTGGAAAATAAAGAGAAAAATCCGTTTTTTGAAAAGAAGTGAAAGGAAATAAGGAGGTGACAGTTTTGGAATGTGATCAAATACAAGAAAAGTGAGTGGAAAGTGTATAGATGAAGGGTAAAGGGCATGAGACCTCACCCCTCTCCTACAAGTCAAAACAAAATGTAAAAAGATGAATTAAGGTTGTGAACCTAACAGTTAAACGAATTGAACAGAAAGAAGAAAGAAAGTATAAATGAGATCCACTTAACATTTTACCCTCTTCTTGCTCAGTTGCTTAGAGGATATTTTTTTAGGATGTCTCAGTTTTTTATGTGCATGATCGTTGTCCTTCCTCTGAAGGCATGCAAAAAGTTCTCCCATTCAGAACTGTAGTGAACATTTAGTCTTTCTCATGCTCTGACATGGTGTTCCTGTTAATAGTGAAGGACTATCTCCATGAAATCACTCAAGGAATATGATGCAGTCTTCACAGCTGACAAGTGTACTCAGTGGCCTTAAACTTTAAGGATTTGTGGACCCAAGAACTCTCTCTATGTCTGGAGAGTTAGTGAGATATTCCCCACAGATGATGGTTGCACCATCAAAAGGTGCTGAATAGTTAAAACTATACAATTGGTCAGTTGATATAACTGCCTAAATTTTTACGGTTCAGTTTGTAGTCTTATAACATTGCAAGTATAAGTTGGAACGTGCAGCCATATTTATTCAATGTATTCTTTGATTTTTTGTTCTTATTGCAAATTCTGTATATTAGTTGCAGGAATTTAATTATATGTGAGGATTTATATTATATAATCATTTAATGTTTGATGTTTGCTATGTTTTTCTTTTTTTTAAAAAAAAGGGTAAATAAATAAATAAATATGATAGAATAAGTAAAATAAATGTTCACCTGTTAGAAGAATATTTTTTTTTGCTGTTAACTTGATATATTTTTAAATACATTTATTATAAAAGGATGTCATATGTATTGAACATTTGTGTTGTCTCAGTTGCTAACTGTCATAATGAATAGTATATCTACTGTCATATTATACTAATTTTGTTAAAAAGAATAGATACAGATTCTTTGATTTTTTTTTTTTTGTTGCATGTAATACTATTGTGTGGAGCAATGGTGATATAAAGGAAATGTTACCAAAGAATTCTTTGAGAAGTAGTTCCAGTATTTTTCCCTGACCAACAATGAACAATCCTATCAGTATTCCAGTGCTTCAAATGTCCAGTTCAGACGTTGTGTAGAGAACATTCAGTGCAACATACTACAACAATTTGTGTTAATACAAAAATAAACATTGCTACAATATAGACATTGCATATATGATAAACACCTCTTGTGAAAATTTACTTGCTAATATGGGATTTTGTTTAAGGTCTGTGGAGACCAAGTTGCGGATCAACCAAGGTAGGGTTGTTGAATGTGAAAATTTACATAAAATTATCGTTGTTGTTATTAGAGGACTCAGAAGATTTTGAAAAGTGTATGTAGACACATTATTTCTTTTTGTTTGGGGTACCATTTATCATAGTGGAGAACATTCCGAATTCTGTAAGAGGAAAGATGTCTGTCACTTCATTTTTTTTTACACCGGTAGAATTCATGTTACACGTTTTTTTTTAAAAAAAAACGAAACTTGAGAAATTTTGAGCTTGTCAAATTCTCGGCGCTCAGAATTTCTTATCCGTAGGGGGAAGGTGTGTGAAAATGTTTTCACTTTTCAGCCCTTTCGCTTACTTTCAAGAAGTAATTTCGCCTAATAGTGCCTGATATTTTTTTTTTTTCACGGTCTGTACAACGAACATAGCGTCCCTTGACAGAGCTAAGCTTTTACTTTCGAATTCAAACACCCCAGGGGTGCGCTCGCCGTAATACTACACCACAGTGACGTCACCCGTTCTCCTGAGCGGACAAGAATGTTGATCGAATGCAAAGGTCCGAAGAACGGTGAAAATTGTTATATGATATGAGTAGAAATTACCAGAACAAGACACAGCAGGTCTTGCATAACAAGACCTTTATAAAGATATTAATTGTCACTACGAGGCCGTGCATGGTACAGTATCAATTTATTTCTCACCCCCCCCCCCCCCGAAGCGATGCAGGGATAGATATATTTGAAAGGGGAAGAACAGAAAGACAGACGGACACAGACAGGGGCAGACACAGTTATCTTTGTGCAAGACATGACTGAAGAAAGAGTAGTAATAGTTTTGGCCGATTTTTGTCATTATGTGAAGAAGAGGTAAATTAATAATTAATAGGAAAAGATGAGAAAAGAACTATATTGATGTCTGGAACAGATTCCCCCCCCCCCCCGAGGCGTTGCAGAATATTTTCGGGTAAGACAACCCTTATTGTTTAATAACAAACTGTATTAAATCACCCAAAAGCCAACCTATTACCTGCATACGTTTTAATGCATTTATAAGACACCTTTCCTCACATAAATATACCCCGACAACTGTATTATTTTCTTAGTATTCAACTTTAATGATAATGCGACTTATTAATTTAATTGTCAATTACTAATTACACTATTAAGATAATATAATTACCTGTTTCATATTTTGAACAGTGGTATGCTCTGACAAACACTAATTATTTTGTACTTGCTAAGGAATTAGTGGAAAAACCATATGAAGAATATTACAACATTGTAATATAGCTAACAGCAAGATAATGCTTGCATTCAATTAATTTGTCTAACAATTAAATACCAATTAATCTAACTTATTTACCAGTTATATTGTACTCACTTGTATACATATATGTTAAATAAACCTTATTTTGTTTGTTATTATTTTGCGTTCTGATCATTCTTCCTAAATTACATACAATTCACTGAACAATAATTATTTTAAGAATCATTTATGGCGGCATTTCGAACCAGCCCTTAGCTAAGAGTTGTTTCGGGATGAAAAACACAACGCAATTCTGTCGCTGCGAGTACGCTCACTGTGACATGTTGAGTGAGACTTGAGGGCGCAGGATTTTGTCCTAATTTGAACCACTAGATAGATCATTCGAAACCCAGGCTTTTCTGGAATTCACATGATATTGTGCTGACTTGCTATAGCGAGGATTCACGAGTATATTGATAGGCAAGAGCATAATATGACGGAAAAGCCTGTGGAACATTCCTCTCTTAGTCCTCGTCTTTCCATGCATTTATGGACTCCATCCATCCACACCTACCTTGGTCTTCCTCTCTTCCTTCTTCCTAGTGCCACCCAATTCATAATCACTTTTGTAAATCTATCCTTTTCCATTCTTCTGGTATGCCCATATCACCTAGTTTTTTTCATTTCAATTACCTGGATTATATCAGTTTTCACTTCCATCATTCGTCGAATCTGTTCATTTCTTATTTTTCCAGTCTCGATTTTCCTGCTGTTCTTCTCCAGTAGTCCATTTCTGTTGCAGGCAATTTTGCCTTTTATTCACTGTCCATATTTCTGCTCCATAAAGCATAATGCTCTGCGCTATTTATTTACTTTTGTCTTCGTCCAAGAGCTTAGGTGACACTGGCGGCAACAATCCAGAGAATAATGGGCTGCCTGGATCCCTCCTAGTGGTGTATGCGGGCATCTTGGGGTCCCACCATCGGCCCCGCTGCCAAATGCTAGGACATAACAACAGAACCCAAGATATACTACACATTCAAGACACAACACTTTCCTGGCATTTACACTAGTGGTGTATTTTTTCAGAGATGTGAAACGACACAGATGTGAAAAACCACAGGGGGCGACTAATCCTAACACTATGCATGCACCCATTGGGAAAAGCTTCTATTCCCATCTTGTCTATAACGTGAACTTTTATGGTAATTTTTTCACACATACGCTAAGTACGTAGGTCTAAGTCAAGGAAAGCAAGGATCTCCTCCTGGGTTTTATCTCCAGAAAAACCGGCAAACCGACCAGAAAAAAACATCCAATTTATGGGCCTAGTACAGATGGCTGGATGATGTTGTTTTCGGACAGTTTTGTCATTCTCATTATTACATCCAGGTCATTTTTATTTTCCAGGCCAGTGGAAAATAAAAAATACATAGGGGTAATTGTGCAGGCAAATATAAAGTTCTATGACCGATGCAGACAGGCTGCCAGAACAGCTCATGGGGTTTTGTCAATGATATACAGGAATTTTGCTAGCAGGGTAAGGTGATTGTCCCATTGAAGAGGGCAATAGTCAGGCCACATCGTGAGTACTGCATACAGATTTGGAGACCTCATTTTCGGATGGATGTAGAGCTGATGGAACGAGAGTAGAGAAGGACAGCGATATTGGTCAGGGAAACAAAGGGGTGCTATTACCAAGAAAGGCTTCCATTTTGCAAATTGTAGCGTCTGGAGACTAGGCACCTGCGAGAAGATCCGATTGGGGTGTAAAGGCTTAAAACGGAGAGAGCTAGCTCAATGCTAGTAGGATTCTTCCTCTTGCTCGGACTATGCACATGAGGAAATAATTTCAAAATGAGGAAGGATTGTTGCAGAATAGATGTGCGGAAGTTTGCCTTTAGCCAGCGAGTGGTTGATTGTTGGAAGACATTTCCACGTCTTATTGTGGAAGTTGATAACCGAAATGGATTCAAGGAAGAACTAGATTTTCATTTGTTCAACGTTCTTCGTGCAAATATCAAATTAATTCCGAGTTTATGTTGATCACATTTAAACCTGAAATTTGTATCTTTCACAGCCAGACGATGGCCCGCAATCGGAGGGATGTTTTGTTTTTTAGGACACTGCATGTATCCGAGAGCCCTTGTCGGCAGCACAATGAGTATAATCACCTTCCTCCCCACACCAGTTGGAAAAGACCTGAGGTCGAATGCTGGTGAATGATGCGAGAAATTTTTATGGAGCATTTTCAAAATCTGGCTGTGTTAGTCGGTCTAGGGCGAGGGGTGAAAGGTTTTACTCCCGGAAACTTGGTTTTTCTTTCATTAAACGACAAGTCAACTAATGAACACAAGCGATTGGGCTTGGCATACCCAGGGTTCTGAGCTCTTGCTTTCTCTCAGGTAACTAATTTTCTTTTTTGTCTGGTGCAGCATAAGCTTCAGGCTTCTTTGCACCATATGGCTGATAATAATAATAATAATAATAATAATAATAATAATACAACACAATACAATTTTATTTATCAAGAGAATTCGTTTACAATAAATAATAATAATCACTCTGTGTACTTGGTAGCAATACCCGCCACGAGGTATCCTGAAAGTTACGTCCAAGTTAACAACGCAAAAACGCATTATGCAAGAATGGTTCGGAAAGTATTACACAGATTTCCACCATATTCCCTGCTTCCCCACATTAACGTGATGTCTATCGTACAGCACAGTGTGATATGTCGGAGAGAACTATTCAGCAGCGAATCCCCTTCCTTCAACTTTGTCGTAGCTATGCAATATTTTGTTGGAAGGATAGTTACAATAAGACTAAATCTCACTAAAACACCACGTATTATCCATGCCACGTGCATTCTTGCTATTTTTCGAAATAAAGGATTCCCAATTCGATACTGAATAGAAGTTCGTTTTTTTTTTTTTTCGGCCAATGTGTGAATAACCAACTTGCAATTCATATTGCTCTTTGTTTGAATAATGGGCAACAGCGATGATTGAAAAATTTTGTATTTATATGTCATCGTTGGTATCTCCGAAGTCATGAGTGAATGCTGAAAATAAGTTTTTAAACAATTTATCATCTTTCTACTCTGGGTGGGTAGCACAGTAGTATCGTCACCGTTCTTCTCACACCGGGTGGAAAAGGCCCGGGTTCGAATCCCGTCGATGACGCGAGGAACTTTAGTGGGCTTTTTCACTCCGTGGCTGAGTTAGTCGGTCTCAGGCGTAGATAGCATGGTTTTTTCCCTCAGAAACTGGCGTTTTTTCGTCCAGCAAAACAGGCAAATCGACCAGAGAATACACGCAATTTACAGACACGAATACGGGTTAATGTAATCATTTACGGGTAACCCTAATATAGTATTTTTTTTTATCATCTTGGTTGAACATGATTTTCCTTTAAAGATAGCTCTACGTTCTGTTAGCATTAGTAGAGGCATATGATGCAAGAAAGCAAGCTTATGCAGCAGCAGCCAAAAAAAAAAACAAAAAAACTGTTATTGTTGTTGTTGTTGGATTTAGGTGAATCATAAACTCAGGCTATATTGCACCTCACCTGCCCTCGTCGATAACACAGTTGGTAAACGCGCCATCCTCTCCACACCGTGTGGAAAAAACTGAGTTCGAATCCCGTCGATGACATGAGGAATTTTTATGGACCTTTTTCACAACGTGGTTGTTTTAGTTCGTCTCAGGAGAGGATAGCATGATTTTTCCTCCCAGAAACTCTGAATTTTCGTTCAGAAAACAAAAAATCAACCTCAGACAACACAGTATATAGAGCGCAGTTAGCCATAGTCCTGATGCGCCTAAATTCTTATTACTATTGTTATATTGCACCATGTACTTCATTAATCCTTGCATTATTGCACCTATTCCATGTTTTGCATTTTATGCACCATGTGTTGCATACCCTATCTGTATATTTCGTGAGTTCTTTAGTTGGTTTGCTAGACCAAAATCTGGAATTTCCGTGAGAAAACACTACCCTCACTCGAGACCGATTAACTCAGCCAGGTTGGAAAAAGGAACCATACAAGTTCCTTGCGTATTGTTGGGACTGGAACTTAGGTCTTTTCCACCAGGTTGGGAGGACTTGTTTATATTAACTGTGCTGCCCATAAGGGAAAATTTCAATTCATTATGCTAAAAACAGGATCGTCGTTGTAATCCAAACGATGCGGAAGTTTCGAGATCGCTGTTGTGATCTAACAACCTTCACACTGTGTGGAAAAGGCGTATTGGTTTTTTTTGCGAGTAGCGTTAAGTTTTTATTATTATTAGCCCTATGGTACAAGGAAGCCTGAGGCTTATACTGCACTAGCCAAAAGAGATTCCCGAGTTACCCGGGGGGAGAGAGAGAGAGAGAGAGAGAGAGAGAGAGAGAGAGAGAGAGAGAGAGAGAGAGAGAGAGAGAGAGAGAAAAGATGATGATATCCAGCTCAAGACCCTGGAGTTAGTTGGTCTTGAATGAGGGATTAACTTTTTCGTCCTAAAAACAAGTACGTCGACCGAAGACATTCTATTACAGACACCCTATGCTAGTGTTGACGCTTCGTATCCTTAATTGTTATGGCGCCTAACACATACGACCACAAACATTCAAAATCTATCAACAGCTTGGTTTGCTCTTTAAATTTTACCACTTGGCTGAAGCGATCCTGACATAGCTGGCAGCCACACACACTTTATGACGATCATTAAATTTAATGCCGGATTTTCAACAGGAACAGACTTTAAACATTTTGAAATTATAAGTAAAAACGATTATTAAACAAGCGTATTTGATATCTGCAAAGAAATTGAGTAAAAGTAAATTAGTGTATATAGTTCGAAGTACTGTACCGTATTGCAATTTCATAACAAGATTTATCAAAATGACGTGTAAGATATAACACAAACAACCAGCTTAGTGACTGAACCGCCATCTTTAGTGAGTTATTGTAAATTTTTCAGAAGTGTTTGTGTGGTCATTTAAACACATAGATAGATATTTGGTATTTTTAATACTAGTTAAATTTTGTAAGTGATTTATATGAAATTTTTATAAATACAGAGTAATTCTGTAAGAGATGTAAAGGAGTTTACAGATATTTAAGAGGAACATGGTGTATGATGGTAAGTTGAAAATATCCAAAAAATCCACTGATTACTAGTACGTTACATTCAACAGATTACGTATAAATAAAATGTAAACATTTCTTTTTCGGTTGGATGATATTGTTGCATTTAGACAAGCTTATGATTACTTAATAAGAATTATCATATATAATACAAAAAAGTAGCTTCATATCAACGTCTTTCAGATTTAAGTAACACGTTCATTGGGGAGAAAGCAGGAAGTAATATTTTTATTTAAGGAATGCTACCTAAGAATTACAGTATTTTATGATCGTATTTTCTTTATTATGTAAGACACCCCTTTTCAAAAAAGAAAACTACAAATTAGTCATTTTTATTTATTTGTTTTATATATTGGAACTGAAAATATCGTCATTAAGTATTACTTTATGATGCAAAATTCTTAGATCGAAATCCTAACACAAGATGTCTCAGCATGCAAAATGTATATGAAAGGAAAGCATTCTGAATGAAATTAAATTGTGTACACTTCATTGTTCAGCGTTATGGTAGTAACCAGAATTATCAAGTATTGGATAGGAAAAAAAAATAAATAAAAAATAAAAGAAGATAGTATATATTTAAATGTTTAAACCTTGTAATGTCAAAATTATTTTAAAATAATGCTAATATTAAAGGGACAGTTTTATTCAACTTCTTTTTTAGCGTACATATATTTATTGTTAATTTGATTGCACAACATATTGTGTAAGTTCATATTTCTGTTGTAAATTTTTTTTCTTATATTTTAAAGAAATTATGGTAGGAAGAATTCATTTTTATGTTTTCCAGAAATGTGTAAAAATGACTGCTCTAAATGTTCATATATTTTACTCCTATAAATCATTTCCAGGCATAGGAATAAAATATATGAAAATATAGAGTTTGTATTTTTTAAAAAAATTAATATATTTAAAATGTTTATGTGGGAGGGCAGCTGTAAAGAAATGCCACTTAGTTCAGAAACTCAGCACCAGGTGGCATTGCAAGTACTGACACATGAATATATTGATGTTCATGTAGGTTTTTCATGTAGCTAGTAGTGCCTAGTTACTGTTTGTGCAATAATGTTTCCCTGTGATTAGTTGTTTATAAGTTATGTTGTTTTAAATGGAAGCATAATTGAACACATGGTTCAGGCAGCGAGCAGTTATTAAATACTGACTGACCAAAAGTCAATTTTTTTTTAAAGGGACCACATTCAGTGCAAGCTGGTATGTTGAGATATTATTGTTGCACAACAGCCTGGAAGTAAGAAGTGTTGTCATGTTGAAGCAATGGTGCTTCAACACAACAATGCACAGTCTCACTGCAGCAGTGCAACATTGGCAAGAGTTTCATTGCTGGGATTTGAAGATAAGTTCAACTCCAAAGCAAGATACGACTCTGAGGAAGAAGTTAAAGCACCCACAAAGAGGTGGTTAGCCTCTCAGCTGAGTAAATATTACTTGTAGGGCATACAAAAACTTAAGTACTCTGCAGAATGAATCCAGTTATGTGGGACGTTTGTATGAAAATGATACACCACATTAAAGACAACTTTTTCTTTTTGATTGATCTTTGTTCCTTCAAAAGTTATGCAGTAAGAGGAATTAATTTTCTGCCCACCCTCGTATATAATCAGTTTTCTACTGAATTTTTAAACAGTTGGTAGAAGTCAGTAATAATCCACTGAAAGAAGAAGAAAAATTTATGTAGGCAGTAATATATGTTTGTTAAATGCATGCTTATTAAAATTAAAAAAAAAAAAAAAAAACAGTAAACACTTTTCGGTAAAAGATGCAAAATTTTAGATTGTATATTTGTTCGATTTTAACAAAAACTTCCTTTAGTTTTTCACATATTTATAGCATTGTCCTAGTGTAGAATTATATATACTGTACTTCATATACTTTTCCACTGTAGAAAGACAAAACGGATTTTTCGAACATTAGGATATTAAAATACAGCTTTTAAGAATTTCATTTGAATCCTAACCAATGAATACTGTTGCCTGTGGAGTATTCAAACAAATAATGAATTAAATAAATTTAGTTTCCAAATTTAATCATATATTATCTAAATATATATGCTTTTTAAATGGTAATATCAGAGAAACATATATTTTATTTTTACTATTTAGTACATTTGGTTTTATGTGGAAAAAGTTTTGCCATTTTATCCATAAGGGCTTCATGAAATTTAAAGAGCATGAAATATTTACATTTTATGCCATTTAAATTTTCTCATCTGTTAATGGTTTAACATTGCAGACCTTTTCACTGTTGAGGTCATTTTCCTTGCCATTAAGCTAGTTGTATTGCACTTCCAAAATTATTTTTATTTTTTATTATTTTTTTCTTTCAGTCTTGACCACAGTTTCATATTTTTGTTTTGTCATTGTTTGTTATAGATTTCTCCTTTCTAACTGCATTTAACATGAATATTAACTACCACTCAAAGGAATATAGCAATGTTTTAAATGAAGCAGATTTCCAAAAAAAAAATATTTCAACCATTAGTGTTTCAATATCTTCTATTGTAAATAAAAATATTACGATGGGTCAAGTGTAGGCAATCTTGAAGTGTTGATTGGAGGAAGCAAGGTAGCATATTTATGTAAAAAATTGTATTGTTTGAATATAGTGAAATTATAGTAGTCTTATAATACCGTGACCATTGTTTAAATTTGTTTGAATTGTTTGAATACATTGTTTGAATATTAACCCCAGGGGCTCACATCTGGTGAGTATGTATTGTTTTTACTATTATTTATTATGTATGGGCTTGGCACACCCAGGGTCCTGTGCTGGATATTATCATTCTTCTCTTTCTTGGTGATTCTACTTCCGACTCTTGTTTCCCCCCCCCACCCCCAGGGAACTCAAATTTTTTTTTTTTTTTGGCTGGTGCAGCATAAGCCTCATGCTTCCTTGCACCATATGGCTAATAATAATAATAATTATTATTATCTTGATCCCAGCACTTCTGCTGTTTGAAGCATCTCTTGAACTCACGATGATACTCTCCAGTATTTTTCCTGAAATTCAGCTTGACTCTCCATGATGCCTTCGAATCTTCATCTTTTTAATTGCATTTTCTTTTTGGGAATGGGGGGAACCATCACCATTTTATTTTTGGCTAAACACTGCTGAACCAGTGAACAAATCCCTCATTGTCGAAGAAAATGGTCAGCATGCCCTTGATGTTTGATCTTGACCTCTCTTCGAGCCCGTCACCACCAAATACGGAGGATGCGGAAAGGTCATTCAGGGAATGACCACCGCATATCCCGGAGCAATATGGCCTTAGTTGCTAATGCTCCTAAAAAAAAAAAAAAAAAAAAAAAACCAAATAACAATAACCTCTCTTACCTTTTTTGGACTTGGAGATGATGGACTTTTTCAATGGGAAGGTTGCTACTTTGTTTTTGGATATAAAACCTAGCTTTCATCTCCTGTTATGACCTTGGAAGGAAGTGTCTGTCCTTTCTAGCCTGTGTTTACATGTCCCTCCATGCAGAAAGCCGGTTCTGTTTTTGTTCGTCATTCATCAGATAGGGTGCAAATTTTGCAGCAGTTATGTTTAATTTTCAGTAAAAATGCATCTCCATGTACCCTATGATAGATCCAAATATCATTAATTGTATGCTGTCCATCCAACTTGATGGACAACTTGAGCACTCAAAATCCTCAATTGAAGTTTGGCCACCTTGAAAGCATGAATACCATTGAAAAGTTTGTATTCTACCCATAGCATCATCACCAAATGCTTGTTTAAGCATTTCATAAGTCTCTGAAGTTTATGATCTGAGTTTATGACAAAATTTGATTAAATTTACTTTTTCTTAATGTCTGCAAAAAACAAATTGCAAGCCACACTGAGCAGACGCACACTAAAACACCAATATTGCATGAGAGCACAATGTCCTTTTCTGCAAAAGGGAAACTCATTACACCAATTCACAATGTTCAATGGTATCTAATGCCCCACTGCTTTACTAAGCAGTGAACCGTTACTAAGGTGCAAACTTCTGGTTTGCATCTCATATATGAATTAATTATATGTACTTCAGAGTATTGTTTAACAAACATCAATGGTACTGTCAAATGACAGAAAATTTAGTTAAATGAAATTTGTTTAACTAAATGAAATTAGTTAAACAAATTTTCAGTAAAAATGCATCTTTACTGCTGTTTAACTAAATGAAATTAGTTAAACAGCAGAAAATTCTTACATTTCTGCTGTTTAACCATGAATTGTATATTTTGTGTGTGTGCAAACACTATTACACGAGTTGATCCTGGAACCAAGCATACCATTGAAAGAGTAAAATTATTGTGTATTCTCTTAAAAGAATACTAAACTTTATAGTCATACCACTAACTATTAATAATAAAACAGCAAATAATTTGGAATACAACTGACTTTTCAAAAATATTTTATTATCAAATTAAAGACATGAATAATTATTAGCATTGGCAAATGATGCAAAAAAGCAAGATTATACAGCATCATCCAGAAAAAAAAAAAAAAAAGCAACACCTCCCATTTCATCTATTTATTCCCTCCAAATAGTTTGTCTACTTCTTCCTTGAATTTATTTAAACTGTCAACTTCCACAACAACAGATAGAAGTTTGTTCCAGCAATCAACCACCTGCTGGCTAAAGGCAAATTTCTGCACATCTGTTCTGCAACCAATTTGAATGTGCCCCCTCATTTGTGGTCTGAGCAAGAGGAAGAATCCCATCAGCATTGAGTTTGCTCAATCCATTCAATACTTCAATACTTCAATCAGATCACCTCACAGGTGCTTGGTCTCCAGATGCTGCAATTTTCAGAACTGAAGCCTTTCTTGGTAAGAGTACCCCTTTGTTCTACTCACCAATCTCATTGCTCTTCTCTGTACTCATTCCAGCAGCTCCACATCCTTCCTAAAATGAGGCCCCCCAGACCTGTATGCAGTACTCAAGATGTGGCCTGACCATTGCCTTATACAATGGAATAATCATCTCCTTATTTTTGCTATCAGAATTCCTGTTTATCATTGACAAAACACCATGAGCTGTCCTGGCAGCCTGTTTGCATTGCTGAGAGAACTTCGTATCTGACTGCATAATTACCCCCAGGTCTTTTTAATTTTACACTACTCTGAGTGTACTACCACACAGTTGGTATGTTACTCTGAGGTTACTGTTATCCAGTGGTGAGCTGTGAATATTTTAACAATGGGCTCGCAGTTTTTTCGACTTTCTACCGAGTAAATCTGATCGGTCATGGAAATGACGTCATCCGTGGCTTCCACTAGAGGTGCTTCCCACGCTCGCACCACTAATAGTGTGATTAGGGGCTTACATTTGGTGAGTATGGGCTTGGCAAACCCAGGATCCTGAGCTGGATATCATCATTCTTCTCTTTCTTGTCTTCTTGGTGATTCCCTTCTACTTCTCTCTCTCTCTCTCTCTCTCTCTCTCTCTCTCTCTCTCTCTCTCTCTCTCTCTCTCAGGTTAATGCTGGAATTTTTTTTTTTTTTTTTTTGGCTGGTGCAGCATAAGCCTCAGGCTTCCTTGCACCATATGGCTAATAATAATAATAGAGGTGTGATGCATTTTTTTGTGACCGGTATGTTATCTTGAGTCAGGGGTGGATTTAGGGGGGTGGACAGATCCGGCTTACCCCCTTAACCATGCATATAAATGAATGTATAAAATGTTCCTAGGTCTATCTAAAAAAAAAATTTAAAAACCTGAAAGGTAAAAAAAACAGCTCCTGCAGGATGTCGATCATTAGTGCTAAATGAGTAAGAAATTCCAAATTTAAAAGTCAATTTAATAATCCGGAATATTTAACTTCTGATTCAAAATGTTTGCACAAAGGGGGATGATTCCTCCAACCCACAATTGCCGTCCGCAAGCTAAAAGCTGCTCATCGTGGCCCGAACACATGACTGATCTTTATAGTTTCCACATCAAGTTCTTTAGCAGTCATTCTTAATTCGTGCTAGTTTTTTGGAGATTGGTGATACAGTTTTTTTTTTTAATTATTGCCTGTATGCCATTATATTTTAGAACATTTTCTACACAGTGAAAGGCTCGACAAAGTTTCGAAATCTGCCAACATTTCATCTTCGTAAAGTTTATGTAATATCTTAGTTGCCTCAATACCCCCCCCCCCCCCACATTGCTACTCTCTCACTAGTTCTTTGAATACAGTGAAAATGTCAGAATCACACAGATATTCAGTTACTGTGACCATGCAAACATAGACAGGAGAAATTTACTGGAAGGCATGGATCACTCACTTCTCCGAAAAACATATGCCCGTTTGTTGGAGTAAAGGGGAACCACAACACACGTTGACCAGAGGCTATAATCTGTGTCGAGAATCTTCTTAATCCTCTGACTGGCTATGGAAAGCATATTGACTAGCGTGACTTCTTGGTATGTGACTGCATAGGTTTTACGGACACCACTAACATTGTGAAACAGTAAATTTAAATTGCCTAAAGGCCAGAGGTCAGAACAGTGCATACAAAGTTGTCTCTCCTAATCTGTTTGTTACATGGAAATTTTCTTCATTCAACGGAAACTATTTTAAATGTAATTACCAAGGGAGAATCAAAAAAATTCGCTATAAAGAAATTCGTTAAACAGAGGTCTGACTGTATTTAAATCAAAAATGAAGCATTTTAAAATACGTAACTGACTGATTAAGCCACGAAAATTCTGGGAATGGGGCCCCACCGTAGTTTCGGCTCTGGATACTCAATAATTGCATTCAGGATTTTATTTGTAAAATAAATGATCGTCTCAACAATGCGCAAATTTTCAAAAAAAAAAATAACAATGGGCTCTCGTGAGCCCACTATAGCTCACCACTGCTGTTATCCATATGCAGTACTTAACATTTATTACTGTTAAACTTCAGTTGCCATTTCTCAGCCCATCTGCCTAACTTTTGTAGATTCTGTTGTTTTAGCACACTGCCATTACTGTTATTAACAACCCTGCCAACCTTTGTATCATCTGAAAACTTTGACATTAAGCTTGATATACCGTCATCAATATCATTGATAAATATACAAAATAACGATGGGCCCAACACCGAACTCTGGGGGACTCCACTAATAACATTAGGCTGCAAAGAGCAGTGCCGATTCATCACTCTTTGTAGTGAGTAGAAGAAGACAAAGAGTTACCACTCTTTGTCTTCTTCTACTCAATCATCCTTTTATCCATAGCAGTAACTTGCCCTAAATGCCATACTGCTCCAATTTGTTCAGAAGTCTTTTATATGCAACAGTATCAAAAGGTTTCCTGAAATTGAAGTGTATGATATCAAAATTATTTTTTGCTTCCAGTTCCTTTGTGACCACATCATCGTAACTCAAATTAGTCAAAAAAGCTGAGAAGTTTAGAAATTTCAAAAAATGTAAAGCAACAGCACGATCTGTAAGGATAAAGGCTAAAGAAGATTCTTGGATTGTTTGCTTCTACTATAATGAAGAATACCAACAGTAAAATAATTGGAATAAAATCAAAAAAAAAAAAAAAACTGAATGGTAGAAGTCTACCAATATCCTCTCAAATACTGAGATGGAATGGGCACGACTTATCTCCAGTTGAAATAGCCAATGCTCTTGCAGAAAATTTTTCACAAATCTCAGATATATCTGCATACAAACTATCTTTTCAACAACAAGGCTGAGCAAAGCAAATTAAATTTCACCACAAGATTTCATCACTTCTATATAATCAATCCTTTACAATTTTGGAGCTCTAGAACCTTCTAAACAAATCAACAAATGGGGCATCAGGTCCTGATGGGATTTATTACCTCATGTTGCAACACCTAGACAAAAAGGCATTGAACTCCCTATTTCTTTTTCTGAATCGGATCTTCTCTGAAAGCTACTATCTTTGCTCATGGCATCATTCAACGGTGCTAGCTTTTCCTAAACCTGGAAAAGATTAGATGAATCCATGCAACTATAGACTGATATCCCTTACCAAATGCTCGGGAAAGACATTAGAAAAGATGATACTCAATAAACTTGTATGGTACCTAGAATCTCACTCAATCATCAGTTGTAATCAATACGGCGTCCGTAAAAACTGATCCATGGTAGACTTTATGGTGAAACCTGAGTGTGACACGTGGAATGCCTTTATCTGAAAAGCATATGTTGTCATGGTATGTGTGGATATTGAAAAAAAATATTTGACACCACCTGGTGTGACATTCTGGAAGACCTGTATATCCTAGAAATCCGAGGTCAGCTCCCAGTGGTCATAGAGAATTACCTTAAAAATAGAACTTTTCAAGTGAGTTATCATTAGCATTAGTTTAGGCATATGATGCAAGAAAGCAAGCTTATAGAGCATCAGCTACAAAAAAAAAAAAACTCATTTCACCCATCCGGTGACTCCAAATGTTTGTCTATTTCAACCTTAAATTTAGTTCAGCAATCAACTACCCACTGTCTAAAGGCAAACTTCTGCAAATCTATTTTTCAACTATTTTTCCTCAATTTCGATCTATGCTCCCTTAAGTTCTTAATCTGAGCAAGCAGAAGTATCCCATCAGCATTGAACCTGCTCAACCCATTCATGGCCTTGTACACCTCAGTCAGAGATCACCTTGCAAGTGCCTAGTCTCCCGATGCTGCAACTTACAGAATTTAAGGCTCTCCTGGTAAGATAACCCCTTCGTTCCTCTCACTAACCTTGTTGCTCTTCTCTGTACTCTTTCTAGCAACTCTACATCCTTTCTAAAATGAGGCTTCCAGACCTGTATGCAGTACTCAAGGTGTACTTGACCTGACCATTGCCTTATACAAAGGTTAAATCACCTCGTCTCTGCTAGCAAAATTCCTATATACAAATTTTTTGTATCATTGACAAAACTCCATCACCTGCTTGGGCAGCCCATCTTTTTCCCCAGGTCTTTTTCATTCTCCACCTCCCCGAGTGTAGTACCATACAGTTGGTACATTTCTCTTGGGTTACTGCTACTCATATGTAGTACTTTGAATTTGTCAATATTAAACTTCAGTTGCCAATTTCTCAGCCCATCTACTTACCTTTTCTAGATCCTGTTGCAGTAGCATACTGTTTTAGCTATCATTAACAACCCTGCCAACCTTTGTATCATCTGCAAACTTGGACATTAAGCCTGATATACCTTCATCGATACCATTAATAAATACACAAAACAACAATGGGCTCAGCACCGAACCCTGGAGAACTCCACTAATAACATTAGTCCATGTAGAGCAGTGTCCATTTATTACCACTCTCTGCTGTCTCCCACTCAACCATCCCTTTATCCTTTGCAGCAACTTGGATTTAATGCCATACCGCTCCAATTTGTACAGCAGTCTTCCATGTGCAACAGTATCAAAAGGCTTTCCTGAAATCCATGTATGATATCAAAATTACTTTTTGCATCCAGTTCCTTTGTGACCGTATCGTAGTATCCAATCAAACTGGTTAGACAAGACTTCTCCTTAACAAACCCATGCTGTGTCTGAAATATTACTGTAGTCTTGTCTAGGTGATCCTGCCTAGGGCTTACAATACCGGGATACCGGTAATTTTTTCTGGTATTGATACAAAAAATACTGGTTTTTCGGTACTAATTTAAAAAAAATAAATAATTGTTTATAATTTAGTCACATAAATCATATGACCTTGTTATCTCTACTAGCAAATGTTCGATAAATCATCGATAGGACACCATGCAACATTGCAACCTGTCCACAATTCTTGGACAACTTCATATCTGACTGTATCGTAACTCTCAAGTCCCGTTCCTCCACTACTGACTTTAGTTCAACTCCACCAAGTGTATAAGTTATTTTGGGGTGTGAAACCTTGCATTTTGCTGAATTAAAGCATAGCTGCCACTTTTCTTACCATCTCGGAAGTCTATCTAGGTCACTCTGAAGAAGCTCTGCTTGATGTCCAACATTAACTATTCTACTGATCTTTACATCATCTGCAAGTTTAGACCTCATGCCTTCCATCCCTCTATTCATAGATATCATTTAAGATAATCAAAAACAACAGTAGTCCTAATACTGATCCTTGGGGAACCCCACTACTTACATTAACGCAGTCTGAGGAATAACCATTTATCACGACCCTCTGACGGGTGCCCTCAAGCCATCGTGCTATCCATCTAAGGATTTTCCATATGATTCCAGCCTACTCCAACTTATAAAGTAACCACTCATGTGAGACTGAGTCAAATGCTTTGCTGAAGTCCAAATAAACAATGTCGAAATTATTCCCTAAATCCAGCTCACGAGTGACCTGTCAAAATGGCTAACCAGATTTGTTAAACATGATTTTCCCTTTACAAAACCATGCTGTGTATCCTACAGAATTCCACCCTTGATCATTGCCTCCATGATTTTCCCTACTCCTGAAATTAGACTGGCCGGTCAGTAATTTCCCATTACACTCTTAGAACTGCTTTTATGTTCCAATTTACACCAATCCAACAGAATCGCTCCTGTCCAGTATTGCTTTCATGACTAGCCTTAATGGTTCAATGTACTCACTTGCCATCTCCTTTAAGATTATAGGGTATGTGCCATCAACCAGAGGAGTCTTACTCGCCTGTAGGCACAAAAGTTCTCATTAAATAATCATTTGAAATTTCAACATCATTAATTAATTTTTTCAACTCACTTCCATAATTTCTCATTAACACAAAGGGTTTTTTTATATAGATATCGATACAAAGTAACTGTTGAGTTCATCTGCACCTTCAGCTATGTTATCTAATACAATCTCACGTCCATTACATAAAGGTCCAATCTGATGTGCCCTTCTGTTCTTTGCATTTATATATGTGAAGAATTCCTTAACTGCACTCTTTGCTCTCTTCTTTATTCCTTATCTCCACTCTTTGTTCTCTCCCAGATTCAGTAAAGATAGTATAGTGAATATTATACTTCGTTTAATAAAACGTCTTTCTCCTTCAGAAAATGATGAACATAATTCAACCATTGAAGACCATCATGGAACAGAACATCAGTGTTCCACAGATTCTTTCCAAAATAAGAAATTACCCAACTGCAATTAGCATTAGCATTAGCATTAGTAGAGGCATTTGATGCAAGAAAGCAAGCTTATGCAGCATCAGCCAAAAAAAAAAAAAAAAGTAACATAAATAAATAAAAATAACCAGTTCCACTTCACCCCTCTGTTCGTTCGAAATACCTGTCCAGCTGAGCCTTAAACTTATTTAGGCTATCGACTTCCACGACAAGGGATGGAAGTCTGTTCCACCTACCAACCACCCGCTGGCTAAAGGCAAATTTCCGCACATCTATCCTACATCTGTCTTTCCTCAATTTGAATTTATGCCCTCTCAGGTGATTATTCTGAGCAAGAGGAAGAATCCCATCAGCATTGAGCATGCTCAAACCATTCAAGGCTTTGTACACCTCTATCAGATCACCTCGCTGGTGCCTAGTTTCCAGACACTGTAATTCGCAAAACTTAAGCCTTTCTTCGTAAGAGCACCCCTTTGTCCCATCCACCAATCTAGTTGCCCTTCTCTGTACTCGTTCCAGAAGCTCTACATCCTTCTTGAAATGAGGCCTCCAGGCCTGTATACAGTACTCTAGGTGTGGCCTGACCATTGCCTTATACAAGGGAATAATCACCTCCTTATCCCTGCTAGAAAAATTCCTATATATCATTGACAATACACCATGAGCTACTCTTGCAGCCCGTCTGCACTGCTCAGAGAACTTCATATCTGCCTGCACAACCACCCCCAGGTCCCTTTCACTCTCTACAACTGTCAGTGTAGTACCACACAGTTGATACGTTGCTCTGGGGTTGCTGTTTCCCATATGTAGTACTTTACATTTGTCAATGTTAAACTTCATTTGCCACCTCGAAGCCCATCTGCTCAACCTTTCCAAATCCTGTTGCAGCAGCATAGTGTCAGTAGTGTCCTTGATAACCCTGCCAACCTTCGTATCGTCTGCAAACTTGGACATTAAGCCTGATATACCATCATCAATATCATTTATAAATACAGAAAACAATAAAGGACCCAACACTGAACCCTGAGGGACTCCATTAATAACATTAGTCCACGATGAGCAGTGTCCATTGATTACCACTCTCTGTCTTCTCCCCCTCAACCACCCCTTTATCCATAGCAGCAATTTGCCTCCAATGCTACACTGCTCCAATTTGTGCAGCAGTCTTCCATGTGCAACAGTATCAAAAGCCTTTCTAAGATCCAAGTATATAATATCAAAGTTATTCCCTGCATCCAGTTCTTTTGTGACTGCATCATAGTATCCAATCAAATTGGTCAGGCAAGACTTACCCTTAACAAAACCATGCTGTGTCCTAGCTATAACTGAAGTCTTGTCTAGATGATCCTGCAGTGCTTCTTTAACCAGTGCCTCCATTAATTTTCCTGGAACAGAAGTTAAACTCACAGGTCTATAATTACTTGTGTCAGCCTTTGATCCCCCTTTGTCAATTGGGGTCACATTTGCACATCTCCAGTCCATGGGTACCTCCCCTGAGTCCAAGGAAGCTCTCATAATTATGGCTAAGGGTTTGCTTACTTCCTTTGCTGCCTCCTTTAATATAACTGGATAGATCCCATCCACCCCAGGTGCCTTTCTCGTGTTTATCTTCAACAATTTCTCCTCCACTTTGCTCTCAGTTATTACAAGATTCTCTAGCTTACTGCTAGAGTTGAATACACCTCTGGCATTCCCCTCGCTGAATAACTCCTCATGTGTGAATGTCGATGCAAAATATTCATTTAGTTTGTTAGCTACCTGAGCAGGGTCATCAACAGTTGACCCATCGATCTCAAGTGGACCAATCTGATTCATCCTCTTCCTTCTAGAGTTTACATAAGTAAAGAACTCTTTGCTGTTTTTATTCGCATCCCTTGCCAAGGATCTCTCGTAATCTGCCTTCGCCTGCCTAACCTCCTTTGTAACTTGGTTACAGATCAACTTGTATCTATCATAGGCGTCTGTGTCATGTGTTAATTTGTATGTATCCCATGCATTTTTCTTCTCTGCCATATGTCTCATTAGTTTATCTGACATCCACTTAGGCCTAAACCTTGAATAATATTTCTTAGATTGCTGTTGGCAATATCATCAGTTGATCCCACTGTATAGAATTTAAATACTGTCTCAGTCCATTGTAGTCGCCTTTACGAAAGCAATACCCCTTCCCTTTACCCCTAATGGTAGTTACCTCTTTGAGTAACTCCCACTTCAGCACACTGTGATCACTGCCACCTAGTGGTTCATTTATCTGCAGGTTCTTAATGCATGAAGAATCACTACTGATAATCAAATCAAGAGTATTACCCCCTCTAGTTGCCTCCCGAACATGCTGATGTAGAAAACAATCATCCAATAAATCCCCAAAAGCCTTGCTACTGTGTGAGTGACCAGCCCCCAAATTCCAGTCAATATCTGGGAAATTAAAATCCCCCATTATAAGACTCTCTGATTTACTGGCCCACTCTATTTCTCCGAACAGTTTCTTATTATACTCATCAGAGTCATTAGGCCTATAGCACACTCCTACTCTCAATTTTGATCTCCCAATGCTTATGTCACACCAAACTGACTCGACACTGCACTGTCCAGCGATGTCGACTGGCTTCACTTCCTTGGATTTTATGTGTTTTTTAACTAATAGCATAACCCCTCCTCCCTTCCTATCCTGTCTATCCTTTCTGTAGACATTGTACTCCCCAAATTCCAGTTCTGCATTCCTTATATCTGTGTGACACCATGTCTCTGAAATCCCCACAATATCTGCCTTTGATGTTTTGAGCAATACGTCAAATTCATCAAATTTATTTACTAAACTCCTAGCATTGGTGTACACACAAGTATACATGCACCTGTTCTTTTTCTTAGCTACCCTTACACAACCCATGTGTTTACTTGTATCCCAATGATTCCCAGCAGTCTCTGAAATATCCTGCATCTTATTTTGCAGGCTGCGGCTCATTCCAATAGAAGCAGTGCAAGAATCACTTTCACCTCTGCCAGTGGCTACTGTTAATCTATTAGTCCTTGTATCCCCCAATCTAGCAGTTTTCCGACCCACCTAACACTGCCTCGATAGCATCAGCAATGAGATTTTAAAAGATGAACTTGAGTCGGAAATTGATGAAATACTGAACTTTTTTAGCAAAAATAGTTTAGCAAAAATATGCTAAAAAAGTTCAAAGCCTAGAAAATATGGACTGAGATCGTCTACGATTATCTCAGTCCAATAGTACCAGAATAGAATCCGGAAGGGCGTTTTCTGCTGCTAATCAAATACTGTACGTACCAAAATTAGATCCATTTTAAATGATCATACTATTGATTGCTTATGTTTCTTAAGAGCTCACTTCGTTCGGACAGGTAGTGTGGATGCTTAAACATAACTAAACTTTGCAGTAACAATATGTATTTTTTTGTTTTTAGAATAACTGTATATTAATGATTTTTTTTCAGAATATTTATTATTGCAATAAAAGTTTATTTAAAACATGAATTGAAGTAATTACAGTACTTGTTTTTTTCCTTACTTTATTGCACCTTATTGTCATCAAAATTTATTGACAAAAACGTTTGTTTTTTGAATACCGGTATTAATACTGGGGGGCTTAGAGGGGAACAGGTATCCTGTGTGTTATCAGACACTCAGCCTAAAACACTGATGGATCCAATATCTCTCTATTACAGAAGATTTAGGAGAAGTCCGGTTCGCCTTCCTCCCTAAAATCCACTCATGCACACCTTCTTGATGGTAAGCCCTGTTACGTCACTTAGGCGGCAACGAAAGTGTAGAGTGGTTCTCTTCAAGACGCCTGGTCAGCGTGAAGAGGAAAAGACCAAACCCTCCAGCATATGACAGCACGATGAAACAAATGGCCCTCAGTCCCCAGCAGCTTTCACTCTCCCTCTTACGGCAGCGAGAGGATCAGAGTGGAAGCAGAGGGTGCTAAGAATCTCTGGGTATGACCAGGCTGCCATGCACGGAAACTGAACTTGGCCTGTTATAACGTAAGATCACTCATCGGTGAAGACAGGATATTAGAGCTTGAAAAGGAATTAGAAAATGTTAATTGGAATATCATTGGTTTGGCTGAAACAAGAAGAAGAAATGAATCACTTATAAGTTTATCAAGTGGAAATCTGCTGTACACCAATGGAAACAGTGAAAGGAGTGAAGGTGGAGTTGGGTTTCTGGTCCATAAAGATTTTAAGAACAACATTTGGGAATTCAAAAGTACATCACCAAGGGTGTCAAGACTAATACTCAAGATTTCTAAGAGGTACAAGCTAAAGATTATAATGATTTATGCACCAACATCGAGCCATGATGATGAAGACGTTGAAGAAATGTACACTGAAATTGAGAGTCTTCTAGATGAGCAGAAAACCCACTACACTATTATTATGGGAGACTTCAATGCTAAGGTTGGAAAAAGACAAAACAGCGCAGAAAGGGGAACTATAGGAAATTTTGGAATTGGTGAAAGACTTGTGGAATTTGCAGAATCTCAAGCACTGTCAGTATGAACACTTTTTTCAAGAAAAGGATGAACAGAAAGTGGACATGGAAGAGTTCAAATGGATTAACAACTAATGAAATCGACTTCATCCTCACTAACAGAAGATATATTGTGAATGATGTTACCGTCCTGAATAAGGTAAATATTGGAAGTGATCACAGAATGGTAAGATGTACACTTGATGTAGGAAAGGAAAGGAAAAAACTGACTAGAGTAAATAATACAAAGGTCTTTGAGATAACAGAAGAGGAGAAAAAGCCGTATGTACTGGAACTTAAGAACAAGTTTGAGCTTCTGCAGACTGCTCAGGACCAAGATATCGACGAGGAATATTACAACTTTTTGAAAGTCATAAAGCCCAAGAAACCTATAGGAAAAAAGAAATCCAAAGAAGAAAAAATTAGTCAAGAAACGCTTGTCATGATGAACCGAAGACGACAAATGAAAAGCAAGAAAAACACTGACAGGGAGAAAATTGAGTATACTGAGTTATGCAAAGCCATTAGAAAGAGACTCAGAGAGGACATAAGAAGATTTAACACAAGAAAAGTAGAACAGGCATTAAGGGAAAACAAAGGATTTAAATCAGCAGCCATGAGCAGTAATATAGAAAGACAAATGATACTGAAACTGAAGAATAGCGATGGTGTACTTATAAACAGCAGAGAAGGCATAATTCAAATAGCAGAAGACTACTATAGAGAATTATACAAGGAGCGAAGGATTGATGCCAGCAGTGGGGAAGATGGATTGCAAAGTAGCAAGACATACGACATACCCGATATTCTTCCTGATGAGGTAGAACATGCATTGAAGAAAATGAAGAATCAGAAAGCCCTGGGGGAAGATGAAGTTACTGTAGAGTTGTTAAAATTGGGAGGAAGAGACATAACACAAAAACTGGCAAAGCTCTTCACAAAGTGCATTAGAAAAGGTGTGACGCCTAAGCAGTAGAATAATGCAATCATAGTTTTGCTGCATAAGAAAGGAGATAAATCAGAAATTGGAAATTATAGACTAATTAGCTTGTTATCCCACATCTACAAGTTGTTCACACGGGTCATTACTAACAGATTAGAAAGAATACTTGATGAGAATCAACCGAAAGAGCAAGCTTGCTTTAGGACAGGATTCTCAACTATGGATCACCTTCACGTAATATCACAGCTAATGGAGAAAGCAAATGAATATAAAACACCATTATGCCTGGCATTTGTAGATTATGAAAAGGCATTTGACTCCATACAGCATAAGGCAATGTTTCAGGCACTGGAAAGACAAGGCATTGATACTCCATATATTATGATTTTGAAGAAAATATGATGTGCTACCTCCTTTATTACCTCCTTTATTAGACTAGACAAAGACAGTAGGAAATTTAAAATTGAGAAAGGAGTTCGACAAGGAGACACAATATCTCCGAAGCTGTTTACTGCTGCCCTTGAGGAAGCTTTCAGAAGATTAGACTGGTCGCAGAAAGGAGTCAATGTGAACGGAGAGTACCTAAACCATTTACGATTTGCAGATGACATTGTGGTCATAAGCCACGATCCCAAAGAATTAGAGGAAAATCTTAATCAGTTATGCACAGCTAGTAAGGATTTTGGACTAAAGATGAATATGGCTAAAACAAAAGTAATGATGAACAAGTATGCCACAGAAAGGGAAATAATGATTGAAGGAGCAGTAATTGAAAAGGTGGAGTCATATACTTATCTGGGACAAGTTATTAGCTGTAATAATGATAAATGGCTGGAAGTCAAGAGAAGAATAAATTTTGGATGGATAGCATTCAGGAAATATAGTCACATACTGAAGAGCAATATCCCAGTTTGTCTGAAACGTAAAATAATGAACCAATGTATACTCCCCAACATGACTTATGGAAGTGAAACTTGGGCACTCACCAAAAGAATGGAAGAGAAGCTGAGAACTACACAGCGAAGAATGGAACGAGTTATATTGGGAATCAGACTGTTAGATAAGAAGAGAAACACATGGATGAAACAGCAAACCCAAGTAATGGACATTCTTATCAAAACTAAAGAACTAAAATGGTCTTGGGCAGGACACATAGCTCGAAGACATGATGACAGATGGACTAAGAAAATCTGGAAGACAAAGGCAGAGATGGATAGATGAAATTCACGAGTTTGTGGGTAGTAAATGGATGGCCAGTGCTCAAAACAGAAGGAACTGGAAAGTTGCTGGAGAGGCCTTCATCCTGCAGTGGATTGAAAATAGCTGATGATGATGATGATTAATACTGGTGTCCCGGTTTCATAAATTAAAAATACCGAAATACCGGCATTAAGATTTTGACCAGTATTGTAAGAACCCTTATGGCTAAGGGTTTGCTTACTTCCCTCGCTGCCTCTTTCAATATAACTTGATAGATTCCATCTGCCCCAGGTGCCTTTTTTATGTTTAACTTCAACAATTTCCCTTCCACTTTGTTCTCCATTATTACAAAATCATTTAGCTCCCTGTTAGAGTTTAGTAAACATCTGGCCTCCCCTTCCTTACAGAATTCATCATGTGTGAATGTAGATGCAAAATACTCATTCAGTTTTTCAGCTATCTGAGTAGGATCATGAACAGTCGAACCACGAACATCAGTGGGCCAATCTGATTCATCCCTTTCCTTCTAGAGTTTACATAGGTAAAGAACTCTTTGTTGTTTTTCTTTGCATCCTTTAGCTGCCTAATCTCCTTTGTGACTTGATTACAGACTAGCTTATATCTGCCATAGGCTTCTGTGTCATCTGCTAATTTATATGCATCCCACGCATTTTTCTTCTCTACCACGGGCCTTAGTTCATCTGATATCCATTTAGGCCTAAATCTTGAAAAGTATTTCTTAGTTGGTATGTAAAGCCTATTAGCTTCCAAGATTAATTCCTTGAAGGTTTCCCATTTAGAATTCACTGTTTTTAACATCATCACTTGATTCCACTGTATATAATTTAAAAACTGCTTGAGACTACTGTAGTCAGCTACTACTGTAGTCAAAAACTACTGTAGGCAGCTTTACAAAAACCCTTCCCTTGATGGTAGTTACTCATTAAGTAAATCCCACATCAGTAGACTGTGATCACTGTCACATAGTTGTTTCTTTATCTGCACATTCCGAATGCATGAGTCATCACTGCTGATAATCAGATCAAGAGTATTACCCCATCTGGTTGCCCCTCGAACATGTTGCTGTAGAAAACAATCCTCCAATAAATCCCCAAAAGTCTTGCTAGTGTGCGAGTGACTAACCCACTAGCTCCCATCTATCTGGAAAGTTAAAATTCTCCATTACAAGACATTCTTATTTACTGGCCCACTCTATGTCTTCAATTTTTTGTATTCATCAGAGTCATTAGGCCCTATAACGCACTCCTACTCTAATTTTCCCTTTCCCAGTGTTTATGTCACACCAAACTGACTCAACATTGCGCTTTCCACCCGTCAACTGGATGCAATTCTTTAGATTGTGTGTTTCTTAACTAATAACATAACCCCTCCTCCTTTCCTACGCTGTCTATCCTTTCTGTACATATCGTACTCCCCAAATTCCAATTCTGCACTGCTTATATACAGGTTTGTTAAAATTAAAGTATCCCAATGTAGAGGACTCTGGAGGTGAGTTCTAAGGCTTATGCTGAATAGAAATTTGGACAACAGGTACAATAAAGAATGTGCTCGCCATTTATTGGAAAAAAAAAGTTACAAAATTTGTCACTATATGGCACTGTAGTAATACAAATCACTTGAGCAGTGCTACAATTGTTCAGTATGTCCCCCATTTTTGTCAACAACAGTTTCCATTCCAAGAACTGCATTTTCTACAGCAGAACGTAACATGGCAACTGGAATAGCCAACACATGACGTCTAATGCTGTCCTTCAGATCTGCCAGAGTTTGACCTCCTTCCTGATACACATGGTTCTTCAAAAAACCTCACAACCAGAAGTCGCACGGTGTGAGTTCCCGTAATCAGGGTGGCCAAGATGTCTGGAAACAACGGCTGATGACCTGTTCGTCTGTAAAGTGTTGTCTTAGCAATCTTTGGATACAACGGTGAATATGGTATCCTGAAGGCACACACATTCTTGCAGCTCTGGTAGGCACCTCTGTAGCCAGGTGGGAAGAAGCAGCAGTGCATAGCACACGCTTCTTGATTAGACCGGGGTTCAAGCCTTTCACCACAAAATACGGAGGATGCGGAAAGGTCAGGGAATGACCACCAGATATCCTGGAGCAATATGGCCTTAGTTGCTAATGCTCCTAAAAACCAAAAACAACAACAACAGCAGCAGCTCTGGTATTGCGAAATTTGCCAACGTTTCATAATATCACTGTCCAGTGACGGAACAGGTGCGGGGGTTTAGTCTGTGTTACCTGTTCAAAAAAATATGCCTAATCATGTATGTGGCCGTAAATCCACACCACACTGTCACTTTTGGAGAATGCAACGGGACCTCTTGGATAACTCGAGGGTTTTCCGTTGCCCAAATGCGACAGTTGTGCATATTCAATTGTCCATTTAAGCAGAAGTGGGCCTCACTCCAAAGGATGTTCCATGGCCAAGTGATATCTACTGTCATTTGCACAAGAAACTGAAGTGCTTATTTGAAACGAATATTTGCATCACCATGCTTTAGCTGCTGTAGCATGTGCATCTTGTAAGGATAGTACCGCAACACCTGACACATTACTAACCTTACATTGGAATACGGTATGTCCACTTCACGAGAAACAGCTGGCATACTTGCACTACCATACTGACTTGATATATCCACGACAGCCATAGCCACACCTTCAACACAAGAGGAGTCCACTTGTTTTCAACCTCTACCTGGTTGAACACTAAGATGTCCTGTTGCTTCAAATTTTGCAATCATTTTGCAGACAGCACAAACAGTCCACGCCTTATGTGCTTCTGATACCAGAATTCTCTGATAGCCGCAGCTACATTGTTGCTGTTTTGATAGTACAGCTTCACTAATAGTGCCTTTTCCTGTAACGTTGTTGCCATTGCTGCTGTAGTGCAGGCAAACATCTATTGTATGATTTTGAAGAGACTGCTTTGCTTTTATACAGTACAGTAGAGCTGAGTAGTGGCACTGTGGCAATAACTTATGATTATGCAAATAACGTAGGTTATTTGCATAATCGTAACTAAGATAGTTACGTGCCATACAGTCACAAATTTTGTAACTAATTTTTTTTTCCAATAAATAGCAAGCGCATTCTTTATTGTACCTGTTGTCCAAATTTCTTTTCAGTACGAGCCTTAGAACTCTCTCTCTCCAGAGCTCTCTACATAGGGATACTTTAATTTTAACAACCCTATATGTGTGTATATACCATGTCTTTGATATCCCAACAATGTCTGCCTTTGATGCCTTGATCAGCACTTCAAATTCATCAAATTTATTTATTATACTTCTAGTATTGGTATACATGCAAGTATACATGCACCTGTTCTTACTCTTAGTTACCCTAACACAACCCATGTATTTACTTGTTCCATGATGACGCCCAGCAGCCCTTGAAATCTCCAGCAACTTGCTCTCTAGGCTGTTGCTTGTTACTATAGAAGCAGTGCAAGAATCGTTTTAGCCTTTGCCTGCGGCTACTGTTAATCTTTTAGTCTGTGAATCCCCCCCAAGCTAGCAGTTTTCTGACCCACCTAACACTGCCTCAATAGCATCAGCAGATATTCTTGCACCCTTTCTGTTTAAGTGTATCCCATCCATGTAGAACCAGTCTCTCCTGTTAGCAAGCACAGACCACACTGAAAAAAATTCTACCCCATGAGCCTTGCTCAATCTCTCCAGGGCCAAATTGAGTGACAATGCTCTCATATATTCCCTCCTATCGTGTCTGGGCAGAATTGCAGACACTTTCAAATTCAACCTTAGCTCGCGACTTTTTTTCAACATTGAACTGTACTTGCTAAGTGAATCAGGCACCTCTGTAGCCAGGTGGGCAGGAGCAGCAGTGCATAGCACACGCTTCTTGATTAGACCGGGGTTCAAGCCCGTGACCACCAAATACGGAGGATGCGGAAAGGTCAGGGAATGACCACCGCATTTCCCGGAGCAATATGGCCTTAGTTGCTAATGCTCCTAAAAACCAAATAACAACATAACAACTAAGTAAATCCACAGATCTCCTACACTTAATGTCATTAGTGCCAACATGTACAATGATATCACCTTTTGTGCCCTTAAAAGATATCTGCTCTACAACGTCATCAACTTTTGCCCCTCCCAGACATACCATGGTCCTGTTCCATCTAACCTTTTTGCATAATATATTTCTTGTCTTCTTGACAATAGTCACCAACGATAACTAGTTCCTGTGGGATCAGTGCATTCTGCCTTGGAGATTGCCATTGTGTTGTCTGATGCACAGTGGTGAGCTCTGGTGTTGAATTGGGTAGCTGAGAGCTTGATGGGCCCCTCTTATTAATTTCCTTGAAGGCACCTACCCTACACCTCGAACTCTCATAGATGCCCATCAGAATGTTCAGTTGGCACCTAATTTCCTCACAGTCTGTGCATCTAACACACACACACACAAAGACTTCCTCCTTGGCTAGATCATGTCCTTTTCTAGACAGGTCCGCAAGCATTTCACATTTCACCCATCTTTTTAGACTGTGATACGTTGGAGAATCGTCCCCTTGGGTTAGCACTGGCTAATCTGTGAGCATTGCTTTGCTGCTCTAGTCTGGGTCACGATTCCGTTTAAGTACAATTTAATTAACACTGAAATTTAATAAGATTAATAAATTTTACTGATTAATTGAAAATACTATACTAAGCTAACAGATTTCTAATACAGTTCTACGTGTTTTGCTGTCTAGTTTTACGTTAAACCTTACGCTATCTAGTTCAGGATATATGTTGTATCGTATAACAATGATGTCAAGTTATGAATGATAAAATCTATGGACACTAAGTATTAACTTTCAAAATTGCATCTAAATTCAGAATAAACCAAGGAGCTTGACTAGGACTATAAGCTACTTATAGAAAATACAGTAATTTAATATAACAATTAATTCAATAAAACGGCTAAATGTAATTAAAACTTAGCATTCACTGGAGCTGCAAAATCTTGTCCAACATGTGGATACCCTTACCTTTACTAATAATAACCTACAAAATCTCTATACAAGTTCAATATAAACTAAGTGTCATAACTAGGAATATAAAGCTACTTCTATAAAATAAATTAATATGCCAAGTTAAGTCAATAAAATGGCAAAAATTTAAGAAAAACTTCCCTATTAGTGGATCCATAAAAACTTTGCCTGTACGGAGCTACTCTTGTTCTCAAGCCTGTATAACATTACCATTGTCTATATGGATAGAAAGGGAGATGGATCTGCTCATGGTGGAGTTGTTACCTTTATAGGCAACATGACCCCCATTTCTACTGGAGCAATGTGGCAATAAGAGCAAGTTACTGCTATGGATGAAGGGATGGTTAAGTGGAAGAAGAAGGAGACAGAGAGTGGTTATCAATGAGCACTGTTCTTCATGGACTAATGTTATTATTATTATTAGCCTTATGGTGCAAGGAAGCCTGAGGCTTATGCTGCACCAGGCAAAAAAAATAAAATCTGAATTACCCTGTGTGTGTGAGAGAGAGAGAAGTAAAAGGGAATCACCAAGAAAGAGAAGAATGATGATATCCAGCTCAGGATCCTGGGTGTGCCAAGCCCATACTCACCAGATGTTGAGCCCCTTGGGATTATGTTGAAGTGTGCATTCCCTTCGCAAGAAATTTTCAGTCATATAAAAAAAAACCGTAAATAAATTGTAAGAATCTTCTCTTCTTTCCTAGTGCAATTTGTGCGTGCCGTGATCGTCGTTATTGATTACTTATTATTTTTTTTTTTTGTTTTAAATTTTACAATCCTAAAAAAAAAAAAAAAAAAAATTTGAGTGAAAAAAAATTTACGTAAATCCGTAGTTGCGTAAGTCGGGGACTTACTGTATCGAAAAATGTTCAGCAACCTACATAAAAAATATGGCGATAGATAAAAAAAAAACTTATCATGTACTACTCGTGTGTCCAATATGATGCTTCCCTTTATTTTTTGGGATGTCAATGTTAAATCTTTTATTATTATTATTAGCCATGTGGTGCAAGAAAGCCTGAGGCTTATGCTGCACCAGCCAAAAAAAAAAAAAAAATTCTGAATTACCCTGAGAGAGAGAGAGAGAGAGAGAGAGAGAGAGAGAGAAAGTAGAAGGGAATCACCAAGAAAGAGAAGAATGATGATATCCAGCTGAGGACCCTGGGTGTGCCAAGCCCATACTTACCAGTTGTGAAGCGCTGGGGTTAGCTTCCCTTTATTTTTTACAATGTCGCATATGGTTTGGTCACTAACATTATAATGGTTCATTAGATATTTAACGGATGCACCATTTAGTATTAGTATTAGTAACGGCCGCATGGTGCAAGAAAGCCTACGGCTTATGCTGCACCAGCCAAAAAAAAAAAAAAAAAAAAAAATCCGAAAAAAACAATGATAAAAACAAAAAATAAATAAATAAATAAATAACTAAATAATTAATAAATAAAAATAAAATAAAAAATAAATAAAAAGGAAATTAAACCTATCATCCTATGCGCTTCCCTTACCCGAAAGTACTATCCAGATGACCTTTGAATTTCCCCAAACTGTCGGCCTCTACCACCCATGAAGGCAACCCATTCCAGTAATTTACAACTCGCTGGCTAAAATAGAACTTCCTGCAGTCCAATCTAAACATTTCCCCCCGTAACTTGAATTTATGTCCCCTAGTTCTACATCATTTATAATCTTGAAAATTTTGTCCTCATTCATTTTACTGATGCCTCTCAGAGCCTTAAACACCTCAATCAAATCTCCTCTAAGGTGTCTAGTTTCCAAACTCTGCAACCCACATATTCGAAGTCTTTCTTCATAAGGACGCCCTTTTGCCGATCTCACCAGGCGAGTTACCCTTCTTTGCACCCTTTCAAGAAGCTCGATGTCTTTCTTTAGGTGCGGTCTCCATACTTGAACACAGTATTCCAAGTGTGGTCTAACGTAAGCCTTATATAATGGGATTATCACGTCCCTATCTCTACTTGCAAAAGTTCGATAGATCATCGATAGGACACCATGGGCCTTCCTTGCAACCTGTTTACAATGCTCAGAGAATTTCATGTCTGACCGTATCGTAACATCCAAGTCCCTTTCCTCCAGTACTGGGTTTAGTTGAACTCCACCAAGTGAATAAGTTTTTTTGGGATTACTGTTTCCCAGGTGTAATACCTTACACTTTGTTGGATTAAAGCACAGCTGCCATTTTTCTGACCATTCCTGAAGTCTATCTAGGTCTCTCTGAAGAAGCTCAGCTTGACAGTGATCATTAACTACTCTCCCAATTTTAACATCATCTGCAAATTTAGACATCACGCCCTCTATCCCTTCATCAATGTCGTTTATGAAAATTAAAAACAACAGTGGTCCTAATACTGATCCTTGGGGAACCCCACTTCTTACATCAACCCAATCTGAGGAATAGCCATTTATCACAACCCTCTGCCTCCTGCCCTGAAGCCATCCTTCTATCCATCTAAGGATTTTCCCAGTGATTCCAACCTGTTCCAGCTTATAAAGCAACCGCTCATGTGGGACTGAGTCAAAAGCTTTGCTGAAATCTAAATAAACAATGTCGAAATTATTCCCTAAATCCAGTTCGTGAGTGACCCTTTCGAAATAGCGAACCAGATTTGTTAAACATGATTTTCCCTTTACAAAACCATGCTGAGTATCCTTGAGAATTTCAATTCGATCCAAATGATCCTGAATTCCACCCTTGATCATTGCCTCCATGATTTTCCCTACTACTGAAGTCAGACTGACAGGTCGATAATTTCCAACTTCACTTTTAGAGCCACCCTTATGTATGGGAGATACATTTGCACTTTTCCAATCCAAGGGAATCTCCCCAGAGTCTAATGATGCTCGCATAATTAGCCTCAATGGTTCAATGCACTCGCTTGCCGCCTCTCTTAAGATTATAGGGTATATTCCATCAACTCCAGGAGCTTTACTGGTCTGTAGGCTCTAAAGTTTTTTCATTAAATAATCTTGCGAAATTTCAATATCATTAATTACATATTTTTTAACTTCGCTCCCACAATTTCCCTTTGCCACAAAAGGCTTTTCATTTGTAAATATCGATGCAAAATAACTGTTGAGTTCATCTGCAACGGCAGCTGGTGTATTTATTACTATCCCCTTTCCCTTACGTAAAGGTCCGATCTGGTTTGTCCTGCTCTTCTTGGCATTTATATATGTGAAGAATTCTTTATCCCCCCTCTTTGCTCTGTTTGCTAGTGATCTCTCATAAACTGCCTTTGCCTGTCGAACCTTTTCTGTGGCTCTATTACACATCACCTTGTAGCTGTTATAGGCTTCAGTACTTTTTATTGTTCTATAACCTTTCCATGCCACCTTTTTCTGCTCAAGTAATGCGGCAACTTCACTAGTCATCCAACTTGGAACCCTCCTCGTGGAGTATTTTTTTAATGGTATATATGCATTCAAGGCATCTGTGATTAATGTTTTAAAAGCGTACCACAGTTCAATTGTATTCATTCTCTGCGCGATATCTACCCAGTTAATAGAGGCCATGTAGTACCTTAAGGCATCGTAATTTCCTTTTCTGAAATTAAAACCCATTCCTTTGCCTTTTACTTCTGCTACCTCTCTCGTCATCATCCACCGTAGAACTCCGTGATCACTTCCTGCTACTGGTTCCTCTAATGTCAGCCCTGTTATGTCATCTGATTCATGTGTGATGATGAGGTCTAGGATATTCTTTTTTCTAGTACTTTCCCTGACATGTTGATACAAATAACAGTCATCTAGTTGATTTAAAAATTTTGTTCCCCATGTCGAGTTTCCTTCCCATTTACTCCAATCAATTAGAGGCAAATTGAAATCACCCATAATAAGGCATTGACGCTTACTTGCCCATTCCATTTGCGTGTAGAGGCTTTTGTCATAATCTTCACAATCACCTGGTCTGTAGATTACTCCTACTCGCATTATACCTTTGTTTCCAACTATCTCACACCATACAGACTCTATACTAGCATGTGAAACGTCTGAATCCAGGAAAGCTATCGTCGCACTCAGGCTGCTTCTGATAAGAAGCATTACCCCACCACCCCTTCTATCTAACCTATCCTTCCTAAATACATTATACAAGCCGTACTGAAACTCATCATCCCCAATTTCCGGGTGGCACCACGTCTCTGTAAGCCCTATTATGTCCGCGTTACTTGTTTTAACCAGCAGTTCGAATTCGCTCATTTTATTGACGACACTTCTAACGTTACTGTATAAACAATTAAGATTTACTGTTCTTGTATATTTAACAACCCTAACACAACCCTTGAAGTTTTTTAGGCTCTCTTCCCTGATATTAGCTACCCGCTCACGTGAAACGTCTTTGCCCCCCAGAACATCTAGATAATACGTCCAGTTGGGGTAACAGATAAGAACTCTTAAGGTATGTGCAAGAGTTACATTGACCAATATTATCAGATAAACGCGTGTCAGTATTACCCACATCCCCCCTAACTAGCAGTTTCCCTGAACCTTTAAGGTATCCTCAATAATACTGGCAAAAACTTTTGCACCACCTTTGTTTAAGTGTATCCCGTCTCTACAAAACAAATTCCTTCTACCTACAAGTGTGGGCCATGCTGATAGAAATTTACCCCCTAAAGCCTTGCAGATTCCTTCAAGTCTTGAGTTAATCCACAAGGCTCTTAACATATAATCCCTCCTATCATGTCTGGGCAGAATTGCAGACACATAAACATTATGGCCTAGCTCGCGACATTTCCTCAGCATGGTCCTGTATTTTTCCAACAAATCGTCAGATCGTGTACGTTTAATGTCATTTGTCCCCACATGAATAATAATATTTTCTTTACCCCCTTTAAAATCTGACAGTCTGTTGGTGACATCATCAATAGTTGCTCCCGGCAGACATACCCTGGTTCTCCTCCACCTATCTTTATTACAAAAAATATTCCCCGTTTCCCTGACAATGGAGTCTCCTAATAAAACAATGTCCTTTTTAACCAGTGTAGTTTGCACTTGGTTTTTCTGTTTTGAGGCTCGAATCGGGTGTGCATCACTTGGTAGATTGCTGGAGTTTTGAGTCCCTGACGAGCTCCCAGATGCATTATTTTCGAGGGCAAGCACTCGTTTTTTCAGGGACTCAAATTGTTCCATCAGTGCACCAAATTGTAATTTAAGATCGGTGCACTCCTTACATCGATCACAAAGAAAAGAATCCCCAGGTGAGGTAGGATTAGTCACCGGGTCGACCTTGGAAAACATTCCACAGGTTCCACAACGGATTAAATCATGACTCACCCGTAAATCGCCATCTGCTATTTCCGTGTGAGTCACGATACCCTGTGACGTGTTTAAGGCAGATCTCGTAACTACCATTATAAAATTAAATAAATATCAATGAAAGTAACTTTAAAAAATTATATCTATAATATTATTAAAATCAAACAGTTACAGGAAAACCTATAACAAAATAATCCAACAATATCTAAATAAATCAAATATTTAAAAGCACTATCCAAAAGTAAACCACTTAACTGAGGAGCCCTGTCTAAGCGCGTCCGCTCACCTCGAATGCCAACCTCGATGATTTTCAAACTTTTGAATAATTTCAAGTCTTTGTTTAACTGAAAGCGCAACTGTTTTGCGTTTATCTATCATTTTCGCGATTTCTAAACAAAAAAAAATATATATATTTACTATAAAAAAAAATTGACATCCCTGACATAAATAACGAAAAAAAATTTGTTTTTTTGCAGTGAGATGGAACACAACAATCGACATGATGCACTAAAACAAACTAAACTTTTTTTTTTTTTTTTTTTTTTTTGAGTGGCAGGTTCTAGTTATTACTTGAATTTTATGATTTTTGGTTGATTTTTTTTTTTTTTTAAATTTGGAGGCTTGAAGTGTCCCGGTTAATCCGATCCCGGTAAATCAAGAGTCTGCTGTATTGACAAATGTAAAGTACTGCGTAATGGGTAGCAGTAATCGCACAGTAACGTACCAACTATCGGGTACTGCACTCAGACCAACGGAGAATGAAAGAGACCTGGGGGCAATTGTGAAGTCCGATATGAAGTTTTCATTGCAGTGCAGAGAGATTGTAAGAGTACCTCATAGTGTCCTGTCAATGGTACACAGGAATCCTGCTAGCAGGGATAAGGAGGTCATTACCCCTCTGTGTAAGACACTGGTCAGGACACACCTTGAGTACTGCATACAGCCAGGCCTATCTTTGGAGTATTTGGACCCCAGGCAAAATATTTTCGGGCTCCCCTATACCCTACTGTAATAATAATAAAAAAAAAATAAAATTAACTCTATAATCCAAAATTAACATTATAATCCAAAATTAGGATTACATCAACATAAAAATGTAAAAGCAAATAAATTTGCATATATGCATATACAATAAGCACCGGTTATAGTGTTCAATGGTTATTAGAATCAGCCGCTTTATAGAATCAAATTCCAAAGAACTGATTCAAATCAATAAAATAGCATCACTTTTATCATTTATTGGAATCACATTTCTGATGGTCACATTTCTAGAGGTCACAACCATAAAACAAAAACAATTTGCAGTTTTCAGTTTATTGGGTCTTTCTGTTTGTACAATCAGTTATAAATGGGTAGTTACTGGAGCTTTAATAGAAGAAGAAATTGGCCAGTCTGTTACTGTTAATTTCGCCAAGGAGGAGGAAAATGACAATGAACCCGAATGAATTCCAGTTACAAAACGGCAAACTCATGGAGCTATAGCTGTCCTGAGGAGAGCATTGAAAGAAACTGGTGCAAGTGATCATGAATATAGACTGTTATTATACAATATTGAAAAAATCTATAAATAGATTTTGTAGTGATAATTTAAAGCAATGTAAAATAAGTGACTATTTAAAATTATAATCATATTACAGTGTTATGTTTAATTAATATACATATTAATTAAGCTACATATGTAAGTATAAATTTATTTTTATTTTTCTAATCTGTGGATAATATTCTTCCAATTTTCAAGCTTCATTTAATTGGTAATAAATTTTGGTCATAAAGTGCAAATTTGTGCTTTATATCTTTATTTTTATAGCCTCCAAATAATATTCGTCAATTTTCACTTATTAGAATCACCGTTTATTAGAATTAAATTCAATTTGCAAATGTGATCACTATAACCAACGCTAACTATATTTCTGAGAGGAAAAATTAAGAATATAATACACAACACATACGCATTCCAAAAAAAACATTTATTTTTGGTATCAAAATCAGGTACACCTATAAATATCATAATAATTTTATCTGCAAATGTGATAAGGAACACGAGTGCTCAAGCTCGTCGTTAAGCTACTGGAAATCAATGATTTTGGCTGTGTCCATTGTCATTTATGGGCCCACAAAGTACAGGCCCTAGGCATATACCTAGGCCTAAAATAGGCTCTGGCATACAGGCCTCATTTTAGGAAGGATGTAGAGCAGCTAGAACAAGTACAAAGAAAGACGAGATTGGTGAAGGAACAAAGGGTTGCTCTTACTAAAAAAAAAAAAAAAAAAGGAAAATTGCAGCATCTGCAATCTGCCTTGGTTCATTCTGAAAATTGCAGCATCTGGAGACTAGGCACTTGCAAAGTGATCTGATTGAGGTGTATAAGGCTTTGAGTGGTTTGAGCAAGCTCAATGCTGATGGCATTCTTCCTCTTGCTCAGATTATGCACTTGAGGCATAAATTGAAATTGAGGAAAGACAGTTGCTGAATAGATGAGCGGAAATTTGCCTTTAGCCAGCGGGTGGTTAATTGCCAGAAGAAATGTCCATCTACCAATATACAATGGAATAATCACCCTCTTATCCATGCTAACAAAATTCCCATATATGACTGACAAAACTCCATGTACTCTCCTAGCAGCATGTCCGCACTGCTCAGAGAACCTCATATCTGACTGCACAACCACCCTCACCTCCCTTTCATCTCCATTACCCCGAATGCAGTGCCACGTGGTACATTAAACTGGGATTACTGCTATGCATATGCAGTAATTTGCATTTCTCAATGTTAAACTTCAATTCCCATTTCTTAGCCCAACTGCACAACCTTTCTAGATCCTGCCGCAGCAGCACACCATAACTACTGTCACTAACCACCCTGACATCCTCTATATCACCCACAAACTTAGACCTTAAGCCCGATACACTCTCAACAGTATCACTGACAAACACTGAAAACAACAATGGGTCCAGCATCGAACCCTGGGGAACTCCACCAATAATATTAGTCTATGAAGAGCAGTGAATTTGAATTTTATTTTACTCGCGTAAAAACGACTGCGGTTATACTGTGCCAAGAAAAACGAAGAGCAGTGTCCACCGATAATAACTCTGTCACCTTCCACTCAACCATCCCTCCATCCATGGCAGCAAATTGTCCCTAATGCATTAGCATTAGCATCAGTAGAGGCATATGATGCAAGAAAGCAAGCTTATTCAGCATCAGCCAAAAAAAAAGAAAAAAAAAAAAAAAAAAAAACAACCACCACTCCCATTTCACCCCTCAATTCGTTCGAAATACCTGTCCAGCTGAGCCTTAAATTTGTTTAGGCTATCAACTTCAACAACAAGCGATGGAAGTCTATTCCACAAACCAACTGCCCGCTGGCTAAAGGCGAATTTCCGCACATCTATCCGACATCCGTCCTTCCTCAGCATGCTACACTGCTCCAATCTATACAGAAGTCCATTACATGCAACAGTATCAAAAACTTTTCTGAAATCTAAATATAGTATATTAAAATTATATTTTGCATTCAGTTGCTTTATTACTGCATCATAGTATCCAAACAAACTGGCTGCACAAGATTACCCCTTGAAAAATTCATGCTGTAAATGAAGTATAACTGCACTCCGATCTAGATGGTCCTACATTACTTCTTTAACCAGTGAAATCATTATTTTCACTGAAACAGAATATCATTTAACAGGTGTGTAATTACCCGTGTCTTTCTTTAATATCCCTTTGAGAATTGGGGATACATTCACACATCTCCAGTCCACAGGGACTTCCCCTGAAAACAAGGATGCTCTCATAATTATGTCGAAGTGTTTGCTTACCTCCTTTGCTGTCCCACCCCCAATATAATTGGATAGATACATCCACCCCAGATGCCATGTCTTATATTTAACTTCAGCAATTTCTCTTCCACTTTCCTCTCAGTTATTACAAAATTTAGCTGCACGGTAGACTTTGATAAACTTCTGGTGTTCACTCCCCTAAAGAATTCCTCATGTTTGAATGTAGATGCAAAATACTTCCAGCTTGTCAGTAACCCGAGCAGGATCATGAACAGCTGAGCCATCAACAACAAGTGGACCTAAGTGATTCATCCCATTCCTTCTAGTGTTTATATAAGAAAAGAAGTCTTTGCTATTTTTCTTTCCATCCTTTGCCAAAGTTCTCATAATCTGCCTTAGCTTGTCTAACATGCTTAGTGACTTGATTGCAGACTAGTTTATATCTACTACAGGCTTCTCTATCACTTGATAATTTATATGCATCCTATGCATATTTCTTCTCTGCTGTTGTTGATATGGAAGTTTGATCGCATAAGCTACTTTGGCTATAATGCACCTCTTCTTCTCTGCAGTGAGTCTCATTAGTTCATCTGACATCTATTTATACCTAAGCCTTGAATGGTATTTCTTAGTTGGTATGAAAAGCCTAGTAGCCTCTATGTTTATTTCCTTGAATGCTTCTCATTTAGAATATGCTGATGGCGACAGAATCAGTTAGTACCATCACATTAAATTTAAACCATTTGAGATCACTGTAGTCAACTTTATGAAGGCAAAAAACTTTACCTTTATCCTTGATGGTAGTTGCATCTTTAAATGAATCCACATCAATACACTGTGATCACTGCCACCTAGTGGTTCTTTTATTTGCAGATTCTTAATGCATGAAACATCACCACTGACAATCAGATCAAGAGTATTACTCCCTCTAATTGCTTCTCGAATATGCTGCTGTAGAAAAGTCCTCCAATAAACCCGCAAAAGTCTTACTAGTGTGTGAGCGACCAACCCACAAGTCCCAGTCAATATCTAGAATATTAAAATCCCCAATTATAAGACATTCAGATTTACTGGACCACAATTCTCTATACGATTGATCGTTGTACTCATCAGTCATTAGGCCTATAACATCCCCTACTCTAATTTTTGCTTTACCAGTACATATGTCACATCAAACTGACTGAACATTGCACCGTCCACTCATGTTAACTGGATGCACTGCCTTAGATTTTTTGCTTCTTAACTAAGAGCACAACCCCTCCCCTCCCATTTTGTCTGTTCTTTGTGTATACCTTGTAATCCCTAAATTCAAATTCTGGATCCCTTATATTTAAGTGACGCATCTCTGATATCCCCATAATGTCTGCATTTCAAACTCAACAAATTTATTAACTGTGCTCCTAGCACTGGTGTACATGCAATTATACATGCACCTATTGTTACTCTTAGTTATCCTAACACAGCCCATATATTTACCAGTTCCACAATCACTCATAGAAGGCCTTGAAATCCCCAGCACCTTGCTTTACAGGCTGCTGCACATTCGAATAGAAGCAGTGCAAGAATCCCTTTCACCTCTGCCTCTGGCTATTGTTAATCTATTAGTCTGTGTCCCCAAAGCTAGCAGTTTTCCAACCTTCCTTAATGCTGCTTCGATAGTATCAGCAAATATTATTGCACCCTTTCTATTTAAGTGTGCCCCATCACTGCAGAATAGTTTTTCCTGTTAACAAGCACAGACCATGCTGTGAAAAATTCTACCCCACAAGACTTGAACAATCTCTCCCTGCACTGCATTGATAGAAATACCCTCATCATATACTCCCTCCTATTGTACCTTGGCAGAATTGCAAACACTTTCAAATCTAACCCTAACTTGTGACTTTTCCTCAACATTGCCCTCTAATTGTTAAGTAAGTCAGCAGATCTACTCTCTGTCATTAGTGTCAATGTGTACAATATTACCTTTTGTGTCCTTGAATATCTGCTCTACAATGTCTAACTTTTGTCACTGGCAAATATACCCTGGTCCTATTCCACCTATCCTCTTTACACAATATATTTCCTGTTTCTCTGACAACAGGGTCACCAACAATAGCTGTCTCCTGTGGAACCAGTGTATTGTGACTGAGGGCTGCCTCTGCGTTGTCTGATGCTCAATTGTGAGCTCTGGCATTGTGCTGGGCAGCTGAGAGTTTGATGGGTGCCCATTTTAATACCTTCAAGGGCATCCACCCTACTCTTCAAGCTGTCATAAAGGACCATCACAACACTGAGTTGGTGTGATGAGCCTTAATGCCTCATTTCTTCGCACCAAGCAAACCCAAAGACAAATAGAATTGTCAACTCGACATACAAATCTCCTAAATATTCTTGAACAAAAGTTTGGGGAATGAAATGTACCTGAATGAGGGAAGAAAAAATACAGAAAACGTGGTTTATTTATTTATTTTTATTTTTTTTTAAATAGAGAATCCCTATAAAAGGCTACTAGAAAGATTAAATAAATGAACCTACCAGACCAATCTTAAAGATAGGAACTTTTTTAATTCATCCATATAGCAATCGAAATGTTGCTGCCTATTAGAACTTATAAGCAATATTTGTCTATCAGTACTACAGAGCACATTTAAATGTAAACTTGCATCTCATTCATACCAGTGTGGTTAAATACCTGAATATCTTTTAAGTACGGGAATATATATTTTCCTGTCCGTATTACGTGTTTTGTGCCATTCCATCATGCGAGGCACATGACATAGTTGAAACAGTTTCAAATATCTAACGCTGGCTCTGAATCTTGTGTCAGCTGTCACTAATAGGAGAAAATTCCCCGTTCATTCCTGATGGCAGAACCTTTAATTCGTCCGGGCAATCATTACAATAATGCCTATTAGAAAAGCAGGTATGTTTAAACCGAAACTTACATATCACTGTAATTATTTAATTGATATCTTGTAAGTACAGTAATATCTTACTTTTTTCCTGTTCCTATTATGTAAGTGTTTGTACCTTGCAAAGTCATAGGTCCTGAATTGCATCCTAAAATTCTAATAACTCGGGGAGAAAGATATGCAACCTTCGGAATTACAGTACTCATTTTACCTTACCAACGCAACCCCACCAAACGATAGCATTCCGTATTTGTTATCAGTGGAGTCCCCTAGGGTTCAGTGCTGGGCCCATTGTTGTTTTCATTATATATTAATGATATTGATGAAAGTATGTAAGGCTTAATGTCAACGTTTTCAGATGAAAGGGTAGTGGAAAATGAAAAAGACCTGGGGGTAATTGTACAATCTGATACAAAATTCTCTGAGTAGTGCAGACTTGCTGCCAGAAAGAACAGCTCTTGTGGGTTTTGTCAATGATATACTGTAACTTTGCTAGCACGGTTAAGGAAGTGATTATCCCTTTGTGCAAAGCAGTAGTTAGGCCACATCTTGAATATTGTTTACAGGTCTGAATATCTCCCTTTAGTAAAGATATAGATCTGCTGGAATGGGTGCAGAGAAGGGCAAACAGATTGGCGAAGGGAACAAAAGGCTGCTCTTACCTAAAAAAGCTTCAGTTCTGAAAATTGTAGCTTCTGGAGACTAGGCACTTAAGGATGATCTTATTGAGGTATTTAAGGCCCTGAATGGATTGAGTAAGCTGAATGCGAATGACATTCTTCCTTTTACTGAGACTACACCCATGAGGGATATAAATTTAAGTTGAGTAAGAATGGTTGCAGGATAGATGGGTGGAAGTTTGCCTTCAGCCAGCTGGTGGCTGATTGTTAGAACTGGCATCCATCTGTTTGAAAATGGATGGTTTGAATAAATACAAGGAAGAACTAGAAAAATTCTTAGAGAGTATGGATGGAAGAAGTGTGCAGTGTTTTTTTTTTTTTTGTGACTGTATAAGCTTGCTTTCTTGCATCATTTGTCACCACTACTACTGCTACTACTTCTAATTCTGCTTACTGCCAGCATGGAGGTAGGATTAATTCAACTTGCAATAGGGTTTTTATTAACAGTCTGCTCTATCTGTTTGTCACCTGAGATAGATGTTCCCTAGATAGACCTTGATGATCTTATCATGCACATGCCTTCTCTTGTGCTTCTCAGTGATTTCAGTTGATATTACACATTTTGGGATAGTGTTTACATTAATGTAAGGGGAGGGAGAAGCGATTGATGTATATGCTCATTGATGATAACCTCTAATGATGTAAACGTGGGAGCTAACACATTCTTCCACACTTATCCATATGTTTTTTGCATTGATATTTCTGTCTCCTCCCCTTCTATCCTTCCTTCATTTATTTTGGAGGAGGAGGAGAATGCCTCCTCATAGAAATGATCATTTTCCCCTCGATAACTTTCTTACTTAGTGGGAGACCATGTCTTTCTTTTAGATATTGTGGTGGAAGGATTGAATAGTCTGACTGGAATGCGTTCCAACGACTGGCTGAGTTTAACAGTACTACAATCAGTCAGCAGCCTATCAACGATTCAGTGAAATGCATTGTTGTTGTTGTTTGTTTGTTATTTGGTTTTTAGGAGCATTAGCAACTAAGGCCATATTGCTTCGGGGATATGCGGTGGTCATTCTCTGACCTTTCCGCAACCTCCATATTTGGTGGTAACGGGCTCGAACCCCGGTCTGATCAAGAAGCGTGTGCTACGCACTGCTGCTCCTGCCCACCTGGCTATGGAGGCGCCCCTTGTGAAATGCATTACAGAAAATATTAGCATTAGCAGTAGTAGAGGCATATGATGCAAGAAAGCAAGCTTATGCAGCATCAGCCAAAAAAAAAAAACCTCTCCCATTTCACCCCTCCGTTCATTCCAAATACCTGTTCAGCACAGCCTTAAATTTATTTAGGCTCTCAACTTCCACAACAAAAGATGGCAGTCTGTTCCATCTACCCGCTGGCTGAAGGCAAACTTCTGCACATCTTTCCTACAACTGTCTTTCCTCAATTTGAATTTCTGCCTCTCTCAGGTGATATTCTGAGCAAGAGGAAGAATCCTATCAGCATTGAGTATGCTCAAACCATTCAAGACTTTATACACCTCAATCAGATCATCTCGCAGGGGCCTAGTCTCCAGACATTGTAATATGCAAAACTTAAGCCTTTGTTTGTAAGAACAACAATTCATTCCATTCACTAATCTTGTTTTGTTTTTCTTTGCAATCATTCCAAGGGGATAATCACCTCCTTATCCCTTCTAGAAAAATTCCTGTATATCATTGACAAGACACCATGAGCTACTCTTGCAGACTGTCTGCACTGCTCAGAAAACTGCACATCTGCCTGCACATCATCATCATCATCATCATCATCATCATCAGCCATTTTCAATCCACTGGAGGATGAAGGCCTCTCCAGCAACTTTCCAGTTCCTTCTGTTTTGAGCTCTGGCCATCCATTTACTACCCAAAAGCTCATGAATTTCATCTATCCATCTCCGCCTTTGACTTCCAGGTTTTCTTCTAGCTCCTCTTGGGTACCATTCTGTTATTTTCTTAGTCCATCTGTCATCATGTCTTCTAGCTATGTGTCCTGCCCAAGACCATTTTAGTTCTTTAGTTTTGATAAGAATGTCCTTTACTTGAGTTTGCTGCCTAATCCATGTGTTTCTCTTCTTATCTAACAGTCTGATTCCCAATATAATTCGTTCCATTCTTCGCTGTGTAGTTCTTAGCTTCGCTTCCATTTTTTTGGTGAATGCCCAAGTTTCACTTCCATAAGTCATGGTGGGGAGTATACATTGATTCATTATTTTACGTTTCAGACAAACTGGGATATTGCTCTTCAGTATGTGACTATATTTCCTGAATGCTATCCATCCAAAATTTATTCTTCTCTTGACTTCCAGCCATTTATCATTATTACAGCTAATAACTTGTCCCAGATAAGTATATGACTCCACCTTTTCAATTACTGCTCCTTCAATCATTATTTCCCTTTCTGTGGCATACTTGTTCATCATTACTTTTGTTTTAGCCATATTCATCTTTAGTCCAAAATCCTTACTAGCTGTGCATAACTGATTAAGATTTTCCTCTAATTCTTTGGGATCGTGACTTATGACCACAATGTCATCTGCAAATTGTAAATGGTTTAGGTACTCTCCGTTCACATTGACTCCTTTCTGCGACCAGTCTAATCTTCTGAAAGCTTCCTCAAGGGCAGCAGTAAACAGATTCGGAGATATTGTGTCTCCTTGTCGAACTCCTTTCTCAATTTTAAATTTGCTACTGTCTTTGTCTAGTCTAATAAAGGATGTAGCACTCTCTTATATTTTCTTCAAAATCATAATATATGGAGTATCTATGCCTTGTCTTTCCAGTGCCCCAAACATTGCCTTATGCTGTATGGAGTCAAATGCCTTTACATAATCCACAAATGCCAGGCATAATGGTGTTTTATATTCATTTGCTTTCTCCATTAGCTGTGATATTATGTGAAGGTGATCCATAGTTGAAAACCCTGTCCTAAAGCCAGCTTGCTCTTTTGGTTGATTCTCATCAAGTATTCTTTCTAATCTGTTAGTAATGACCCTTGTGAACAACTTGTAGATGTGGGATAACAAGCTAATTAGTCTATAATTTCCAATTTCTGATTTATCTCCTTTCTTATGCAGCAAAACTATGATTGCATTATTCCACTGCTTAGGCATCACACCTTTTCTAATGCACTTTGTGAAGAGCCTTGCCAGTTTTTGTGTTATGTCTCTTCCTCCCAATTTTAACAACTCTACAGTAACTTCATCTTCCCCCGGGGCTTTCCGATTCTTCATTTTCTTCAATGCATGTTCTACCTCATCAGGAAGAATATCGGGTATGTCGTATGTCTTGCTACTTTGCAATCCATCTTCCCCACTGCTGGTATCATTCCCTCGCTCCTTGTATAATTCTCTATAGTAGTCTTCTATTTGAATTATGCCTTCTCTGCTGTTTATAAGTACACCATCGCTATTCTTCAGTTTCAGTATCATTTGTCTTTCTGTATTACTGCTCGTGGCTGCTGATTTACATCCTTTGTTTTCCCTTAATGCTTGTTCTACTTTTCTTGTGTTAAATCTTCTTATGTCCTCTCTGAGTCTCTTTCTAATGGCTTTGCATAACTCAGTATACTCAATTTTCTCCCTGTCAGTGTTTTTCTTGCTCTTCATTTGTCGCCTTTGGTTCATCATGACAAGTGTTTCTTGACTAATTTTTTCTTGTTTGGATTTCTGTTTCCCTATAGGTTTCTTGGGCTTTATCACTTTCAGAAAGTTGTAATATTCCTCGTCAATATCTTGGTCCTGAGCAGTCTGCAGAAGCTCAAACTTGTTCTTCAGTTCCAGTACATACAGCTTTTTCTCCTCCTCTGTTATTTCAAAGACCTTTGTATTATTTACTCGAGTCAGTTTTTTCCTTTCCTTTCCTACATCTATATCAAGTGTACATCTTACCATTCTGTGATCACTTCCAACATTTACCTTATTCAGGAACGTAACGTCATTCACAATATATCTTCTGTTAGTGAGGATGAAGTCGATTTCATTAGTTGTTAATCCATTTGGACTCTTCCATGTCCACTTTCTGTTCACCCTTTTCTTGAAAAAAGTGTTCATTACTGACAGTCCTTGAGATTCTGCAAATTCCACAAGTCTTTCACCTCTTTTATTTCTTTCACCAACTCCTTTCACTGTTTCCATTGGTGTACAGCAGATTTCCACTTGATAAACTTATAAGTAATTCATTTCTTCTTCTTGTTTCAGCCAAACCGATGATATTCCAATTCACATTTTCTAATTCCTTTTCCAGCTCTAATATCCTGTCTTCACCGATGAGTGATCGTACGTTATAACAGGCCAAGTTCAGTTTCCGTGCATGGCAGCCTGGTCGTACCCAGAGATTCTTAGTACCCTCTGCTTCCACTCTGATCCTCTCGCTGCCGTAAGAGGGAGAGTGAAAGCTGCTGGGGACTGAAGCCATTTGTATTGTTGTCTCATATGCTGGAGTGTTTGGTCTTTTCCTCTTTACACTGACCAGGCGTCTTGAAACAAACCACTCTACACGTTTGTTGCCACCTAAGTGACGTAACAGGGCTTACCATCGAGAAGGTGTGCATGAGTGGATTTTAGGGAGGCAGGCCAGCCGGACTTCTCCTAAATCTTCTGTAATTGAGAGATATTGGATCCATCAGTGTTTTAGGCTGAGTGTCTGATAACACACAGGATACCTGTTCCCCTCTAAGCCCCAATTACCTGCCTGCACATTTACCCCCAAGTCCTTTTCAAATCTCTACCACTCAGTGTAGTACCACAGAGTTGATATGTTTCTCTGTGGTTACTGCTTCCCATATGTAATACTTTACATTTGTCAATGTTAAACTCCATTTGCCACCTCTCAGCCCATCTGCTCAACTTTTCTAGATCCTGTTGCAGCAGCGTACTATCATTAGTAACCTTAACAACCCTGCCAACCTTCGTATCATCTGAAACTTGGACATTAAGCCTGATATACCATCGTCAATATTGAAAACAACGAAAACAACAATGGACCCAACACCGAACCCTGAGGGATTCCACTAATAATGTTAGTCCACGAAGAGCAGTGTCCATTGATTACTACTCATTGTCTTCTCCCACTCAACCATCCCTTTTTTATCCATAGCAGCAATTTACCTCCAATGCCACACTGCTCCAATTTGTACAGCAGTCTTTCATGTGCAACAGTATGAAAAGCCTTTCTAAGATCCAAATATATGATGTAAGAGCACCCCTTTGTTCCATTCACTAATCTTGTTGCCCTTCTCTGTACTCGTTCCAGCAGCTCTACAGCCTCATTTCAAGAAGGATGTAGAGCTGCTGGAACGAGTACAGAGAAGGGCAACAATTTTAGTGAATGGAACAAAGGGGTGCTCTTACGAAGAAAGGCTTAAGTTTTTTGCAAATTACAGTGTCTGGAGACTGTACACCAGCAAGGTGATCTGATAGAGGTGTATAAAGCATTGAATGGTTTGAGCATGCTCAATGCTGATGGGATTCTTCCTCTCGCTCAGAATAATCACCTGAGAGGGCATAAATTCAAATTGAGGAAAGACAGATGTAGGATAGACGTGCGGAAATTTGCCTTTAGCCAGCGAGTGGTTTGTTGGTGGAACAGACTTCCATCCCTTGTCGTGGAAGTTGATAGCCTAAATAAGTTTAAGGCTCAGCTGGACAGGTATTTTGAACGAACAGAGGGGTGAAGTGGAAATGGTTTTTTTTTTTTTTTTTTGGCTGATGCTGCATAAGTTTGCTTTCTTGCATCAAATGCCTCTACTAATGCTAATGCTAATGATATCAAAGTTATTCTCTGCATCCAGTTCCTTTGTGACCACATCATAGTATCCAATCAAATTGGTCAGACAAGACCCTTAACAAAACCATGCTGTGTCCGAGCTATAACTGAAGTCTTGTCTAGATGATTCTGCAGTGCTTCTTTAATCAGTGCTTTCATTACCATTTCCCTGGAACAGAAGTTAAACTAACAGGTCTATACTTATTTGTGTTGCCCTTTGCGAATTGGGGTCACATTTGCACATCTCCAGTCCATGGGTACCTTCCCTGAATTCAAGGAAGCTCTCATAATTATAGCTAAGGGCTTGCTTACTTCCATTGCTGGCTCCTTTAATATCACTGGATAGGTCCCATCTACCCCAGGTGCCTTTTTTATGTTTATCTTCAACAATTTCTCCTCCACTTTCCTCTCAGTTATTACAAAATCATCTAGCTCACCGCCAGAGTTTAATTCACCTCTGCATTCCCCTCCCTGAATAACTCCTCATGTGTGACTGTAGATGCAAAATACTCATTTGGTTTATTACCCACCTGAGCAGGATCATCAACAGTTGAACCATCAATATCCAATGGACCAATCTGATTCATTCCTTTCCTTTTACAGTTTACATAGGTTAAGAACTCTTTGCTGTTTTTCTTTGCATCCTTTGCCAAAGATTTCTCACCTGCCTTTGCCTGCCTAATCTTCTTTGTGACTTGGTTACAGACCAGCTTATATCTATCATTAGGCTTCCATGTCACCCATTAATTTACATGTATCCCATGCATTTTTCTTCTCTGCGAAATGTCTCATTAGTTCATCTGACATTCATTTTGGCCTAAACCTTGAACAATATTTATTAGTTGGTATGTAAAGCCTAGTAGCTTCCAAGATTAATTCTTTGAATGCTTCCCATTTTAAATTTTCTGTTGATGTTGGTAACATCATCAATTGGTCCCACCGTATAGAATTTAAATACTGTCTCAGACCTCTGTAGTCACCTTTGCGAAAGCATAAACCCTTCCCTTTACCCGTGATGGTAAAGGAATAAAGGAACCCCTAGGTGATCACTGCCACCTAGTGGTTCCTTTATTTGCAAATTTTTAATGCATGAAGAATCACTACTGATAATCAGATCAAGAGTATTACTCCCTCTAGTTGCCTCCCGAACATGCTGATGTAGAAAACAATCATCGAATATATCCACAAAAGCCTTGCTAGTGTGTGAGTGACCAACCCACAAATTCTAGTCAATATCCAGGAAATTAAAATTCCCAACTATAAGACTCTGATTTACTGGCCCACTCTTATTTCCCTGTATAGTTTTTTATTATACTCATTAGAGTCATTAGGCCTATAACACACTCCTACTCTCAATTTTGATCTCCCAGTGCTTATGTCACACCAAACTGACTCGACGCTGCACTGTCCAGTGATGTTGACTGGCTGCAGTTCCATGGATTTTGTGTGTTTCTTAACTAACAGTTTAACCCCTCCTCCCTTCCTATCCTGTCTATCCTTCCTGTACACATTGTACTCCCCAAATTTCAGTTCTGCATTCCTTATATCTGTGTGACACCACGTCTCTGCTATCCCAACAATATCTGTCTTTGATGTCTTGACCAACACTTCAAATTCAACAATTAATTTACTATACTTCTAGCATTGGTATACATGCAAGTATACATGTACCTATCCTTATTATTAGTTACCCTAACACATCCCATACATCCACCTGTTTCACAATGACTGCCATCAGTCCCTGAAACCCCAGCACCCCTCACTCCAGGTCGCTACTTATTCTAATAGAAGTTGTGCAAGAATCACCTTTACCTCTGCCTGTGGCTACTTTTAACCTGTGAATTCACAGACTTTTAAGTCTGTGAATCCCCCCCCCAAGCTAGCAGTTTTCTGACCCACCTAACACTGCCTTGATAGTATCAGCAAATATTCTCATACTCTTTCTATTTAAGTGTATCCCATCCCTGTAGAAGCAGTCGCTTCTGTTAACAAGAACAAACCAGTCTGAGAAATATTCTACCCCTTGAGCCTTGCACAATCTCTCCAGGGCTGAATTGATCGACAAGGATCTCATCATATACTCCATCCTATCGTGTCTGGGCAGAATCGCAGACACTTTCAAATTCAACCCTAATTCACAGTTTTTTTTTCAACAGTGACCTGTATGTGTTAAATAATTCTGCCAGTCTCTTAATATCATTAGTGCCAACATGTACAACAATATCACCTTTTGTGCCCTTAAAAGATGATATCTACTCTACAATGTCATCAATCTTTGCCCCTGGCAGACATACCCTGGTCCTTATTGTCCATGAAGCTACAATTGCAATTCCAAAAACATCTGCATGGTTTCCACCATTTCTGAAACCATTGTGGAATTCAGCATGCACAGACAAAAAAGGCTCAAAACATATTCTACCATGTCTACGCTATTATCTTTTAAATATGCATGCGACACATCAGACTGTGTTTGCTGTCAGAAACAAAAGGAACCACGGATCTGCTTTATATCCTCTGTTACTAGTCAAACAATGCTAAGGCCATCTGGAACAAAATCCAGAAAATGAAGGGAAAATTTGCATTGCACCCTTCATAAATCCTTGAACATAATGGTATTTTTGCAGATTCAACATCTCTGCAACATCACCTTACCTCCCAGAATTTCTGGTCCTAAAAAAGAAAAGTTAAAAGCAGTCAATTACTTGAAACCTAAGGGTTATCATCCTTATAATGGGCCATTCACTCAAAGTGCTGTTGGACCAGATGACATTCATTATAAAATTATATAATGATTAAGTACCTGTCACCAAAATGTATAGATGATATAATCTTTCTATATAACAGAATCTTTTTGGAGGAGCAGTTTCTTGACTCCTGGCATAAGGCAATCACTCTTGCTGTTCCTGAGCCAGGAAAGGATTTCAGCGTTCCAATTAACTATTGTCTTATCACTCTGATTACCTGTTTGTGCAGAATCCTGGAGAGAATGAGCCATGGCATTCTTAAGTAGAACTTAGAGGCAAGTGATGTACCTACCCATGTGCGGTGTTGCTTCTAAACGAACAGGTCAACTTTAGACCATTTCATTAGACTGGAAACATCTATCTGAGATACTTTCCTCAAAAAAGAGCATTTGGTGTTATTCTTATTTGATGTGGCATGATACAGCTTGGAAGATTTGGCATTTTAAAAGACCTCTGTAGTCTTTGTTGAAGAAGTCACCACCCAGTCTTTATTAAAAACGTTTTAGCCAGTTGTTCTTTCCAAGTTGTTGTAGGATCCACCCTTTCTATTGACCTTTTTTGCAAAGAGAAGTATTGCCTCAAGAATCAAACTTAAGTGGCATGCTTTTTGCCATTAAAGTGAATTACATTACCAAAGAGCTTCCTCTATATCAGTGGCTTCAACATATTTTCTTAGTCATGCAACAAGAGGATTATTGAAAGACAAATGCAATAGCCATTGATCACCTCAACTCCTCCAGTGGTTTCAGTTTCTCTCTACCGAAGGCTATTTGCATATATTTTTTCACAAGCACAACCTTCACTTCAAACCTGAATTGAGGCTTGGATAAAATTGTATTCCAGTAGTACTGGAGACAACAAAATTCTTCAAACTCGTGTTTGACAAAAAAGTTGATATTTCTTCAACATATTCATCAGCTTTGACCATCCATCCCACTATGCTCTCTCTTCTACTTTGTGGGGTGCAGATCGTTATACTCTACCCTGTCTGTACCATGCCCTAGTCTGATAAAAATTTAATTAGGTCACAGATATATGGATCTGCCAGACACAGTGCCCTTCAATGGCTTGATCTCATCTGCTATCGGGCTATCAGTGTTATTGCCGGAGCATTTTGAGCATATCCTGTCCAAAGTTTCTATGTAGAAGCAAATGAATGGCTCTTGTTGCTTCAGTGAGAGCAATTTTCTGTACAGTATACTTTTAAACTGAAATACCTGCCAGACTACTCTACATGAACTTCAGTTTTTGAACCATGCTGAGAAATTCTTTATGACACCTGTGACTGCCCATTGTCCTTTTAGTATTCATATCCAAGAGCTACTCAGAGATTTACATGTCATAATAGACAAGGTTGCCCTGTCACAAAGGCAACTCTTTCCACCCTGGTATACTCCTCTTTTAGCCAGTGTCCCTTAACAACTGAGGTAAGGTGGACATTCTATCTTCTGTCTACCTGTAGGTCTACTCAGTACACAGAGCTGAACTTGCTGAATTCTTACCTCCATGGCAAGCAAAGTCAGAACTATCTGTGGGATCTGCCACTTGCTCTTCAGACACTATAATGAGGAGATCATCTCTGAATATGGCATATTTACTGCAGTATTGTAATCCAATTCTAGATAGTAAATAATCATCCATTTTCATAAGAAAGGCATATAGCTCCCTTTTCAGCACAAATTAGTAAGGCGACATGGCAGCCTATTACCACCAAGTGCTCAATCTTCTCTTTTAATACCCTTGCTATTTACTTTTAGGCTCACCATAATAGTGCATTATCAACACTAAGTACCAGACAATTTTTTTTTTGAAAGAATCCCACATGCTTTCAGGTTGTTCAGATGTCCAATGTTGTAACTTGTAGGTCACTATCAAGTGCTGGCACTGAGAGCAAGCTGCTTTTGATTTGAAAAAAAAAAAAAAATAAATAATAAATAAGCTTTGGATTGCGAACTTACCACCACAAAAATGTATTATACATACTGACTCTACTCTAGGTTCATTTTCATTCACGTCAACGATGAGGTGTAAACTTTATCCATTCCTGTTGCAGGTACAGCAGAGGCTATATCATCTTTTCGGATCTGATTTTGATATTTGTTTTTGCTGAATTCCCAACCAGTTGAGATCAGGGGGAAAATGATTTGGCTGATATCACAGCCAAATCAGCAGTGATCCTCCGAACAACCATTGCCTGTTAGTCCTCTGTACATATGACAGACAAATAATACCTAGTTTCCTAATAGCAAATTTATGGCATGGTAGGCTTCAAACAAGTTATGCAAGATTAAGCCTGTAATCGACCTGTGGCAGTCTAGTCCATGCAGATTTTTTTTTTTTTTTTTTTTTGTACAAAAATCCCATTTGCAAAAGGTATTAGAACTTGTAGTACTGTGTGTGTTGAAGCTTGAGAGGGCTGAAGATAGTTGCATATATTAGACTTGGATTTCTGTAGATTGGAATTTTTAGGAAATATGTGAAAGAAGGTTGTTCCAGAAAGCTGAAGTTGAGATATAAGTATCCTAAGAAGAAAAGTTGGTTCTGTGAATTTGAAGTTGGACAGTAGATAGTTGTTGGCTGGTTACTGCACGTGTTTGAACTGGTTGAGAAGAGACAGGGAGAATTATAGAAACCAGTTCAGAAGAACAGTGCCCATGGAAGTGTCTATAGAAAAAGCATGCAGCAAAAACAGATTATCTATGAGACAGAAAGTGAGAAACAGTAAGAGAAGGGTCATTAATTAACCTGATTTCTCTGTTTTGAATGGAGTCCAGAAGAGCCTGAGAGAGAGAGAGAGAGAGGGGGGGGTTTTGGAGGCACCCCCTCCAGATGTGAGAACAGTATTCCATGGTAGGGCAGATTTGAAATTTGTACAGAGTGCATAGTTGTTTAGAAAAATAGTAATGCTGAGAGTGAAAGAGAAAACCCAGTTTTTTAGATGAAGAGGGAGCAATTTCTGATGTACTTATACCAAGAGAGAGAGAGAGAGAGAGAGAGAGAGAGAGAGAGAGAGAGAGAGAGAGAGATTAGAAGTCAGGGTAAACCCTAACAAAGATATGTTATCTTGTCTAGATCCAAGTGTCATTGAAGATAAGCATAGGAGCTGGTAAAATCCTTTTGTGAGATATAAGATAGGACTTAGAAGAATTGAAATTATTGAAGTTATTTTTGCCCCATTAGAGAATTACCTGGAGATTGGCATTTAAGAAATTGGCAGTGGATATTTGAGAAGTTGAAACTGTTTGTTCAGAGCAAAGTTTCTCAAACTGGAAGGTGGAATGAAATGTGCTGTCATCAGCCAAATTATGGATAGGATTTCCAGTCAATGGAAGAAGGTCGGTAATATACAAGAGGAAATGAGTGGGAGAAAGACTTCAACCTGGGACACTAGCATTAGAGAGCATGAACCATCATCCAGAGAGTCATCTACTATCACTCAGAGAGAATGGTCAGAGAAAAAACTGGATACCCAATTGTAAAACACAATTGGAAGTCCATAATGTAGAAATGTGTTAAGAAGACTTTTATGTCACACAAAAAAAAAAAAAAGCTTCAGAAATGTCAGAAAGAACTTCTTGAGTGTCACCAAACTTTTCCATTGAATTTGCCCATAGATAAGTAATATAAGCCAATATATCACCAGTGCATTGACATTGCGGGATTCCATAGTGACATCATTGATGATATGGAAAGTTTCAAGTTTAGGATTTGGTGCTTCATGGATTAAGCACTAGCAGTGACATATGATACAAGAAAGCAAACTTATGCAGCATCAGCCAAAAAAAACACACTTCCCATTTCATCTATCCATTCTCTCCTGTAGTTTGTTTAGTTTTTTTATGAATTTCATTAAGCTATCAGCTTCCACAAGAACAGATGGAAGTTTTTCCACCATTCAATCACCAATATACACATCTGTTCTGCAACCTTCCTTTCTCATCATGAGTTTATCTCCCTTCATCAGGCAAGAGGAAGAACCCATCAGTATTGAGCTTGCTCAAGCCCTTAAACACCTCAGTCAGATCACCTCACAGGTGGCTAGTCTGCAGATGCTGAAATTTGCAGAACTGAAGCCTTTCTTAATCTAAAAACCCTCATTGCCCTTCTCTGTACTTAGCATTAGTATGGGCATATGATTCAAGAAAGCAAGCTTATGCAGCATCAGCCAAACCTTTTCCATTGAATTTGCCCATACTTTTTCAAGCAGCTCTACATCCTTCCTAAAATGTGGCGTCCAGACCTGTACGAAGTACTCAAGATGTGGCCTGACCATTTGTTTATATAATGGTATAATCACATCTGTATCCGTGCTAGCAAAATTCCTGTATATCATTGAAAACATGCCATGAGCTGCCCTGGCAGCCTGTTTGCATTGATGAGAGAACTTCATGTATGACTGCACAATTATCGCCAAGTCTTTTTCATTTTACACTTAAGTGAGTATAGTACCACATGGTAAGTTACTCCGGGATTATCGCAACCCATATGCAGTACTTTGCATTTATCAGCCCATATGCCTAAATTTTCTAGATCCTGTTGCAGTGGCATACTGTCAATATTGTTATTAAGTAACCTGTGAACTTAGACATTAGTTATGATATGGCTTCATCACTATCATTGATAAATATAGCAAACAACAGTGGCTCAACTGAACTCTGGGGCTCCACTAATAACATTAGTCCACGAAGCGCAGTGGACTTTGGTTAGCGCTCTGTCCTCTCCCATTCAACTATCCATATGTATGTATAGTATCTTATGTAGGACGGCACCTGAACGAAAGTTCAACTCCGTTATGTCCCGGGTTCGATTCCCGCCTCGGGCTTGGATCAAAGTACTGCAAAAACCTTGGGGGGTGCATTATGGCCACAGAAGTCTATGCGCCAACAACTACCAAAAAAAAAAAAAAAAAAATCAACTATCCATTTATACATAGCAGCAACTTGACATTAATGCCACAATGGTCCAGTTTATACAGCAAGTCTTTAATGTAAAAGACATTATGGACTTCCAATTGTAAAACACTGATTTTTACAAGAAGATTTCCTGAAATCCGCTTACTGTAAACCCTTGCTAATCCGGTTACAGTTAATCCAGATGGTGGATAATCCGGATTGAAACACAAAAAATTCTTTCACAGTTGAACAGTGTACTTTGAAAAACTCACAAGATTTAGGAAAGCAGAAGAGTCACTCTGACTGCGCAGAGAGAGATACTTCACATTATTATTATTATTATTAGCCATATGGTGCAAGGAAGCCAGAGGCTTATGCTGCACCAGCCAAAAAAAATTCCCGAGTTACCCAGAGAGAGAGAGAGAGAGAGAGAGAGAGAGAGAGAGAGAGAGAGAGAGAGAGAGAAAGAGAGAGAGAATATCAGAAGTAGAATGGAATTACCAAGAAAGAGAAGAATTATGATATCCAGCTCAGGACCCTGTCTTGCGTATTGTTCATTATCTGTTTTCAAACTTTTGAATAATTTCAAGTTTTTGTTCAATTGAAAGCACAACTCTTTTGCATTTACCAATCATTTTCACGATTTCTAATATTTACTTTTAAAAAAACTTTTGACACTCCTGACATAACGTACAAATTTTTTTTTTTTTTTTTTGCGAAGCTTTGGAGCATAACAATCCACTTGATGTACTAAAACAAACTAAACATTTATTCTCTTTCCATTGTTTTTGGATAATAGGCACATGATAATAGGTACATTCATCTCCCAATCACACTTTTAACACTGCTTCTTGTCACTTATTTAGGAGACTTGCAAAACATCTATTTATACCTTTATACAAAGGGTACTAGGAAAGTTTTGCAATACAGCTTTGTTTATTTAATTTTTTCAAAGTAATTTCCTCTACATTCAATACACCTCTCCATCCTCCGAAACCAATCTTTAAACCAGTTCTGCCAAGTTTCACTAGGGAGTAAAGCACACTCGTTGTCCCAAGCCCGTAGAAGGTCCTCATCACTGGAAAACCGCCTCCCTTTTAGCTTCATTTTCACATGCGGGAACAGTGCAAAGTCGCAGGGAGCAAGGTCTGGACTGTAGGGAGGGTGCTCGAGAAGTTTCAGTCCTGTCGTGGTCAAATATTTGGTGCAGGCTTTGGCGCGTTGAGCTGCAGCATTATCGTGATGGAGGTACCAGGTGTCCATTCTTGACTTTGGCCACCACGGCCAATCCATTGACGCCCAAAACACCTGTTCAAATGGTCACGAACACACCTTCCATAATGGGCAGGCGCCCCGTCATGTTGAAACCAAATGTTGCGTCTCACATTTGCTGGAACATCGTCAAGTAACCCTGGTAGAACTTGTTCAAGAAAGATCCGATATTTGGCAGAGTTCATGCGGGATAGTAACAGGTATGGGCGACTAAGCAGTCACCAACCATACCTGCCCACACATTTATTGCGAAGCGATGTTGTGCCGCATGGGGGCGCACACCGCGTGGGTTGTCGTAAGCCCGCACATGAGCATTGTGCTGATTGAATAAGCCTTCCCAAGTGAAATAAACCTCATCCGTGAACAAAACATAGGCTGGAAAATTCAAGTCTTGAACACTTTCTTGGAGAAACCACTGCACAAAAGCCACACATGCAGGATGATCTTGGGGGAGCAGTAACTGAACCCTTTGGAGATAAAAGGGGTGTAAGGAATGGTTGTGCCAAACACGCTGTACACTGCAACGAGACACTCCTGAGGCAGAGGCAATGGCACGCATGCTGGTAGTAGGATTATTCTGGACGGCATTCAACACACTTTCTTTCATGGCGGGAGTTCGCGTCGAACGTGGTCTGCCTGCACTACTCTTGTTACCTCTAAATGACCCATAATTGCACAAATTTTGATGCATACATGCAAACAAACGGTGGTCCGGTACATGTCTGTCTGGGAAGCATTCTCCATAAATTCGTTGAGCGGCTCGTCCATTGCCCCTCTGCTAATCCATGCACTAGGTGCATGTCTGCCAGCTCACAGTTCGTATATCGATGCATGTTCTTCGTGTGGCAACTACTGCTTGAATTAGTAAACCAGAAATTTTCCCTCTCACAAACTGATGAACAGCGCCATCTACCGACTTACAGTGATGTTTCCGGTTATGGGTTCCTATGTGATTCACATTTCTTTAGTTATGTTACCTACCTCCCCTAAACGTTTGTACCAATATTTTTGAGACACCCTGTATATATATATTTTTTAAACTTTAGAATCTTGAAGTGCCTCGGTTAATCGAGAGTGCTGTACAATTACCCCAGGGGCTCACATCTGGTGAGTATGGGCTTGGCACACCCTGGGTCCTGAGCTGGATATCATCATTCTTCTTTTTTTGGTGATTCCCTTCTACTTCTTCTCTCTCTCTTGGGGTAATTCAGAAATTTTTTTTTTTTTTTTTTTTTTGGTGGTGCAGCATAAGCCTCAGGCTTCCTTGCACCATATGGCTAATAATAATAAGACTCGGAAGCCTGCTGAAAGCAAAGCTGAACAGAGTGAACACAGTTAAAGCCATAAACACCTATGCAGTTCCTGTGCTAACTCTTGGGGTAATTCAGAATTTTTTTTTTTTTTTTTTGGCTGGTGCAGCATAAGCCACAGGCTTCCTTGCACCATATGGCTAATAATAATAATAATAATAAGACTCAGAAGCCTGCTGAAAGCAAAGCTGAACGGAGTGAACACAGTTAAATCCATAAACACCTATGCAGTCCCAATGCTAACATACTCTTTTGGGGTCATAGATTGGACTAACAACGAGCTGGAATATATCATGAGAAAGACAAGGACAATGAAGACCAAGAGCCGCCAACACCACCCAAAATCTGCCGTGGAGAGACTGACAATTGCCCGGGAAGGAGGAGGAAGGGCCTGATAGACCTCATTAAGCAACAGAAGACAGCAATAGTTAACCTGAAGGATTACTTCCAGAAACACACAGCAGCACCCCACCAGGCCATAAGGAAGATAGACAAGCGGTATACCCCACTCAACCTAATCAAGGAGTCCCCCCCCCCCAACCAGGAGATACAAACGAAGCTAGAAAGATGGGCAGAGAAGAAACTCCATGGCAGACACTACAATGATCTCCATCAAGATCACATAGATAAAATTGCTTCTAATGCATGGTTCATGAGCGAGACGTTCTTCCCCAAGACTGAAGGATTCATGCTCGCCATCCAAGACCAGGTAATCAACACCAGAAACTATAGAAAATACATTGCCAAGGAGCCCGGAGTATTCAATGACACATGTCAACGATGCCACTTGGCCTCAGAAACGATCCAACACATCACTGCTGGGTGCAAGGTGATCACCGAGACTGAGTATACTGATAGACAAGACCAGGTAGCCAGGATAATACATCAGAAGCTAGCAAGGAAATACCAGTTGATCTAAGAAAGTGTACCGTACTACAAGTACAAACTCCAGGCAGTACTAGAGACCCCCAACCCACAAGGTGTACTGCGACCGTGCCATAATAACAGATAGGACAATCCTGCACAACAGACCAGACTTAACCCTTGTGGACAAGAAGGAAAAGGCTAACTAACTGATTGACAGTGGTACCCAACACTGGCAACCAGCAGAAAACCCATGGGGAAAAAATCAGGAAGTACGTGAACCTAAGACTGGACCAGACTTAACCCTTGTGGACAAGAAGGAAAAGGCTAACTAACTGATTGACAGTGGTACCCAACACTGGCAACCAGCAGAAAACCCATGGGGAAAAAATCAGGAAGTACGTGAACCTAAGACTGGAGATCAAAGAGATGTGACATATGCAACAAGTAATGACCATCCCGATCATCGTTTGTTTGTTGTTTGTTGTTGTTATTTGGTTTTTAGGAGCATTAGCAACTAAGGCCATATTGCTCCGGGAATATGCGGTGATCATTCCCTGATCTTTCCGCATCCCCGTATTTGGTGGTGACGGGATCGAACCCCGGTCTAATCAAGAAGCGTGCGTTACACACTGCTGCTTCTTCCCACCTGGCTACGGAGGCGCCCCCCGATCATCGTGTCAACCACAGGTATGGTGCCAAAGCCCTACATAACAGCCTAGCAGCAATAGGTCTCCCAGCAAACACCTATATGGAACTCCAGAAAGTCGCAATTCTGAACACCTGTAGGATAATCAGAGTTCCTCGACCAACAGTAACACCAGACATAACAACAACCGCCCTGTGTACTTGGTAGCAGTACCCGTCACGAGGTGGAACCCCCAATCAGGGAGAAATAATATAATAATAATAATAACTTCTGAGCCTTCTATCAATGGATAAATGTAGTGTCTTTTTATAGTTTTTAAATAAAGGCTCTACAGTGATATTTTTTTAAATTTATTTTCATAATCCTACCATCAGCACTATCATTAAATTTTTTGTTTATTTGTGTTCTAATTTTTTTTTGTCTTTTAGGGCAATCTTTTGCTTCACTAAACCATATTATCGCTTAATCCGGGTGAGGGGCTACTGTATATGATGTCAATATTATTTTTGCATTCAGTTCCTTTGTGACCACATCTTAGTATCCAATCAAATTCGTCAGACAAGATTTCCCCTTAACAAACCCATGCTGTATCTGAAGTATAAATGCAATCTTGTTTAGGCAATTCTACATTATTTCTTTAACCAATGACTCTATTATTTTCCCTGGAACAGAAGTTAAACTAACAGGTTTGTAATTACTCATGTCATCCTTTGATCCATCTTTGTGAAATGGGGTACATTTGCACATCTCCAGTCTGTGGGTCCTCCTCTGAATCCAAGGATTCTCATAATTATGGCTAAGGGTTTGTTTACTTTCTTCGCTGTCTCCCTTAATATAATTGGATAGATCCCATCCACCCTGGATGCCTGTCTTATGTTTAGTTTCAACAATTTCTCTTCCACTTTCCTCTCACATATTACAAAATAATTTATTGTTATTATTATTATTATTAGCTATATGGTGCAAGGAAGCCTTACGCTTATGCTGCATCAGGCAAAAAAAAAAAATTTCTGAATTACCCAGAGAGAGAAGTAGAAGGGAATCATCAAAAAAGAGAGGAATGCTGATATGCAGCTCCAAGACCCTGGGTGTGCCAAGCCCATACTCACCAGATGCGAGCCCCTGGACCTATTAGAGATTTAGGAATGTCTGGCCTCCACTTCCTTAAAAGAATTCCTAATGTGTGAATGTAGATGCAAAATGCTTGCTCAGTTTGTCAGCAACCCGAGCAGAATCATATCAAAAGTCGAACTATTGACATCAGTTGGACTAATTTGATTCTTCATCCCTTTCCTTCCTGAGTTTACTTAAGTAAAGGTTTTGCTGTTTTTCCTTGCATCATTTGCCAAAGATTTCTCGTAATCTGCCTTCGCTTGCCTAACTTTCTTTGTGACTTTGTGACTAGATTACAGAGTAGCTTATATCTGCCATAGACTTCTGTGTCACCTGATAATTTATATGAATCCCATGCATTTTTATTTTCTGCCACGAGTCTCATTTGTTCACCTGAGACCGATTCAGGTCTGAACCTTGAATAGTATTTCTTAGTTGGTATGAAAAGCTGTAGCTTCCATGAACTATTCCTTGGATGTCTTCCCATTTTGAATTGGCTGGTGGTTGCATCATCAGTTGGTCCTATTGTATAGAATTTAAAAATTGTTTGAGACCACTGTAGTCACCTTTACGAAAGCAAAACCCTTCCCTTGACCCTTGAAGGTAGTTACATCTTTAAGTAAATCCTATATCAATACACTGTAATCACTGTCACCTAGTGGTTCCTTTATCTGCAGATTCTTAATGCATGAATGATCACTGCTGATAATCAGATCAAGAGTATTATTCCCTCTCTAATATGCTGCTACAGATAACAGTTATCCAATAAATCCACAAAAGTCTTGCTAGGTGCATGTGCCCAATCCACAAGTTCCAATATCGGGAAAGTTAAAATCTCCCTTATAAGACATTCTGATTCACTGGTCCACTCTATTTTTCTGTACAGTTATTCATTGTACTCATCAAAGTTATTAGGCCTATAACACGTTTCTACTCTCATTTTTGTTTCCCACTGCTTATGTGAAATCAAGCTGATTCAACATTGCACCGACCACCCATGTCAACTGGATGCACTTTCTTAGATTTTGTGTTTCTTAATTAAGAGCATAATCCCCCACCCATGGTGTTTCTCCTTTCTGTACACATTGTACTCCCCATATTCAAATTCTGCAACCCTTATATCTGTGTGACACCCACCGCGTGTCTGAAATTCCAACAATGTCAGCATTTGATGTTTTGACCAGCAATTGAAATTAATCAAATTTATTTACTGTGCTCCTCATATTGGTGTATCTGCAAGTACAGTTGTACCCCCATATCCGCTGATTCAGTTACCCCCGGTTAACCACGGAAAAAAAACCGAAAAACCTTAATGCACTACATCTGGTGAGTATGGGCTTGGCACACCCAGGGCCCTGAGCTGGATATCATCATTCTTCTCTTTCTTGGTGATTCCCTTCTACTTTTGACTCTCTCTCTCTCTCTCTCTCCTCTCTCTCTCTCCTCTCTCTCTCTCTCTCTCTCTCAGGGTAACTTGGGAACTTTTTTTTTTCCTGATGCAGCATAAGCCTCAGGCTTCCTTGCACCATATGGCTATTAATAATAATACTTGTGTGTCCAATATAATGCTTCTCTTTATTTTTTACAATGTCGCACATGGTTTGGTCATTATGGTTATAATGGTTCCTCAGAGATTTAACGGATGCACCATTTTCAAATTTTGAATAATTCCACATGTTTGTTTAATTTGAAAGCACAACTCTTGTGTTTGCCCATCATTTTTGTGATTTCTAAACAAAAAAAAAATTCCGACATCCTGACATAAATAACGGAACAAAATTTGTCCTTTTGCGGTGCGACGGAACACAACGATCGACGCGATGCACTAAATCAAACTAAACATTTGGTCTTTTTTTTTTTTGTTTTGTTTTTTTTGTTTTGAGTAGGTGTGAAGACAGCAGGGGTTGCAAGATAATAGGTACACTAAATCTCCTAATGACAACTTATAATGCCAGTTCTTGTCGCTTAATCACAACTTGCAAAATATCTGTTTATACCTATTCTAGTTATTACTTGAATTTTATGATTTCTGGTTGACTTTTTTTTTTTTTTTTTTTTTTAATTCCTGGTTAATCCAATCCCATTAAATCGAGAATCTGCTGTACTTTATTATTACTATTTAATGTTGGTAATGTCTTACTGTGTGTTTAATTTATCAATTAAACTTTATTATACGTATGTATGTACAAGAAAATCACGTTATATATGGGGTCAGCAGGTGTTTGCTTATATTTGCAGTTTCAGCCATCCACGGTAGGTCTTGGAATGTGTCCCCACGCAGATACAGGGATCTTACTGTATACATGCACCTGTTCTTATTCTTAGTTATCCTAACACAGCCCATGTATTTACTTGTTCCATGATGACTCCCAGCAGTCTTTGATATCCCCGGCACTTTGCTTTCCAGACTGCTACTTGTTCCAGTAGAAGCAGTGGAAGAATCTGTGCTTGTGGCTATTGTTAGTCTATTAGTCTGTGTATCCTGTCAAGCTAGCAGTTATCCAACCCACCTAACACTGGCTTAATAGCATCAGCAAATATTCTTGCACCCTTTCTATTTAAGTGTTTCACATCCTTGTAGAAGCAATCTGTCCTGTTAACAAGTGCCAACCATGTTGAGAAAAATTGTACCTAATGAGCCTTGCACAATCTCTCTAGGGCCAAGTTGTTTGACAAGGCTCTTATCATATACTCCCAGCTATCATGTCTGGGCATAATTGTAGACATTTAAATTTAACTTGCGACTTTTTTTTCAGTGGTGTAGTGGATTTCTCCATTATTTTGGAGAAATCCACTACACCACTGAAATGCCCTTATTGTGTGTAGTGGATTTCTCCATTATTTTGGAGAAATCCACTACACACATTAAGGGCAATGGAAAAATAATTGGATGGGAGGGATTTATTGCCCTCATTAGGAACTGGCTGGATATGAGCAAATTTCCAAGCAGAAGAAAAAACCTTTGTGAAATGTAAAAATGTGACCTAGAACTGGAGTAACCTCAGGAGCACAGGATTTGAGTACAAATATAAAAATACCATCAGGAATTGGAGCTTTCTGGGCAGAAAAGATCAAGGGTTCAAAATTATTGTGACATCCTTTTGACTTAAGACCACAAGTGGCATTGAGTGGAGTGTACTGAGAATGGTAGGAGGTAGTTTATCAAGATCATCAATACCAGGTGCATTATAGCCTAAGTTGCTGATGCACCAACATCAATACCAGAGTTAGAAGAAAAGTATGATGCTTGCAGTTTGGCTTTATCTTAGCCGAGGTGACAATAGGAATATCATGTTTTAACAGAGGTGGGAGTAGAGAGAGTAAAAGTTGCAGCCAGTAACTTTTACAAGAGACTAGAATGCTCAAGTACCATTTGCACAAGAAACAAGTTTCCTACTCTTAGCCTGTTCAAAATCTAGTTTGGACTAATGAATGATTGATTTACAATTGTTGAAAGCTTTAGTAGGCAGAAAATGAACCTGGATGTTAGGTGTGTGAGCCAATTGTGTTACGCAGTATTCTTACCTTGAACAGCTTAGGACATTTATTGGAAACCCAAGGTTTAGATAAAGAATGAGATTTTAAGGCAGTGTATGGAATAAAGGATTTCATCATTACAAGAATAATTTCACTGACACGATCTGAGAAAACATTGGCATCAGAAGATTTAAAATAAGACTAGAAATCTATCAGATCATCCTATTTTGCATTTTTTAATGCCAAACAACATGAGGCTGAGAATGGCCATGAGAGAAAGGCTCCGATGGAGAAGAGACCATCACAAAGTTGTGATCCGAAGTGCCTAGAGGACCACTCACCTCGATCATGTACTTGGAAGGGTTGTTCGTGAGAAAAAAAAGAATCAAGAGTATTGGCTGTGTAGTTAGGAATTTTCTGGTAGATAGAGGAATAATCTGTACTAGGTCAATTAATAATTCCAAAAGCCTCAGCATTTCAACCTTCTGGGTCTGTGTGACTAGAAAACGAAAGCCAGCTGGAGGTGCGAATGTTAAAAACATCAAGGAAAATTACCTAACCATTAGGAAAGTTGGACTGGAAAAATTCAAGTTTCAAAGAAAGGAAGTCAAAAAGTTCCAAGTTATTAGTTGAGTTAGAAGAACGATAGCAGCAACAGACAAGTTTGGCAGAATGTGGTAGAGAGGTTTTAAACTAGAATTGAAGTGAAGTCCAAATTCAATATCAATTATGCACTGTCAAGACGTGTTCATACGAGTTCTAACACATTGTCGCGAGCTTGCAACCAAATGCATACGAGTTGTGTGACAACCCCCCACCACATACACACAACAGTCTACCGCAGAATACTTCAGGTAGTTCACGAACATCCTGTCACCCAACATTCAATGAACCGACATATCAACAGATTTCGAATAGTTCCTCGTATATGCTATCGCAGGACCAGATTTCACTTTTATCCAAAGGATTAAATTACAATTTACCACCTCGAAAACTACCAAAAAAAACAGTGCATAATTGATATTGAATTTGTACTTCGTAATGTTCCACAAAAAGATTTATTTATTCAACAAGATGGTGAATAACAACCAGATGGTGAATAACATAAAAGAAATGCGACTTCCTAAATTGAATACACGACAGTTCAGCTTTACATGAACTTCGGGAAAATAAAGACATTATTATTCAGATAGCTGACAAAGGAGATACAGTAGTAATACTCAATAAACCTGATTATATTAATAAGTTAGAGTCAGTTGTATCAGATACCTCCACTTATCTTGAAGTAGACCCGGCACTATTTACCAATTTGGTCAATCAATACAATAAAACTTTAACCGTGTATCGAAAAAAAACGACTACATTACTATGGCTCAGTTAAAGGAATTGAAAGCCAGAATGTACAATATTCCCATACTTTTCGGTCAGGTAAAATCACATAAGACCGCCTTTCCTATTTGGTCTATTGTTTCCTACAGAAACTCTGCATTTTCATCTTTGGCCACACATGTATATAGCATTATAAAACCCTTTAGGCAGGTGATACAATTTGGGATTAAGAACTACGATACACTATTTAACCTTAAGGACTGTAGACTTGGCAGTAATGATAATTTATTCTCACTAGATGTTACCTCGTTATATACGAATGTAAATGTTGAATACACATTAGATATTCTTTGGGATATGTTAAATAATAACTCGATACCGATTAATTATATGAAGCTTCCTATTGAGGAAAATTTTCACTTAATTAAACTCTTAGTTGAAGCCAACTATATCACCTTTTGCAACAAAGTACACAAACAAATTTTTGGTTTGCCAATGGGATAAAGCCTGAGCGACCTAATATCGGAAATCTATCTCTCAACGATTGAACATATACATTTGACACCCTTTCTACCCTGTATCACATATTTTGGGAGGTATTTAGACAATGTTCTAGTCATTACAGATAGTAGCACTATCCAAGACATTTTACATTCGTTTAATAATATTCATTCTAGACTTAAATTTACATTGGAGAGGGTGAATACGGATACTAAGTCATTAAATTTTCTAAATTTCACGCTTACTCGGGACGCGAATAAAATCCAATTTAACATCGATCGTAAACCTACAGACACCGGTATGCTTCTGCATTATAACAGATATCACCCATTCACCTACAAAAGATCGATTATCTTTAATCATTTTCTCAATGCTTATAAATATTCAATGACGGAATCTGCTTTGGGCTCAGAAATACAAATATTAACCAGCAGATTCTTAAACATATCCTGAAAAAGGCCTCTGAGGTTGGGAAAATTCATATTTTAGCATTAAATCAGATCACACACCAACCATAAGAGTAAGTATTTACTGTAACTAAAATTTTTACATATTAAAATAAAATAAAATAAATAAATATGTACAAAAACTGCTATTATATTAAATTAAATTATATACATATAAAACATTAAAACTGTGATAAAATCCTTGAGATAAAATACACTAAAATAAACCGGATTAAAAGCAATAAAAACGATAAAAATCTCTGGAGCTTTCGGAGGCATCCGCCTCCTTCTTCAGCAGTAACAAAACTTCCTGCAGCACGTCCATATATAACAGGCTCACGGTACCTATACACGTGGTGCAGTCGGCGCATGGTCTGAACTGGAAGCGGAAATAGCTCAGGAACGTGTTAAGCAAAACCGTTCATCTGTACTTAGGGTGATAGTTTCAAACAGAGGATGCATACGCATACCTCTGTCCCTATTCATAATATTGTAGTCGGATGAACAGATTCGTAGGCTCTCGAGCCATTTACGGTTCCAGAACCCATGCGCTCGATCCACGATAACCGCATCCTGTGGGGAAATTTGATGCTGCTTCTCCCAAAAATGCTCGGCCACAGCAGACTTATTGTAATCAGCGGTTTTTATAGCATTTGCATGCTCCCCCAGATGATCCTTGAGCCGTCGTTTTGTCTCGCCCACATAACATTCCCCACAATCCGGGCATTTTATCCTGCATACTACTCCACTACTCAGGTCCTTTGCTATTGGATCTTTTACCTGAGACAACACTGTGTGCAACCTCCGCCCTGGAAGCTGCACACAGCGTGTTTTATAACCCCGCAAAACTCTAGCGAGATGCTCAGTAACGCCCGGATAGTAAGGAATGTATGCGGTAGCCACAGGAACAAACGGTTCCTGATGGTTAGACTCTATTCCTTTACTAAATCTGTCTATGATCCTCTGGGGGCATCCGCATTTTCTAAGGTCTGCTGTGACCCGTCTAATTTAACATTCTTTGTCCTCAGAGGTGGTGCAGTGTGACCCTGCTCTATCTAGTAGAGCTTTCACTACACTAATCTTATGCTGCCCAGCTTGTGCTGAACTGTAATGGGTGTACTGGCCTCTGCACATAGGTTTTTTAAACACAGAAGTTTTGAGACTAGGGCCTATCCTAGAGACCAGTACATCCAAGAAAGGAAGGGTACCTCCTGTTTCCACCTCTGAGGTAAATTGTATAAATTGGGAGAAGCTATTAAGCCAATGGAGTGCATCATCCTCTCTCCCCTTCTGGACCACGGTAAAGGTATCATCAACATACCTTTTCCATTTCTTTATGGGAAACTGACATCCATTAAAAACCCTGTCCTCTAACTCCTCCATGGCCAGATTGGCCACGATGGCGCTAATAGGAGATCCCATGGCTGTACTGTGAACCTGTTTGTACATAACACCTTGGTACACCATAGTGGTGCTGGCCAGACAAAGTTCCACACCCGAACAAATATCCTCTACATTTAAAAGCGATCTATTACTCAAAGAGACATCATTACTCAAAGATTTTCTAACACAATATATTCCATGTTTAATTGGAATGCATGTGAATAGTGACACCACATCAAAAGAAATCATGCTCTCGTTTTCATTTATAATCAAATCTTTCACAAATTCTTTACTGTCTTTTATGACATAGTTGGACTGGCCCACTATAGGCGAAATCAATTTAGCCAAATACCCTGACAAAGCATATGTGGGGCTTCCTATAAATGATACAATAGGTCTGAGTGGGACTTCTGTCTTATGAGTTTTTGGAAGTCCATAAAACCTCGGGAGTTGACATCCAGTAGCATGTAAGAACCAAAAGGTCTCCCTGGAAATCTTCTCTGCCTTTAACCAATCCTGTACCAGTTTATTAACGCGCCGCTCTAGGACAACCAATGGGTTTCTCTGAGTAACTTTATAAGTATTATTGTTCTGTAAAAGGTCCATTGCTTTTTTGTGATAGTCTTCTTTGTTTAGGACAACCGTCGATCTGCCCTTTTCCGCAGGTAAAACCACAATTCCATCGTCTCTTCTCAGTTCATTCAAGGCTTTTCTTTGACTAAAGTTAAGATTCGGAGATACTTTCTTTACCTGGCTCAAAATAACGGCAGATTTAACCCGGATCTCACTAGCTAGGGCCTCCGGTAGCTTGCTGATGGCCCGTTCAATACCCATTGCTATCTCCGCAATGGGAGGTTTGGGAGGTACAAGCGTAAACTTAGGACCTAAATTTAAAACTCCCTCTTGCTCTTCCGTAAGTTGCCTATTACTCAAATTGTAAACAAAGGGGGGGAGCATGCAAATGCTATAAAAACCGCTGATTACAATAAGTCTGCTGTTGCCGAGCATTTTTGGGAGAAGCAGCATCAAATTTCCCCACAGGATGCGGTTATCGTGGATCGAGCGCATGGGTTCTGGAACCGTAAATGGCTCGAGAGCCTATGAATCTGTTCATCCGACCACAATATTATGAATAGGGACAGAGGTATGCGTATGCATCCTCTGTTTGAAACTATCATCCTAAGTACGGATGAACGGTTTTGCTTAACACGTTCCCGAGCTATTTCCGCTTCCAGTTCAGACGATGCGCCGACTGCACCACGTGTATAGGTACCGTGAGCCTGTTATATATGGACGTGCTGCAGGAAGTTTTGTTACTGCTGAAGAAGGAGGCGGATGCCTCCGAAAGCTCCAGAGATTTTTATCGTTTTTATCGGTTTTTATCCGGTTTATTTTAGTGTATTTTATCTCAAGGATTTTATCACAGTTTTAATGTTTTATATGTATATAATTTAATTTAATATAATAGCAGTTTTTGTAAATATTTATTTATTTTATTTTATTTTAATATGTAAATATTTTAGTTACAGTAAATACTTACTCTTATGGTTGGTGTGTGATCTGATTTAATGCTAAAATATGAATTTTCCCAACCTCAGAGGCCTTTTTCAGGATATCGTTAGCAGCTATGGCCAATTTGTAGTGCAACACGTCCGACAATATCAAAAGTATTGTATAAAAGAGGCAGACAGAAGCAGCACCTAAGGTTTGCGCATCGATGCAAAACGCATGGACTTATACCATATGGCTTTAGAGTCAAAACACCATTTCAGGATGACCGATTGAAGTCGGTTACTTTGTGTTATCAAAGGAAGATCATGAATATTTGGATCCGTAAGTTACATGAGGAGTTAAGAGACACTAGGAGGCAAATAGGTATGTACCTGGATGTTATTAGTAGTAGTGTATCTTCCAGACATTTGGCTCTTGTTACAAGATTAGTTTTGGATAAAGTTACTAGGATAGCGGACACCTATAGACAGAGGCAGATTATGAAGTTTAATAGGTTGTTGGGAGAAGGTACAGTACAACGTAGCGATAGAAGTACTCATTTTGTTTACAATTTGAGTAATAGGCAACTTACGGAAGAGCAAGAGGGAGTTTTAAATTTAGGTCCTAAGTTTACGCTTGTACCTCCCAAACCTCCCATTGCGGAGATAGCAATGGGTATTGAACGGGCCATCAGCAAGCTACCGGAGGCCCTAGCTAGTGAGATCCGGGTTAAATCTGCCGTTATTTTGAGCCAGGTAAAGAAAGTATCTCCGAATCTTAACTTTAGTCAAAGAAAAGCCTTGAATGAACTGAGAAGAGACGATGGAATTGTGGTTTTACCTGCGGAAAAGGGCAGATCGACGGTTGTCCTAAACAAAGAAGACTATCACAAAAAAGCAATGGACCTTTTACAGAACAATAATACTTATAAAGTTACTCAGAGAAACCCGTTGGTTGGCCTAGAGCGGCGTGTTAATAAACTGGTACAGGATTGGTTAAAGGCAGAGAAGATTTCCAGGGAGACCTTTTGGTCCTTACATGCTACTGGATGTCAACTCCCGAGGTTTTATGGACTTCCAAAAACTCATAAGACAGATGTCCCACTCAGACCTATTGTATCATTTATAGGAAGCCCCACATATGCTTTGTCAGGGTATTTGGCTAAATTGATTTCGCCTATAGTGGGCCAGTCCAACTATGTCATAAAAGACAGTAAAGAATTTGTGAAAGATTTGATTATAAATGAAAATGAGAGCATGATTTCTTTTGATGTGGTGTCACTATTCACATGCATTCCAATTAAACATGGAATATATTGTGTTAGAAAATCTTTGAGTAATGATGTCTCTTTGAGTAATAGATCGCTTTTAAATGTAGAGGATATTTGTTCGGGTGTGGAACTTTGTCTGGCCAGCACCACTATGGTGTACCAAGGTGTTATGTACAAACAGGTTCACGGTACAGCCATGGGATCTCCTATTAGCGCCATCATGGCCAATCTGGCCATGGAGGAGTTAGAGGACAGGGTTTTTAATGGATGTCAGTTTCCCATAAAGAAATGGAAAAGGTATGTTGATGATACCTTTACCGTGGTCCAGAAGGGGAGAGAGGATGATGCACTCCATTGGCTTAATAGCTTCTCCCAATTTATACAATTTACCTCAGAGGTGGAAACAGGAGGTACCCTTCCTTTCTTGGATGTACTGGTCTCTAGGATAGGCCCTAGTCTCAAAACTTCTGTATTTAAAAAACCTATGTGCAGAGGCCAGTACACCCATTACAGTTCAGCACAAGCTGGGCAGCATAAGATTAGTGTAGTGAAAGCTCTACTAGATAGAGCAGGGTCACACTGCACATGGGAGAAATCCCAGGTGCCGCCTGACACGAACATACCTGCACCACCTCTGAGGACAAAGAATGTGAAATTAGACGGGTCACAGCAGACCTTAGAAAATGCGGATACCTCCAGAGGGTCATAGACAGATTTAGTAAAGGAATAGAGTCTAACCGTCAGGAACCGTTTGTTCCTGTGGCTACCGCATACATTCCTTACTATCCGGGCGTTACTGAGCATCTCGCTAGAGTTTTGCGGGGTTATAAAACACGCTGTGTGCAGCTTCCAGGGCGGAGGTTGCACACAGTGTTGTCTCAGGTAAAAGACCCAATAGCAAAGGACCTGAGTAGTGGAGTAGTATACAGGATAAAATGCCCGGATTGTGGGGAATGTTATGTGGGCGAGACAAAACGACGGCTCAAGGATCATCTGGGGGAGCATGCAAATGCTATAAAAACCGCTGATTACAATAAGTCTGCTGTGGCCGAGCATTTTTGGGAGAAGCAGCATCAAATTTCCCCACAGGATGCGGTTATCATGGATCGAGCGCATGGGTTCTGGAACCGTAAATGGCTCGAGAGCCTACGAATCTGTTCATCCGACCACAATATTATGAATAGGGACAGAGGTATGCGTATGCATCCTCTGTTTGAAACTATCACCCTAAGTACGGATGAACGGTTTTGCTTAACACGTTCCTGAGCTATTTCCGCTTCCAGTTCAGACCATGCGCCGACTGCACCACGTGTATAGGTACCGTGAGCCTGTTATATATGGACGTGCTGCAGGAAGTTTTGTTACTGCTGAAGAAGGAGGCGGATGCCTCCGAAAGCTCCAGAGATTTTTATCGTTTTTATCGCTTTTAATCCGGTTTATTTTAGTGTATTTTATCTCAAGGATTTTATCACAGTTTTAATGTTTTATATGTATATAATTTAATTTAATATAATAGCAGTTTTTGTAAATATTTATTTATTTTATTTTATTTTAATATGTAAATATTTTAGTTACAGTAAATACTTACTCTTATGGTTGGTGTGTGATCTGATTTAATGCTAAAAAAAAAAAAAAAAAAAAGATTCTTAAACATAGGTTACCCACTTGCTACAATAGACAGAATTAGGGTACAAGCTAAGGATAGAATACAAAAAAATACATCAATCAACAATAGTAATATCAAAAAATACTTTATTTTTTTCCCATATGTTGAACAGTGGCACAAACAACTTAACAGATTCTTTAAAGATACCAAATTTAAGTTGTAGCCTGGCCAATACGGAAATTACACATTATACTGAACAATCGCTCAGTCCTTTCCTCATTCGCAACACAAATAAATGACCTAGTATACAACATTTCTTGCAGTGATTGCGACTCATGCGATTTCCTCTGAATTTTCATGTTAATCAACACGGTGCCTCAGTTTGTGCTTCTCGTTCAGCATCATCAGAATTGGCCTTTCATGCTGTTAATGAAAAACATACTTTTTTATTTAACGAGGCCAAAATACTTAGTGTCCAACATAATTATACGAGACTATTAATTGCAGAAAATGTCGAAATTAATTTACATGAGAATTCTATTAATGTTTGCCAGCCTTATCTAATCTCCAACTCATGGTCCTTTACTTGCATGCACAAAGACAAATAATCTCTATTTAAGTTCCATGCTCACCCCTATTCAGTAATTTTCATTCCTGTGATCACGACATACGGTCGAAAAGCATTGTCAGCTTCAGGAAGGAAAATTGTTTTGCATTTTTTTTCGTTAAATTAATTTTTACTTAATTTTTAATTGCATTAAATTGATTTTTAATTGTGTTCATTTGATTTTTAATTATTCTTAATTATTTCTTACTGTAATGTAAGATTTTCAATTTTTTTTTTTTTTCCTTATTGTTTTTGTTTTAATTTCTTGAGAGTATCATACAGAAGTGTTCTACATATCATATTGAGGTAAACTTCTATTCTTTTACAAATACTTATGAAATGAATGAGGAAGTGTTTGCGAGGTTTAGATCTTTTTGCAAATTGTTTGTTCTGTTTAACTAATCATGACGTATTCGGTAGTCAAGTAAAAGAGTGTAGGGGTGTAGGTACATGTATGAACAAATTAAATTTTTGTTGATAGTGTACACACAACTGCATTTGACAGCAGGCAAGCAAAAACATCTAACTTTTTTACAGACAATTTCCATTCCCATGTGGCATCTCCAAGACACTGGTGACTGGTGGCCAATCTTGTTGTAGAGCTTTGGTTTCACCCACTAGTAAAGATACAGATGTTCATGTGACATCTGCCACACAACACGTGAGAATTTGGGTTTCAATCTGAAGGATGAGTCACCTTGAAAATTCTAAAATAAAATAACACAAGAACTTTATTATTATTAGTTTCTTGTTATTTTCATTTGATATTTTTTAATTGATTTTAGCAAGTAAAATTAATAGATCATCATTTCAATAAAAAAAAAAGCTAAATATGAATTTTTTATAATTAAAACAAAAAAGGGATGTCTTGTAGATGCCTCAAGTCTTTGGTTAAATTGAGAGCACTAGGTGATAGAGGTCAAAGTCTTGTGATGTGGGATTTATTCAGAGAAATGACTTCTGTTGAGGGTATGTTTTTGCAGAGATGTTCACAGTGGTTTTAGACATTTTTAAAATTATTTTTATTGGGACCATATGATTAACAAATGTTAAATGAGAAGTGTTTAGGGAAGTAATCATAGAAAATGCTATGTTTTTTATATCAAATAAGAGATATTGTTCAAGGTTGAGACTTTGAACAAAATGGATATAAATTGTCAAGGGACACAGAATCCTTCTAAGCATAAAGCAGAGTCTGTAATAAAGTTACTCAAGGATTATGCAAAATAATGCAGATTGTGAGAAGTCATTGCCCAATAAAGGTGCAAAGAATTATATTAACACTAGGAGAGGAATGAACCGTATAAATAGTATAATATTGTCAATGAAACATTTATTCACTTTGCCAAAAAACTGAATAAATGTTTCCCATCTGCACTGAGTGAAATTTTTGTAGATGGGAGAATACCAAATCTGTCTAATACTAGTTGGGAGTTATATCACTCTGTGATAATGGAAAGGGATCTGGAAGCAAAATCGTTACAGCAAAAAATAAACAATGCACATTGGGGCTGATGGATTACCCATTTATATTAATGGAAGCAGCAAAAATTGGTAATCAAATCTTTGGCTATAATAATGAGAGCATCCTTCAATCAAGGAGACATCCTCACAGATTGAAAATATCCAGATGTCTCTCTTGTTTGCAAGAATGGTCCAAAGGTGAAATGAGTAATTATAGACCTGTAAGTGTAGGAAAATAATGGATTTAGTGTTTAAAGAAATAAAGCAGGGTCATCTCAGTAGTAAATGAGCAATGAGTTAATCACAGCATGGATTTTAAAGGGAGATCAGGCCTGATCAATCCAATTCGTTAATATGAGGTTGTCACAAAGGAATTAGTAGCATTACTAAAGGCACATGATGCAAGAAAGCAAGCTTATATAGTATCAGCCAAAAAAAAAACAAAAAACCATAAATTTCACCCATCCGCTCGCTCCAGATGTTTGTCTAGTTCTGTCTTGAATCTATTTAAGCTATCAACTTCTACAACGACAGATGGAAGTTTGTTCCAGCAGTCTACCACACACTGGCTAAAGGCAAACTTCTGCACATCTATCTTTCCTCAATTTGAATTTATGCCTTCTCAGGTGATTATTCTGAGCAAGAGAAAGAATCCCATCAGCATTGGGCATGCTCAAACCATTCAAGGCTTTATATACCTCGATCTGAGGGAAATTAAAATCCCCCATTATAAGACTCTGATTTACTGGCCCACTCTATTTCCCTGTACAGTTGTTTATTATACTCATCAGAGTCATTAGGCCTATAACACACTCCTCTCAATTTTGATTTCCCAGTGCTTATGTCACACCAGACTGACTCGACACTGCACTGTCCAGCCATGTCAACTGGCTGCACTTCCATGGATTTTGTGTTTCTTGCACTGCTTCTATTGGAATGTGCAGCAGCCTGGAAAACAAGATGCAGAGGATTTCAGAGACTGCTGGGAGTCATTGTGGTACAAGTAAACACATGGGCTGTGTTAGGGTAGCTAAGAATACAAACAGGTGCACATGGACATTCAATTCCAGAATAGGAATTGAATGCAAAGAATAATTTTGACCATATAATTATATTTCAGCAAAATCTTTGATACTGGTTCACTTAAATAATTGTTGTATAAATTGGGGCAGTGTGGTGGTATTAAGGGTAAGTTAGTATTATGCAGTGGCACAGCTAGAATTTTTGTGCTCCCATCAGGAGCGGATTAAGGTCGGTTGAGGCCCCGGGTGCAGAAGAAAATATTGGGCCCTTTAAAAAAAAGAGAGAGACAGGGAAAATAAAAATACATGTTAACCGTTTTTTTAAATAAATAAAAAATATTATGTACTATTAATGTTTTATTTCCAATAAAATTTGAATATAATATATGTATAATATAATTAATAATAGCATAATAATAATCAGAAAGTTTTGAACTAATATGTTCAACTAATTTGTTGGGGTTTTACGTGGGCCCTTCAGAAGTCGGGGCCCAGGGCGCGTGCCCGGTGCGCCCGCCGTTAAATCCGCCTCTGGCTCCCATGCAAAAACTGCCAGAGGGCTCCCTTCCACTCTATTTTTATTAACAAGGCATTAACATGAAATGCTAATGCCTTGTAAAAATATTATTTATAATATGCTTTTCAAGTAATATTCAGTCTAAACTCTACAAAACTATTAAAAGAGTTGGTACATCAAATAAGAAATTTAATAATCTGTAATGTTATAATTAGGTTAATTTATAAATTTGAAACATTTAAAAATTCATCTTATTATTTATGGATTAACCTTAAGTTCTGTGAAAATATTGACAAAAAAGAAAGGTTTAGAATACTTTATTTTTAACAGAACTTATCTCCTTAGCTGTTTATGTGTGATTGGAATAAAAATTAATTAGGAAGAATTATGAGTATTTAAAATGAAATCCCACATAAGGATTTAATTTTTTTTTTTTTTTTTGTTTTAGCATGGAGCAAATCTCTAACGAACACTGGAGAAGTGCTCTTTTCTCTGTGGGATTTTATTTTAAATAGTTTTTAATACTCATAATCCTTCCTAATCAGTTTTTATTCCAATCAAATGCAAACAGCTAAGGAGTGAATTAAATTAAAAATAAGGTATTCTAAACCTGTTTTTGTTAAAAATTCATCTTAATTAACAACTAATCCCCAGGGGCTCACATCTGGCACACCCAGGGTCCTGAGCTGGATATCATCATTCTTCTCTTTCTTGGTGATTCCTTCTACTTTCTCTCTCTCTCTCTCTCTCTCTCTCTCTCTCTCAGGGTAACTCGGGAATTTTTTTTGGCTGGTGCAGCATAAGCCTCAGGCTTCCTTGCACCATATAGCTAATAATAATAATAATTCTAATTCCAGCTGTTAATTTTATCTTAAGGTGGTTCTCTACTATTATATAATAATTATTATTATATAATATATTATTATTCAATAAAGTTTTTTGTTTCTTAATATTTATAACAAAATTATCAGGATAGACCTGCGTGCCCTTATTCTTTGCTAATCTAATTCTTGCAATGTGGTGGCTATGCCTCTGCTTCTATGGATAAAGTAATATTAGCTATATGATGCAAACCAGAGGCTGGTCATGATATTCGCTCATCAAAGTGGGCTTGCTACTACTGGGGAGGTCTAAAACACTAATAGGACTGATATTCAGGTGACACTCAAATCATGTGGAATGAATTTTGGTGAAGTCTTGTCATTCTGTGACAGCCAGATCCTCTGCATGCACCTTCACGATGATGGGACCGTTAGCCCTGGGTATATAACTGCATGGTCAAGTCTTGAAATAAGGCATGTAGTATACTGGAGGTGACCACCCAGGTGTGAGTCAACATAAGCAGAGAGGTTGAGGTGTGGCACCCATACCACATGAAGGAAAGTCACCAATCTGAATTACCAGTCAATATTATGTGTTAGCTGATTTTCATTAACCAGTGTGAAACTACCACTTTGCTTATTGGAGGCTTCAGGTGCTGAAACCTGTGTTTGGTCTCTAGAGCAAAGCTCTTCCAGCATGCAGTATGATTGATGTCTTTGAGGTTATGATGGGCATCATGGTGAGATCCAATCTTCTTTGCATTTCGAGGATACAGCTCTAAAATGGTGTTTGCAGGCTGGCCACTAGATATTCCACTGGACTGAACCTGTTGGTAATTCTCTAGTAGGCTTCCAGATGAGCTAGTGTATAAACTTGTTGCCTCTACTCTGCCAGATAGTCAATGGAGGGAGTCCATGTAGTGTTTATGTGAGGGGCGGGGCATTGTCAAGGCCATGTTGGTCAAGGAGCCGGGTATATTCTTGCTGAGTGTACACCATATCCAAATATTTCATTACTTTATACAACATTCCTCTCCACATTTTTTTACTATAGAATACATCAGGAATAGTCAAACTAATAGAACAAACCTATTTGTGAAAAGATCTAACCCTCTCAAACACTTCCTCATTCATTTCACAAATATATGTGGTCTCAGTTCCGGTCTAAATGATGTCCATTTCCTCTTACAGTCTGCCAAACCTTATGTATTTTTCTGACAGAATCCCCTCGACGTGGGCACCTGTACGTGGTGAGGGGACCTCCCAGTGACGCTGCTGGACTTCCAGACTAGCATCACTGGGATCCAACGCCCACAGCCCAGGTTCCAGGCTTACATCAATGGAATCCGGCGTGTTTGCCGTGCGCTGCGACTCGTGGAAATTCGGAAAGGGGGATCCTGGTGGTTGAGGGGCCCAGCTTCAATACACCACTTTGGCCCCTGCTTCGACAAGACGGGTGGTCCTGGAAGGCCCGGCTAGGATCAATCAGCTAGTAGGCTCGCTTGCGAGGGTCAACCGTGTCAATGCCACGCCCCTATCCTCATGGTCCGAGGGACAGGATTCAGGCTGGCGGCGGTGCGGGTATAGTGTTTGGGTAGCCCTGGCGTTCCACTCCCGAGCGCATTTATTGCATGCCGGGTAGTGGGCGTCCCTTTGGGCTCCGTGGTGGGTGGGGAGCCCGGGCACTGAACAATATAAAAAAACTCAATGAATCCTGATAAACTTATTTCTTCAGGGGCCCCAACCCGGTCCCTATCTGAAACCATAGACAGAGATTCAGATAGCATTATTGCTAAAAAGAGGCAGCGAACGGAATTACCATCAGGGCCTGTCCCAAGGTTCTTAATTATGCATTCTACCAATGAAACACCGATTGGTAAAATGTCGCCCTTTTTTATTCAAAAAGGGTTAGGCGGGTTAGCAGGTTCACTCAAATCAGTTAAGAGGCTTCGTTCTGGAGACCTTTTAATTGAAACTAAAAATGACAGGCAGTCTGAACATCTACTCCGAACAACATCAATCGGAGGAATCCCTATAACAGTGACACCACACAGAACACTCAATTCATCGAGAGGTGTCATTTCGGAGTGGGACCTTCTCAACGTAACCGAGGAGGAAATCTGCTCCGAATTAAAACCACAGGGCATCATTGCCGTCAAGAGAATCACTGCGCGAAGGGATGGAAAAATTGTTAAGACCAGGAGCGTTATCCTGACTTTTAACTCTCCTAAACCTCCTGACGAGATTAAAGCTGGATACATCAGTTGTTCAGTATGTCCATACGTTCCGAACCCTTTACGGTGTTTTAAATGCCAGAAGTATGGACATTCTCAAATGGCCTGCCGTGGAGTCCTTGCATGCGCTCGATGCGGTGCAAAGGACCACGAAACAACAGCATGTTCAGCCGCAAAACCCACCTGTATTAACTGTGAGGGAGAACACCCGGCCTACTCACGAGCATGCCAGAGGTGGAAAGAAGAAAAAGAGATTCAACGGCTGAAGGCAGAGCTAAACATATCATACCAGGAGGCAAGGAAATCGGTGAAACCCCTGAATATCAACAGACCTACCTACGCCCAGAAGGTAGCAGGGAGATGTTCCGTCGGAACTGAGACGGACATGACCATTCCTCCAAAGGAGTCTTTCACTCCCATCACGCGTTATCTCTTAAGTTCTCAAAAACGTGCACAGAAGGACCAATCAGCTTCCACTCCTATATTGGTACCTACTAATGCTCCACAAGTAACCAAGGTAATTATGAAAGAAAAGAATAAGAAAGGGGAAGTCCCCCCTAGTACCCAAGAAAAGATGGATGTCGAGTAGAAGGAGGTACCCGAAGATTCAGTCTTGGAACTCTTTGCAGAGAAAGAAATGGACATGGGACAGCGTCCATTCTTCCCCAAAAAGATAAACCCAAGACTGATAAAAGTAAGCCCTCAGCACCTCGGAAGCCGCCTGATGGACCCACCAAGCCAAAATAATGGCTAAATTCCTACAATGGAATTGTCGTGGATTCCGGCGAAATATTGATGACATCAAGGCCCTCCTGCAAAAGCACGAGCCAGTTTGCTTTTGCTTGCAGGAGACATATCTAAAGGCAAATGATGATCCCACCATGCACAACATCACATTTTTTCGAAAGGATAGAATTGCGGATGGCTCTGTACATGGGGGAGTGGCTATCCTTGTGGGTAACCAGACCCCAGTGCAGCCCTTGCTAATTACAACTAGCATAGAAGCCGTTGCAATTCGCCTTACGGTGGGATTTTTATTAACCGTCTGCTCTATCTATTTGCCACCTGGGACTGACATCTCCCAGGAAGACCTTGATGATCTTCTAACGCAGTTGCCTCCCCCTTTCTTACTTCTCGGGGCTTTTAATGGACATAACACCCTGTGGGGTAGTGCTAACATCAATGGAAGGGGACGAGTCATAGAGCGTATGCTAATTGACAATGACCTTTCCCTTCTAAATACTGGAACAAATACCTTCTTCCACATGCCTACCCGTACTTTTTCTGCCATTGATCTCTCTATCTGCTCCCCTTCTCTACTCCCTTCACTCACTTGGGAAGTGGAGGAGAATCCATACGGAAGTGATCACTTCCCTGTGATAACCTCGTTACACAGTGGGAGACCATGTCTTCCCTTCAGGTTACCACGGTGGAAGATTGATCAGGCTGACTGGACTGCCTTCCAACATCAGGCAAATTTTGATCTTAGCACAGTCAGTCAAGAGCCTATCAATGATGCAGTTAAGTACATCACAGAAAATATTGTCCAAGCAGCTGCGAATGCTGTTCCAAAAACATCTGCCCGGTTTCCACCATTTCCCAAACCTTGGTGGAATTCACAATGCACAGCAGCAAAAAAGGCTCAAAACAAAGCGTGGGGGATATTCCGCCGATATCCTACCTTGACCAACCTTATAGCCTTTAAACGTGCACGAGCCAAAGCACGATATATCTGCCATCAGAGTCAAAAGGAATCGTGGATCCGTTTTACATCATCTATTAACCAGTCTACCAACTCTAAGGTAGTCTGGGATAAAATCCGGAAAATGAAGGGAAAATATACATCCCACCCTTCTTCAATCCTAGATTATAATGGATGCGCTATTGCAGATCCAACTGGAGATGAAAGGGGTGTAAGGAATCATCGTGCCAGACACATTGTACACTGCAACGAAACAGTCCAAAGCAGAGGCAACGGCACGTGTGCTGGTAGTAGGATTATTCTGGATGGCATTCAACACACTTTCTTCCGTGGCGGGAGTTCGCGTCAAACGTAGTCTGCCTGCACTACTCCTGTTACCTCTAAATGACCCATTATCACACAAATTTTGATGCACACGTGCAAACAAATGGTGGTCCATGTCTGTCTGGGAAGTGTTCTCCATAAATTCATTGAGCGGCTCGTCCATTGCCCTCTGCTAATCCATACACTAGGTGCATGTCTGCCAGCTCACAGTTCGTATATCGATGCATGCTCTTTGTGTGGCGACTACCGCGCCGTGTACCAACTTACGGTGACGTTTCCGGTTATGGGTTCCTATGCGATTCACGTTCCTTTAGATGTTCCCTACCTCCCCTAAACATTTGTACCAATATTTTTGAGACACCCTGTATATATATATTTTTTTATTTTTTATTTTTTTTATTTATGAATTGAATATTTAAATTGTGCACTTAAAAGCACATATTATATTTTTTAAAATTGATACAAGGAGAGATAAACATACATTAAATTTTCTATATTTATGAATTCAACTGCACTGCACTATAGTAATTCCTCACTTATAATAATATTTAACTCAGTAAACAAAATTATTTCAATAGTTTGCCTGAGTGGACACTTTTAGAAACTGAATAAAACTTAAAAACTGAAAATATTGTCTTGCTAAAGTTACTGCAGTTTACAACAACGGTCGGTCAAATAAATTGCAACCAGATGTATTTTACAATTGTTCGGGAATTTTTATTTCCCTTTTGTATAATTCAACGTCCTTGGCAGGTTGCTCACTTGCCTGGTTCTCTCACCAGTGACATGAGACACTTCTTAATCATGTTGCAGAAAAATTTTTATTCACAGCTCACATACCAGTAACTCACTATTCAAGTACCAGTACCAGTGTGTGTACCTCAGGTTGAGAACCCATGATGTAGTTGAATTGTATGTGTGTAAGTTGGACTTAAATAAATATTTTATAGCACAGACAGAAAAAAAGTCTAGTGAAAGGCATTAGTTTCTCAAATTATAAGGCTACCCTCATGAGTTGCCTTATGCTGAACTATTAATAATCAACATCTCTTTCTAAGGAAGAACTATAGCCACTCCCAAGACAACTGTTTTGATGTTTGTTGGCACCTCATTATGGTATTAACCTTACAATTTGAGAGATCATTGCCTTTCATTATACTTTGCATCTTTTTATTGCCTGTGCTCCAAAATATGGTTGTAAGTCTTATTATAATTAAACTGTTATTTATAGACAGGTTTAGAAAAATATTTTTATGCCCTAAGAGAAAGGAATAACAACATTATGAAATGGCAATGTAATAGGACCTTTGTTCAACAAAAATTTCTGATTTTGTCAAAGTCAGTATGAATACCATCTAACCATATGTTGCTGAATTGTGAATAGATTTAGTTTTCATTAACTTAAAATTATTTACTTATAATTACAGTAAAATCCTTATTTGTGCTTTTCTAGAGATCAGTGGGAAAGTGTGAATTTCAGGAAATGAAAACATAAAATTGAGCTGTTATTTTAATCCCTTTAATACACTGAAAGTAAACTGCACTGAGCAAGTGTTTAACAATATAAAGGGAAAATTTAAAGGGAAAAAATGTTTTCAGATTTTAAACAAATTAACTGCTGTATACTGAAAGCACTAAAATATATCTAGAATGTAATTAGAATCTATGTTAAAAAAAAAAAAAAAAACACTTTAAAAAGGCTTTGCAGCAAAAAAAAAATATTTTCTTTTCTACAGTTTTTGCTTCCATTTGCATGTCATCTACCAGGTTTTCAACTAAATACAAATAATCAAAAGCATGGTTGTTGTTGTTGTGGGCCCTGGCAACTTTTTCACTGTTTTACTTTTTGTGTTGCTATAACTTCATTAGACAGCTGATGGTTTGGTAGATGGCTTTCAGTGTGCAGCCCACATCTACACTTTTATTTATACCACACAATGCTTTCTTATATAAAACTGCTTCCTTAAATCAATATATCCAGCTGTTTTAAGGTTGTAAAATCCATTATTCTCTTACCTTTGGTGATTTATAAGGTCCCCTCCCCTCTCTCTCATAATAATATTACTCATGGGAATACTAAAAGCTCTAAAAGTTAAAAACCATAAACCATTCTTTTAACACCTCTAATCTCTCATATTTAGGACTCTTAGTGCACTTCTCTTCTTAGCCATATCTCTTCATTGATATGCACTTTTTTCAATCTCAATATAAATCTTTCCTATCATATTTACATGGAAATCCACCACATTCAAAATGTGCATTGTTTCTTCATTGTATAATACCCTCCTTTCTCCTCACTTTTCCATCTTTTTACACAAATGGGGAATTTTGTAAATTCCAAAAATTATTTTAATGTTAAAAATTGCAGGTGTCAGTGGTTCTCAAAATCCAGTTACTTTGCAGCTTGCCATTGAAATATTTAATTTGAACAAATGTAACTATCCTTGTTGATGACATGACTGAAAGCATTACCCAGACAAAAAGTTTCACGAGAGCAGTTCTTTTTCAAGGTAATAAAATAATATATTTTATTATTTTAAGCAAGCCAAAGGAATTCTAAACCTTAATAGATATTTTCATAACTGCAGAAATGTTTATCAAAGCCTGCTTATATTAATAGTTGTCTTACTTATCTGTATGTCGATAATTGTGAAATGTCACCAAATTTGGCCAATGTTTTTTAAACAATATTTGCAAATGAGTTACCAAAAAAAAAAAAAAAAAAAAAAAAGCCATTAAATCTAGTGATAGTATCATTTAATTGGCAGTAGTGAATACAAATCCTGAGCACTTTAAGTGAGGGACTATCCAAAACACAATTATGTGAAGTAAATTGTTCAGTTGAAAAATAAGTGGTATAGAGTTTTAGCAAGGGACTGATGTTATGTTGACCATAAATAAATAAATAAATGTGTATACATTATGAGAACTACTTGATAAATCTACAGCACCTATAAGCATTTAAAATTTTAGTCACTTTCGATATTTAGTAATCAAATTATATATATAAAAAAAATTCTGACAGTTTAATTAAGACTAATTTATTGTTTTGCAGCATCATTTGGTAAACTAGGCCACTGCTTCATACTCACTATAAGAATAATGTTATGAGTAACTATAAAATTTTAACATTCTAAACAAAAGCACAGTTGAAAGAGTTATTGTTTGAGTTATTGTTAGAGTAAGGATAACTTGATCCCATTGAAGAAAATTCAGATGATAATGGGATGTAAATTTTATTCTTAACATAAGTTATGAGATTTTTTTTTTTTTTCACTTCTTTTTATTTTGAAAGTTTTGTCACGATAACTGTGTTTTCAAGCTATAAGAAATAATTTTAGTTTTCTCTCTATTTTCAGTTTTGCAGATAATAAGCTGAATATGAACTCAACTGTCAGTTGTAGTGAATCTGCCAGCAACAATGATGATGATGTGGATAAAAGTGAAATTCCTCAAGTAGATATTTCAAATGTTTGTATAACTGGTGATGAAGCCGGTGATAAGAATCAAAGTATTTCACACTGTGTTATACCTGGAGATAAAGTAATGGGTAAAGATTGTCTAAGTCAGAAGCAAAATAAAGGTTATGTCAGCAGACGTAGGAATACAAAAGGAAAAATAAATATTCCTTCCATTTCCAAATGTTGGAAATCCAAAGAGAATGGTCACAAGCAACAATTACGGACATCTAAATCTTTACATAATGTACAGATAAAAAATGTTCAAGAAACCACTGCAAATTTGAAAAGAGATCCAAGGTACTGTAAACTACAGTAGTTTGTTCTATCAGTATATTATATTTTGATATTAAGTGTTTTCTTATCAAAGACTAACCTAAAAAAAGTTAGCTGTTTTCTATATTTAAAGTTGAGATAGATAACTAATTTTTTTCTTCCCCAGGTGTTTTTGAACTACAGTAGACTCTTGATTTTTCGGGATAGATGGTAAAAAAAATTCCTGGATTTCCCGGTTAATCCAAAAATACAGCAAGTCCCCGACATATGTAAGAGGAATTCTTACGTAGTCGAGTTTTGCGTAACTCGGGAATGCCAAATAAAATATTGCTACTATATGACAAAATTTTAAAAACCACAATATCCTCAGAAAAAAAAATAGTATGTATTTTTAATTAGTTAATTTAAAAACTTTATCTGGGGACAGCAGTGAAGTAGCCAGAGTGGCACATAAAAGGAAGAAAAAACGCATGATTTTGTACTGTATTTTGTCTATGGTGTTTTTACACCGATATTATATAGTTTTTGTACTGTAAAATCCGATTTGTATTTCGTAGCTTTGGTTATTATAGTTGAACTTTGGTGCCGACCGCTTCTCGTATTCTGTTTTTCTCCTTTATTGTGTTCACCTTTGCCACTGACAAATCTGAATTCCGCGTTATAATTGTTAATGTTTGGCCATTTTCATACATTCTTATTATTTTAATTTTCTGATCCAAATCGATCGCTTTCCTTTTCTTGATAGATTTACTAGTACTGCTGTCACTTATTCTCTTAGTTGGCGCCATGATAACAGTCAAAATTAAATTTTCTGAAAAGAACTGCACAGAGTTATGGCAAAAACTCACTATTAGACCCCAAGCGAGCTCACATTTTACTAAAGCACATTTCTGGAGGTCACTGCCATAAAACAATAAAAACAATTTGCACTTTCTGGGGTACTGGGCTTTTCTGTTAGTGCAATTCATTATAAACAGGTAGTAAACTCGATCTTCTTGCATTTGCGATGATAGTGATAGCTGGAATTCTGTGGGTTTTTACGTTACTATGGTGAAATGTGTGTCCCCTTCACTGAAATCTTCAGTCGTGTAAAAAAAATAAAAATAACTAATGTAAGTTCGAAGCTATGTTAGTTGGGGACTTACTGTATCGAAAAATGTTCAGCAACCTACGTAAAAAGGATGGCGATAGATAAAAAACGAAAAAACTTACCATGCATGCACTACTTGCATGTCCAATATGTGAGTAGTGCATATTGGACACACATTTATTTTTTACAATGCTGATTTTAAATCGAATAGCTTGCCTTTATTTTTTACAATTTCACATATGGTTTGGTCACAAACATTATAATGTTTCATTGGAGATTTAACAGATGCACCGTTTTCAAACTTTTGAATAATTTCAAGTTTTTGTTTAATTGAAAGGACAACACTTGCGTTTGCCCATCATTTTTGCGATTTCTAAACAAAACAAAAAAAAATTCAGACATTCCTGACATAAATAATGAAACAAAATTTTTCCTTTTGCGGCGCAAAAGGACACTACAATCGATGCGACACACTAAAACAAACATTTTTTCTCTCTTTTTTTTTTTTTTTTTTTTGAGGGGCAGGTGTGAAGACAGCGAGGTTGCAAGATAATAGGCACACAGATCTCATAATGCCGCTTCTTGTCCCTTGTTTACGACTTTGCTGAAAATCATCTGTTTATACCTATTCTAGTTATTACTTGAATTTTATGGTTTCTGGTTGATTTTTTTTTTTTTTTTTTTTAATTTGGAATCTTGAAGTGTCCTGGTTAATCCACTTTCCGGTTAATCCAATCCCGATAAATAAATAGTCTGCGGTACTAGTGATAGTTCTTTGAATAATAGTGCACATATAAAATACAATAAAAAAATATCGATTTCATTTTCCCAGATTTTCTTTTGGCATGTTATTCATATGCTGGAAGTAGGAAGAAAGTCAGTCTTGGTTGTACTTTCCTTTTTTTTTCTTCAATGTTTCAAGTTATTTCTAGTCATGAGTGAGTTAGTTCATTTAATGCACTTTATATTTTGATCCCATGTTTTCATTTTGTTAATATCTCTCACACATTTATTGTTGGCCCCTCCATAGCCAGGTGGGAAGGAGCAGCAGTGCGTAGCACACACTTCTTGACCAGGGTTCGAGCCCGTCACCACCAAATGCGGAGGATGTGGAAAGGTCAGGGAATGACCACAGCATATCCCGGAGCAATATGGCCTTAGTTGCTAATGCTCCTAAAAACCAAATAACAACAACAACATTTATTATGATAAAATGCAATTTCATAAACACATGAATTTATTTTTTGTTGCAGCTATCATATAGATAGCTGCAACAAAATGTTAATAGACCATTATATATGTATAAATATTTACTTTATGCAACAAAAAAATAAAAGAAGACCATATATGCAGCAGCCTAGAAAGCAAAGTGCTGGAGATTTCAGGGATTGGTTGGAGTCATCATGGAACAAGTAAATATGTGTTAGGATAACTAAGAGTAAGAACAAGCGCATGTATACTTGCATGTACACCAATGCTAGGAGTATAGTAAATAAATTTGATGAATTTGAAGTGCTGGCCATCAAAGGCAGCTTCACTATTGTTGGGATATTAGAGGCAGGGCCACGGTAGGCTATAAAGCCACCCTAGTGCAAAATTCTTATTGCTATCTCCCCCCACTGTAATTTTTCTTATATCAATTTTTTTTTTGGGAATTAAAAAAAAAATATTTTCAAAATAATATATAATTTTATTTTTTAAACACAAAATAGCATATATTATGATACATGAAGTAAATATGTTAAAAATAAAATTAAAAAGCAAAAACACATTTATTTTGTTTTGGCTGCAGACAATAAAATAAAACTATATATAAACTTAAAATAAAAATGTAAATAATAATAAAATAACTAGGGGGCTTTGCCCCCTGCTTGCTGTGCTCGCTTCTTTTGATAAAATAAAATATTTACAAAAGCTTTCTACACAGTGTCTCTTCCTCAGCTATGAATACATAAATACGTTACTATATCTATATAATATTGGTGTAGATACACCATAGACAACTCTTAAAGAAAAATTACGATCGTAGTGTGAAAGGCATCATTTCATCTGTATCTCATATTGTGCTCATCCTTCACAACAAGTTACCAAGTATTGCACTACCTGAAATAAGTAATGCTTCACTAATAGAGAAGACTATTGTTACTTATTCTCGTGGGTGCCTTTCACACTACAATCGTAGTTTTTCTTGAAGAGTTGTCTATGGTGTATTTACACTGATATTATATAGATATAGAATCTTAAGCTCTTAAAGTATTATGCTTTGTTGCATTTAGTTTATATAAACAAATACATTACATATGGAAATCAAGACTGGTACCACGCTGTCATGTTAGATAAACATAGCGTGTGACCACGCTTAAACAGAAGCTTGATTTACCACAGTAAAACAAGCTTCGCTTACATATTTTTGTATTTGTTATGTATTTTCACGTAACACACATCTCTCATCTCTCATTGGCTGAATAAATATCACTAGAAGGAAAATTATTTTAATGTATAGAAAGGTAACAAAACATTATATAAATTTAACTTGTCTTGCTTTGGCTGTAGCAAAATCAGTGATAATATTTTTTAAATCTCAAGAATCACAAATATCACTTCTATAGATATTATTGCCAAATTATTTAACATTTGTTGATGCATTGATGAACACAGATAATTTTTTATTAATTTTAATTTCGAAAAAGAGCACTCACTACTAGCTACTGATGTGGGCATTGTTAACATTATTCTTAATGAAATAAATATATTAGGAAGTAGAGTGGTTAAATTATTTTTCGATATAAAACTTAAAAAGTCTGATTCATGGACATAAATTTTTGAAAAATTTGTATTTCATTTGCAAGATCACAATATCTTTTGGACATTTCTCATTGGTGGCATCTGATAATCATAATTCCAAATCTGAACAATGTTTTAAAATTTCATCTTTTAACATTTTACTTAGGTAGCTAAAACATTGTAAAAATTTAAATTGTTATTTGGTCACTTTTCATTTTTTCCCCCTTTTTCTGTATTCATAACCAGAGAGTCGTTTGGCACAGCTCTGATCAGGGGCATGGTTATACATAGATATAAGCAGTACAGAATTGGAATATGGGGAGTACAATGTGTACAGAAAGGATAGACAGGATAGGAAAGTAGGAGGGGTTATTATTATTATTTTTTTTTTATGAAAACCCCAAACACAAGAGGTATTAGAACCTATAGTACTTAGTACCGTGCTTGGGTTGGAGGTTAAGACGAAAGAAGATATTTGTTGAACTTCTGTAGACTGTAATTTTCAGAAAATACGTATGAAGGAAGGTTCCAGAAAATGGCAGTTGAATGAATAAACGAGGAAGATGAAAAATTGGTTCTGTGAGTTTGAAATTGGACAGTAAATGGATGTTTGCTGGTGGCGGCACATGTTCAGACTCTTTTGAAAGAGAGAGCAGGAATTATAAAAGCCAATTCAGAAGAACAGTGCCCATGGAAGTATCTGTAGAAAAGGCATGCAGCAGAAAAAGTACGTCTATGAGACAGCGAGTGGAGAGACTCTGTTAGAGAGGAGTCATTAATTAACCTAACTGCCCTCTTCTGAATGGAATATAGAAGCTTGAGAGAGGTTTTTGGGGCACCGCCCCAGATGTGGGAACAATATTCCATGGTAGGGCGGATTTGCGATTTGTTCAGAGTGAACAGCTGTTTGGAAGAAAAGTAATGCCGAGAGCTAAAGAGAAAACCAAGTTTTTTAGATGCAGAGGAAGCAACATTTGTAATGTGCTTGTGCCAAGAGAGATTAGAAGTCAGGGTAATCCCCAAAAGAGATATATCATTTTGCCTAGAAATCGGTGTGTCACCAAAGATAAGCATAGGAGCAGAAGAATCCTTTTTGTGAGATAAGACAAGACTGAATTTTAGGATTGAAATCAACTAAGTTGTCTTTGCCCCACTGAAGAATTACCTGAAGATTGGCATTTAAGGAATTGGTAGCAGATTTTCGAGAAGTTGAAGCTGATTGAGCAGGACAAGGTTTCTCAAAATGGAAAGTGGAATGCAATGTGCTATCATCGGCAAAACTATGGATAGGATTTCCAGTCAATGGAAGAAGGTCATTAATATACAAGAGGAAAAGAGTGGGGGAACAAACTGAACCTTGGGGGACACCGGCATTAGTGGAGAAGTTAGAAGAGAGAGAGCCATCTACCATCATCCTCAGTGAGTGATCAGAGAGAAAACAGGATAACCAATTACTAAAAACAGTTGGCAAACCATAAGATGGAAGCTTGTTTAGAAGACCTTTATGCCAAACACGATCGAAAGCCTTTGAGATGTCAAGAGCAACTACTTGTGTTTCCCCGAACCTTTCCATTGAATTAGTCCATAAATGGGTAACATATGCCAGAATATCACCAGTGGATCGACACTAATGGAATCCATACTGGCAATCGTTGATCAGACGGAAGGTTTCTAGGTAGTTTAAGAGTTGGCGGTTAATTGATTTCTCCATTACTTTAGAAAGAATAGAAGTAATTGCAATGGGACGATAATTGGATGGGAGGGATTTATCACCCTTTTTAGGAACTGGCTGGATATGAGAAAATTTCCAAGTAGAAGGAAAAACACCTTTGGAATAAGAAAGTGAAAAAAGGCGACAAAGAATAGGAGTAAGTTCAGGAGCTCAGGTTTTGAGAACAAGTGGAGAAATACCATCGGGACCAGGAGCTTTCTTAGTATCAAGATTCGTCAAAATCCTTCTGACATCCTTTTGACGGAAGACCACAGGAGGCATTGAATGGAGCGTGTTGGGAATGGTTGGAGGTGTTTTACCAATATCATTAATACATGAGTTGGAAGAAAAATGGAATGCTAGCAGGTCAGCTTTATCCTTGGCTGAAGTGACAACAGAACCATCTGGTTTTGACAGAGGTGGGCCCCTCGACGTGGGCACCTGTACGTGGTGAGGGGACCTCCCAGTGACACTGCTGGACTTCCAGACTAGCATCACTGGGATCCAACGCCCACAGCCCAGGTTCCAGGCTTACATCAATGGAATCCGGCTTGTTTGCTGTGCGCTGCGACCCGTGGAAATTCAGAAAGGGGGATCCTGGTGGTTGAGGAGCCCAGCTTCAATACACCACTTTGGCCCCTGCTTCGACAAGACGGGAGGTCCTGGAAGGCCCGGCTAGGATCAATCGGCTAGTAGGCTCGCCTGCGAGGGTCAACCGTGTCAATGCCATGCCCCTACCCTCGTGGTCCGAGGGACAGGATTCAGGCTGGCGGCGGTGCGGGTATGGTGTCCGGGTAACCCTGGCTTCCCACTCCCGAGCGCATTTATTGCTGCTGGGTAGTGGGCGTCCCTTTGGGCTCCGTGGTGGGTGGGGAGCCTGGGCACTGAACCACTTCAAAACTTCATGAATCCTGATAAATATATTTCTTCAGGGGCCCTAACCTGGTCCCTATCTGAAAACAGAGACGGAGAGACAGATAGCATTATTGCTACTAAGAGGCAGCGAACCGAACTACCATCAGGGCCTGTCCCAAGGTTCTTAATTATGCATTCCACGAATGAAACACTGATTGGTAAAATGTTACCCTTTTTTATACAAAAAAGGTTGGATGGGTTAGCAGGTTCACCCAAGTCAGTTAAGAGGCTCCGTTCGGGTGACCTCTTGATTGAAACAAAAAAATGACAGGCAGTCTGAACATCTACTCCGAGTAACATCAATCGGAGGAGTACCCATAACAGTGACACCACACAGAACACTCAATTCATCGAGAGGTGTCATTTCGGAGTGGGACCTTCTCGACGTAACCGAGGAGGAAATCTGCTCCGAATTAAAACCACAGGGAGTTATTGCCGTCAAGAGAATTACTGCGCGAAGGGATGGAAAAATTGTTAAAACCAGGAGTGTTATCCTGACTTTTAACTCTCTTAAACCTCCTGACGAGATTAAAGCTGGATACATCAATTGTTCAGTGCGTCCATACGTTCCGAACCCTTTACGGTGTTTTAAATGCCAGAAGTATGGACATTCTCAAATGGCCTGCTGTGGAGTCCTTGCATGCGCTCGATGCGGTGCAAAGGACCACGAAACAACAGCATGTTCAGCCGCAAAACCCACCTGGATTAACTGTGAAGGCGAACACCCGGCCTACTCACGAGCATGCCAGAGGTGGAAAGAAGAAAAAGAAATTCAACGGCTGAAGGCAGAGCTAAATATATCATACCAGGAGGCAAGGAAATCGGTGAAACCCCTGAATATCAACAAACCTACCTATGCCCAGAAGGTAGCAGGGAGATGTTCCGTTGGAACACAGACGGACATGACCATTCCTCCAAAGGAGTCTTTCACTCCCATCGCGCGTTATCTCTTAAGTTCTCAAAAACCTGCACAGAAAAACCAATCAGCTGCCACTCCTATATCAGTACCTCCTAATGCTCCACAAGTAACAAAGGTAATTACGAAAGAAAAGAATAAGAGAGGGGAAGTCCCACCTAGTACCCAAGAAAAGATGGATGTCGAGCAGAAGGGGGTACACGAAGATTCAGTCTTGGAACTCTTTGTGGAGGAAGAAATGGACACGGGACAGCGTCCATTCTTCCCCAAAAAAGAGAAACCCAAGACTGATAAAAGTAAGCCCTCAGCACCTTGGAAGCCGCCTGATGGACCCACCAAGCCAAAATAATGGCTAAATTCCTACAATGGAATTGTCGTGGATTTCGGAAAAATGCAGAAGACATCAAGGCACTCCTGCAAAAGCACAAACCATCTTGCTTTTGTATACAGGAGACTTACCTAAGGGCAAACGATGACCCCAGGATGCACAACGTTACTATCATTCGCAAGGATAGAACTGGGGATGGCCCCGCTCATGGAGGAGTCGCAATCCCTGTGGGCAACCATACCCCTTTTCAGCATCTGCAACTTACTACCAGCATAGAGGCAGTAGCAATTCGAATAACAGTGGGGTTTTTACTAACCGTTTGCTCTATATATTTGCCACCTGGTACTGACATCTGCCAAAAAGACCTTGATGATCTCGTAATGCAGTTGCCTCCCCCTTTCTTACTTCTTGGGGACTTTAATGGACATAACACCCTGTGGGGTAGTGCTAGCATTAATAGAAGGGGACGAGTCATAGAGCATATGCTCATTGACAATGACCTCTGCCTTCTTAATGTGGGAACAAACACCTTTTTCCACATGCCTACCCGTACGTTTTCTGCCATTGATCTTTCTATCAGCTCGCCTTCTCTTCTCTCGTCACTTACCTGAGAGGTAGAAGGGAACCTGTATGGAAATGATCACTTCCCCGTGATAACCACCTTAATTACTGGGAGACCTTGTCTTCCTGTCAGGTTACCGCGGTGGAAGTTTGATCAAGCTGACTGGAGTGCCTTTCAACACCTGGCAAAATTTGACAACTCTGCAGTCAGTCAGGAGCCTATCAATGATGCAGTTACGTACATAATAGAAAATATTGTCCATGCAGCTGCAATTACAATTCCAAAAACATCCACCCGGTTTCCTCCATTTCCAAAGCCATGGTGGAATCCTGAATGCACAGCAGCTAAAAAGGCTCAAAACAAGGATTGGGGGATATTTCGAAGATATCCTACCACAGTTAACCTATTAGCCTTTAAACGTGCCCGAGCCAAAGCCCGCTACATCCGCCGTCAGAGTCAAAGGGAATCGTGGATCCGTTTCACATCATCCATTACCCAGACGACCAGTACTAAGGTGGTCTGGGAAAAATCCGGAAAATGAAGGGAAAATACACAGCACACCCCTCATCGGTCCTTGAATATAATGGATGTACCATTGCAGACTCTACTGCAATAGCCAATGCTCTTGGGGAAACTTTTTCTAACATCTCTGCAACATCATCTTACTCCCCAGAGTTTCTGGTCTTAAAGCACAACATTGAAAAACAGGCCCTTAAATTCACATCGAAGGGTTCCCACCCATACAACTGGCCATTTAATATCAATGAGCTGAAAACAGCACTCGCCCGAACAAAGGTTACAGCTGCTGGACCAGACAACATCCATTATGAAATGATCAAACATCTTTCACCAGAATCCATGGACCATGTGCTCTTCCTGCACAACAGAATCTTCCTTGAAGACCATTTTCCGGATACCTGGCGCAAGGCAACTATTCTTGCTTTTGCTAAGCCAAGAAAGGATCCTATATGTCCAAAAAACTATTGTCCCATTGCTCTGACCAACTGTCTGTGCAAAATATTGGAGAGAATGGTCAATGCCCGTCTCTTATGGTATTTATAATCGAACGAACTTCTGTCCCGCTTTCAGTGCGGCTTCCGAAGAAACAGGTCCACACTGGACCACTTAATTAGACTGGAAACATCTATCCGAGATGCTTTCCTAAAAAGAGACCGTCTGATGTCCATCTTCTTTGACATGGAAAAAGCGTACGACACAACTTGGAGATTTGGTATTTTAAAAGACCTTTACAACCTTGGTCTAAGAGGCCACCTTCCAATTTTTATTAAAAATTTTTTATCCTGCCGTTATTTCCAAGTTCGCATAGGATCCTCCCTTTCGCGGCCCTTTTGCCAAGAGGAGGGGGTACCACAAGGATCTGTCTTAAGTGTCACGCTTTTTGCCATTAAAATAAATTCTATTTCTGAACAACTTCCTCCAACTATAAACAGTGCACTCTACGTCGATGACTTCAGTATATTCTCTCAATCATGCAATATGAGGGTTATTGAGAGACAACTACAACAAGCTATTGACCGTCTTAACTCCTGGGCCACGGCCAATGGTTTCAGGTTCTCACCGGAGAAGACCGTTTGCATACATTTTTGTCACAAACGTAACCTCCACCCTGAGCCTGAATTATGACTTGGACAAAGCACCATTCCAGTTGTATCAGAGGCGAAATTCCTGGGACTCATTTTTGACAAAAAGCTGACATTTGTCCAACACATTTGTCAGCTTCGCACAAAGTGCACGAGAGGGCTTAATATCCTCCGCTCTCTCTCTTCTACCTCTTGGGGTGCAGACCGATGCACTCTCCTACGTGTATACCGTGCACTTGTACGCTCAAAATTAGATTATGGGTCTCAGGTATATGCATCTGCCAGAAATAGCGCTGTTCGTTGGCTTGACCCCATCCATCATCAAGCCATTCGTATTGCTACTGGTGCATTCAGAACATCACCTGTCCAAAGTCTGTATGTCGAAGCAAATGAACCATCCTTGTCGCTTCGACGAATGCAGTTGTCTCTACAATATGCCTTCAAGCTGAAGTCCCTGCCAGACCATCCCACGTGGACATCCGTTTTCGAGCCACGATGGGAAAATCTCTACAACACACGACGGACCGCCAATCGCCCATTCGGTATTCGTGTTCAAGAGCTACTCAATGAGCTTAACATCTCGGTAGACAAGGTCGCTCGATCACCAAAGGAGCCCCTTCCTCCCTGGCATGCACAAACACCAGCATGTGACTTCTCGCTCAAGATTGCGACGAAGTCGAATATTCCAATTTCTGTCTACCTTCAGCTCTATTCACAACACCGTGCAGAACATTCTGACTTCTTGCCAGTCTACACAGACGGCTCAAAGTCAGAATCGTATGTGGGATCTGCTGCTGTCTTTCCAAATAATACTGTATCAGAGCAGATACCCCTTGACTGCAGCATTTACACTGCAGAGCTGCATGCCATATACCTGAAGAAAGACATCGAGCTTCTTGAAAGGGTGCAAAGAAGGGTAACTCGCCTGGTGAGATCGGCAAAAGGGCGTCCTTATGAAGAAAGACTTCGAATATGTGGGTTGCAGAGTTTGGAAACTAGACACCTTAGAGGAGATTTGATTGAGGTGTTTAAGGCTCTGAGAGGCATCAGTAAAATGAATGAGGACAAAATTTTCAAGATTACAAATGATGCTAGAACTAGGGGACATAAATTCAAGTTACGGGGGGAAATGTTTAGATTGGATTGCAGGAAGTTCTATTTTAGCCAGCGAGTTATAAATTACTGGAATAAGTTGCCTTCATGGGTGGTAGAGGCCGACAGTTTGGGGAAATTCAAAGGTCATCTGGATAGTACTTTCGGGTAAGGGAAGCACATAGGATGATAGGTTTAATTTCCTTTTTATTTATTTTTTATTTTATTAATTATTATTGTTTAGTTATTTATTTATTTATTTTTTTTTTTTTTTTGTTTTTATCATTGTTTTGTTCGGATTTATATATTTTTTTATTTTTTATTTTATTATTTTTTTTTTTTTGGCTGGTGCAGCATAAGCCATAGGCTTTCTTGCACCATGCGGCCGTTACTAATACTAGTTAGCTCTAGATCACATAAGAAAACACCGTTACCAACGGTGTATTATATATGCCGATTCAATGAGTGCACTACAGGCTTTATCAGCGATGTCACACACTAATCATCCAACCCTGTCCCGAATCCAGCAGATAATATACAGCCTCTATGTAAGTGGATTCGATATCCGCTTCTGCTGGATCCCCAGTCACATCGGGATTAGAGGAAATGATTTGGCTGACACTGCAGCCAAATCGGCAAGCCCTGACGGATAATCTTGACCTGTTAGCCCCCTATACAGACTACAGGCAAGTGATCCGTAGTAACCTACAATCTCAGTGGCAAGATTCGTGGCATCGACTGATTACTACAAACAAACTATGTCGAATTAAGCCTGTGATCCATCCTTGGCGGTCCAGCTTACGCAGGGATCACAAAGAGGAAGTTGTTCTTGCTCGGCTCCGCATAGGACACTGTCATGTTCCACACTCCTTTTTGCTGAGGGCTGATGACCCTCCTATGTGCGAGCAATGCGACACCATTTTATCCATTAAACATATTTTATGTGACTGTACCAATTTTAGAAATGCTCGTTTTACCGCTTTTAACCATCTGACTGAGCCGTATACACTCAGTCAGATTTTATCCGACAATGACCATGTGTCTGCTATTTTTAGTTTCCTAAAAACAGTAAACCTTTTTACTCATATTTAAAAAAAAAAAAAATCTTATTTTTTTTAAGATTTATTATTGTTACTTGTTTACTGATATTTGTCTTTTACAGTTTATAGTTGTTTTTATACCCTGACTTAGTGACCTAATTCATTAGGTCACTGAAAGTTTTACCTTTTTATGACAAGGTTTTGGCGCATTATAGCCTTAGTTGCTGATGCGCCAATAAAACTCAACCAACCGACAGAGGTGGGAGCAGAGATGGGCAAAAGTTGCGGTCAATAGCTTTGACAAAAGACCAGAATGCTCGACTACTATTAGGGCAAGAAGCAAGTTTTCTACTCTTAGCCTGTCCAAAATCTAGTTTGGACTGATTAATGACTGCTATACAATTGTTGCTAGCTTTGGTGTAGGCAGAAAATGAAACTGAAGAATTGGAAACAAGCCAATTACGATATGCAACATTCTTCTCTTGAACAGCCTTAGCACATTTATTGGAAAACCAAGGTTTAGATAAAGGACGAGATTTTAAAGTGGAGTGTGGGATAAAGGATTCCATTCCTGCAAGAATAATTTCACTGACACGATCTGAGCAAACGTTGACATCAGAAGTTTTGAAACAGTAATCCGACCAAGGAAAAGAAGAAAAGAAGTCTCGCAGGTTATCTCATTTTGCATTCTTGTAATGCCAAACAACACGAGGTTGGGAATAGTCATGAGATAAAGGCTCCATTTGAGAAGAGACAATGACAAAGTTGTGATCTGAAGTGCCTAAAGGACCTCTCGCTTCGACCTTGTACTTAGAAGGGTTGTTTGTGAGAAAAAGATCAAGCGTATTGGCTGTATGATTAGGATTGTCCGGTATTCTTGTAGGTAAATGAACAATCTGTGCTAGGTCATTAGTAATTGCAAAAGTCTCAGCATCTCGACCTGCTGGGTCGGTGTGACTAGAAAACGGAAGCCAGCTGGAGTTGTGAACATTAAAATCACCAAGGAAAATTACCTCACTGTTAGGAAAGTTGGACTGGAGAAAGTCAAGTTGCAAAGAGAGGAAGTCAAAGAGCTCCAAGTGATTAGTGGGGTTGGGAGAATGGTAGAGGCAGCAGATGAATATGACACAATGAGGTAGAAAGATTTTAAGCCAGAGAAGGCAAAGAGAGGAGATTCCAAATTACCAAACGGTAATTTGGAATTCCAAACGGACATACGCACAAGTACCACCTTTGAGGCGAAAGGAATCATACAGCGAATAATTTTGGCAAATGAGATGAGCAGTAGTTGAATTAACCGACAACTGAGATTCTGTCAGAAAAAGCACACGGGGTTTGGCAGACTGCAAGTGGAAATGGGCATTGTTGAGATTAGAACTGAGACCACGTATATTTGTGAAATGAACTAGCAAGTGTTTGGGAGGTTTAGATCTTTTTGCAGATAAGCTTACACTATTAGTTTGACAATTCATGGTGTATTCAATAGTAATAAAAAGTGGGGGGAGACATGCTGGATGAAGTAATGAAATTTTTGGATATGGCGTACACAAGGTAAGAATATACCCAGATCCTTGACATAATTTTTGTGTCAACGTGGCCTCGACAATGTCCTCCCCTGCATACACACTACTCGGACTCCCTCCAGTCACTATCTGGCAGAGTAGAGGTAGCATGATTATACTAGCTGATCCGGAAACCTCTTAGAGAGTTACCAATAGGTTCGATTGGGTGTACTAACTAGTGGCCAGCCTGCGAACACTGTTTTAGAGCTGTACCCTCGAAATGTAAGGAAGATTGGATCTCGCCATGATGTCCATCATAACCTCAACAGTCATCAGTCATACTGCATGATGGAAGAGATGGTAAGGGTTGATCAGAACTAAGCTCTGGCAACTAAACATGGGTTCCACCACTTCAAGCCTCCAATAAGCAAAGTGGTAGTATTGCACCAGTTGATGAGAGTCATCTACCACCTAGTATTGCCTGGTAACACAGAGGGGTGGCATTCTTCCATGTGGTGTGAGCACCACACCTTGACCCCCTGCTTGCGTTGGTTCACTCCTGGGTGGTCACCCACAGTGTGCTTGCGCATGGGGGTTATACCCAGGATTACTAACAGTCCCACCATCATGAAGGTGCAAGCAGAGGATTGGGCTGTCACAGACTGTCTGGACTTTGCCGAAATTGGGTGCTCTTGACTTGAGTGTCACCCGAATATCAGTTCCATCAGCGTTTTAGACTCCCAGGTAGAAAGTACAGCTTTTCTGGCATATCTAAGGAATGTCTGCAACAACCTCAAGGACCCAATAGTAATAATAGTAAGTATCTCTCTCTCTCTCTCTCTCTCTCTCTCTCTCTGTGTGTGTGTGTAATCAGAATTTGCTGAAATACTTTGTAAGGAAAAATGCATAGCCAGACCTGCCAATGGGGATGCAAAGCCTTTTTTTATTTACTGAAACCAGTCATGTGGAGAGTGCTTCATCTCAACCTTTTCCTGTAATAAATCACAACTTATACACTTCACAGGGGATGACAGAGTGTAAAGTGCTGTGAGTTTTGTTATCAGATGTTGGAAAGTGTTTCTGATGATGGGACTTGTTTGTTCACATATGACCCACATAAAATGATGAAGGAACCTTTCCAATTGTTTTGTATATTGATTACAACGGCCTACAGGTAATATTTACAATTTATACCAATTATATTTATAAATATGAAAAATTTTAGGGGATTTAATGTATTTACAGTTATCTTTAGTTTGAATTTTATGGTTCTTTAATTTTCATTGAAGCAGTGAAAATTTTAAGTATGCCATTCACTTGGAAAAATATGCCTTTCCCCTTAACAGAAGGGATCAGATATGTTTCTTCAGGCACATATTGGTAATAAAGTTATAACATGATTTTACTGCTTCTCCTTTTCCCTCCAGTTCATAATGCTGCTCAGGCTTCTCTATGGGCACTATCAGGCAGATGAGTGGCAGAAGATTTATCCACTAGCTGATTTACTAAAATATTACCATTTGGTTTGTCCAGTCTAATAACTGCTGACCATTTTGTTGATTTAAAAAAGCTGTATCCTTGAAATGAAATATAATATAATATAATCTCAAAAGTTATTCCTTAAAAGGAGAACTGGAAATTATTGAGAAAGTTGTGCATTATATCACTTTTCCAGATTCAGTACAAGAAATTAATGTTATAAATACTAACATGTTATAATTTGGTTCATATGCAAAAGTTTTTATCTTAAAATATTTTTCTGATTAATTAGGAAAACAGTTGCGAAACGAAGAATTACCCCAAGGCTAAAAAGGCAATGGGAAATGCAACTAAAAGCCAATGGCCATATAACATGCCCTGTTCCAGGATGTATCCAGAAGTATAAAACAATAGCAAACTTGAGAACCCATTTTAAGTGGTGTACTGCAGTAAGTATTTGTTTTACTACCTTTACTAATTAGTAAGGATTTTAATTATTTATTTATTATTATATTAAAATGATAATAGAATCTTTATATTATTTATTTAGCAAATTTTCTCATTTTGCTTGTTTAAAAAAAAATACTTTATTGAAACCAGAAAATGTTCCTATTACAACTGATAATGTTATACAATAAGTCCTCAGTTTATGAGATTCATTCGTTCCAGAGGTTTCTGTGTAAGTTGGAAAACCATTTAAGTCAAGCATTTCTTAAATATGATATATTTTTGACATATATGTTGTTTTCAAAAGATGGTTAAAGCTAAACAGGCACTGTTTATGAAAAGAAAACATTAAAAAAATGAAGATTTATTCGGTATGCACATAGCGTACTTATATACAAACATAATTGTAAGAAAACTAATACATATACCATATATTCATTATAAATACATACTATTCAATTATTATGTGCTTAAACAGCAGTTAACGGCGTCAGACCTTTTTTCTCCGATTTATGGAAGTACATGTCCAGTGATATTTGTACTTTAGCCCTTTTCTTCTCATCATGCACTGCTCTAAACACCTTTGCAAACCATTCAGTGTTTTGATCTTGAGCCTCTAAGCCAGCCAGCCAGTCCTTTGTCTGGCTGGCTTAGATCATATTAAATCATATTAAAGCATTCTGCCATCTGTTTAGTCTTAAATCATTTTGGTGGTTCGGCTTCTTGCTTGTCCTCTGAAACATCGTCTTTGTTTCTCTGGTCTTCAAGCTCCGTTAAAGTTTTGTTGCCCATTTCCTTTGTATGACTTTGCAACAATTCAATAAAGTCATTTTCCTCTAGATTTAATTCAAATTTCATGGTCATTCCCACAAGGTTTCTAATTACATCTTCATGCCCTACAAATCCTGTAGTGTCTTGAACAAACTGGGTTCTTCAAGACAGCATTCATGGTAGATGTTGTAATTTCACTCTGGGCAACATCAGTGTTTTTAAAGTTTTGTAAATGTACTCTTTGCAGAACTGCTTCAGTGATTTGCCATTCTGTCCTTCAGCTTCCCTTACTGCCTGTCTAAGTGTTGTTTGTAGGTAATACTTTTTAAAAGTCTATATGAGACATTGATCCTTGGGTTGTATGAGGGAAGTTGTATTTGGAGGCAAGAATATTACCATTGTTTTCATGATAGTCGCACACAATTGTTGGCACTAATATGAGACTATTATTGGGACTAAAAAATATGAGACTCTCTGTCTCATATTTTTTTAGCCAACCCATGATCCAATAAAGGATCTTAACTGTAATTGCAGTTTGCTTCAGTTTATGTAAAAGCCTTTCATGGAGTGTTCCACAAAGTTTAGGAAAGCAGAGAAAGGATAGTCTCCTTTTTTTGGGAATTCTTAAGGAGAATTGGTCAAGGCCAACTTCTATTTCATTGACTAATGAGATAGTAAAGAATATGGGACTACCTTTTAATCTAGATTTAAGCAATGTGATTGTCAGCTTTGAGTTGGTAATTTTTTGGAATAATGTGCCACCCTGTAGATTCCCAGATGGAGGACTGGGACATTGTCCTGGACTACAGTTTTTAAAAAAGTGGAAATAGCTTCAATTGGATTTACTCCCCCCCCTCTCTCTAATAGGAATAAAGTTCAGGGTTTACATTATTATTGATTGAGATGGTATAGTTTCAGATTGAGCTTCAAATTATATATATCATTGTCTGTTTAGAAACTCAGTTGAAATCAACTGAGTTTCGAAATCCAACACAAAGTTGAAATCAACTTTGTGTTGGATTTCGAAGTCTATAATCAAAGATCTACATCTTATATGATAATTTATTAATAATCAAGATTTGTGTCTCCTGACTAATCATATATTAGTCAAGATACACAAATTAGATTTTGCTTAAAAAACTAGAAAACCCTACTGACTCAAATTTATTTGGCAATATCCCCATGACCCCACTGACTAACTACAAAGAAGGGTCAGATAAAAAATGTACTGAATAGAGTGCACTACTGTCCCTCCCATATTTCTCAGCACTCTTTCAGCATGAGTTTAGGTATCTGTGAGTTCTAGTTCCCTCTTCTGTATAGGAACAGCCACTGGAAACCTGTGTGGATCCAAGTTATGTCCTTAAGTCGTCTTCTTCTTTATCTTTGCCTTCTTCCCACGTTTATATGTGGTCGGCATTTCCGTCCTTAATTCTTTTCCTCCATATCTCCCTATCCTGGGCTTCCTCTCTCCTCCATCCTGTCTCTTTTAAATCCTCTGCCACCTTGTCTTTCCATCTCAGCTTAGGTCTCCCCCTCTTCCCTATCTCCTCCAACTTTTCACACCTCTTCTCCACATACTCCTCACTTCTTCGTTCCACATGTCCAAGCCACCTCAACCTAGATTCCTGCATTTTTTTACTCAAAGGCCTCACCTTAACCATACCTCTGATGTAGTCATTTCTTATCCTGTCCTTTCTCGTCACCATATATATAGAATATTTATAAGGATCTTACAAAATAGGATACTTAAAACATGAAGAAACAATAGGGGGAAGAACAAGCAGGATTTAGAAAAGACAGATCAACAATAGACCAAATATTCACACTAAACATCATTGCAGAAAAATATTGGAATAAGAAGAAGCCTCTTTATCTGTGCTTCATCAATTTCAAGCAGGCATTTGACTCTGTAAACAGAGAAAATTTAATGAAGCAACAACAAAAAATCCCACTTGATCATGAAATAATCATGTTTGTAGACAATTTCTACAAAAATATAAGAGCAATAGTAAAATTCAACTCCTTTCTCTATTTCAATTTCTCTTTTTAAGGTTGTTGAATTTTACTGCAGGGATGCCCTTTATCTTCAATCTATTTAATATCTACCTAGAAGAACTAATGAAATCAATTAAAGAAAAAAGAGGCACAGTAATAAATGAAAAAAATATAAACCACATAAAATATGCAGATGATATTGTGATTCTAACAGAAACCAAAGAACAACTAAAAGAAATATTAAAAAACATCGATAAAGCAAGCAACAATTATGGAATTAATATAAATAAAACCAAAGTAATACAAATTGGAAAAAAACATAGAAGACATAAACATCCAAAATCAACAAATAGAACAAGTACAAAAATTTGTATACCTGGGCTCTTTAATAACTGGAAACCTAAGTAATATTGACCAAATTAATCACAGACTGAACATCGGATGGACAAACATGAACAAACTCAAAAACATATGGAAGAGCAATAAAATCTCAAATAGTCTAAAAATTAAACTATATGAAACTGTCATCATACCCACAGCAACTTATGGATCAGAGAATTGGGGAATAAATAAGAAAGAAAGGCAAAAAATAATGTAATTTGAAATGAGATGTCTAAGGAAAATCAATAAAACAAATTGGAGAGAACATAAAACTAATGACCAAGTAAGGAGAGATCTAAATTTTGAATGCAGAATAATAGAGCAGAACTACAAAAAACAACTTCAGTGGTTTGGACATGTGAACCAGATGAAACAACACAGGCTGCCTAATGTAGTACTGACAGGAAGAATTGGAGATAAGAGACCACCAGGAAGACCCAAAAGAGAATGGCTCCAATGCCTAAAGGAAAACACAGGCTTTCAGAGTTATCAACAAATGATGCAAGATTCAAGAGATCGACAACAATGGAAGACGATATCTAAATAGAGACGCAACCCATGCCAAAGAGAAGAGTAGAATGATGATGATGGTTAATGTTAAATATTGAGAGGTATCATTGTGTGAATAGTAGTTTTTAAACATTTTCCCAATAATAACTGATCCATGTAACATTTCCCATTTATAATATCCCATGACAACTACTCATGCCAAACTAAATGGTGACTTTTGGGCTGGATTGCATTTTTTCCAGTGTCTTTCTTTGTTCATAATCCAATTTTGTTTGTCCAATAATGGGAGTTGTGGCACTTATGAATTTTGCAACATTGCATTATCTAATAGAGAATGCTATTTGAACAAGTTGGGCTAAACCTCTTTTAAGGTGCTAGGCAAATTCAATGTACCTATCATAGTCTTCCACAAATAATTCTTGAGTGTAATGAGCTTTTCATAATTGTGTAACTTGTCAATCTACATTATATTATAGCTTATGGTTTAGTATACTGCAATTTATATTATAGCTTATGGTTTCTTCCTTTTTTTTTTTTTTTTTTCTCTAACTGTAGGTGAACATCATTTGAACAACTGTAGTATTTTCTCCTGTCTGCTAAAGTGAACATGTCCCATGTTTCTTACCACCGTCGAACCCATAATCATTAGCTTTCTGTAACAACTCATAATTATTTTGCAATTCAGTGCTGCAGTACTTCCATTCATAGCTTGTTGAATTTCAATGATATTTCTATTGATGTTATATCTATTTTGTTTTTCGGAGTTACATCAAAATAAGAATATGGAGTTATTTGATCTGTTTTTATAGTGTGTAAATTGGCAAAGGAAAAAGTGAAAAAGGCTTGCAGCATTCATGTGTCACTTATGTAGTAATGCCATATCATTACTCAGAAGTTTACAAGATCTTATTATTCAGGTTCCTTACATTTTGCAATTGTTTGCTTTTTTACATGAGATCTTGCATGTGTATAGTTTTATTATAGGCTTGCTTTAATATTACAAGGTTTCTTTCCACTCCTCTAACCTTTGTTGATCCTACAAATAATTCTGAACAATTAAGAGTCAAACTGACTTGTAGTAAAATAACTTTCTGACTTAACTGCATTAGAAGATTAAGCTTAGTATGGATAGACATTATCTTTATATCAGGCCAAAGGAAATAATTAAATACATCACACATTAGCAAAATTTAAACAAAAAAAATTAAATACACATATCTGTGATAGGCAGTTCTGATAATTATAAACACTGGGAGAATGCATATAATGAGTACACAGAAGATGGCCTTATGCTGTCAATGCAATCTCATTTGTATGGAATAATAATGAAGACTTAAACCTCTAAAATTTGATTTGATCTGTTATAAAATAGTTTTATGGCCAGTTCAAAGAAAAGTAAATGATATCATAGTATAAAATATTTTTTATAGGGCCAAAAACAAGGATTACAGCATTGTCCTTACTGCCATTCCTTAATTTTTGCTGATCATGATGCCTCAATACATCACATGGAAGTCGAACATCCTGATAAACTTGATGAGTACAAAGGTAGCTTTTTATATATTTTCTTTTCATCTTGTAAGTAATAAAAAATTATGCTGACTGTAAATGTTATTGTTTTTAATGGAAATAGAATGTAATTTTTTTTCCCAATACTTTTGTAAGGGAAAGACAGTTTGCTTCACTAAGTATTATAAAAAATGTGGAAGTAAGTTATTATTAAATCCATTTATTGAGAAGCATTTACTTTTTGCAGTTCAATGTCATAACCACTAAAACATCATAAAATTCGACTTCCAATCCAATATTGTGGCCACTGCAGCTGTTGGCATTTCTGATTACAAAGTTTGTTTTTCCTCTTTGCTGGCTCAGTTATTCTACTGCCATCTATTTACATTTCATATTCATCTATTTATACTTCATATAAATGATCTGAAAAATTAAGTTGATGTTTATCTTTAGTTGTTAATAGCAGATGTTTTTTTTTTCTTTTCTTTTTTTCCCTCCAATGTAGAAGTCAGAGTAACTTATACCCTGTGTGTTTGGGTGCAGTGTTTAGACACACCATCAATATCTCGTTAAAGCCTTTTTGATGAAGAAATTGAGAAAAAAAAGGAAGAAAATTGTTACAAATATGGCAGTTTCCGATTGTTTTCTGTAGTGTGACTGGGTTTTGTTTCACTAAATGAACTAAAAGTATTGTTTAGTGTTATTATAAACATGGAGCTAAATGGAAAAAAAAAGATATAAAGATATAAAGAAATATTGATCTAAAGAATGGATGGACAGAATTCAACTTTTCAAGAATGTATTTCACAGGAAGACATTTTTCTACAGATACTTTGGATGTTGAATCTTTGCCCCCACCCACAAAAGGACAAACAAAAGGAATTCAAAGTAAGGTCTCTGAATGGAAAGTTTCATGAATATTTTCTTCCAAGAATAAATTTGCATTAGAGCTTTTGAAATGTTTTGCAAGCTGTTTTATTATTAGCTCTAGTAAACCCGAAAATAATTTTTGAACGTTTCATTTCAACTAATCACTTTTTGATTGTTGGAGCTGAGCTGAGCTGTGCAGCTCAGCTCCAGACTGTGAAAATAACTCTGGACAGCAAAGGATTAATTCTGATGCTGCCCTTATGGCATCATAGTAGTAGTAGTAGTTAGTAGTAGCAGCAACCGATGGAAGATAGCAAGCTTGTAGAGCATCAGTAAAAAAAAAAAAAACTTCCTATTTCACTTATCCATTCTCTCTAACTATTCAAACTACCCACCTCCACAACTTTAGAGGTGCCTCCGTAGCCAGGTGGGAAGGAGCAGTAGTGCGTAACACGCGCTTCTTGATTAGACCGGGGTTCAAGCCCGTCACCACCAAATATGGAGGATGCGGAAAGGTCAGGGAATGACCACCGCATATCCCAGAGCAATATGGCCTTAGTTGCTAATGCTCCTAAAAACCAAATAACAACAACAACATCCACAACTTTAGATGGCAGTTTGTCTGAACAGTCAGCTATTTCTCACTGAAGGCAAATTTCCACACATTTGACCTGCAACCATTCTTCATCATTTTGAATATTGTTATTGATACTGCAATACTTTGTATGTCAAAAAACTACCAGTTTGGGATTATAGCACCTTTGTAATCAAAATAACCAGTTCTACCTTCCTCAAAGAGGTTGTATGTGATGGGTCAATAGCAAGGGAGGAGTGCACCAGCAGCAATAAAACCAATGTCTAATGTATTGCACTAAAACTGTTTAATGTGCCCTGAGAAAATTCTTACATATCATTGACAAACCTCATGAGCTATCCTGGCAGTCTATGTGCACTTTGAATGGAAAAAACCATCCATTTTTCCATAGCTGCAACTTGCCCTTAATGCCACACTGCTCCAATTTGTATAACTTTCTTTTACGTGCAACAGTATCAAAAACTTTTCTGAAACCTAAGTATATGATTTGAAAATCAATTTTTATGCATCCAATTCCTGTGTCACAGTATCTAACAAGATTGACAAGACAAGATTGCCCTTTAAGAAATCCATGATGTGACTGAAGTATAACTATGTTTCTGTCTACAAAGTCCTGCATACTTCATTAACCAAAGATTCCATTATTTTCTGTGGAACAGAAGTCAAGCTAACAGGTTTAATTACTCATGTCTCCCTTTGATCCCCCTTTGTGAATTGGGGATAAATTTGCACATCCCCAGTTCATAGGGACCTCCACTGAATCCGGTGATAGATTCAGTGGAGGTCTCTCTCATAATCATGGCTAAAGGTTTGCTTACCTCTTTTGCTGCCTTTAATATGACTGGATAGTCCCATTCATCCCAAATGCCTTTTTTTTTATGTTTAGCTTCAATAATTTCTTCTTCACTCTCCTCTCAATTATCATAAAATCATTCAGCTCCCCATCAGAATTTTACTCATTTCTGGCATCCCCATCCCCAAAAATTTCTGACATATGAATGTAGGTGCAAAATACCAATTCAGTTTGGCAGCAACCTGAGCAAGATCGTCAACAGTAATACACTTATATCTCGAATCTAGTGGACCAATGTGATTCAACCCCCTCCTTCTATTGTCCATATAAGTGAGGAAGTCTTTTCTGCTTTTTTTTTTTTTTTGTATTCTTTGCTGGAGACTTCTCATAATCTGCCTTAGTTTGCTTAACCTCCTTTGTGACTTAATTGGCAGACTAGTTTATATCTGCTGTTGGCTTCTGTGTCACCTGATAATTTATGTTCATCCCATTCATTTTTCTTCACTGCTACAAGTCATATCATTTCATCTGACATCCATTTAGGTCTATGCTTTGAACTGTATCTCATAGTTGGTATTGTTGGCAAATTCTTAGTGGGTAAATTTTATGCAGTGAGATAAAGTGAAGTTACTTATTGTGAGTTGAAGTTACCTGTTGATAACTTCATCAGTTGATATATTTAATTTAAAAAATTTCTGAGACCACTGTAATCACCTTTACAAAAGCAAAAGCTCTTTCTTTTGCCTTTACATCTTTAAGTAAATCCCACATCAATACATTGCGATCACTGTCACCTAGTGAGTCTGTTATCTACAGTTTTTTAATGCAAGAAAAGGGATCACTGCTGATAATCAGATCAGGACTGTTGCTTTCTCTTGTTGTTTCTTTAACATGCTGGTGTAGGAAACAGTCATCCAGTAAATCCACAGAAATCTTGATACTGTGTGCCGAGTGACCAATCTACAAGGTCCAGTCAGTATCTGGAATGTTAAATTCCCCCATTATAAAATATTCTGATTTACTGGCCTACTCTATTTGTCTGTAAATTTGTTCATTATACTCATCACAGCCATTAGGCCTATAACACACTCTTTCTCTAATTTTTTTCCCAGTGTTCATGTCACACCAAACAGGAACACACAACTGAAGAGGTGAAAAGTTATCCGAACTATATAAGTTTTAGATTTTCTTTGTGTGAAGAGGACTGTCTTCTATCTCTGTTTGTTGTGAAACTTTCCAGTGATGCCATGGTTCCTAGCAAATTGAAGCAACATTTAATTGCTAACCATGAAAATCTTGTGGATAAAGATTTGAGCTCTTTCAAAAAATTGCTTGAACAACAAAAAAAAAAAAAAAAAAGAAGAAAAAAGCAGACTATTTTCAAAAAATAATACAAATTTCTGATTGCCCAGATTCATCATCATCATCATCATCAGCCATTTTCAATCCACTGCAGGATGAAGGCCTCTCCAGCAACTTTCCAGTTCCTTCTGTTTTGAGCACTGGCCATCCATTTACTACCCAAAAGCTCATGAATTTCATCTATCCATCTCCGCCTTTGACTTCCAGGTTTTCTTCTAGCTCCTCTTGGGTACCATTCTGTTATTTTCTTAGTCCATCTGTCATCATGTCTTCAAGCTATGTGTCCTGCCCAAGACCATTTTAGTTCTTTAGTTTTGATAAGAACTTGAGTTTGCTGCCTAATCCATGTGTTTCTCTTCTTATCTAACAGTCTGATTCCCAATATAATTCGTTCCATTCTTCGCTGTGTAGTTCTCAGCTTCTCTTCCATTCTTTTGGTGAGTGCTGAAGTTTCACTTCCATAAGTCATGGTGGGGAGTATACATTGATTCATTATTTTACGTTTCAGACAAACTGGGATATTGCTCTTCAGTATGTGACTATATTTCCTGAATGCTATCCATCCAAAATTTATTCTTCTCTTGACTTCCAGCTATTTATCATTATTACAGCTAATAACTTGTCCCAGATAAGTATATGACTCCACCTTTTCAATTACTGCTCCTTCAATCATTATTTCCCTTTCTGTGGCATACTTGTTCATCATTACTTTTGTTTTAGCCATATTTATCTTTAGTCCAAAATCCTTACTAACTGTGCATAACTGATTAAGATTCTTTGGGATCGTGGCTTATGACCACAATGTCATCTGCAAATCGTAAATGGTTTAGGTACTCTCCGTTCACATTGATTCCTTTCTGCAACCAGTCTAATCTTCTGAAAGCTTCCTCAAGGGCAGCAGTAAACAGCTTCAGAGATATTGTCTCCTTGTCGAACTCCTTTCTCAATTTTAAATTTGCTACTGTCTTTGTCTAGTCTAATAAAGGAGGAAGCACTCTCATATATTTTCTTCAAAATCATAATATATGGGGTATCTATGCCTTGTCTTTGCAGTGCCCGAAACATTGCCTTAATCTGTATTGAGTCAAATGCCTTTTCATAATCCATAAATGCCAGGCATAATGGTGTTTTATATTCATTTGCTTTCTCCATTAGCTGTGATATTATGTGAAGGTGATCCATAGTTGAAAACCCTGTCCTAAAGCCAGCTTGCTCTTTTGGTTGATTCTCATCAAGTATTCTTTCTAATCTGTTAGTAATGACCCTTGTGAACAACTTGTAGATGTGGGATAACAAGCTAATTAGTCTATAATTTCCAATTTCTGATTTATCTCCTTTCTTATGCAGCAAAACTATGATTGCATTATTCTACTGCTTAGGCGTCACACCTTTTCTAATGCACTTTGTGAAGAGCCTTGCCAGTTTTTGTGTTATGTCTCTTCCTCCCAATTTTAACAACTCTACAGTAACTTCATCTTCCCCCAGGGCTTTCTGATTCTTCATTTTCTTCAATGCATGTTCTACCTCATCAGGAAGAATATCGGGTATGTCATATGTGTTGCTACTTTGCAATCCATCTTCCCCACTGCTGGTATCATTCCCTCTCTCCTTGTATTCTCTACTATTCTCTATAGTAGTCTTCTGCTATTTGAATTATGCCTTCTCTGCTGTTTATAAGTACACCATCGCTATTCTTCAGTTTCAGTATCATTTGTCTTTCTGTATTACTGCTCATGGCTGCTGATTTAAATCCTTTGTTTTCCCTTAATGCTTGTTCTACTTTTCTTGTGTTAAATCTTCTTATGTCCTCTCTGAGTCTCTTTCTAATGGCTTTGCATAACTCAGTATACTCAATTTTCTCCCTGTCAGTGTTTTTTTTGCTCTTCATTTGTCGTCTTCGATTCATCATGACAAGTGTTTCTTGACTAATTTTTTCTTCTTTGGATTTCTGTTTCCCTACAGGTTTCTTGGGCTTTATCACTTTCAGAAAGTTGTAATATTCCTCGTCGATATCTTGGTCCTGAGCAGTCTGCAGAAGCTCAAACTTGTTCTTAAGTTCCAGTACATACTGCTTTTTCTCCTCCTCTGTTATCTCAAAGACCTTCGTATTATTTACTCCAGTCAGTTTTTTCCTTTCCTACATCTATATCAAGTGTACATCTTACCATTCTGTGATCACTTCTAACATTTACCTTATTCAGGACGGTAACATCATTCACAATATATCTTCTGTTAGTGAGGATGAAGTCGATTTCATTAGTTGTTAATCCATTTGGACTCTTCCATGTCCACTTTCTGTTCACCCTTTTCTTGAAAAAAGTGTTCATTACTGACAGTCCTTGAGATTCTGCAAATTCCACAAGTCTTTCACCTCTTTTATTTCTTTCACCAATTCCAAAATTTCCTATAGTTCCTCTTTCTGCGCTGTTTTGCCTTTTTCCAACCTTAGCATTGAAGTCCCCCATAATAATAGTGTAGTGGGTTTTCTGCTCATCTAGAAGACTCTCAATTTCGGTGTACATTTCTTCAACCTCTTCATCATCATGGCTCGATGTTGGTGCATAAATCATTATAATCTTTAGCTTGTACCTCTTAGAAATCTTGAGTATTAGTCTTGACACCCTTGGTGATGTACTTTTGAATTCCAAAATGTTGTTTTTAAAATCTTTATGGACCAGAAACCCAACTCCACCTTCACTCCTTTCACTGTTTCCATTGGTGTACAGCAGATTTCCACTTGATAAACTTATAAGTGATTCATTTCTTCTTGTTGTTTCAGCCAAACTGATGATATTCCAATTCACATTTTCTAATTCCTTTTTCAGCTCTAATATCCTGTCTTCACCGATGAGTGATCGTACGTTATAACAGGCCAAGTTCAGTTTTCCGTGCATGGCAGCCTGGTCGTACCCAGAGATTCTTAGTACCCTCTGCTTCCACTCTGATCCTCTCGCTGCCGTAAGAGGGAGAGTGAAAGCTGCTGGGGACTGAAGCCATTTGTATTGTTGTCTCATATGCTGGAGTGTTTGGTCTTTTCCTCTTTACGCTGACCAGGCGTCTTGAAACAAACCACTCTACACGTTCGTTGCCACCTAAGTGACATAACAGGGCTTACCATCAAGAAGGTGTGCATGAGTGGATTTTAGGGAGGCAGGCCAGCCGGACTTCTCCTAAATCTTCTGTAATAGAGAGATATTGGATCCATCAGTGTTTTAGGCTGTGTCTGATAACACACAGGATACCTGTTCCCCTCTAAGCCCCTTATCTGAAATCATTGTATTGCAAAAAAAAAACCATGCACGCCATAACAAGTCCCATGTTTTGTCAACTTTTCACTCGATTGTTAGAACATTGGTGTTGAAGCTGAGAAGGTAATTGCTAAAATACCCCTATCAGATGATACTGTTTGAAGAAGAATAATCAAAATATCATTTAACATCAAGAACTAGTATCTACAAGGCTAAAAAAATCAGATTTTGCATTACAGGTGGACGAGCCTACTGGTTAATTAAAAAAATTAGAATTTCCATGGAAGTCATGCATGAGTGTCTGTATTAATGGTGCTCCATCATTGATAGGGTTCATTACAGGTTTTATCATTTGTAGAGAAATAAAACGTGAATGCGATGTTTACGCATTGCTTTCTGCACAGAGGCCCTTGTTGGAAGAAAACTAGACATATTGTTGAAATCAGTGTTAGATTAGGCTGTATTAATGGTCAATTACATTAAATCAAGACCACTAAAAATTTGTCTGTAATCAGCTTTGTAGTGGCATGTGGACATGTGTATATGTAATGGGCGGCACCTAGAACGTATGTTCAACTCCGCCTCATGTCTCTGTGAAGAACAGTATCACTACAAATGGGCCAGATATGTGTGTGACGTACGTTTGTGTGTTTTATGTGTGTGTTCTGTTGTTATGTTCTGGCCACTTGGCTACCCAGAAGCATCAGTCACCTGGACAGATGATTCTGGGTACTCGTCCACACCAGGGAAGGTGGGCCAGTTCTAGTAGAGCACGTAACGCCTCAAAAGAGACTCTGACCCACCTGATGTTGCCAAAAGGTGGGCCAGATTCCTCCGGGGGCCCATTCCAGAGGAAAAAGAAAGGAGCGAGAGAGGGAAAAAAAATAAATAATAAATAATAATAATAAAATAAAATAAAAAAAAAAATAATAATAAAATAAAATAAAAAAAAAATAAAAAAAATTATAATAGTAATAAAGAAGGAAGAAAAAAAAAGAGAAGAAAGAAGAAAGAAAAAAGAAGAAAAAAAAGAAAAAGAAAATAATAATGATAATAATAAAGTAAACACAACCCGTGGTGCTGGTAAAAAAAAAAAAAAAAAAAAGACATGTGATAATAAAAAAAATAATAATAATAATAATAAATAAATAAAAGAATAAAATAAAATAATAATAAACTAATAGTAAAAAAAAAAAAAAAAACACACACACACAGACTGGTGCTGGTGAGAGAAGAAAAAAAAAAAAAAAAAAAAGGGTAGTCTTCAATAAATACTTTTGTATCCAGAATAATTCAGATGTGGAATGATGACCTTTAGGATCAGTGCAGTGACAATTCATGCAGACATGAACCATAGAAGAAAACTATTGTCCCGCTTGCTTACACAGTTGTATTTGGTGGATTGTTCTGGTGCGCTAATCTGGCGTTGATTCTTTTTCTGCGAGCAAACACCTCGGAGGCAAAGTTCTGAAGTGCTGAGAGATTATTCTTATTATGCAGAAGCATTTCCTCATTCCCCGGAGAGAGATCTGGAACGTCAGTTCGGAGCTTCACCCTAAGATCGTCGTAGTTTGCACAGTTATAGAGCAGGTGACTCCAATCTTCTGTATTCCCGCAGCTGCAGAGATCAGTGTGATGCAAGCGAAACTGAAAGAGTTTTTGATTGAGAGAGCCATGTCCTGTTATCAGAAAGGAAGTTTGCATAGTTAAAGAGCACCAGGTTTTAACTGATTTAGAGAGTAAGAAGGTCACATCAGGCAGAAATTTTCTTGTCGTCGCTCCAAGTGCGGTGGTGTCCCATCTGGTCTGCCAGATGCTAATCAGCTCGTTAAACCATCTGGATTTCTCTTTTTTAGGATCTTCATTTAAATTTAGCTGGATTCCAAGTAATTCTGAAGGTATTTGTTTTTTTTGTGTCGAAAGCAGAGGCCACGATAGATGACAAATAGATCCAATGGGAGGGACCCCGCAATAACTTGCACTGCAGCGGTGGAAACTGTTCTACAGACTCTGAGAATAGAGAGGAGCATGCTCCGCTGGATGGAATTCAGTTTTAACCTCATTTTGGAATTAGTGGCCCGATGAACCCAAGCTCCTGCTGCATAAGTGACTATGGGCAGGGAAAACAGCATTATAGTAGAGAAAGAGTGACTTCCTAGAGAGCCTCCACTCCCCTCTGGAAATTCGAATAATTGACCCTGTGAACTTTTTGATTTTGGTACATATATGAATCAGATGAGGATAGAAGGAAAGCTTATGGTCAATAATGACCCCAAGGAGTTTTGCTTCAGTGACTATAGGAAGCCGCTTGCCAAAAATTTTGACTTGGGGAGGCCGCCTGAGATCTAATTTGGATTTAAAAAGCATCATTTTTGTTTTCGATGGATTAATTTTAAGTTTGTTAGCCAATGACCAGGTGGAAAGGTCAGTTAAAATCTGGTTTGCATTCACCTCCAACACTGCACGAGAACTGCCTGAGACCACAATTGTCAGATCATCGGCGAAAGCAAAAATTTTGCAATTCTGGAGAGAGTGGCCCAGCCAGTCTTGAAGCACAATGTTCCAGATAAGGGTCCCCAGGACTGAACCTTGGGGACACCCTCGAAAAACCTTCCTAGAGACTTGGAGGAATTTGGATTTGACAATTATTGAGCGGTCAGAGAAATAGTTTTGAAATAATTTGTACATATGAAAGGAGCATCTGGCAGACCGGAGACGTTCAAGGGCGCTGTCCCACCAGACAGTGTCAAAGGCACCCTCGAAGTCGACCATAATAGCTAGTTCAAACTTGGATTTAGAATTTATAATGTGCCAGACAAAGTCAGACAAGGCCTCCTCGCAAGAATGACCTGGGGTGAAGCCATATTGACAGGGAGAAAAGAGATTTTGTTGTTGAAACAGAGCTGTTAGTCAAAGAGCCATAAGCCACTCCAAGATCTTCCCTAGATTAGCAAGCAGCGCAGTTGGTCTGTAGGCACGTGGATTTGAGGCAGGCTTATCTGGCTTTTTGATAAGACGGAGCAAAGAAACCTTCCAAACAGAAGGAAAGATGCCTTCCATGAGGCATTTATTGAAGAGCAAGAGCAAGTAGAGAGGTCTTAATTTTAACAGCCGGAGAATGAACACATACTCAATCATATCCATTCCCGGACACTTCTTCACATTGATCGTCTTGACCACCGAGGTAAGTTCCTCTAAAGTAAATGGCTCGGTACGTTCCTCAATGGTGTACTTGTTATTAGCCTCACGAATTGCCATATGCTCTGGAGAATCTTCAGAAGGATTATCCATAGGGAATAAGTTATCAAGAATTTGGTTGATAGAGTCTGTCCAGCCAGAGGTTTCATGAGTCTCAGTGGTAACAGTACCAAGGACATCAGAGGTAAATGTTCTCTCCTGAGCTATCTTGTACATGAGGCCCCATGGGTTTTTGCTGTTGGATTCTTTTACAAAGGTGGTCCAGGTTTCTCTTTTTCTCGTTGCAATTGCTTTACAGAAGGCATTTTTTTTTGAAATGTAGTCATTATGTAATAGCATAACATCATCAGCAGGCCAGTTACGGTGTCGCTGATATAACCGTCGAGCTCGGTGAACTGATTTGCGAAGAGTAGTAAGGTCCTGGGACCACCAGGAGCAGACTTTAGAGCGGATGGTCTTCTTCTTTGCTGATTTATAGGAGGCTTTTATAAGAGATTGTTGGATAAGTTGGGCTAGATTTTCTGCACGAGTTAAGCTGAAGCTGTCTGGAGGGTTTGATGGAAAGTCATTAGTGATGGAGGCATCAAAAGAGTCCCAGTCAATAGTTTTTGTGCAGAATCTGACGAAGTCTGGTGTTCTAGGTGAGTTGTGGCTGTTAGGCACATCGACAGAGATGTGGAACACAATGGCTCTGTGATCACTGAGTGTGTCCAATCTGGAATTGTAACCCAGTCACTGATGCGTGAATTTAAGTCACTGGTGGTGAGTGTAACGTCAATGTTCGACTCCCCAGTTGAGCTGCAATAGGTGGAGAGCTGGCCTGGTCGATTATGGACTGCTAGGTTGTGACTTATAATAAAGTCCTCAAGAAGAAGACCTCGGGCGTCAGAAACAGCACTGAACCAGAAATGGGACTTTGCATTGACATCCGAAGTGATCAGGATGTTCCTAGAGCCAAGGAAGTTGAGCGCAAACTCCAAGAAGTTTAATGAATCGTTGAAGTCTGCAGAAGGGGGACAGTAGATTGACAGAAGATAGAAGGAGAGAGATGAGAATGTGATTTGCACACAAGTTGCCAGTTTGTTGCAGAACAACAACAACATCTAAATCTCTGTTTAAAATGATGATGCATGTTTTAGGGTCTTGGGGCACAGGTTGTACCACTCGAGCATAAATGGAATAGCCCATAATCTTAGAGATATGCCCAAACTGACCCTTTGAGAAGTATGGCTCCTGGATAGAGATCACATCCACGGCGTTTTGCTCTGCAGCCAGCCGAATCTCATCCGCGACAATTCGCGACCTGTCCATTGATTTGAAGAACTTTAAGTTTAAGGTTTCGTGGAGTGCTGGGGAAAGAATGAGAGTGAACATCACCTGGAGATGTTTTATTTTGATTCATCTGAAATGCAGTGTTGTTCGGTTTACTCTCCATCAGCAGTTCTGAGGCGTATCATTTCCAGGGCACGTTGGTATTCAGGGCAGGTTGTATCTCTTACCGAGTGTTGTGAAGGCCTCTTGCGCCTCTTACAGTTAATGCAGACAGGCTGTTCCTCTTTGTGTGGACACTCTGCAATGACGTGCCCACTACGGGCACAGTGACTACAGGTTGGAGAGCTGTGAGTGCAATGTTGTGTGGTGTGCCCGTAGCCTAGGCAAAGAAAGCATTTGGTTACTATCGTAAATGCTTTAAACTTATGGGAGCCACAGCCAAGGAACACCCGTTCACGGGATAGTACTTCTTTATAAATCTTTGGTGCAAAGCTGATCACCATATGATTAGTCGAGGATGAGTTTGATTTGGTGTTGAACCGGAACGTAGTGCCCTCCTTTATTTCCTCGTATGAGAACCCTAAATCAATAAGATTTTTAAAGTAAAGGTCCTCTAAGAAGTCCTCATTTGCGTAGTTTTTGGGAACGCCGTAGAATATAATGGCAGGATCTGATCTTTTTGGAGCAGAAGTGGCGACGCCAGCAGCAGAGAGTGACTCAGAGGAGGAGATAGTATTGAGATCTTGCTTGGACGCGGTTTCCACGATGACTCCGCGATTTCTTATCGCTCTGAGGGATTTTATTTTAACCATCTTGAAATCGCTTTTGAGCGTTTTGGATACAAATTCCTTTACCTCATGGCTAGTTTTCAGTTCGCTGGTGTCATTGGCTCTCAGGAGAAGGACATTCTGTGGTGGTTGGGTTTTGGGACCAAGTTGAAGACTGTTTGGAGCCGAGGATGTGGAAGGTTTGTTGGAACCACAAGAAAGTGGGGAGATGCCCTTCTTCAGAGCTTCTGCAAATGGAGTGGGATCTGGGATATATGAAGGTGTAGGTGGGTTTATAGTGAAAGTGTCAAAGACTTTTTCGAGGATGATCGCTCTGGATCGTAGCTCATCGTTGACGGCGCGTAGCTTCTCGTTGTCAATTAGCAGCTCCGTGGCAATTATCTCCAGGCTTGACCACAGGTCATGGATGTAGTTTGCTGCTGTTTCTGTGAATCCGTTTGCATTGCAATTAATAAAAGATATCAGTTCTTTATGCAGCTTAGAGATGATTTGGTGACGCTGTGGAGCATCCTCAAGACTCTTATTTTCTGCAATTCCAGAATAGGAAGGAGTCCCCAGCCTGGAGGAAGAACTGAGGCCAGAAGCATATGTGCGGTCCAAAACAGATGCCGTAACAGGAGCAGCTGGAGGGGTATCCTTGGAAGCAACAAGGTTAATACCAGGAGAGTCAGCATCAGGGCGTCCAGGAGGACTTTCCACTGCATCTAAAGACTTTAGCTTAACTTGTTCATCTGCGGAAGCAGCAGTCTCAGACCGAGACAAAAGGAGCTTCAGTTTCTTCTTGCTCTTATTCTTTTTTTTCTTATGTGAGGGGTGGGGAGTCCGCCGTGGTGCCTTAGGCGGAAGAGAAGGAAAATTTTCAGATCCATCCTCACCGGATGAAGAAGAGCTGTCATTAGACGTCATTATTTGCACAAACAATATAAATCAAACTGAATCAATAATAATTCTGTAAGTCTAGTTCTGGGCTGTACCTTGTCTAAAAAACTCCACACAAATTCCGGAGAATCGTTTGCTTATTTTCTGTAAACACTCAGTTAATGGCACACACGAGTTATTTTATTTTATTTTCCTCTTTTTTGCGTCGAGAAAGCAGTATCCGGTGAAGAGAAGAAGGAAGGAGTAACAGTCTTGAAGCAAATTGTCAGGTTAGCAGCATGATGGGCAGGCCAGTCTCGTAAGCCAAACTGATCCAGAAATAGGTCAGTATTGTAAAATTTGCACATTTGAAGTGATTAACTGACGGCAAACACACAACGTGGTGGGACTGCTTGACCTTGTGATATAGCCCGAAGGCAGTGGGGAAGTTGACGAGCAGTGAAGGTCAGCAAATGCGAAAGTATAGATTCGGGCCTTCAAACAAGCAAAGACGGTAAATATGAATACTGTATATGTAAGACACAGATCATGAAAAAAAGCATAATTACCTAAAAGTTTAGGGACACAATCTTCCACAGGAGGTGCACAGTATAATCAGCCAGGTCACTATACAAAAAAGTTGGTCTAACTCGCATAATAAACACATGAAAACACTGTAAACTTGGGGAGCACAAGATAAGGCAGCCAATCCCACGAATGGCTTGAAAGGAGAGGTGCGAGCAACGCGTACCCAGTTGAGTGATATCTGTGAATCAGCAAGCTTAATTTGTTGAGGTAAGCTGGGGGATTAACACAAGAAGCGATGCCGCTGTCCACATGCTGTTACTGTATACACTCCCATTCACTTACATTGTTCATTTAGGCTACCTGTAGCTGGTCCCAAGTAAGCATGCCAACTGCGTTCTACGTGAGATCACCCTTACCTTTGTAGTGGCATGGATGCCAATCATGAATGTTTAATTTTGCATACAGAAGTAAGATGGCTGTTAAGTGGATGGCTGTTAGTATTAGTATTAGTAATGGCCGCATAGTGCAAGAAAGCCTGTGGCTTATGCTGCACCAGCCAAAAAAAAAAAAAAATCCGAACAAAACAATGATAAAAACAAAAAAAATAAATAATAATAATTAATAAAAAAAAAAAGGAAATTAAATCTATCATCCTATGCGCTTCCCTTACCCGAAAGTACTATCCAGATGACCTTTGAATTTCCCCAAACTGTCGGCCAGTACCACCCATGAACGCAACTTATTCCAGTAATTTATAATTCGCTGGCTAAAATAAAACTTCCTGCAGTCCAATCTAAACATTTCTCCCCGTAATTTAAATTTATGTCCCCTAGTTCTAGCATCATTTATAATCTTGAAAATTTCGTCCTCATTCATTTTACTGATGCCTCTCAGAGCCTTAAACACCTCCTCTAAGGTGTCTAGTTTCCAAACTCTGCAACCCACATATTCGAAGTCTTTCTTCATAAGGACGCCCTTTTGTCGATCTCACCAGGCGAGTTACCCGTCTTTGTATCCTTTCAAGAAGCTCGATGTCTTTCTTTAGGTGTGGTCTCCATACTTGAACACAGTATTCCAAGTGTGGTCTAACATAAGCCTTATATAATGGGATTATCACATCCCTATCTCTACTTGCAAAAGTTCGATTGATCATCGATAGGACATGGGCCTTCCTTGCAACCTGATTGTGGCGCATTATAGCCTTAGTTGCTAATGCGCCAATAAAACCCAAGAACCAACCAACCTTGCAACCTGTTTACAATGCTCAGAGAATTTCATGTCTGACCGTATCGTAACACCCAAGTCCCTTTCCTCCAGTACTGGGTTTAGTTGAACTCCACCAAGTGAATAAGTTATTTTGGGATTACTGTTTCCCAGGTGTAATACTGCACCTAAAGCATAGCTTAACAGTGATCATTAACTACTCTACCAATTTTAACATCATCTGCAAATTTAGACATCACACCCTCTATCCCTTCATCAATGTCGTTTATGAAAATTAAAAACAACAATGGTCCTAATACTGATCCTTGGGGAACCCCACTTCTTACATCAACCCAATCTGAGGAATAGCCATTTATCACAACCCTCTGCCTCCTGCCCTGAAGCCATCCTTCTATCCATCTAAGGATTTTCCCAGTGATTCCAACCTGTTCCAGCTTATAAAGCAACCGCTCATGTGGGACTGAGTCAAAAGCTTTGCTGAAATCTAAATAAACAATGTCGAAATTATTCCCTAAATCCATCTCGTGAGTGACCCTTTCGAAATAGCGAACCAGATTTGTTAAACATGATTTTCCCTTTACAAAACCATGCTGAGTATCCTTGAGAATTTCAATTCGATCCAAATGATCCTGAATTCCACCCTTGATCATTGCCTCCATGATTTTCCCTACTGCTGAAGTCAGACTGACTGGTCGATAATTTCCAACTTCACTTTTAGAGCCACTCTTATGTATGGGAGATACTGCACTTTTCCAATCCAAGGGAATCTCCCCAGAGTCTAGTGATGCTCGCATAATTAGCCTCAATGGTTCATTGCACTTGCTTGCCGCCTCCCTTAAGATTATAGGGTATATTCCATCAACTCCAGGAGCCTTACTGGTCTGTAGGCTCAAAAGTTTTTTCATTAAATAATCTTGCGAAATTTCAATATCATTAATTACATATTTTTTAACTTCGCTCCCACAATTTCTCATTGCCACAAAAGGTTTTTCATTTGTAAATATCGATGCAAAATAACTGTTGAGTTCATCTGCAACGGCAGCTGGTGTATTTAATACTATCCCCTTTCCCTTACGTAAAGGTCCGATCTGGTTTGTCCTGTTCTTCTTGGAATTTATACATGTGAAGAATTCCTTATCCCCCCCCCCCCAGTGATTTCTCATAAACTGCCTTTGCCTGTCGAACCTTTTCTGTGCCTCTATTACACATTACCTTGTAGCTGTTATAGGCTTCGGTACTTTTTATTGCTCTGTAACCTTTCCATGCCACCTTTTTCTGCTCAAGTAATGTGGCAACTTCACTATTCATCCAACTTGGAACCCTCCTCGTGGAGTATTTTTTTAATGGTATATACGCATTCAAGGCATCTGTGATTAATGTTTTAAAAGCGTACCACAGTTCAAATGTATTCATTTTCTGCACGATATCTACCCAGTTAATAGAGGCCATGTAGTACCTTAAGGCATCGTAATTTCCTTTTCTGAAATTAAAACCCATTCCTTTGCCTTTTACTTCTGCTACCTCTCTCGTCATCATCCACCGTAGAACTCCGTGATCACTTCCTGCTACTGGTTCCTCTACTGTCAGCCCTGTTATGTCATCTGATTCATGTGTGATGATGAGGTCTAGGATATTCTTTTCTCTAGTACTTTCCCTGACATGTTGATGCAAATAACAGTCATCTAGTTGATTTAAAAATTTTGTTCCCCGTGTCGAGTTTCCTTCCCATTTACTCCAATCAATTAGAGGCAAATTGAAATGACCCATAATAAGGCATTGACGCTTACTTGCCCATTCCATTTGCATGTAGAGGCTTTTGTCATAATCTTCACAATCACCTGGTCTGTAGATTACTCCTACTCGCATTATACCTTTGTTTCCAACTATCTCACACCATATACAGACTCTATACTAGCATGTGAAATGTCTGAATCCGGGAAAGCTATCGTCGCACTCAGGCTGCTTCTGATAAGAAGCATTACCCCACCACACCTTCTATCTACCCTATCCTTCCTAAATACATTATACAAGCCGTACTTAAACTCATCATCCCCAATTTCCGGGTGGCACCACATCTCTGTAAGCCCTATTATGTCTGCGTTACTTGTTTTAACCAGCAGTTCAAATTCGCTCATTTTATTGACGACGCTTCTAACGTTACTGTATAAACAATTAAGATTTACTGTTCTTGAATATTTAACAACCCTAACACAACCCTTGAAGTTTTTTAGGCTCTCTTCCCTGATATTAGTTACCCGCTCACGTGAAACGTTTCTGCCCCCAGAACATCTAGATAATACATCCAGTTGGGGTAACAGATAAGAACTCTTAAGATATGTGCAAGAGTTACTTTGACCAATATTATCAGTTAAACGCGTGTCAGTATTACCCACATCCCCCCTAACCAGTAGTTTCCCTGAACCTTTAAGGTATCCTCAATAATACTGGCAAAAACTTTTGCACCACCTTTGTTTAAGTGTATCCCGTCTCTACAAAACAAATTCCTTCTACCTACAAGTGTAGGCCATGCTGATAGAAATTTCCCCCCTAAAGCCTTGCAGATTCCTTCAAGGCTTGAGTTAATCCACAAGGCCACAAGGTTGTTTGACTTTAACTAAAACTTGAACATGAACTGAAAGGCAAAATGAAAGTTTTCTTTCAATCAGGAGAAAAGAACAAATATAAGAGAAGAGACTTTACCTCCGGCATCAGGTATACTCATATTGATAAGAATATTGTAACCACTGACCTGAACATTAAACAATTTATTTAAAAAATAAAATATATAGGCATTAAAATAACTATAAAAGAAATAAAACTATTATGAGTGTAACAGATATTACAAGTAAATAAAACAAATAAAATATGTAATGTAGCAAAAAGTGATAAGAATATAATACACATAAAACAGCAAATAAGCGATGAAATAAGCATATTTCATCGCTTATTTAGACTGAAGCAACAACAGCAGCTTCTCTTATACTCCAGAAGTTCGACTGGATATACAACACTATGTGCATCAAGCCTGGGGGACAAAAGAAAAGAAAGAGAGAAGGGAGAAAAGGAAGAGGAAGAAATGGGCTAATGTAATTTAACATTCATCAGTCGATCGTTCACGATACTCAGTGCAGTACAGTGCAGTACAAGATGACCACCTGCTCGATTATTTACCTGCCATCTCTTGTCACTATGCAAAATAACAGCCTCCATAATAGGATGTATGCAGGTCCCAGAATTACGATAATAATGGGACCAGCAACAGTTGTATGGAAAGCCTCCAATATTTCAATGTTCATCTGGGGGTTAAAATTGCTATACTGCTCAACCCAAGAATGCTCTGTGACAGGAGAGATGCTAACATCAGCCCGGCAAATAGCGTCCATGCTTGAAAACACAATTATATATCCTGCACTCAGGTTCACCAATTTAACCTAACCCACAATCCAGGCAAGCAATATGGTATAAGTAAAGTGTAAAGTGTATTGATGTCTAACGGCACCAGGGGTTTCTCCCATCTCCACATTGCTTTCATTGTAGGTGTACCAGTTCACTGGGAAGGCCAGAGATTTAAAAGTGTGTGGATTTTGTATATGTGTGGTGTTGTGTATCGTTGTTCATCTGGCCGTTTAGCCGCTGGACCCCTACTGAGGCCCAACGTTGTCCACACTTGGCCTCGTGGAGGCAGACCAGGTACACAGAATGAAATTTTACTCTGGCAGGCCCTGCCACCTAGTTTCCTGAGATTTCAGTGGCTAGGGCCAAAAAAAAAAAAAAAAAAAAACTCGGTAGGGGTGAGCGCTGGAATTAGAAAGCCAATTGAGGTGTATGTGATTTAATTTGGACGAAGTTAAGTTTTTGCAGTTTGTGTGGGGTTATACGCTGGCGTATTAGGCAGAGTAGGGGGGGGGGGAGACTGAAGGCTGGGGGGAAAAGACAGAAGTATGGGGACGATAGAGAAGACGACCCCAGGATTTTCAGTGAGGCAGGCCCAAGCCCCACCAGGAGAAGAATCAGGTTTGGCAGAGGTGGGAGGAGACAAGACTGTCTCCTCCTCCCCACCAGGGGAAAGGGAGTAAAGGTACCAGGCAAGGGAGCCCGGTACTGATCGCCATCAGGCATTGACAGTTGTGAGCACGTGCGGGTCCAAGCGATCTGAACCGGATCTTCTTTGGTGTTCTTTTTCAATGTGGGAGTCAGATCCTAGTCGCAGGGTCATACATGAATCAAGTCCTGTGTCAGGTTGTCTCTGGTTCAGACGTAGGTCTTTCTGGTTGTCAGTTCCCTCGTGAACAAGGCTAAATGATGGTCATGTTCGTGGGTTATTTGGTACAGTTTTCTTGTGTATTCCGGTTTTCTCTAGTCCTTGTTTTGGGATTCATCATCAGCTTCTGGGTGCTGTGCATGGTGGTTTGCTATAAGTGCTTGCCTTCTAGCAAAGAGTTTCTGGGCAAAAATGGTAAGGGCTTTGTATTCTTGTTCCGAGTCGAGAAGATGCTGTTCCATGTTCTGCGGGAAGTAGGTGATAGCAGTGGTGAGCCTGCATCGCAGGTCCTCATACTGGTCGCAGTCATACATGAGATGTTGCCATGTCTCCTCGTGGCCACAGAGGCAATGGGGATCCTCAGTGATTCGGAAGCTAGATAGTTTTGCATTAAATGGCCCGTGCCCTGTGAGCAGAAAGGTGATGTGGAGCCCTGGTTGAAACCAACTCGGGGGTTTTGGAAAGACTCTGTTAACGCTAGGGAGGAACTTCTTGGTGATTTCACCTTTAGTGGATTCTGTCCACCGATCCTGCCATTCCTGTCGGAGGTGGTCGAGAAGTCTGGTTTTTTCAAGTTTCCTGTTGTTGGCGAGATCCAACGTGAAGTTCAGGATAGTGCATGGTATTTCTTTTGCCATATTATATGTCAGGGCGCATCTGATGATTTCCAAGTCCAGCGGGAGGACTCCGGCCAGAATCTGGAGTGCGTGCGTGCTGACTGTGGAGACAGCTCGTGTGATTGTCAGAATTATTGACCGCTGGATGCTGTCCAAGGTTCTTCTATTTACCACTGTGGTTACCTTTTTGTACCAAACTGGTGAAGCATATGTGATGACCGGGATGAAGGTAGATTTGTAGTAGAGGGACAGGGTCTGCTTGTTTAGCCCCCAGTCCCTCCTGGTCACTCTTGCAACCAATGCAGAATATTTCCGTATCTTTTGTTTAATGTACTTTAGATGGGGCTGAAAAGACAGATTTTTGTCAATGATGATTCCGAGATATTTGATTTCTGTAGCAAGTTTAATTGTGGTGCCTTGGATTTTCACTTGCGGTGGTCTGGCAAGGTTGAGTCTGCCCTTCAGGAGTACCGAGCAGGTCTTACTTGGAGAAATTCGCAGGCAATGGATTGTAGCCCAGTTTTGCAAAATTCCTATCGCGTGGTTGGCTTTTTCTTCGATCTGTGCTCGTGAGTTAGCAGTAACAGTTATTATCAAATCATCGGCGAAAGCCTGGGCGCCGACTTCGCCAATATCAAGGGCCAGGAATTCATCTAAAATCATATTCCATGGTATACCACCATTGAACAATGCAACAACGGAAGGGTCGATTTTATCCTAGGCATAACCAGTTGCAACATTCTACCAGGAAGTTATACACAGCCAAAATGGCAACATTGTAAAATCCTGACAAGATGAGTGGAAACAGTTAGGTAGTAGGGGATGTACGTGATAGCAATGTGCAAATTTTTGCACCTCGGATGGAAACCATAATGGATGTATGCGGGCACCCCAGAATTACGATAATAATGGGACCAGCAACAGTTACATGGAAAGCCTCCAATATTTCAATGTTCATCTGGGGTTTAAGATTTCAGTAATGCTCTGTGACAGCAGAGCTGCTAATATCAGCCTGGCAAATATTTCAATATTTGCCAGGCCTATGCGCATCAAGCTTGGCTCAAAACCACAATCACATAGCCTGCACTCAGTTTTGGCAATGTAACCTACCCCACAATCTGGGCAAGCAATATAGTATACCACCATTGAACAATGCAACAATGGAAAGGTTGATTTTATTCTAGGCATAACTGATTACCACCTTCTACCAGGAAGTTGTACACAGCCAATATGGCAACATTGTAACATCCTGACAAGATGAGTGGAAACACCCAGTAGTAGGGGATGTACACGGTCAAAATGTGCAAATTGTTGCACCTAGGACAGAAACCAATTTTGTCATGTTGAATTTGTATTCTAACCAGAACATGGTGGGGGTTAGTTGCATTTGAATAAATTGGAAAAACAATGGTGGGCTAAGGACCGATCCCTGGGGGACCCCACTTCTGACTTTACACCAATCTGAAGAATATCTATTAATCACAACCCTCAACCTTCTGCTCTGCAGCCACCCAACAATCCATCTTAGAATTTTTCCAGCTTATACAATAACGTCTCATGAGGAACTGAGTCAAATGCCTTGCTAAAATCCAAATAAACTATGTTAAAATGTTCCCTACATCCAGCACATGAGTAACTGTCAAAATAGCTTACTAAGTTAATTAACTATATAGTATTGGTGTAAATACACCATAGTTAACCCATATGGGTTAACTATGGTGTATTTACACCGATACTATATAGTTAATTACCAAAACCCATAAGGATTATGCCTAGTGCATTTCATTTTCAAAATAAGTTAGTTAAACATGATTTTCCCGTAACAAAATCATGTTGTGTGTTATTCAGAATGCCATATCTATCTCATTTGGAAACTAGGCACCTTAGAGGAAACTTGATTGAGGTGTTTAAGGCTCTGAGAGGCATAAATAAAATGAATGAGGACAAAATTTTCATGGTTTATAAATGATTCTAGAACTAGGGGCCATAATTTCAAGTTACGGGGGAGAAATTTAGACTGGATTACAGGAAGTTTTATTTTAGCCAGCAAGTTATAAATTATGGGAATAAGTTATCTACATGGGTGGTAGAGGCTGACACTTTGGGGAAATTCAAAGATCAGCTGGAAAATTATCTATGGGAGGAGGGAAACACAGGTTTTCTATTTCCTTTTCTCTTATTAATTATTATTATTTTTTTAAATTTTCTTCTTATTATTATTTTATTTTTATTATTATTTTATTTTATTCATTTATTTTTTATTTTATTTTTTCTTGGCTGGTGCAGCATAAGCCTTGCACCATGTGACCTTGCTAATACTAAATATCCCTTAATTGCGCTCTTAATCATTGCTTCTAAGATTTCCCCTATCATTGAAGTCAGACTAACAGGTCTATAATTACCAACTTTGCTCTTAGAGCTGCCTTTATGTATTGGTGATATATTGACACTTCTCCAATCCAAAGGAATCCCTCCTGGGTCCAAATATGCCCTCATAATTAACTTCAGTAGTTCAATACACTCACTGGCAGCCTCCCTCAAAATTACTGGATATATGCCATCAACTTCAAGAGCCTTATTTGCCTTTATGCTCAAAGGTTTTCTAATAAACAGTCATCTGTAACTTCAAAATCACTCATTTCATATGACTCAGCCCCACTTGCACAGCCTCTTTTCAGCATGAAGGATCTTTCTTCAGTAAAGACAGATGCAAAGTACTTGTTCAATTCATCTACAACATCAGCTGGGTTGTGTAAGACTTTCCCAAACCCAGTGCACAAGGGTCCGATCTGATTTGCTTTTTGCTTCCTTGTATTTACATACATGAAAAATATTTTGTCCCCATTGCGTTTTTAGCCAGTGCTTTCTCATATGCAGCCTTGGCCACTCTAACCTTATCTGTGGTACTATTACAAATCAACTTTTACCGTTGTAGGCTTCAGTACTATTCATCGCTCTGTAACTGTCCGATGATATCCTTTTCTGCTCTTTTTGACCGGCCTGTTCTGTATTCATCCATTTTATCATCCTCCTCTGAAATATTTTCTTAAAGGTATGTAGCCATTTGTAGCTTCTGTAATTTTTGCTTTAAATGTATTCCATAGTTCAAGTGTATTTAAAGAAGCCATATAGTGCTTTAAACTGTCAGTCTCCTCTTCTGAAATTAAAACCCATACCTTTACCTTTAACTACTGCAACATCTTTCTTCAACTTCCAACTGACGACTACATGATCACTACCTGCCAATGGTTCTTGTATTTTAAGTCCTGTGATTAGCATTAGCATTAGTAGAGGCATACAATGCAAGAAAGCAAGTTTATGCGCATTAGCCAAAAAAAAAAACCCCCTCCCATTTCATTCCTCCATTTGTTCCAAATGCCTGTCCAGCTCAGCTTTAAATTTATTTAGGCTATCAACTTCCACAACAACAGATGGAAGTATGTTCCAACAATCAACCATCCGCTAGCTAAAGGCAAATTTCCGCACATCTATTCTACAGCTCTCTTTCCTCAATTTGAATCTATGCCCCCTCAGGTTCTTAATCTGAGCAAGAGGAAGAATTCCATCAGCATTCAGCTTGCTCAATCCATTCAAGGCCTTATACACCTCAATCAGATCACCTCACAGGTGCCTACTCTTCAGGTGCTGCAATTTGCAGAACTTAAGCCTTTCTTGGTAAGAGCACCCCTTTGCTCCCCTCACCAATCTTGTTGCCCTTCTTTGTACTCATTCTAGCAACTCTACATCCTTCCTAAAATGAGGCCTCCAGACCATATGCTCTAGGTGTGGCCTGACCATTGCCTTGTACAACGGGATAATCACCTCCCTGTCCCTGCTAGTAAAATTCCTATATATCATTGACAAGACTCTATGATCTGCCCTGGCAACCCGTCTGCACTGCTCAGCTAACTTCATATTTTACTGCACAATTACGCCCAGGTCTTTTCCACTTCCCTGAGTGCAGTACCACACAGTTGGTACGTTTCTCTTGGGTTATTTCCCATATGCAGTACTTTGTATTTGTCAATGTTAAACTTCAGTTGCCAGTTCTCAGCCCATTTGCCCAACTTATCTAGATCCAGTTGGAGTAGCATACTGTCTTTACTGTTGTTAACAACCCTGCAAACCTTTGTATCATCTGCAAACTTGGACATTAATCCTGATATATTTTCATCAATATCATTGATGAATATACAAAACAACAATGGGCCCAGCACCAAACTCTGGAGAACTCCCCTAATAACATTTGTCCACAAAGAGAAGTGTCCATTGATTACCACTCTCTGTCGTTTCCCACTCAATCATCCCTTTATCCATTGTAGCAACTTGGATAAAGGGATGGTTGAGTGATGTCATCTAATTCATGTAATGATGAAGTTGAGAATATTCTCACCCCTAGTATTACTCTCACATGCAGGTACAAATAATAATCATCTAGTTTATTTAGAAAAAAATTTCCCAAAGGTGAGTTTCCCTCCCACTTATTCCAATAAATCTGGGGCAGATTGAAGTCACCCATAATAAGATTCATGCTTGCTTGCCCATTCCATTTGCATGTAAAGACTTGTCATATTCTTCACATTCTGATCTTTAGATTATTGCTGCTCTCATTGAACTTTTGCTTTCAAATAACTCACACCACACAGATTCTTTGCTGACAGATGTAACTTCAGACTCAGCAAAAGGTCTTTTTGTGCTCAGGCAGCTTTTGATAAGAAGCATGACACCACCACTCCTCCTGTCTTTCTTAAATACATTATACATGCCATAGTGGAACTTGTCATCCCCAATTTCAAGGTGGCACCCCGTTTCTTTAACCCTATTACGTCAGCATTGGGTGTCATAACCAGGGGTTCAAATTTGGCCATTTTATTGACAAACTCTCCTGAAATTACTGTAGACACAGTTAAGACTAAGTATTCTCCTATAGATTACTACCCTGACACACACCCCTTGAAGGTATTTTGGCTTGTTTCCCTATCTTTCACATCCCACTCATTTTAAACATTTCTACACTCAGAATATCTTGCCAGCATTGGCTATTGTAGCAACATACAAGAATTCTTGAGGTGAGTACAAGTGTTACTTGGACCCATACCATTAGATAAACGTGGATCTATATTACCATTCTCCCCCCACCAACTAGCAGTTTCCCTAAACCCTTAAGGTATCCTCAATGATACTAGCAAAAATCCTTGCTCCACCTTTGTTCAAGTGAATACCATTTCTACAAAATAGACTCCTTCCACCTACAAGTGTGGGTCACGCTGATAAAAATTTAAAAATTTAAAAATTTGCAGATTCCCGCAAGTCTTGAATTAATCTACAAGGCATTCATCATATAATCCCTCCTGTCGTGTCTGGGTAGAATTTCAGACACATACATTCTGACCTAACTCGTGGCATTTTTTCAGCATGGTCTTTTATTTATCCAACAAACAGTCAGGTCATGTTTGTTTAATAACATTATTCCCCACATGGATAATAATCTTCTTTTTACCCTCCTTAAAATCTGACAAACTGTTTGTAATGTTATCACTTGTTGCTCCCAGAAACACACCCTGGGTCTGGTCCACCTATCTTTATTGCAAAAAATATTACCCGTTTCCCTGACAGTAGTCTCCCAATAAAACTAGATCACCTTCAACCAGAGTAATATGCACTTGACTATTCTTACCTGGGACCTGAATGGGGGGTGCATTTTTTTTTTTTTTGAGATACAGCAAAACTGTGTATTTATAGCATTCTTCAATAGTTTTCTTAATCACTGGATTACACCTTGATCAAGTGGCTGCAAATTGATGACATATTAGGTTGCAGGTACTGAACAGTGATTGCATGTAGGCAATCACTGTTCAATTGCATGTAGGCAATCACTCTTGTCAAGAAAGGGGTGCATTAATTCACAAATTGCAAAATTTTTCGTTCTCCCTGCTCACCTTGTGATCTTTGTCTCTGATCCATTCTTCATACATTTTTAATGACATCCAGCCTTATGGTTTGCTCATACATAGTCAGAAGTGACTTCAAACCTATAAATCATCAGGAGAAGCCTTTTCTAGTGGATTAAGCAGAGAAGCATTTTGACTCCTCTGTGCCAGACACATTTGCCGCTAAGAGAATGGCAACCTGTTTTGCCTTTTTTTCCACCACTGCATTTTATACCTTTAAATATGCTTTTTCCAGTATAGCAATTTAAAAAAAAAAATTCAAGTTTCATCAGCATCGAAGATGCCATTCTGGTCATGTGTGAACAAAACATTTTTTTAAAATGACTGTTTCCATTCCTTTGTAGCTTCAGTGTTTTGCACTTTTGCACACATTTTGGAAAGACAGCCCATGATGAGTCATAAATTGCTGGAACCATCCATCAGAAGATTTAACCTTCAAAATTCATCTGACAATTCAGCTTCAGTTTTTAAAAGGTCATATATAGGAACATTTTTTGCATGCATCATCCAGTGACCATTCCAAGAGTACCTTTTCAGGATCCAGATACATCTTTCATGCTCTGACCCTATGTGATGCAGCAGATTTCTCTGAGCTTTCAATCTTTCAGAATGATGAACAGTGTACCCTTAAGAATACCGAACTGTTCTTCGGTATTCTTAAGTACTCTTTGGTATTTAGATATATCAGGTTTAGACTGCACGCTATTATCCACAACTTGTGAAATTTTAAATTTATCTACGATTGACAAAGCTACCCAATTTATAGGAGCCATACTGATAAACCAACAGTATCTACATATGGTATAATGAAATAAACTTACAGCTGAAGATAATTTCATTGGGCCAATGAATGTGAAAAATTGTCATTGAGCATGTGAAATCACCAGTAAGTCATTTATGATGGCCAGACTACATGCTCATTACTAGCTTCAATATTCTTTTATTTTGAATTGTGGATATCATAATAAAAAAGTAAAAAATAAGATGGCAAATATTTTCGGATCATAATAGAGAATTCCTTCATCTTTCAAGTTCATTATAACAAATATAAAATAGCATTAGCATTAGTTTTTAGCATCAACATTAATAGTGGCATCTGATGCAAGAAGCAAGCTTATACAGCATCAGCACAAAAAAAAAAAAAAATTCCTCTTTCACCTATCCATTCACTTCAAAAGTTTTTCCAGTTCTTGAATCTATTTAAGCTATCAACTTCTACGACAAATGAAAGTTTGTTCTAGCAATCAACCACTCACTCACAAATTTCTGCATATCTATTCTGCAACTGTCTTTCCTCAGTTTGAATTTATGTCCTCTCAAGTGTATAATCTGAGCAAGAGGAAGAATCCCATCAGCATTGAGCTTGCTCAAACCATTCAACACCTTATATAGCATTAGCATTAGCATTATTAGCATTAGTAGAGGCATTTGATGCAAGAAAGCAAGCTTATGCAGCATCAGCCAAAAAAAAAAAAAATAAAACCCACTTCCACTTCACCCCTCTGTTCGTTCAAAATACCTGTCCAGCTGGGCCTTAAACTTATTTAGGCTATCAACTTCCACTACAAGGGATGGAAGTCTGTTCCACCAACCAACCACCCGCAGGCTAAAGGCAAATTTCCGCACGTCTATCCTACATCTGTCTTTCCTCAATTTGAATTTATGCACTCTCAGGTGATTATTCTGAGCTAGAGGAAGAATCTCATCAGCATTGAGCATGCTCAAACCATTCAAGGCTTTATACACCTCTATCAGATCACCTCGCTGGTGCCTAGTCTCCAGACACTGTAATTTGCAAAACTTAAGCCTTTCTTCGTAAGAGCACCCCTTTGTTCCATTCACTAATCTTGTTGCCCTTCTCTGTACTCGTTCCAGCAGCTCTACATCCTTCTTGAAATGAGGCCTCCAGACCTGTATACAGTACTCTGGGTGTGGCCTGACCATTGCCTTATACAAGGGAATAATCACCTCCTTATCCCTGCTGGAAAAGTTCCTGTATATCATTGACAATACTCCATGAGCTACTCTTGCAGCCCGTCTGCACTGCTCAGAGAACTTCATATCTGCCTGCACAACCACCCCCAAGTCCCTTTCATTCTCTACCACTGTCAGTGTAGTACCACAGAGTTGATACGTTGCTCTGGGGTTGCTGTTTCCCATGTGTAGTACTTTACACTTTTCAATGTTAAACTTCATTTGCCACCTCTCAGCCCATCTGCTCAATCTTTCCAGATCCTGTTGCAGCAGCATAGTGTCAGTAGTGTCCTTGACAACCCTGCCAACCTTTGTATCGTCTGCAAACTTGGACATTAAGCTTGATATACCATCATCAATATCATTTATAAATACAGAAAACAATAATGGACCCAACACTGAGCCCTGAGGGACTCCACTAATAACATTAGTCCACGATGAGCAGTGTCCATTGATTACCACTCTCTGTCTTCTCCCCCTCAACCACCCCTTTATCCATAGCAGCAATTTGCCTCCAATGTCACACTGCTCCAATTTGTGTAGCAGTCTTCCATATGCAACAGTATCAAAAGCCTTTCTAAGATCCAAGTATATAATATCAAAGCTATTCCCTGCATCCAGTTCTTTTGTGACTGCATCATAGTATCCAATCAAATTGGTCACGCAAGACTTCCCCTTAACAAAACCATGCTGTGTCCCAGCTATAAATGAAGTCTTGTCTAAATGATCCTGCAGTGCTTCTTTAACCAGTGCCTCCATTAATTTTCCTGGAACAGAAGTTAAGCTCACAGGTCTATAATTACTTGTGTCAGCCTTTGATCCTCCTTTGTGAATTGGGGTCACATTTGCACATCTCCAGTCTATGGGTACCTCCCCTGAGTCCAAGGAAGCTCTCATAATTATGGCTATGGGTTTGCTTACTTCCTTTGCTGCCTCCTTTAATATAACTGGATAGATCCCATCCACCCCGGGTGCCTTTCTTGTGTTTATCTTCAACAGTTTCTCCTCCACTTTACTCCCAGTTATTTCAAGATTCTGTAGCTTACTGCTAGAGTTGAATACACCTCTGGCATTCCCCTCGCTGAATAACTCCTCATGTGTGAATGTCGATGCAAAATATTCATTTAGTTTGTTAGCTACCTGAGCAGGATCATCAACAGTTGACCCATCAATATCAAGTGGACCAATCTGATTCATCCCCTTCCTTCTAGAGTTTACATAATAAGTAAAGAACTCTTGGCTGTTTTTCTTTGCATCCCTTGCCAAGGATTTCTCGTAATCTGCCTTCGCCTGCCTAACCTCCTTTGTAACTTGGTTGCATATCAACTTGTATCTGTCATAGGCTTCTGTGTCATGTGTTAATTTGTAAGTATCCCGTGCATTTTTCTTCTCTGCCATATGCCTCATTAGTTCATCTGACATCCATTTTGGGCTAAACCTTGAACAATATTTCTTAGTTGGTATGTAAAGCCTAGTAGCTTCCAAGATAAGTTCTTTGAATGCTTCCCATTTTGAATTTGCTGTTGGTAACATCAGTTGGTCCCACTGTATAGAATTTAAATACTGTCTCAGTCCATCGTAGTTGCCTTTACGGAAGCAATAACCCTTCCCTTTACCCCTAATGGTAGTTACCTCTTTGAGTAAATCCCACTTCAGCACACTGTGATCACTGCCACCTAGTGGTTCATTTATCTGCAGATTCTTAATGCATGAAGAATCACTGCTGATAATCAAATCAAGAGTATTACTCCCTCTAGTTGCCTCCCGAACATGCTGATGTAGAAAACAATCATCCAATAAATCCACAAAAGCCCTGCTAGTGTGTGAGTGACCAGCCCCCAAATTCCAGTCAATATCTGGGAAATTAAAATCCCCCATTATAAGACTCTCTGATTTACTGGCCCACTCTATTTCCCTGTACAGTTTCTTATTATACTCATCAGAGTCATTAGGCCTATAGCACACTCCTACTCTCAATTTTGATCTCCCAATGCTTATGTCACACCAAACTGACTCAACACTGCACTGCCCAGTGATGTCGACTGGCTTCACTTCCTTGGTTTTTATGTGTTTCTTAACTTATAGCATAACCCCTCCCCCCCCTTCCTATCCTGTCTATCCTTTCTGTAGACGTACTCCCCAAATTCCAGTTCTGCATCCCTTATATCTGTGTGACACCCCGTCTCTGATATCCCAACAATATCTGCCTTTGATGTTTTGAGCAATACCTCAAATTCATCAAATTTATTTACTAAACTCCTAGCATTGGTGTACACGCAAGTATACCTGCACCTATTTCTATTTTTAGCTACCCTAACACAACCCATGTGTTTACTTGTAATGGCTCCCAGCAGTCTCTGAAATATCATGCATCTTGTTTTTCAGGCTTCTGCTCATTCTAATAGAAGCAGTGCAAGAATCTCTTTCACCTCTGCCAGTGGCTACTGTCAATCTATTGGTCTTTGTCTCCCCCCAAGCTAGCAGTTTTCCGACCCACCTAACACTGCCTCGATAGCATCAGCAAATATTCTTGCACCCTTTCTATTTAAGTGTATCCCATCATCCACTGACCATTCCAAGAGTACCTTTTCAGGATCCAGATACATCTTTCATGCTCTGACCCTATGTGATGTAGCAGATTTCTCTGAGCTTTCAATCTTTCAGAATGATGAACAGTGTACGCTTAAGAATACCGAACTGTTCTTCGGTATTCTTAAGTACTCTTTGGTATTTAGATATATCACGTTTAGACTACACGCTATTATCCACAACTTGTGAAATTTTAAATTTATCTACGATTGACAAAGCTACCCAATTTATAGGAGCCATACTGATAAACCAACAGTATCTACATATGGTATAATGAAATAAACTTATAGCTGAAGATAATTTCATTGGGCCAATGAGTGTGAAAAATTGTCATTGAGCATGTGAAATCACCAGTAAGTCATTTATGATGGCCAGACTACATGCTCATTACTAGCTTCAATATTCTTTTATTTTGAATTGTGGATATCATAATAAAAAAGTAAAAAATAAGATAGTGGCAAATATTTTCGGATCATAATAGAGAATTCCTTCATCTTTCAAGTTCATTATAACAAATATAAAATAGCATTAGCATTAGTTTTTAGCATCAACATTAATAGTGGCATCTGATGCAAGAAGCAAGCTTATACAGCATCAGCACAAAAAAAAAAAAAAAAAAAAATTCCTGTTTCACCTATCCATTCACTTCAAAAGTTTTTCCAGTTCTTGAATCTATTTAAGCTATCAACTTCTACGACAAATGAAAGTTTGTTCTAGCAATCAACCACTCACTCACAAATTTCTGCATATCTATTCTGCAACTGTCTTTCCTCAGTTTGAATTTATGTCCTCTCAAGTGTATAATCTGAGCAAGAGGAAGAATCCCATCAGCATTGAGCTTGCTCAAACCATTCAACACCTTATATATTTGTGGATTGGTCACTCACACACTAGCAAGGCTTTTATTAGATGATTGTTTTCTACAGCAGCATGTTCAGGAGGCAACTAGAGGGAGTAATACACTTGATCTGATTATCAGTAGTGATTCTTCATGCATTAAGAATCTGCAGATAAAGGAACCACTAGGTGGCAGTCATCACAGTGTGCTGAAGTGGGATTTACTCAAAGAGGCAACTACCATCAGGGGTATAGGGAAGGGTTTCTGCTTTCATAAAGGTGGCTACAGCAGTCTGAGACAGTATTTAAATTCTATATGGTGGGACCAACTGGTGATTACCAACAGCAAATTCAAAATGGGAACCATTCAAAGAATTAATCTTGGAAGCTACTAGGCTTTTCATACGAACTAAGGAATATTGTTCAAGATTTAGGCCTAAATGGATGTCAGATGAACTAATTAGACATGTGGCAGAGAAGGAAAATGCATGAGATACATATAAATTAATAGGTAACATGGAAGCCTATGATAGATATAAGCTGGTCTGTAACCAAGTAACAAAGGAGGTTAGGCAAGCGAAGGCAGATTACGAGAAATCTTTGGCAAAGGATGCAAACAAAAACAGCAAAGAGTTCTTTACTTATGTAAACTCTAGAAGGAAGGCGATGAATCAGATCGGTCCACTTGATATTGATGGTTCAACTGTTGATGCCTGAGCTTTCTGCTCAGGAAACTAACAAAATAAATGGATATTTTGCCTCTACATTCACACATGAGGAGTTATTCAGGGAGGGGAATGCCAGAGGTGTATTTAACTCTGGCAGTAAGCTAGATAATCTTGTAATAACTGAGAGTAAAGTGGAGAAGAAATTGTTGAAGATAAACACAAGAAAGGCACCTCAGATGGATGGAATCCATCCAGTTATATTAAAGGAGGTGACAAAGAAAGTAAGCAAACCCTTAGCCATAATTATGAGAGCTTCCCAGGACTCAGGAGAGGCACCCATGTACTGGAAATGTGCAATTGTGACCCCAATCCACAAAGGAGGATCAAAGGGAGACAGGTAATTAGACCTGTTAGTTTAACTTCTGTTCCAGGGAAATTAATGGAAGCACTAGTTAAAGAAGCATTGCAGGATCATCTAGACAAGACTTCAGTTATAGCCCGGATGCAGCATGGTTTTGTTAAGGGAAAGTCTTGTCTGACCAATTTGGATGGATATTATGGTGTGGTCAGAAAGGAACTGGATGCAAAGAATAATTTTTATATCATGTATTTGGATCTTAGAAAGGCTTTTGATACTGTTGCACATGGAAGACTGCTGTACATATTGGAGCAGTGTGGCATTGGAGGCAAATTGCTGCTATGGATTAAGGGATGGTTGAGTGGGAGAAGACAGAGTGGTGATCAGTGGACACTGCTCTTTGTGGACTAATGTTATTAGCGGAGTCCCCTAGGGTTCAGTGTTGGGTCCATTGTTGTTTTCTGTATTTATTAATGATATTGATGATGGTATATTAGGCTTAATGTCCAAGTTTGCAGACAATACAAAGGAATGTGAATGACACTAATGACAGTAAGCCACAGCAACAGGATCTAGAAAAGTTGACCAGGTGGGCTGAGAGGTGGCAACTGAAGTTTAACATTGGCAAATGTAAAGTACTGCATATGGGAAGCAGTAACCCCAGAGTAACGTATCAACTGGGTGGTACTAAACTGACAGTGCTAGAGAGCGAAACGGACTTGGGGGGTAATTGTGCAGCAGATATGAAGTTTTCTGAGCAGTGCAGATGATCTGCAAGAGTAGCTTTTGATGTCTTGTCAATGATATACAGGAATTTTTCTAGCAGGGATAACGAGGTGATTATCCTCTTGTATAAGGTGATGGTCAGTCCACACCCTGAGTACTGTATACAGGTTTGGCGGCTTCATTTTAAGAAAGATATAGAGCTGTTGGGACGAGTACTGAGAAGGGCAACAAAATTAGTGAATGGAACGAATGGTTGCTCTTACAAAGAAAGGCTTCAGTTTTGAAAATTACAGTGTCTGGAGACTAGGCACCTGTGAGATGATCTGATTGAGGTGTATAAAGCCTTGAATGGTTTGAGCATGCTCAGTGCTAATGGGATTCATCCCCATGCTCAGAATAATAGCTTGAGAGGGCATAAATTCAAATTGAGGAAAGACAGTTGTAGGATAGATGTGCGAAAGTTTGCCTTTAGCAAGCGGGTGGTTGATTGCTGGAACAAATTTCCAGCTGTTGTTGTAGAAGTTGATAGCTTAAATAGATTCAAGCCAAAACTAGACAAACGTTTTGAGTGAGTGGATGGATGAAATGAGAAGGGTGTATGTGTTTTTTTTTTTTTTGGTTTGCTTGCTTTCTTGCATCATGTTCCTTTGTTAATGCTAATACACCTCAATCAGTTCACCTTGCTGGTGCCTAGTCTCCAGATACTGTAATTTGCAGAACTTAAGCCTTTCTTGGTAAGAGTGCCCTTTTGTTCCCCCCTCACCAATCTCATTGCCCTTTTTTGTACTTGTTCCAGCAGCTCTACATCCTTCCTAAAAGCATTGGGTTTATGGGGAATCAGCTAGGACCTTCTACATTATATTGTGCTGGAATGTTAAAAAGAAGGTTGCTATAAAGAGCTTTAACTGCATGCGTGTGTGTTATTTTTTATTTTATTATTACTTTTTAAATGAAAACGTGAAATGCTAAAGCATTATGATCCATTGTACAGTGCGTGGATTGGAGGTTAAGAAGACAGAAGATTCTTGTTTACTTGACTGGAGATTGTAATTTTCAAGAAATATATATACGAAGGAAAGTTTTTCCAAAAAGCAGAAGTAACAGGGATAAATGATGAAGAAGAGAAGTCAGTTCAGTGAGTTTGCAGTCGGAAGTATGCTGACTGCTTGCAAATTTGTAGACTAGTTTTGAAGAGAGTGGCAGAATTACAGATGCCATTCAGAAAAACAGTGCCCATGGAAGTATCCGTAGAAAAGGAATGCACCAGAAACAGAAGATCCGTGAGATAGAATGGAGAGACTTTTTAAGAGATGGGTCGTTAATTAACCTGACAGTCCTCTTTTGAACAGTCTAGGATCTTGAGGTTTGGGGCAGCATCCCAGATGTGAGAACAATATTCCATGGTATAGCAGATTTCAGATTTTAAAAGATTTTTCTCTAAACAACTATTCACTGTAAAGTGAATAGTTGTTTAGAGGAAAAGTAATGCGGGGGAAGAAACAGTTGTGATGTGTTTATGGCAAGTGAGGTTAGAAGTCAATGTAATTCCTGTTAGAGATATGCATTCTAACCTAGAAATCTGAGTGTCCTCAAATATGACCTTGGGAGCACTGTACCCTTTTTTTCTTTTTATGAGAAATACAACAGAACTAGGTTTTACAAGGATTGAAATTAATAAAGGTTTCTTCACCCACATTAAAGAATTACTGAAGATCAGCATTTAAGGAACTGGTGGTGGTGGATATTTGGAGTTGAAGCTGTTAGTTCAGGGCAAGGCTTCTCAAACTGAGAAGCTAGTTAGTTAGTTAGTTAGTTATTTTGGTTTTTAGGAGCATTAGCAACTAAGGCCATATTGCTCCGGGATATGCGGTGGTCATTCCCTGACCTTTCCGCATCCTCCGTATTTGGTGGTGATGGGCTCGAACAAACTGAGAAGCAGAATGAATGTTGTGTGCTATTATCTTCAAAACTCTGGATAGGTTACAGTCAATGGACAAAGGTCATTAACATCCAACAGGAATAGAGCGGGTTAACTTGGTTAGTTAAATATGATTTTCCCTTAGCAAAACCATGTTGTGCAAACTCAGAATGCCACTTCTATCTAAATATCTGTGGATTGCAATGATACAACTTGTAGCTGCTGTATCATTGCCTCCAAGAATTTCCCTACCACTGAAGCCAGAATAATTGGTCTGTAGTTACACACTTCACTCTTAGAGTCACCTTTATATATTGATGATATGTTGGCACTTCTCCAATTTAAAGGAATCTCTCCCTAGACCAATGATGCTTCATAATCAATCTTAATTGTTAAGTGCACTTTCTGGCCCTCAAAATTATTGGGTGTATGCCATCAACTCCCACAGGAATTATCCCACAGGAACTAGTAGTTGTTGGTGACTCTATTGTCAGGGAAACGGGGAACATGCTTTGTAAAAAGGATAAGTGGAATAGGACCAGGGTATGTCTGCCAGGGGCAAAGGTTGATGACGTTGTAGAGCGGATATCATCTTTTAAGGGTACAAAAGGTGATATAGTTGTACACGTTGGCACTAATGATATTAAGAGTAAGAGACTGGCGGAATTACTTAGCAAGTACAGGTCACTGTTGAAAAAAAGCCGTGAATTAGGGTTGAATTTGAAAGTGTCTGCAATTCTGCCCAGACACGATAGGAGGGAGTATATGATGAGAGCCTTGTCGATCAATTCGGCCCTGGAGGGATTGTGCAAGGCTCAAGGGGTAGAATTTTTTTCAGCCTGGACTGTACTTGTTAACAGGAGAGATTGCTTCTACAGGGATGGGATACACTTAAATAGAAAGGGTGCAAGAATTTTTGCTGATGCTGTCGAGGCAATGTTAGGAGGGTCGGAAAACTGCTAGTTGAGGACTAATAAATTAACAGTAGCCACTGGCAGAGGTGGAAGTGATTCTTGCACTGCTTCTATTGAAATGAGCAGAAGCCTGAAAAACAAGATGCAGGATATTTCAGAGACTGCTGGGAGTCATTGCGGTACAAGTAAACACATGGGTTGTGTTAGGGTAGCTAGGAATAGAAACAGGTGCATGTATACCTGCGTGTACACCAATGCTAGGAGTTTGGTAAATAAATTTGATGAATTTGAGGTATTGCTCAAAACATCAAAGGCAGATATTGTTGGGATATCAGAGACGTGGTGTCACACAGATATAAGGAATGCGGAACTGGAATTTGGGGAATACAATGTGTATAGAAAGGATAGACAGGACAGGAGGGGAGGAGGGGTTATGTTATTAGTTAAGAAACACATAAAATCGAAGGAAGTGAAGCCAGTCGACATCGATGGACAGGGCAGTGTCGAGTCAGTTTGGTGTGACATAAGCATAGGGAAATCAAAATTGAGAGTAGGAGTGTGCTATAGGCCTAATGACTCTGATGAGTATAATAAGATATTGTACAGGGAAATAGAGTGGGCCAGTAAATCAGAAAGTCTTATAATGGGGGATTTTAATTTCCCAGATATTGACTGGAATTTGTGGGTTGGTCACTCACACACTAGCAAGGCTTTTGTGGATTTATTGGATGATTGTTTTCTACATCAGCATGTTCATGCGGCAACAAGAGGGAGCAATACTCTTGATCTGATTATCAGTAGTGATTCTTCATGCATTAAGAATCTGCAGATAAATGAACCACTAGGTGGCAGTGATCACAGTGTGTTGAAGTGGGATTTACTCAAGGAGGTAACTACCATCAGAGGTAAAGGGAAGGGTTTTTGTTTTCGTAAAGGCGACTATGATGGTCTGAGACAGTATTTAAATTCTATACAGTGGGACCAACTGATGATGTTACCAACAGCAAACTCAAAATGGGAAGCATTCAAGGAACTAATCTTGGAAGCTACCAGGCTTTACATACCAACTAAGAAATATTGTTCAAGGTTTAGGCCTAAATGGTTGTCAGATGAACTAATGAGACATGTGGCAGAGAAGAAAAATGCTTGGAATACATACAAATTAATGGGTGACATGGAAGCCTATGATAGATATAAGTTGGTCTGTAACCAAGTCACAAAGGAGATTAGGCAGGCAAAGGCAGACTACGAAAAATCCTTGGCAAAGGATGCAAAGAAAAACAGAAAAGAGTTCTTTACCTATTTAAACTCAAGAAGGAAAGGGATGAATCAGATTGGTCCACTGGATATTGATGGTTCAACAGTTGAGGATCCTGCTCAGGTGGCTAACAATCTAAATGAGTATTTTGCATCTACATTCACGCATGAGGAGTTATTCAGGAAGGAGAATGACGTAGGTAAAGTAAACATTGGCAGTGAGCTAGATGATTTTGTAAAAACTGAGAGGAAAGTGGAGGAGAGATTGTTGAGGATAAACATAAAAAAGGCACCTGGGGTGGATGGGATCTATCCAGTTATATTAAAGGAGGCAGCAAAGGAAGTAAGCAAACCCCTAGCCATAATTATGAGAGCTGCTTTGGACTCAGGGGAGGTACCCATAGACTGGAGATGTGCAAATGTAACTCCAATTCACAAAGGAGGATCAAAGGCTGACACAAGTAATTATAGACCTGTTAGTTTAAGTTCTGTTCCAGGTAAATTAATGGAGGCACTGGTTAAAGAAGCACTGCAGGATCATCTAGACAAGAATTCAGTTATAGCTCAGACGCAGCATGGTTTTGTTAAGGGCAGGTCTTGCCTGACCAATTTGATTGGATACTATGATGTAGTCACAAAAGAACTGGATGCAGGGAATAACTTTGATATTATATATTTGGATCTTAGAAAGGCTTTTGATACTGTTGCACATGGAAGACTGCTGCACAAATTGGAGCAGTGTGGCATTGGAGGCAAATTGCTGCTATGGATAAGGGGACGGTTGAGTGGCAGAAGACAGAGAGTGGTAATCAATGGACACTGCTCAACGTGGACTAATGTTATTAGTGGAGTTCCTCAGGGTTCAGTGCTGGGTCCGTTGTTGTTTTCGGTGTTTATGAATGATATTGATGATGGTATATCAAGTTTAATGTCCAAGTTTGCAGACGATACGAAGGTTGGCAGGGTTGTCAAGGACACTGCTGACACTATGCTACTGCAACAGGATCTGGAAAGGTTGAACAGATGGGCTGAGAGGTGGCAAATGAAGTTTAACATTGACAAATGTAAAGTACTACATATGGGAAACAGTAACCACAGAGCAACGTATCAACTCTGCGGTACTACACTGACAGTGGTGGAGAATGAAAAGGACCTGGGGGTAATTGTGCAGGCAGATATGAAGTTCTCTGAGCAGTGCAGACGAGCTGCAAGGGTAACTCATGGTGTCTTGTCAATGATATACAGGAATTTTTCTAGCAGGGATAAGGAGGTGATTATTCCCTTGTATAAGGCAATGGTTAGGCCACATCTTGAGTACTGTATACAGGTCTGGAGGCCTCATTTCAAGAAGGATGTAGAGCTGCTGGAACGGGTACAGAGAAGGGCAACAAGATTAGTGAATGGAACAAAGGGTTGCTCTTACGAAGAAAGGCTTAAGTTTTGCAAATTACAGAGTCTGGAGACTAGGCACCGGCGAGGTGATCTCACAGAGGTGTATAAGGCTTTGAATGGTTTGAGCATGCTCAATGCCAATGGGATTCTTCATCTTGCTCAGAATAATCAGCTCAGAGGGCATAAATTCAAATTGAGGAAGGACGGATGTCGGATAGATGTGCGGAAATTTGCCTTTGGCCAGCGGGTGGTTGGTTGGTGGAACCGACTTCCATCACTTTTTGTGAAGTTGATAGCCTAAACAAATTTAAGGCTTAACTGGACAGGTATTTCGAACGAACGGAGGGGTGAAATGGGAGTGGTGTGTGTTTTTTTTTTTTTTTTTTTTTTTGGCTGATGCTGAATAAGCTTGCTTTCTTGCATCATATGCCTCTACTAATGCTAAACTCCAGGAGCCTTATGTGCCTTTAGTCTCAAAAGTTTTTCTGACAAGCAGTCATCTATAATTTTTCATCTGTAAACATTTAGATTGCTAATTTTATGTCTCAGCCTCACTCGCATAATCTCTCCTCACCATGAAGGGCCTTTCGTCAGTAAAGATTGATGCAAAATACCTATTCAATTCATCAGCAAATCAGGTGGATTATCTAAGACTTTGCCTTATCCATTACATGTCCAATCTGATTTGTTTCCTTATCTTTGTATTCACATATATGAAAAACTCTTTGTCCCTATTCTTACTCATACTTGGCCACTTTAACCTTTTCCTGTGCTACTATTGTAGATCAACTTATAGCTTCTGTAGGCTTCAGTAATTTTCATCACTCTGTAACTTTCCCTCGCCTTTCTGCTCTGTTAAACTGGCTAGCTCCATATTCATCCATCTGAGCATCGTCCTCATGCTATATTTTCTTAATGGCATGTATGCATTCATGGTGTCTGGGATTATTGCTTTCAAGGTATGCATTCCATAATGCTAATGTATTCACCCTCCCTCTGCAATTTGCCCATTTGATTGGTGCTGTGTAGTGTCTTAAACTGTCAGAGTTCCATTTCCTGAAATTAAAACCTGTAACTACTGTAACATCATACTTCATCTTCCAACTAAGAACTGTGTGATCACTATCTGCCAGTGGTTCCTGTACTGTGAGCCCTATGAAGCTAGCACTACTTTTGTTCAAGTTTTGCAATCTTCATTACAAATACAAAGTAGTAGCTTTTTGTCATTTAATTTTACCTTTTCTCCAAATTTTTCTGAAAAAAATCCCTAAGATGAAATTGCTGTTTCCCACACTGCCGTTTAAATCTGTGATTATTACTATTCTTTCTTTCTTCTTTTTTTTGTCATAAGTATTTTACATTAAATAAATTTGTGGAATTGCACTAATAATTTTGTCATAAATCATAGTTCTATCTCAGCTAGTAGTAAAATAAAATTGTTTTTCTGTAGAACAGTTTTTATCATTTAAATTAATTGCCTTTTATATTTTACTTTATTTTTATTTCTTATTGCAGACAAATTGGAGAAAGAAGAAGAATTGAATAGAATTATAACCAAAAGTGATATAGCGGTTGGAAAGTTGGATAGAAACAGTACCAATACCAATGTACATTTGTCAAGACAAAAAAATAGTGATTCGCTACGTCCTTTGCCAAAAGCTTCTCGTGGTAGATATCGGAAAGGACTTTTATTTTCAAATGCTAGAAAAATTCCTTTAAAAGATAATATAAAACATGATATGAACAGGAAGCTAAAAGCAATTCAACTTCCAAACCAAGAACAGCAAAACCATTTATCAGCAGATGTTGTTTCATGTGATAATAGAAATTCAACTGACAAGGACCTCATTAAAGATAAATGCACTTCTAATAATGTGCAACATCCAGACAACAATTTTAATAGTAATAACAATATAGAAAGCAGGTCCACAAAATTTGTTAAACGAAGGACATGCTATAGTAACTTGCCAGTTGAAAAGTGCCCAGGATTATCTGATATCGCTGAATCTCAAGTCGATGATCCTAGTGACAACTATATTAACAGAGCTTTGGCAAAAAACAATACACAAAATATTAACAGAGCTTTGGCGAAAAACAATACACAAAATATTAACAGAACTTTGGTAAAAAACAATACACAAAATAATGGACAAATAAAGTATACCAGGAAAAAAATTGCTTCTATAAATATGAGAGGATTAAATGATTTTATTGTTCCTACAAGAGACTGGGCTGCACCTCGCAAAACTTATTCAAGGGGTGTGATTAAACAGTCAAATGAAAGTTCCCGCAATATGGTAGCTAGAACTCCAGAACCTATTATAAATGATAAGCATCAGCTTATAAATACAGTTTCTGCTGAACATATATCATTTCAAAATTTACCAAATGAAAATTTTGATATTGATGGTAAGGATACTTTTGATTCACATTCAAATGGGGAAGAAGTGAAGTCCAGTCAAGATGAATCAGTGTTACCTAAAACTGTTGATGAATCAGTGTTACCTAAAACTGTTGATGAATCAGTGTTGCCTAAAACTGTTGATGAAAAAATGTTGCCTAAAACTGTTGCTGAATCAGTGTTGCCTAAAACTGTTGCTGAATCAGTGTTGACTAAAACTGTTGCTGAATCAGTGTTGCCTAAAACTGTTACTGAATCAGTGTTGCCTAAAACTGTTGCTGAATCAGTGTTACATAACACTGTTGATAAATCAGTGTTACCTAATGCTGTTGATGAATCAGTATTAACTAAAACTTCACTTCAATCTGAAGTGAAGCATAAAAATTTGTGCCCTCATTCTTTAACTGGCACATCAGAAAACACTTTGTCAAAAAAAACACGGATATTGCAGAATTTTCAGAATGATAATATTCTCAATGATAAACTAGTTCAGCTTGTTGAAAACAAGAGTATAACTACTGTAGAGCCTGTTTGTTCTTCCAGTAAATCAGATAGCATCCCTGTTCTTAAAACATATAAGCATTTTAAAAAACAAATTGCTGGTAGCCATAATTCACCCTGTGTGCAGAAGTGTGTAGTTGCTGAAACAGATAGTTCTAGTGTTGAACCAAATAAAGCCATAATATATGTGAATGACTCTTCCACCAATACTGTTGGTGATAATAATAGTGCTGCACATGCAAGTGAAAGTGGCTCTGAACAAGCTTCACCTGAATTGAATAAGCCTGTGAAAAGAAAAAGAGGAAGACCGAGGAAACATCCTAATGAGGGCAACAAGAGTTCAACAGTAGCAAAGACAGAGTCGCTTGGTAACAAAACTCATTCAGTAAAAGGCAAGAGGGGAAGACCAAGGAAGGAAAATACACCTACTAATTCCGGTGATTGTATTAACACAGTTAACAAAAGAATATGTTTGTCAAATCAACAAGCTGAGCATCCAAAACGGAAAAGAGGTAGACCAAGAAAGATTTTGGCAGCTACTTCAGAATTTAGCCATTCCCAGAAGAGCTCCCTTTCAGAAAATGCTTTTCACAGTCATAACACAAGTGAAACTTCAGATAGTTCATTGTTAGAGAGTCAGATTAGTGGCAATAAATTAACAGATGCTTGTGTGACATCAGTGGATAGGAGTAAAATAAGTGTGAAACAAAACAGAGATTTGCAAAAGCGATCAAGACGAGGAAGACTTATTATAAGTCCAAAATTTCATGATGATATCTATCCATTAACAGCAGAAAAGAGTGATAAAAGTGGCAACAGACTGTTTGAAATTAATGTTGATTCTGGATTTGTAAAGAAGAAAAGAGGAAGACCAAGAAAAAATTTAAGTGATTTGGGTATGAATCAGAAAAACATAACATCAGATCTGGAAAGTATTGTTAGACTGGATTCTTCTACATCTTCTGAAACAGTAAGCTTTGCAGATAACAATGCAAATTGCAATGATGAAAATGGGATTCAAAATGCAGATAATTCATATAAACAAAGGGGGAGAAAACGAAAATTAAGGTCATCAGATTCGATGGCGCCTGTACTTCATAAAATTACATTAACTGATGATAAAAATGAAGAATTTAATGGATCTGGAAGGTGTATTAGAACTAAAGTATCAAATTTGACAAGAAATAGAAATTTAGTAGATCCTGCAGTGTATGTAGTTCTGAAAAGTATAATTAGAAAAGTATGTGCTATAAATAGAGATGCTGAATTGTCAGAAGTGGATTCTGAATCATATAAAGATGGAAAAAAAGAATCATCTGTGGTAAGTACCTTTCACATTTCTATAATTATAGTGTTGACAGTTATTTAGATTTTTCAAGACCCTTCTATATACCAAGAGTTTGTTTATGCACAACATACCAAAGTATTTGCACTTTGCAAATAATCCCTTAAGATCCAAAACTCTTTCAACCATTAAACGTTACAAGTTTCAGTTTTACCTCTCTTATTTTTTTTATTTTTGTTTGTTTGTGGTTTTAGGACTTCAGCACTAATGACAAGTAGGACAAAATTATTACACAATAACTTGATGATACCAGAATATGAAACATAGCATCCAATTATCCAATATTTCTACCATGAGTTAGTGAGAACTGATGTAAATAAATAAGAATGACAAGAAGGATGGCTAACTGATAGATATAAGCTGAAATTGATTTCTTTCTTCTTTTCCTTGATTGGATTACTGTTTCAAATCTTCTGATGTCAACATTAGCTCAGATCGAATCATTGAAATTATTCTTGTAGGGATGGAAATTCTTTATTCCACACTACACTTTAAAATCTTGTCCTTTATCTAAACCTTGGTTTTCCAGTAAATGTGCTAAGGCTGGTCAAGGGAAGAATGTTGCATATTATAATTGGCTTGTACCCAGATCTCCAGGTGCATTTTCTGCCTACATTAAAGCTTATAAAGCAGTTATTAACCAGACCAGACTACATTTCTATCATGCTAAGAGTAGCAAACTTGTTTCTTGTCCAAAGTTGTTGAGCCTTCTGGTCTCTTGCCAAAGCTATTGCACTTTTTCCCATCTCTGTTTCCACCTCTGTCAAAACTGGCTGGCCCTATTGTCACTTCACCCAAAGATAAAACTGACCTGTTAACATCCTACTTTTCTTCTAACTCGTATATTGATAATCTTGATAAACCACCTCCCACCATTCCCAGTACACTCCATTCAGTGCCTCCTGTGGTCTTCCATCAAAAGGATGTCAGAAAGATTTTGAACAAGGTTGATGCTAAGAAAGCTTCAGGTGTTGATGGTATTTCTCCACTTGTTCTCAAAACCTGTGCACCTGAACTTACTCCTGTTCTGTGTCATTTTTTTTTCATTTTCCTTTTCCAAAAGTGTTTTCCCTTCTGCTTGGAAATTTGCTCATAGTTCCTAAAAAGGGTGACAAATCCTTCCCATTCACTTATCATCCCATTGCACTTACTTGTACTCTTTCTAAAGTAATGGAGAAATCAATGAACCACCAACTCTTAAACTATCTAGAAACCTTCCATCTGATCAAGGATTGCCAGTGAATCGACACTGATGGGTCAGTATCGATCCACTGGTGAAATTCTGGTTTATGTTACCCATGTACAGACAGATTCAATGGAAAAGTTTGGCAAAACTCAAGCGGTTGCTCTTGACATTTCAAAGCCTTTTGATCATGTTTGACATGAAGGTCTTCTAAATAAGCTTCCATTTTATGGTTTGCCAACTGTGTTTTGTAATTGGGTATCCAATTTTCTCTGTGACTGCTCACTGTGGGTGATGGTAGATTGGCTCTCTGTGTTCTAACTTCTCTCCACGAATGCTGGTGTTCCCCAAGGTTCAGTTCTTCCTCCACTGTTTTCCTCTTGTATATTAATGACTTGCTTCCATTGCCAAAAAATCCATTCCACAGTTTTGCTTATGATAGCACATTACATTCCACTTTCCAATCTGAAAACCTTGTCCTACACAAACATAACTCTTCTTCCAAACAGTTGTTCATTCTGTACAAATGCAAATCTGCCCTACCATGGAATATTGTGTTCACATCTGGGGCGGTGCCCCCAAAACCTCTCTCAGTTTTCTAGATTCCATTCAAAAGAGAGCAATTAGATTAATTAATGACTCATCTGTAACAAAGTCTCTTCACTCTGTGTGTCATAGACATTCTGTTTCTGCTGCATGCCTTTTCTATAGATACTTCCATGAGCACTGTTCTTCTGAATTGGTTTCTATAATTCCTGCTCTTTCTTCCAAAGCAGTCTGAACACGTGCCACAACCACTCAACATCCTTTTACTGTCTGACTTCATATTCACAGAACCAACATTTCTTCTTCCTCATTTATTCATTCAGCTTCCGTTTTCTGGAACAACCTTCCTTCATACATATTTCCTGAAAATTAAAATATACAGAAGTTCAAGTCTAATGTGAGCAAGTATCTTCTTTCATCTTCTCAACCTTCAGCCTATGCACAGTACTAAATACTATAGGTTGTAATACCTCTTGTGTTTGGGGTTTCCATAAAAAAAAAAAAAAAGAAGAACGTATAATGTGAGTAAATTTCGGCATAAATAAGAAAAATATAAAAGCTTTCAAGATACAGCAAATATTTCAGAATCAGTTGGATAATGTTAATTTAATTTAAATGAAAAAGGATGAACAGGCAACAGTAACAAGAGACTTTGCTGTAACAGTCAAGAGTTTTATCACCAAAAATAAAAGAGGCAAATATAAAATAACAATTTAAGTGAGAAATCAACAGTTTATAAGGGTTTTTTTTTTTTTTTTTTTTTTTTTTTTTTTTATGTGAACCCCAAACACGAGAGGTATTAGAACCTATAGTACTTAGTACCGTGCTTGGGTTGAGAAGACGAAAGAAGATATTTGTTGACATTGGACTTGAACTTCATTAGACTGTAATTTTCATGAAATACGTATGAAGGAAGGTTGTTCCAGAAAACGGCAGTTGAATGAATAAACGAGGAAGAAGAAAAGTTGGTTCTGTGAGTTTGAAGTTGGACAGTAAATGGATGTTGGCTGGTGGCGGCACGTGTTCGGACTGTTTTGAAAGAGAGAGTGGGAATTATAGAAGCCAATTCAGAAGAACAGTGCCCATGGAAGTATCTGTAGAAGAGGCATGCAGCAGAAACAGTACGTCTATGAGACAGCGAGTGGAGAGACTCTGTTAGAGATGAATCATTAATTAACCTAACTGCCCTCTTCTGAATGGAATCAAGAAGCCTGAGGGAGGTTTTGGGGGCCACAACCCCAGATGTGGGAACAATATTCCATGGCAGGGCGGATTTGCGATTTATACAGAGTGAGCAGCTGTTTGGAAGAAAAGTAACGCCGGGAGTGAAAGAGAAAACCAAGTTTTTTAGATACAGAGGTAGCAATATTTGTAATGTGCTTGTGCCAAGAGAGATTAGAAGTCAGGGTAATCCCCAAAAGAGATATATCATTTTGCCTAGAAATCGGAGTGTCACTAAAGATAAGCATAGGAGCAGAAGAATCCTTTTTGTGAGATATAAGACAAGACTGAGTTTTAGAAGGGTTGAAATCAACTAAGTTGTCTTTGCCCCACTGGAGAATTACCTGAAGATCGGCATTTAAGGAATTGGTAGCAGAATTTTGAGAAGTTGAAGCTGATTGAACAGGGCAAGGTTTCTCAAAATGGAAAGTGGAATGCAATGTGCTATCATTGGCAAAACTGTGGACAGGATCTCCAGTCAATGGAAGAAGGTCGTTAATATACAAGAGGAAAAGAGTGGGGGAAAGAACTGAACCTTGGGGGACACTGGCATTAATGGAGAAGTTAGAAGACAGAGAGCCATCTACCATCACCCTCAGTGAGCGATCAGAGAGAAAACTGGATAACCAATTACTAAAAACAGTTGGCAAACCATAAGATGGAAGCTTGTTTAGAAGACCTTTATGCCAAACACGATTGAAAGTCTTTGAGATGTCAAAAGCAACTACTTGTGTTTCACCGAACCTTTCCATTGAATTAGTCCATTAATGGGTAACATAAGCCAGAACATTACCAGTGGATCGACACTGACGGTTTAATTTCTGATAAAGAATTTTCCCAAGTTCTAGGTATAATTAAATAGTCATATACACTATTAGGTAATTTATTACTCCTTCTCCCCATACACATTACACAAGAAAAATAAACCCCCAGTAACATGCCCATGTCATACTTCTATGTGCATTTTTTTATTTTTAAATGAAAACTGCAAGCATGACATATTAGAACCTATAGTACTTCTTACCATGCATGGGTTGAAGGCTGAGGACAGACAATACTTGTTGACATTAAAACTTAAATTTCTGTAGGCTGTAATTTTGAGACTACATAATGTGAAGGAAGTTATTCCAGAAAACCGGAAGGATAAATGAGAAAAAGTTGGTTCTGTGAGTTTGGAGTTGGACAGTGAATGAATGCTGATTGCTTCCAGCATGTGTTTGTATTGGTTTGGAAGAGAGTGGGAAAATTCGAAGTTCTGTAGAAATGGTATGTAGTAGAAACAATATCTATGAGAGAAAGTAGAAAGACTTTGTATGAGATGGATCATTAATTTACCTAACTGTTTACTTTTGAATGGAATCTAGAATCGTAAGACAGGTTTTGGGGACAGTATTCCCTGGTAGTGGAAATTTGTACAGAGCGAGTAGTTGTTTATAATAAAAGTGATGCTGAGAATTGGTAAAAAAAAACAACCCAGTTTTTTGATGCAGTGGAAGGAATATTTGTGATGTGCTTATGCTAAAAGAGATTAGAAGTCAGGATAATTCCTAATAGAGATATGTGATGTTGTCCAGAAATTTGAGTGTCAATGATGAGCATAGAAGTACTTGGTAGACTGTTTTTTTTTTTGCAAGAAATAAGATAGGACTGAGTTTTTCCTAATGGAGATATGGGATCTTCTAGAAATCTGAGTGTCAAAGATGAGAATAGGAGTACTTGGTAGACTTTTTATTGCAAGAAATAAGATATGACAGTTTTAGAAGGATTGAAGTTAACTAAAGTTTCTTTGCCCCATTGGCATTTGAGGATTTGTGGTGGGTATTTGAAGGGTTGCAACTGTTTGTACAGGACAATTAATTTTAATTTCTGGAGAGTATCATACGGAAGTGTTCTACTTATCATATTGAGGTAAATTTCTCTTATTCTTCTACAAATGTTAAACTGGCTGAAAATAATCATCGCTGAGAATATGGATATGATTTCCTGTCCATTGAAGAAGGTCATTAATGTACAAGAGGAAAAGAGTAGGAGAAAGAATTGATCCTAGGGAACACTAGCATTAATGGAGAAGTTCAAAGACAGAGTGCTATATACCATCGCTTGGTATATAGCACTCTGAATAAATTCTGAATTCCATAAGATGTGAGCTTATTTAGAAGATCTTTATGCCGAACATGAACCGAAGCATTAGAAATGTCAAGCACAACTGTTTGAACTTTGCCATATTTTTCCATTAAATTTTTCCATAGATGAGTAACATAGTGGATTGACACTGATGGATTCTATAATTGATCAGAAGTGTTCGAAATAGTTTAAAAATTGGTAGTTGATGGAATTCTCCGTAACTTTGGAAACAGTAGAAGTGATACTTGGAACAGAGGATTTGTCACCTTCTTTAGGAAATGGCCAAATATGAGCAAATTTCAAAGCAGAAGGAAAAAACACTAGTGGAATAAGAAAATCTAAAAAAAAAAAAAGTAACAGAGAACAGTAGAAAGCTCTGTATTTCAGGTTTTTGAGAACAAGTGGCGAAATGACATCTGGATCTGGAGCTTTCTTGGCATCAAGATAGTTTAGAATTCTTCTAGTACCTTTCTGTCAGAAGGCCACAGAGTTATTAAGTTGAAGTGTATTGTGTATGAGAGAAGGTGGTTTACCAAGATCGTTGATGCAAGAGTTAGAACAAAAATAGGATGCTAGTAAGTTGGCTTTTTCTTTAGCCAAGAATGCAATAAATATGTGAATACAAGGTTTAACTGAAAGTTTGGTTTCATTCCTAAAAATTCTTTTGATTTAGAGGTAAATGTTTACACTGTGAATATTCTTTAATATAATCTGAATGACACACTAGTTCCGTTGTGCTTTAGGTGGTCTGTCATGTTTGATTGGATTTCTTGAATCGACTCATGGCACTTTCCTTTCATATCCTGATTTAAATTTGGAAATAGCTGAAAATTGCTAAATCAGAAAAACCAGTTTGGTGCAGCATGATTGGAATGTTTTTGTCAGTCAAAAATTGCTGGATAAATAAATAAATAAATTTTCTGTTTATACTCCGGGACGATCAAATGATCAGAGGAGTTCACAAGATAGACAGAATACAAGAAACAGCACCGGATGGTAGATGATTTGTGACATGGCATGTTAACTTGTTATGGTGAAGGAACCAAACATTTCTTCATTTTTCAGGTTGCGTAAGGTTAATTGCATTGTTCAACTGTAAAAACTTAGGTGACAGTAACACATCTTGCAGAATGAATTCTGATAACACCATCCTCTTGTCATCTAAAAAAAAAAAAAATTGCAACTATTGTTGACCTTATTAACATGTGATTTTGAGCTGTGCCTTTTTTGTTTAGTGATGTCACTTTCCACTGGAATCTTTAAACCTTGGTCATATGATTCTCATATAGAGCTCTGTAGGATTATATTCAAGAGGATTAACAGAATATTGGATTAAGAGATTAATATACAAATTTTTGTTTTTCCATAATTTGTTTAAATATCATATAAATTTAATTTCTGTACTTTTATAGATTTAATTTTGGTGATTTTGTGATGTGATTTTCTGTAATATTTTATAAATTTAATTATTGCCTTTTCTAAAAGCTAATTCCACTCAGTTAAATTATTTCAGTATCTTGTAAGCTTAAATTTTTAAATTTGCTAGTAGACAAAAGTTTTGGTAACTGCTTAATTTGTTGATTAAGTTCCGTAAAATTAATTCTGTAATATTTTGTTAGTATTAATTCTTACCTTAATAGTGGTTGCTACAGATTCACTTTGAATACTTCAACCAAGGATATTGTGACTCAGACAAAAATGACCATAGGCAATTCTTGTATGAGTCAAGAGTTCTTTGCTTGTATAGCCTGTGGCATGTATTCAAAAGTCAATTATATTTATAAGTACAGGAAGGCCTCGCATAACGCGAATTTCAGTTAACGCTATTTGAAAAATTATACCACTTTTCACTTTACATGATGCAAATTTCCAGTTAACGCGATCTTTTTTTTTTTTTTTTTTTTTTTTATGCGATAGTTGAAAAAGATTTGAATCGCGCGTTAAGCTTACCGCAAGTAGTACGGTCAATAAACAAACGTTTGCCTGCTGCCCGCCTCGGTGTATTCCATCGGAAGAAGACGTGTTACTTGTTTGTCTCCTGCTAATAAAGTCAATGCACACTTGCATAAAAATTCAAATTTTTAAATGAGCCAGATGAAAATGTTACCGTGAAGGAGATAACGGTAAAAGAATTAGATGAAATCTTTCGTATCGCATAGAACCTCAAACAAAAGGTTTGATGTTCTCTGCGATATTTATTTCGCCAGGGCCCAGAGAAGATTGTTGTCGGCTATCGGAAATTGATTGATGAAAAGAAAAAGTCAACACTGTTCAAATATTTCCACAACAGTCATTTCTTCATTGTGTATTTTATGGCAGAGGTTCCCAAACTTTCTCTGTTCACGGCGCTCTTAGTGTCTCAGTAATTTTTTAAAGGCGCACTCAGACCAAAAGAAATACCTAACAGTTCCGCTTAGTAGTTAGGTCCAAACAACTTAATAAGAAATGTTGAAACTGAACTACCTTGAGCTAGTAGTTCACGCGGTGTCCGACAGATGTCGAGTATCGCTGTGTTTCCCTCGAAAATTTAAAATATTCCGCGGCGCGCAGTTTGGGAACCGCTGTTTTATGCAATAAACATTTAATTCCATAATTATTTTCATTATCTTTTACATTGTACACAGTTAAAAAGTTATTTAAAAGGTATTTTTAAAATTCTTTATGTACATTCTAGAAGGTCAAGGATCAATTATAATTTTTCCTATTGGTTATTATATCGATTAACGTGTTTCCGTTTTGCGCGATGCGCTCGCGGGACAAATTAATCGCGTTAATCGAGGCCCTCCTGTATAGCTTAACTGATGATTCTTTTCTTTGTCCCTAATATAAAAAGTAGACTGGTCTCAGTCTACTTTTTGAGGGGAAACATAGTATGTTACTAGGTGAATTTGAGTCACTGAAGAAATGGGTGTTTTTCTTAGAGACATAAAATTGGGAACTCATCATCAACTCAATTATCTAGTGACCTGCCATGTGATACATCCTGATTCAGACTCCAGAACCCATTCAGATCCCATCAGAATTCAGCATGCTCAACCCATTCAAGGCCTTATACACCTCAATCAGATCACCTCCCAGGTGCCTAGTCTCCAGCCACTGCAAATTACATGATGGGCAAGTGTGTTATTATGGGTGGGCAAATGTATTATTATGGGTGATTTCAGATTGCCCCTTACTGATGTAAGTGGGCAGGAAACTCATTATGGGAGAAAAAATTTTAAATAAACTAGATGATTATTATTTGCATCAGCATGTTAGAGAATATACTAAGGATAAGAATATTCTAAACCTGGTCATTTTCCACAAATCATATGACATCATAGGGCTCACATTAGAGGAACTATTAGTATGAAGTGATCCTGCAGTCCTTAGGTTGAAGATGAAGAAAGGTGTTGCAGTTGTTAAAGATAGGTATGGGGTTTAATTTTAGGAAAGGGAGGCTATGGAAGATTAATTAAAATGCCATCTATCATCAGATGGATAATAGAAGTGTGAATGCATTATAAGTATGGAACATCTTTAAAACAATTGTCACAGAAGCCACAAATGCATATATACCATTAAGAACATATAACACAAGGAGGGTGATTAGATGGGTGAATGCAGAGCTGGTCAATCAAATAGAGCAGAAACGGAGTCATGGGAACATTACAGAGCGATGAAAAGTACCAAAAAGCATCTTTGGATTTGGAGGGAAACCTTATATATTTAGAGTTGTGCAAATGTATCTCCCATTCACAAGAGGATCAAAGAGTGACATGAGCAATTATTGTCCTACAAGCCTGACTTCAGTTCCAGGAAAATTGGAGTCAATGGCTAAAGAAGGATTGCAGGATCGTCTCAACTGAAATGGAATTATATGGAAATCACAGCATGGGTTTGTTAAGGGTGGAGATCCTGTCTGACCAATCTGGTTAGATACTATGATGCAGTAACAAAGGAACTGGATGCAGACAATAATTCTGACATCATATATTTAGATTTCAATAAAGTATTTGACAGTATTCCACATTAAAGACTGATGTACAAATCGGAGAAGTGTGTCCGCTGCAGGGACAAGTTACTACTGGATAAAGAATGATTGAGTGGCAGAAGACAGTTGGGGTGATTAATGAGTACTACTTTTCTTTAACTGATGTTATTAGTGAAGTCTCCTAGAGTTCACTCCAGGAAGACTTCACTAATAACATAAAGCATAACAAGCTTATTGTCTATGTTTGCAGATGATAGAAAGGTGGGCAGGGTGGTTCATCACACTGGACTCATGATTGCATCAAGACAGAAAAATTAGGCAAATGAACTGAAAAGTGACCATTGAGGTTTAACATTGGGAAATACTAGGTAGTGCATATGGGCAGTAGTAATCCCAGAATAACACCAGTTAAGTTGTACTATTCAAGGTAAGTGGAGAACGAGAGACCTAGGGGTAATTGTACAGTGACGTGAAGTTCTCTGAGTAGTGCATACAAGCTGCTAGAACAACTCATCGGGTTCTGTCGATGATATAGAACAATTTTGCAGTGGGGACAAGGTGGCGCTTATCTTGTTGTTACAGGGTGACGAAAAGTCCCACTGCAGTAGTACTAGACATACAGTATTCACTTTATTGGTAAACATTTTATGTAATATTTACAAACACTTCAGACATTATGTATATAGAAAGTGCTGGCTGCAGATTTCTTGACTGAGAAACTCTAGAAGTATCACTGAATTAAAAACAGCGATAAATATTATGTAAACTATTTGCCAATAGCTACTTCAGGGAGACTTCTCGATCACCATGTATAAGGCAATGGTTTGGCCGAATCTTGAGTATGGCATACATGTCTGGAAGTCTCATTTTAAGAAAGATATGGATTTCTTGGAATGGGTGCAGAAAAGAGTCGGACTAGTCAAGAACAAAACTCTTAGTTACTCTTACCAGTACTCTTATTACTAAAAACTGATTCTGCAAATTTCAATACTTACAAACTTGGCTTTTGAAAGGAGACCTAAATGAAGTGTTTAAATCTTTAAATGGATTGGGTAAACTTAATGAGGGCATTATTATTCTTTCTTGGACAATCCCTCACAAAGGGACTTTTTCAGCTGACTTTAAACATTCATTGAAAGCAGAAGTGGCTGACCAGTAAAGAATATTTGGCACCCTGTTTTGTAAGAATTGCTACTGACCCCCCAACAATGATTCTCAGACTCTTAGCCATCTCCACTACTTTGACACACACATTTTGATAGAGACTTGAGGTTTGTGTTGAATATACCCACTAGTTTAATACCCAAAGATTCTGAAAAAAGGGAAAAAAAAAACATGAATGACGTATAATTATTTCTTCCATTAACATATATTTGCTTAAATTTTTAAGCATTTTTATAGGTTAAGCCCAAGAAGAAGAAGCAAAAAAGCAAGTTCTAGCAAAATGTAATTGAACAATGGAGCTTTAAAATGAAATTATGTAAGGAATCAAATTCTAGAATTGGTCAGTTTAGCATTCGGATATTTTAAACTTAGACTGACAGATGCAATAGAACCTGGATAAGAAATTCCCGCATAAGAAGTTTCCCCCTGCACTAGGTTTGATTTCTTTATTCCCAATTTCAACTCTGTATATTGTAATGTATTATTTTTCTGCATAAGAAGTTTCCCAGGTAAAATTTTCCCATGTTAAAAGTACGTGATAAAGAATACATGGTGTATTATTATAATGACGTTTTCCCACATAATACGTTTTTTTTTAAATATAGAAATTTTTTATTTTTATATTAAAAAAATATAAAACGATATAAACATTTGGTAATCAAACAAGTTAGTGCAAAGCACCATTTTAGTTTGTAGTAAATCACTGAAGTGGGTGAAATGGCATTGTTTTTTACATCTCATTGTGAATGCCTTGACAATGAGTTGCCCTGATATTGCACTACCTCCAATAAGCAATGCTTCACCACTGGAAAAGACCAATGTTATTTATTTCAGGCATATACCACCACTCAGGGGCAGTGATATCTGCTGAAATCCACTGGTGAAGTATTGCCTATTCGAAAATCCACTATCGAAGGTAGTTTAATATCAGGGCAACTCATTGTGAAGGCATTCACAATATGAGATATAACAAAAACAATGCCATTTCACCTACTTCAGTGATTTACTACAAACTAAAATGATACTATGCACTAACTTGTTTATTTGATTAGTGAATTTTCCATAATCAGAGGCTTTCAGCGCTAAAATCTTTTTAGTATAAACATTTTGATACAATGGAAGTGACTTATTGCAATTGTTTTCATCGATATCCATAATTGGATATGTTGACCATGTTAAGTATTGATGGTTGTGAACAGTTCTGAATTATTTAGTGGATTGTTGCTCTGTCTTATTGTAATTGTGACCTTTTAAGGTATGTTGAACTCCAAAGGACCTCATGCTTCCAACCTTGGTAATGAGTTTAATGAATAGAATGTTAAGCAATTAGAAATCCTTAGTTTAAAAATGTTTCCCATAGGCAGAGTAAAATATTTAAAAATTCTGAAATAGTACTTAAAAATCTTTAACTTATGTATGTGTATCTGTTTTCATTTTTATTTGCGTAGTTAATATTTCATACCCTTAGGTCATTGAATTGCAATGACAAAACAATCTTTCAAGAATAAACTGTCATTGATTTCTCAGAAGAAGAAGATTTTGCAGGAAATTAGGAAGAATATAATAATGACATATCTGGTCAGTGGCACTATATGCAGCAGAAATGTGGATTCTAATAAAGAGAGACAAAAAGAGACTTGAGGCCTTAGATGTGGTGCTGGCACTGGATGGAAAAAATAAAATGGACTGAAAAAGTGTCAAATGTGGAAGTATTAAGATGTGTCCAAGAATAAAGGAAAATTCTAGGTAGAATAAGGTCAACTAGACTCAAATGAGTGGGCCACATGATTCGACATGGTGGTTTGCTTCTGGATGTAATGGAGGGGACTGTGGTAAGAAAACGCCCTAGGGGTAGACCAGAAATGATCTTTAAGTCCTCTTGTACGTCATCTATCCATCTTTTCTGCGGTCTTTCTCTCGTCCTTTTACCGGTAGGTTTCCATTTCATTATACTCTTAATTGTTCTGCTGGCATCCATTCTCACAACATGTCCCAACCAGGCAAGTCTCTGGCTCTTCACAAATCTGACGATGTCTGCACCCTAAATAAGATGGTCAAGTTCATGGTTCATTCTGATCCTCCAGGATCCATCAATGTCTTGTATGGGCCCAAAAATATTTTGTAAAATTCTACGCTCGAACACTCAACAACTGCTATCTTTACTCGTTAATGTCCAAGCTTCACAACTGTATTTCACAACTGGTCTAATGAGACTTTTGTATATTCTTAATTTTAAATGTCTCTTCAATATTCTGGACTTCATTAGTTTTTCATGTGCATAGAAACATCTGTTTGCACTCAAGATATGGGACTAATTCATTGGTAATAGAGTTGGACTGGTTTATCTGCGAGCCTATATAGTTGAAATTTTGAACATGCTCAAACGAGAAGCCACTGGTTCTTAAATTTTCCATGTTATCTGCTGTTCTCTAGACTTCCATATATTTTGTCTTTGCTTCATTTATCCTAAGTCCTCTTCTTTGTGCTTCACTATCCAGCCTAACCACTGTTTCCTCCAGTACTCCTTTAGTCCTACTGATAATAGTGACATTGTCAGCATATGCACAGATCTGCACACTGTCTTTGTGCTTATGTGTCCAGTCACTTCTAATGTTCTGACAGCTGCCTCTAAAACCACATTAAATAACACAGTAGAGAGTGCATCGCCTTGTCTAACAGTAGCATTAATGTCAAAGGGAGCGGTCCAATTGTCAATTCTCACCACTGCCTTAGAGCCAGCCAGGGTTGCTTTTATGAGCCTAACAATCTTTGTGGGTATGCCCAAGAGAAGGAGATCATTTATCATTTCCTTCTGTTGAGGAAATCTACATATGTTTGAATCTACAATGTTTGAAATCTACATATAGGTTAAATAATTATATATTGTACTCAAATTCTTTTTCCTGTATCTGCCTCAAGATGAAAATCTGGTCAGTTGTTGAGAGATTGGGTCTGAAACCACACTGATATTCTCCAATGATTTTCTCTGAATATGCTGCCAGTCTGTTATAACTCCCAATAAAACCTTGTAAGTAACCCTCAGCAAAGTGATACCTCTATAGTTAGAGCAAAGCAGTTTATCACCCTTCTTGTGAATTGGCTGTATGATTCCAAGTGTCCATTCATCTGGGAGCTTTTCCTCAGACCATATTAACAGTATCAGATTATGTATTCTTTTCCATAGTGATTATGTCACTCCACCGTTCTTGAGCAACTGTGCAGTTATTGCATCAGCTTCTGGTGCTTTAAAATTATTTAAGTACTGAATAAATTTTTGAATTTTTTCGAAGCTAGGGTCTTCAATGCACGGCTCTACTGTATAGTACAACAGCTGTTTTCTTTCAGTCTTACCTCCTGTCAGGATGCTCTCAAAATACTCTTTCCACTGTTTCAGAACCTTCTTTCTCTCAGTCAGCAAGTTTCCTTCACTATCTCTACATGCAGTAACTTTTTATCGGAATTCCTGTGTACTTTCTTTAATCTTCTTATGAAACTCTACTTTCCTTCTTGTAATTTTCCACCATTTCGTTGACCTTTCTCCTCAAAGCTTCTCTCTTTTTCTTTCTACATATCCTAGCTGCAGCAATCTGTTTTTCCTTGTAGTGTTCACTATTCATTCTTCTGTTCCGCTGCAAATGTTTCACCCTAGCTTCAATTCTACTGCTACTTGGCACTTGTCATCATACCATTCCTCATTTCTCAGCCTCAAGGTCTCACCCAAGGTTACGCATGCTGCAATCAGAATTGCTTCCTTTATGCAAGTCCATTCATCTTCAATCTTGTCACTGCTTTCCTGTTCCTGCAGTTTTCGGGCCAACTCTGCCTGGTACTTCGTTTCAACAAATCTATCTTTCAATTTCTCTACATTCCACCACTTAGTTTTCTCAGCCTTTACTCTTGCTACTAGGGCTGTTTTATATCAAGGTAATTTAATTTAGGTTAGGATATCTAAAGTGAGTTATGATTACTGACTCTTAAAACCATAATTTTATGAGGATGATTGAATTTTATTGGACAATTCATACTATGTACTATTTGCATAATATTACAATAGTTTTCACTCATACATTATAAGATGTTGGAGACGCCATTAAATTTTTTTCCATATCATCTCCACAAACACTTGTCTGAATAGCTTGAGACAGTTTTGTTGAAGGTACCATTCATTTTCTTAATGCCTGATTTCAGCCTTTTCCAGTAATTTTTAACTTGCTTTGGATGTGCTCCCATAGTAGAATTAAGGAATCAATTGTGGACAGGGTTCATACTTGTAGTTCTTACTTGACAAGTATTTAGTGCCACCATTAATAACAATTTGACCATGATTTCTTCTGAGGCATTCGATTTTGCAATGAAAGCCAGATACCCTACTTTTAGTTCAATATTTTATGCCCCAGTGCATTTTTCAGCAAGTTGCAACTGTAGTTGCATTTTGGGTTTTGGAAATACTCTTCTCAAGCCTGAAATTCCGCCTGTTCCTTATGTGGTGGTCAAAGTTGCTTGTTAGCATCTTCCACAGGAAAATGTCATACCAACAGAACTCTTTTTTTTTTCTTTTTTTCTTTTTTTTTTTTTTTTTTGATACAGCTGTGTTATGCATAGTCCTGACAAGTGTTTTATTGGCCAGAAATAGAGTATGTGCAATATTTTACAAAGATCTTCAAATAGCAGCCAGTGGGAACATGCTTCTCCAATCCCCAATCAGCATGATGCAATTAGCATTTCACTAAAATGAATGCCAGTTGCATGATGTGTATTTTAATTCTCTTCTAATTATGATGTGATTTTGAATGTAATTTAAAATATTTTTCTTGGCTTGACCAATTCTAAACATACTGAACACATTCATTTCTGATACAGAAAGCTTTGATTAATATAATAATACAAGTCTCTGCTATTTAATATATATAAAAAACTACTAAATAACCAATCACCGTTGTGTGCGTGTGCGTGCGTGCGTGCGTGCGTGCGTGCGTGCGTGCGTGCGTGCGTGCGTGTGTGTGTGTGTGCGTGTGCGCACCACCAATCAGAGAGCACATGCAATGAGCATGTATAATTGCTGGTATGCATTCTGTGGCCATCAAGATAGCTTATGCCAAAAAAATTTTGTAGATGAAGAAAGTGCCAAACTGTTAAAAATACATAAAAAATTTTGTTGAAAATACATGAAAAAAAATTGTTTCTCATGATAACATGAAATACAGAATTTTTCATTCTCGATAAGGCTAGCCTTTCTCTGCCAGTGCTCTCTGAAAACTGACATTGACAAATGTAAAGAACTGCATATGGGAAGCAGTAACCCCAGAGTAATGTATCAACTGTGTGGTACTACACTGACAGTGGTAGAGAGTGAAATGGACTTGGGGGTAATTGTGCAGGTAGATATGAAGTTTTCTGATCAGTGCAGATGGTCTGCAAGAGTAGTTCATGGTATCTTTCAATGATATACAGGAATTTTTCTAGCAGGGATAAGGAGGTGATTATCCCCTTGTATAAGGCAATGGTCAAGCCACACCTTGAGTACTGTATACAGCTCTGGAGGCTTCATTTTAAGAAGGATGTAGAGCTGCTGGAACAAGTACAGAGAAGAGCAACAAGATTAGTGAATGGAGCAAAGGGTTGCTCTTATGAAGAAAGGCTTAAGTTTTGCAAATTACAGTGTCTGGAGACTAGGCACCTGTGAGGTGATCTGATTGAGGTGTATAAAGCCTTGAATGGTTTGAGCATGCTCAATGCTGATGGGATTCTTCTCAGAATAATCACCTGAGAGGGCATAAATTCAAATTGAGGAAAGATAGTTGTAGGATAGATGTGCAGAAGTTTGCCCTTAGCCATCGCGTAGTTGATTGTTGGAACAAACTTCCATCTGTCTCATTGTAGAAGTTAATAGATTCAAGGCAGAACTAGACAAGCATTTGGAGCAAGTGGATGGGTGAAATGAGAAGGTTGTTTTTTTTTGTTTGGCTGATGCTATATAAGCTTGCTTTCTTGCATCATGTGCCTTTGCTAATGCTAACTGCATGATATCTTGTAGGATTAAAATGTAAACCATAGTTATCAGTATTAGTGACACCGTTTGATTGGCAATAAATATTGATAATTATGGTTTGCATCTTCTTGTATTCAGAAATATGAAACATTTTCCAAGCGACATATAAACATAGCAGAGATGCATAAATGGCTTCAGATTTACCAGGAATGGTTTGCTCATGATTAATATGTAAGATAAAAAAAACTTATCTTTATTTCATACATCAAGTCATAACAGTTCCTGATATGACCAGAAGATTTATCCAAAATTTATCTCTTTGTTTTTATGAAGTAGCCATTCTTTTTTCTAGGCATTTGCAAAGCCTATTTGGAAGAGAACTATTGGTAAATGAAATCATCTTTGCTGCTTTTTCTCATGCCATTTGGTACACCATTAATTTGACCAGTGGATCTGAATAAGCAGTTGATTTGTCCAAACTGCTTCAGCAGTAAACTTATTATTCTTATGCTTAAATTTCATTTTGTGTATGTCATAAGAAGCATTTTATTATCATTTGTTTTACTCAGCAGTTAAGAGTATGATATATAAATTTTATAGTTATACTTCCTGAGAACTAAAATTATTGGCATTCATTATTAAGCTTGATATTGAAGTTATAAATTAATAGTGTATAATATTTTTTGATATTATACACTATTAATTTATAATAATAAAATATTATATTATAATATTTTTGAGCTTCAGGTTACATATCACGCAATTTTCTAGCGACGACCGACTAACTGAGTTAAAATAAATTTATTGAAATAAATAAATAATATATGCATAAAATACTAAAACAGAGATAAAATAAAAGCATTAAAATACAATAAGGTAAAAGTTTTAAAATACAATATGATAAGCATTAAAATGCACAGCAGCTTTCAAGATGAAATGCCTCTTCTTCATCAGCTTAGTCGGTGAATGGTGTACTCCAGTATATATTGTTGGTTACAATAACAGAAGTCAGCTGAGCATTATCACGTATCAAGAGTTTGGTGTTAGTAAAACAGAATTACATACATTTGATGATTGGCAGTGCTCATCGCACTGCAAAATAGTACATTCCATAATGGGGTGCAAGTGCACTCCCCTAGTGCGATTCATGTACTATTACTGCTAGCTATGTGCAGTGCCGCAAGTCACAAGCACTGTCAGTAATCATGTGAATAGTCAACGATTTCAATATCCCATCGGGGATCAAAATTGTGCGGTTCAACCCAATAATGCTCAGCAACTGCGAAGCTTTCAAAATTAGCGGTTTGAAGAGCCACCTCATTTTCAGTAACCTGATCTTTCAATCTTCTGCTGGACTCACCTACATAACACCCCCCCCCCCCCACAATCCAGACACATAATGCGGTATGCAGAACCACTCCATAGGAGAGGAGGAACAGGTGTTTTCACCTTAGAAATAATAGACTATAATTTCCTCCCGGAAGTTGCAAACATCATATATGATGGGGATGCAAAATCCTAACAAGACATTCTGATATACCCGGATGATAGGTGATGTAGGGCGGTAGAGATAAATTCATTGATGCGACGAGGGTTATATAGTGAAACAAATTCGTGAGCCTGAAGAATTGGAGATTTCCAAAGTTAGGGCAGAGCTTTCAAATTGCAGTTATCCACCTCAGGTTCTAGATAGATGTGAGCTTCAGGCTCACGAATTGTTGCACAATCTAACCCTCCTTGCATCAATGAATTTATCTCTACTGCCTACATTCCCTGTTATCTGGGCATATCGGAACTTCTTGTTAGGATTTTATGTCTCCATCATATACAATGTGTGTAACTTCCGAGGAGCAAATTACAGTCTATTATTTCTAAGGTGGAAACACCTGTTCCTCCTCTCCTACAGAGTGGTCCCGTATACCGCATTATGTGTCCGGATTGTGGGGAATGTTATGTAGATGAATTTGGCAGAAGATTGAAAGGTCAGGTTTCTGAACATGAGGTGGCTCTTCAAACCACTAATTTTGAATGCTCCATGGTCGCTGAGCATTATTGGGATGAGCAGCACAACCTTGATCCCCAACAGGATATTGAAATCGTCAGCTATTCACGTTATTACCGCCAGCACTCATGGCTTGAGGCATTGCATATAGCTAGCAGTAATAGTACCATGAATCGCACTAGGGGAGTGCGATGAGTGCTGCCAATCATCACGTGTATGTAATTCTGTTTTACCGACGCCAGACTTGTGATACATGGTCATGCTCAGCTGACTTTTGCTATTGTAACCAACAATATATACTGGAGTACACCATTCACCGACTAAGCTGACGAAGAGGCACTTTGTCTTGAAAGCTACTGTGATTTTAATGCTTATCATATTGTATTTTAACACTTTTACCTTATTGTATCTTACTGTTTTTATTTTATTTCATCTCTGTTTTAGTATTTTATGTATATATTATTTATTTCAATAAATTTATTTTAACTCAGCCGATTGTTGCTAGCAGTAATAGTACCATGAATCGCACTAGGGGAGTGCGATGAGTGCTGCCAATCATCACGTGTATGTAATTCTGTTTTACCGACGCCAGACTCGTGATACATGGTCATGCTCAGCTGACTTTTGCTATTGTAACCAACAATATATACTGGAGTACACCATTCACCGACTAAGCTGACGAAGAGGCACTTTGTCTTGAAAGCTACTGTGATTTTAATGCTTATCATATTGTATTTTAACACTTTTACCTTATTGTATCTTACTGTTTTTATTTTATTTCATCTCTGTTTTAGTATTTTATGTATATATTATTTATTTCAATAAATTTATTTTAACTCAGCCGATTGTTGCTAGAAAATTGTGTGATAATATTTTTTATTTTGTAATTGATTTTATTCTGTATTTTCTCTATTTCAGCATTCGTTAGAATGTGGAGTTTGTAAAAGTACCTTCACCACTATGTCCAGAATATGTTACCACATCATGTCTGTTCATAATGGATTGGTAAGTAGTTTAAATAATAAATAAAACCCCAGGAAAATGAAATCATAAAATACTGTAGTGCCATACAGTCCATACCAAACACATTTCTCTTGAACTGATTGTACAATGTTATACAAGTCAAATCAGCTGCATCATGCTAGTTTTCTATATAAAACGTGCTAATTTATTTGTGATTTAACATGTACTATGCTCCGATGTCTGCTATAATCAACTAATGATAAGGCAAGATTAGGATTTGGATGATGGCTGCTTTGAGTCTATACTGTCATAACAAAATTTGTGATCTATTCTTAGTAGTCGAAATAATAAAAAAAACACTATTGTTAACTATTGTATTGTTATGTTGCAGACATTGTAGCAGAATAACAGTTAATACAATCCATAACTCTTGCACTCATATATTGAGTGTAATAAAACAGTTAATCAAAATTCACTGTTACAAAGTATAAATGTAAATTTATGATGAGTGACTAATTAAACTTTGTTCTTTGAACTAAAGAAAGTAGCATATACAGTACTTAGTTGCTTGCTGCAAGTGCTAGCTGGTTTTCCTTTCTTCCAAATTGGGGACTTGACTATTCATGACAAACTAATGGAACAAATTTATCTGCCAAAAAAGAACAAAATCTTCCATATCTTCTCAATTTATCTCATAATTGTATAATGGCCTCTGTTGTAATCTCACTGATGTTCATTTCCATGTGAAATCTTTCCAGTCCAACTTACTCTTTTCTCTACTATCAGTGGCCTTGACCCCCCACTCTTTTGATTTGTCCTAATTAATTTCTCTATGATTCCTTCAATTTCTTTATAGGTGGCCAAACGATATTGGTACTTTGACTATTACATGTTTCTGGCCCTCACTCATTTGATTTGTTCTAATTAGTCTCTCTATGATTCCTTCAATTTCTTTATAGGTGGCCAAATGATATTGGTGCTTTGACTATTACATAGGGTGTCTCTGTAGCCAGGTGGGCAGGAGTGGCAGTGCGTAGCACACGCTGCTTGATTAGACTGGGTTCGAGCCCATGACCACCAAATATGGAGGGTGCGGAAAGGTCAGGGAATGACCACCGCATATCCCCGGAGCAATATGGCCTTAGTTGCTAATGCTCCTAAAAACCAAATAACTAACTAACCAATGACATGGAATATCAGAGCCTTTTGATATATTCTGATATTCCATGTCAGAGATCTCCTTTAGCTCAGAATCTATCAAATTCATTTGCTCTTCCAAATTGGCAGATCAATGTGACTTTAGCATTAGCAAAGGCACATGATGCAAGAAAGCAAGCTTATATAACATCATCCAAAAAAAAAAAAAAACACCCTTATTTCACCCATCCACTCGCTCCAAATGTTTGTCAAGTTCTGCTTTGAATCTATTTAAGCTATCAACTTCTATGACAGATGGAAGTTTGTTCCAGCAATCAACCACCCACTGGCTAAAGGCAAACTTCCACACATCTATTCTACAACCGTCTTTCCTCAATTTGAATTTATGCTCTCTCTCAGGTGATTATTCTGAGCAAGAGGAAGAATCCCATCAGCATTTAGCATTCTCAAACCATTCAAGGCTTTATACACCTCAATCAGATCACCTCACAGGTACCTAGTCTCCAGACAATATAATTTGCAAAACTTAAGCCTTTCTTTGTAAGAGCAACCCTTTGTTCCATTCACTAATCTTGTTGCTCTTCTCTGTACTTGTTCCAGCAGCTCTACATCCATCTTAAATTGAGGCCTCCAGACCTGTATACAGTACTCAATGTGTGGCCTGACCTTATACAAGGGGATAATCACCTCCTTATCCCTCAGAGGCGCCTCCGTAGCCAGGTGGGAAGGAGCAGCAGTGCGTGGCACACGCTTCTTGATTAGACCGGGGTTCGAGCCTGTCACCACCCACCAAATACGGAGGATGCGGAAAGGTCAGGGAATGACCACCGCATATCCCGGAGCAATATGGCCTTAGTTGCTAATGCTCCTAAAAACCAAATAGCAACAACAACAACAACCTTATCCCTGCTAGAAAAATTCCTGTATATCATTGAAAGATACCATGAGCTACTCTTGCAGACCATCTGCACTGATCAGAAAACTTCATATCTACCTGCACAATTATCCCCAGGTCCTTTTCATTCTCTACCACTGTCAGTGTGGTACCACAGAGTTGATACATTACTCTGGGATTACTGCTTCCCATAGTCAAAGGTGGTTTTAAGCAAAAAAAGAAGACTTTGGACTTAAAAACTATACCTTCTAAGCTGTTTCTGCCCCCATGAGAAACAGCTTAGAAGGTATAGAATGAAAAGGTTGGAAACTAGACACACTGGGTTACTAGCATCTACAGCAAAAAAGTATGCTGCTGCAACAGGATCTGGAAAGGTTGAGCAGATGCATACTGTCAGTAGTGTCAAAAAAAAACCAAAAAAAAAAAACCACCCTTATTTCACCCATCCACTCGCTCCAAATGTTTGTCAAGTTCTGCTTTGAATCTATTTAAGCTATCAACGTCTACGACAGATGGAAGTTTGTTCCAGCAATCAACCACCTGCTGGCTAAAGGCAAACTTCCGCACATCTATCCAAACTTGGACATTAAGCTTGATATACCATTATCAATATCATTTATAAATACAGAAAACAACAATGGACCCAACACTGAAACCTGAGGGACTCCACTAATAACATTAGTCCACGAAGAGCAGTGTCCATTGATTACCACTCTCTTTCTTCTCTTGCTCAACCAATTTGTCTCTAATGCCACATTGCTCCAATTCGTGCAGCAGTCTTCCATGTGCAACGGTATCAAAGGCTTTTCTAAGATCCAACTATATGATATCAAAGTTATTCTTTGCTTCCATATATTCTGATATTCCATGTCGGAGATCTCCTTTAGCTCAAAATCTATCAAATTCATTTGCTAACTCTTTTGCTCTTCCAACTTGGCAGATCAATGTGATTTTTTTCCCATTGCTAGAAAGTGACCATCCAGTTCTGCCTTGAACTTTACCAAATTCTCCACCTCAATTGGCTTGAGAGGTAATTTATTCCAGTAACTTATAGTTGGAATAAATTACTTCTCAATGTGATTTATTACAGTTGTTGATCACTGAATTAAATGAAGGTGAGGTTTATCTGCAGGTGAAACACTCCTTGAAGGTAAACCTCACAAGATCCAGTCATCTGTTACTCTTAAACTTTTGTATTTATATTAGAACTCTTTATTGCGTACAGAATGCACATGCCGTACACAATACCCTTCATAGCTACAATCCAGGGGTTAACTTGTATCATGGGCCAACATACAAGTCGTGCACTGAAAACTGGAGGAACTCACAGTGGGGGAACCCTATTCCCTCATCTGAGAATGGCTATTCTCAGATGAGGGAGTAGGGATATCCCCGAATTCTTGCTTCTCCTACCAATACCGGTGAGAATATATTTGCTCATTTATGTTATTCATCCACCTCAGTCAAGTTCCCCAATGTGTAATGTGGTAAAACCACCCTCCTTGACAGTAGGGTGCTTTCACCATGTTTTGAATAATTTGGAGAGGTCTGTGTTGTTTTGAGTCTCTTCCAAGATTAAAGAAGTTCTTAAAGACCTTTTCATTGTCTTGTAAATAGCCATTCTCAGATGAGGGAGTAGGGTTCCCCCACTGTGAGTTCCTCCAGTTTTCAGTGCACGACTTGTATGTTTGCCCATGAACATAAACACACTTATACAAATATAATACGCAAATCAAACTTTTTTTCTGTAGATGCTAGTAACCCAGTGTGTCTAGTTTTCAACCTTTTCATTCTATACCTTCTAAGCTGTTTCTCATGGGGGCAGTGCCCATTTTTAAGTCCAAAGTCTTCTTTTTTTGTTTGAAACCACCTTTGACTCTGCTACATGCACCCCAGTCTATAAGTTACATCATGAGTTTCTGTTCTCCAGGTGTAAGAACTTACATTTAATAGCATTAAACACTAGTTGTCATTTTTCGGACCATATTTGTAACCAGCTTTGTTACTTCATTTTGAAGTAATATAGCTGATTCAGGTCATTAATAATCCACCCTACCTTCATATAATCAGCAGATTTTGACAGCTTCCTCTATGCTCCCTCATCCGTGCCGTTAATGAAGATTAGAAGCAATTCCTGAGGGATCCAGGAATTAGGCATTCAAATTATACCAGCATAGCACTAACTCTGCTACTGTAGTTCATTCAGAAGAATGGCCATTTATGATTACCCCTGCATGGCTGCTATCTCTCTGGATTTGCAACATCAAATTCATATTTTTTATCCATTTGAACCCTTCTCTATCTTACCAACATAATACAGTTGGTTAGAAAGTGTTTCTGTATGAGTTTCTTTTTGCAGAAACAGTTTTTCCTCTGTCTTTTTCTTTTTTAAAAAAAAAATAGTAAAACTAAAAATAAAGTTAAAATTGGAATTTTATCTTTGCTGTTAGCGAAGTTAAAATTATATTATTATTTTATTATATTAGTATTATATTATTAATAAATACTTTTAGTAAAGTTGGTGAAGGTAAAGAAAGCCCACATGAGAAGCACGCAAAAGTTTGATAAATTTACCGGTAAAAGTACTTTGTCATAACGGCATTTGTATTGTTGCTCACTCAGTAAACATACAGTGGGTGTTATCGGACAGGAGTAGAAATTGAATCCCATGGGAGATTGAAATCCTCCCAAAGTGGAGGGGGTAACCTGACCTTTTTTTCTTTAGAATCACTGGTGGACTAGTGGATAAATTGTTTATTAAGAAAAAAAGGCAAAGGTAAAGGAAGCCCACACGAGAAGCATGGCAAACTTCGACAAAATGTTTACCAGTGAAACTACGTTACGAACATTTTTTATGACACCAGAACTTCCAATATGACTCTGTTCTTGATTCAATTAGTGAGTCTAAAGAAAAAAGGTCAGGTTACCCCCCTCCATTTTGGGAGGGTTTCAAGCTCCCGTGGGATTCAACTTCTACTCCAGACTGATGACACCCACCATCTGTTTACCAAGCGAGCAACAATACAAATGCCATTACGACAAAGTACTTTTACCGGTAAATTTCATTGAACTTTTTCCTGCTTCTCGTATGGGCTTTCTTTACCTTAGCCATAAAGTTCTTTAAAAGCAAAATTAAAATGGAAATTTTTAAAAACTGCATATTTCTACTTATTTTAACAAATATTAACAAATGGGCTATGAGATGTGTTAGTCTGGATTTCGAAATAGAAACATGAGATAACAGCTATTCTTTGTAATGTATGACCATTTCATCATTTTGTGGTTCAAAACTAATTAACAATGTCTTTTAGTAAGATTTCAAAGAAATAAGATTTAAAATTTCAAAATTTAAAATACATTTTTCATGTATTGTACATTCTGAAAAAAGGTAATACATTGTCTTTATTTAATATGATGTGAAGGTGGGAAATATGTTGTAATTAGATATTTGCAAACTAATATGTATGCAGCATGTAGTGCATGGAAAAAGAAATGCATAAGTAGATGTAGCATTTCATAGTGAGGATGATGTCAATCTTACTGAATGTTTATTTGCATCTTTTGTCATAAAGCAATTTTCTTCTGACTTGGGCTGATTATGCAGGCATATCGTTCAGAAATATGCTTCTCGATACTGAAATGGCAAAAAAATACAGTTGTGGAAGAGCAAAAACAACAGGAATTGTTAGTGAAATTGCATGGATAGGGAAGGTGATAGTGATGGCTACAAAAAAAAAATGGACTATTTTCACTTGCTATAGATGGCAGTAATCAAACTGATTCGAAACTGTCCCATTGCAGTGTCCTTTCATAATAATAATAATAAAAAAAACCTTCAAATCGAAAGTTGGAAGATAACTCTGCAGGACAAAACATTTGGTATCTTCTTCTGAACAATCTAAAAGCATGTGGGATTTATTTAAAAATTTGCTAGCACTTATTTTTGATAATATACTTTTTATGGAATGCCTAAAAACTGGACTAGAAAGTGGAAACTGGACATTAAAAGTGGAAATTGAGCACTTTGTGATAATAGTGTTATGGTAATACATAATTTGTGCTGAAATTGGAGTTTCATGCTTTTCTGTAAAAGTGGATGAATATTTTGTGGAAATTTACTACTATATAGAAAGAAAGGCTAAACAAAAATTATATTTAAACAATTTCCTAAATTGTTTTAAATATAATTTCCTAAAAAATGCATTGGTGCATACAGTATTGAACTAAAAGTAGGGTATCTGGCTTTCATTGCAAAATTGAATGCCTCAGAAGAAATCATGGTCAAATTGTTATTAATGGTGGCACTAAATACTTGTCAAGTAAGAACTACAAGTATGAACCCTGTCCACAATTGATTCATTAATTCTACTATGGGAGCACATCCAAAGAAAGTTAAAAATTACTGGAAAAGGCTGCAATCAGGCATTAAGATAATGAATGGTACCTTCAACAAAACTGTCTCAAGCTATTCAGACAAGTGTTTGTGGAGATGATATGGAAAAAATTTTAATGGCGTCTCCAACATGAAAACACAAAACACAAAAAATGAAGTTTTTAACATTGACAAATGTAAAGTACTACATATGAGAAACAGTAACCCCAGATCAACGTATCAACTCTGTGGTACTACGCTGACAGTGGTAGAGAATGAAAAGGACCTGGGGGTAATTGTGCAGGCAGATATGAAGTTCTCTGAGCAGTGCAGACGAGCTGCAAGAGTAGCTCATGGTGTCTTGTCAATGATATACAGGAATTTTTCTAGCAGGGATAGGGATGTGATTATTCCATTGTATAAGGCATTGGTCAGGCCACACCTTGAGTACTGTATACAGGTCTGGAGGCCTCATTTCAAGAAGGATGTAGAGCTGCTGGAACGAGTACAGAGAAGGGCAACAAGATTAGTAAATGGAACAAAGGGTTGCTCTTACGAAGAAAGGCTTAAGTTTTGCAAATTACAGAGTCTGGAGACTAGGCATTGGCGAGGTGATCTGATAGAGGTGTATAAGGCTTTGAATGGCTTGAGCATGCTCAATGCCGATGGGATTCTTCCTCTTGCTCAGAATAATCACCTGAGAGGCCATAAATTGAAATTGAGGAAGGATAGATGTGCGGAAATTTGCCTTTAGCCAGCGGGCAGTTGGTTTGTGGAACAGACTTCCATCACTTGTTGTTGAAGTTGATAGCCTAAACAAATTTAAGGCTCAGTTGGACAGGTATTTCGAATGAACGGAGGGGTGAAATGGCAGTAGTGGTTGTGTTTTTTTTTTTTTTGGCTGATGCTGAATAAGCTTGCTTTCTTGCATCATATGCCTCTACTAATGCTAATGCTAACTTCTTATAATATGCGAGTGAAAACCATTGTAATATTATGCAAATAGTACATAGTATGAATTGTCCAATAAAATTCAATCATCCTCATAAAATTATGGTTTTAAGAGTCAGTAATATGTGTACACATTCTGTCTTTGACTAAATCTGTAACTAGACTTGGACAAGTGGCAACCTTTGACAAGTCTGTTTAAAGAAGTTAGAAGTGGTGAGAAAAGCCATGTGAGCACTCTTTACAGTTACCAAATTGAAAAGTACAAGCAATCAGTTTCAAGTTTTCAAGCTTCATATTCATATTAAGCTTGAAAACTTGAAAACAAGCAAATAATTCAAGCATGTTATCCTCACTTGTGCAGAAATTCTGTTCTTGTTTCTCTCTTCTGGCATTAGAATAAGGTAGTTTGCTTTATTCATCAACATTTTTCAACATATACAGGAGTAATGGCTCATATTGAAGCCATTACTCCTGTATATGTTGAAGAAAGTTATGTTCAGATTTATTATACAAACAGTTTTTAAATCATCTATTTCCTTTTCAGGAAGTTAATTACCATAGCAGACTAAGCAAGAAGGATGAATCTGACTTAGATGTAGACATTTCTTCTGCAAAGATTGTGAAGCAGAGAAGGTCCTGTTGTTTTGCTCAGTGAGGAAGTACATTATGGCACTTGACTATGAGGTGTACAAGTTCCATTGAAAATTATTCTTATAAATGTTGAGGTAGTACAAATTTCATTAATTGGCAGTGCAGCATTTTTAAATTTGAAATTTTTTGTGGATGAATTTCCACTGCTTGGTGTCATTGAAGATAAAGAAACAGGTGAAGCTATAGCTGTTTTGAAACATTAGTTCTGTCATTTTCAGTGTGAGTACCTCCTACCATATGCTATTATGAAAGAAGGAATTGATGTATGTTGGTCCTTGGTTGGGGAACTGAGAAGTGCACAAGGGAGCTTGAAATATAACAGATTATCCCAAGTCATGCTTGGCATTTTAACAATTTCTTATGGGAAATTATTAAAATGTGATTGCAATGCTGAGTGTGAGAGAATATGTAGCCAGGTTCGAAAAACAAACACTGAGCTCAGATCTTCTCTTTCTCTGGAAGCTTTGGAAATGCTCTTGAGAACAAGACCATTGTTAGGAACAGAACTTTGGCTAATAGAAAATCCAAAGATTAATCCTCAGACAAAAAATCTTAGGTTAGCTAATGTTTGAAAGCATATTGTACTGGTAAACAGTTCAGTGTTTGCCGACCGGGCTAGCCGAGTGGGTAAAGTACCTGCCCGGCAACCCAAAGGTCGCGGGTTCGATTCCCGCCTCGGGCTTGGATCAAAGTACTGCAAAAACCTTGGGAGGTGCAATATGGCCACAGAAGCCGATGCGCCAACAATTACCAACTCAAAAAAAAAAAAAAAAGTTCAGTGTTTGTATTTTAATATAAAATGTGTATGTTGTTAGTATAATTTAATTTTTAGTGCATGGACTTAAAAAAAAAAAAAACCCTGCTTTTTTTAATGAAAAATCTTCTGTTTTCCCCTATTACTTTTTTGCCTCCTTTAGCCCAAAAAAAACCCGTTTTCCTCCTGCTTACAATTACCTTATCTCAAACTTTTTGATATTCAAAAGTTGGCAAATATGCTTCTGTCTTTTTTCCCTATCCTTCAGTCAGCTTCTGATCCACCTAAGAATCTTCCATATAATCTCATTATACTTCAGTTTATACAATAACCTGCCATAAATGACCATATCAAAAGCTTTACTGAAGAGTAGCTATATAATTTAAAAGTTGTGTTTAGCATCCAGCTATTTTATGACCTTGCCATAGTAGTAAATCATATTGTTCACATAAGGCTTCCTTGTCCAAAGATATGGAATCATGAATCCATATTATGATCCCTTTAAAATTCCATTCTTCTCGAGATGGTCCCATAGTGTAGCCTTAATGAAATACAGTGATCTTGCCCACCAACATCGAACTCATCAGTCTATAGTTTCTCTTCACTTCTTTATCCCACTTTATGGATTGAGAATTAGTTTGTCTCCAGTCAAAGGAGATCATCCAACACTCTAATGATGATGTCATTAACATTACTCCCAGTTTGAGATGCTATTCATGTGCCACTTTTTTTTTTTTTTTTATGTAAATTGTACAAGGTGGCAAGTCAAAAGTTTTCAGACTGGCCACATGGAGCACTAACCACATGTAGTAAAACATTATGCCATTTAGATACTGCTAGACTAATTCATTCTGAGTTAGTGTAGCGAATTTCCCTTTTGCATGAAAGGACATTGTGCTCTTGTGCAATATTGGTATTTAAGTGTGTTTCTGTTGAGTGTGCCCTGCAAATCTTGTAGCTGAATAAGATAGCAGATATGAAAAAACAGAAAATTTGCATAAATTTCATCGTGATCTTGGGAAAACAGTTCTGGAGACTTACAAAATGCTTAAACAAGCTTTTGGTGATGTTGCTGCTGGTAGAACATAAACTTTTCAATGATATTCATGTTTCCAAGGCAGCCAAACTTGTAGCCAGGTGGGCAGGAGCAGCAGTGCATAGCACATACCTCTTGATTAGACCGGGGTTCGAGCCCATGACCACCAAATACGAAGGATGCAGAAAGGTCAGGGAATGACCACTGCATATCCCTGGAGCAATATGGCCTTAGTTGCTAATGCTCCTAAAAACCAAATAACAAACAAACAGCAGCCAAACTTCAGTTGAGGATTTTAAACACTTAGGTGTGTTTAAAATCCATCAAGTCAGACTGATGAAAATGTTGAAAAAGTGCATCAAGTAATTCATGAGGGCAGACAGCATACAATTAATGATATTTGTGACATTTTAAGCATATTGTATGGTACATGCTGATGCATTTTAACTAAAAATTAAACATGAGCCAGATAGCTGCAAAAATTGTGTCCTGTTTTCTGAGTGATAAACAGAAGTGGCTTTCTGTTTGTAGGTACCTGCAAGCACAGGCTCGAAAGGACAGAAACTTCCTTTCCTTGGTCATAACAGTTTTTGGTTATTACCCAGAAACAAAGCAGCAATCCTTCTGTTGGAAAAGTCCACCTTCACATCTAAAAAAAGGCAAGGCAGGTCTCAACAAACGTTAAGAGCATGATGAGAGCAAGTGTTTGGTGATGAGGGAACTGTTTATTGGAAGTTCCTTCCACCAGGCAAAACTGTCAATCACCAGTTCTACATTGGGGTCCTAAGTTGTTTGAGGGAGGATGTCAGGAGTAAATTCCCAGACAAGTGGTGCACTCAGGTTGGCATCTGCATCATGGCAATGTGCCAGTCCATGTGGCTTTGTCAGTTCAGCAGTTTTTAACCAAAACAAAACCACAGTAGTCCCACACCCTCCCTGTTCTCCCAACCTGGCCCATGTGACTTTTTTTTTTTTTTTGATTTGGTAGTTGTTGGCGCATCGGCTTCTATGGCCATATTGCACCTCCCAAGGTTTTTGCAGTACTTTGATCCAAGCCCGAGGCGGGAATCGAACCCGCGACCTTGGGTTGCCGGGCAGGTACTTTACCCACTCGGCTAGCCCGGTCGGCCCATGTGACTTCCTCCTGTTCCCCAAAGTGAAAATCCAATTAAAAGGATGATGATTCAAAGACATTGCATTGATTCAAACTGAATCTCACTTTTGAACAGCATCACGAAAGACATTGCAGAGTTACATTAAGACATTACAACATTAAAGAGTTTTGAACAGCATCACAAACTAGGAATTTCAGAGATGCTTTGAACAGTGGGAGAAGTGTTGGGATCAATGTGTAAACTCTGGTAGGAACTACTTTGAGGAGGACAGAGCCAACATTTAACTAATTTAAGTCTAAATTAATTTTATTGTCCCAGTTTGCAAACTCTTGTCTCCATCTCATCATCTACCTTTGCATCCATACCCACTCTCAGATTCAATAACTTTTCTTACATAAACTTCTCCGAAGTAGTAATATTTAATTTCTTGGCACTCTGACTCTCTTTACACTATTTCCTGCTTTTCTAAATGCACTTTCATTTGTAAAGTTTGCTGCAAAATAGCTATTCAGCTCATCTGCCACATTGTCTGGGTTGTCTATGGTTCTGCAGCTACTGCCTTTTGAGCAACTTATACTTAATTTATACTCTTCTTTTTTGTATTCACATATAAGTAGAACACTTTGTTTCCATTCTTAGATCTGTTTGCAAGGGATATCTCATACTCAGCTTTTGCCAATTTTACCCCGTCAGCTGTTTTTTTTTTTACAAGTGTGTATGGTCCATCTGCTTTTATGACCTGGCCATTGTAGTTACCCAGATTGTTCAGACAAGGCTTGCCCATGATGAACCTGTACTGTGATATGCATATCAGTTTATGCTTGTAATTGTCATACAAATAGTGTCCTGTGATCGTCTACAAGTATGCCTTTCTTCACTTAAACCTTTCATTTTTCTTGTCATCAATTTTGGCATCTTTCTTTTTGCATGACTTCTCCACTGGAATGATTCGAAAAATGGTTTCCAGTATAAATCCCTTAGACAGTTCACATAATGTTTTTCTTTTCTATAGTATGTAGCTATCAAATCAATTAATAAAGGCCAGGAAATGTCTTAGTTCACTATAGTTTCACCTCATAGTATTGGTTTTCTTTAATTGCCACACCTTTCATACTACCCAGATCAGGATATTGAACCTTTGTACCTTCACTTTACATTTCTTAAATGAATAAAAGCAATCTAGTTGATTCAAAAATCTGATCCAACTTAGTATATTGCTGTCCATAATTTTCAGTCAATAAGAGAGGTAAGTCATCCATAAGGAGACATTTGCACTTGCTTGTCCATTTAAGTTGCCTAAAGAGACTTGTTTTACTCATACAGTCATTTGGCATGTAACACACACCTACTAGTCATCTCACACTACACAGACAAATCTGTTGCTTGACCTGGCTACCCTCAGTGATTTTTTTTTCCCTCTTCGTGTATTTCCTCTTTGTTAGTAGAGAAGTTGGAAGGTAGCAAGCCATCTACCATAACCTGCAGAAAGCAGTCAGAGAGAAAACTGATTACTTAATTGCAGAAAAAAAAGTTGGCAATCCATAAGATGGGTGCTTGTTTAGAAGACCTTTATGCCTATATATATATATATATATATATATATATATATATATATATATATATATATATATATATATATATATATATAAAATTTTAAAAAATAGGCTATCTTGTTTCTTTATTACTGAGCTAAACTTTTTGTGGTATGGAATCGTGGTACTGTGGCATGCCATTTTCCATACCACAGTTTTGGTGGCAGCTAATGCCTCATCACTGGGGAAAGTAGGCACTGTAAGAGAATGACCACGCAACACCAATGATGCAAAATATACACAATAGGTGAGATGCATGATGCTATAGAAGTTTTAAAAACTTAACAAATTTGGGGAAAGGCTTAGGGAGTTGCATACATTTTAAATAAATAGTAATATACATTTCCATTGGAACTGTATTTCGAATACCAATAATGAAGAAACAAGGGAGTATAATTTTCATAAATGTAAACAAGGGGTGTTCATGTGAACAAATTGGCCCTCAATAATAAGGGAACACAGGAATTTCACAAGTGACTATCTGGTATTCTCATTAGTAAACAGGCCTTGAGCATCAGGCTGCGTATCACTACAATTTCTAGTAATGACCAACAGACTGGTTTAAGTTAAACTTTATTAAAATAAATAAATAGATATATACATAAATAAAGTACTAAAACAGATATAAAATATAAGTGTTAAAAGCATTAAAACACATAAAAACGTTAAAATATATATATAAGTAAAAAGCAATAAAATAGAATCTTTCGTGGAGAGTACACTGACTAACTGATGTCCCTTCATCAGCTAGTTGGTGTACTGAGTATATATACATTGGGAAAAATAACAGAAGACAACTGGGTATGATCGTAAAATCACAACTCCGGTTCTGGTAACACAGTATTACACGTATGTAAGGAACGCCAGCACTCATCACACTGTACAATGGCAGACTCCATAATGGGGCGTATGTGAACTCCCCTATTACGATTAATAGTGCAATTACAGCTGACTATGTGGAGTGGCTCAAGCCATGAACACTGGCGGTAATCACGTGAATAGTCAATGGTTTCAATGTTGCGTCAGTAATCAAGGTTATACTGCTTGACTCAGTAATGTTCAGCAACAGAAGTGCATTCAAAGTTAGCGGTGCAGAGAGCCACCTCATGCTCTGAGACCTGGCAGTCTCACCAACATAACACATCCTGTAATCTGGACACATAATACATTAAATGGAACTGTTCCAAAGTGGTTCTATTTACCAGCAACAAATTATGTTGTTAATCTTAGCAACGAATTATGCCACCCAAAAAAAAAAAAAAAAAAAAAAAAGATGCAGGTTTGAATAAAAACAAATGCACATGCTTCAAGGGTTTTACTTAAAAAAAATATTTAGAAATAATGTGTTTTCAATATAACAAAATGGATTGTTCACAGTTGGGTTTATAACAGATTTAAAATGTAGGGGAAAGGGCCCTCATCAGTGCTAAGGGGGCATTAGTGCCCATTCAGCAGTTAAAGTACATAGTGCAGTACCAAAGCAACTTGAGGTAAATGCCTCTACAATATGAGATTAATTCACTTAATAACAAATATAGTGTGTGTGTGTGTGTGTGTGTGTGTGTGTGTGTGTGTGTGTGTGTGTGTGTAGTGCTACAAACCATGCCATACTTGTACAGTTGTTTGTATTTAATTTACTGGAATATATCCAGTAGAATGATATATATTTTTATTGTTTCACTTTTTATCAAAAATAACACTGTTTTGATATACTTGAATTTTTTTCTTCTCGCACATCTGAAGGCAAGAATAAATGATGCAACCTCGTTTACTTCAACAGAAGAAAACAGAGCTTTAAAGAAAACACTAAGAATACTAAAGCATTTGACCTGTCTTAATTCAGACTGCAGAAAAACTTTTAGTTCCCTTGGTGGGTACTTGTACCATAGGAAGTTGTGTGGAAAAGAGGTAAGAACTATATTTATGATGCAGTGCATAATCAGAATTTAATGCCTTGTTTAAAAAGGCACTTAATGAAAATAATGACTGCCTCTGCATTTTATAAGTTAGTTTATTTGTGCACAAGCTGTTTAATAAACTAATAATTACTTTTACTTATTATTTATAGTATTCTTAACTACACTAAACAGTACCACACTACAAAGTTTTTACTTTTAATCTTCAGAAAAGTTATTACTAATGAAATTTGATTTAAATGATAAGTAAGAAAAATTGCAAATATGCAGCAAAAAACAGTTTTAAATCTTAACAGTTTTTTTATTTTTTTATTTAATGTAAATGTTAATAGAAATAATTCACATTGAACAAATAAAAAACATTTCTTTGGTTAGTGTTTACTAAAGAATGGTAGTCCTTGTAATTTATAGTAGCTGAAAAGCACGAATAAAAATAATATTAGCACATTAATTTCATAATCTGTTTTATTCATGCTTTTCTGTTTTATTTTGTAGAATAATATTGCTACAAATGTTGCATTCCTCATACAAATGAGCTATTAATGTACCAACACTCATTTCTTCAGTACAGAGTTTGGATTTTTTCACTGGTTGTCTGATTTCATTATTAAGTGACCATGTCTAAGCATTTGAAATTATTTAACACCCACTTAATTAGAAGTGGAGGAAGCAGAAGAAGGAAAAGCACCTTCACCTACAAATGAGGTTAGCTTCAGTATTTAGTACTTCATAAAACTGCATAACACTTCCATTCTTCCCATAAATTCTTAACGTCAATGTACATGCCACAGACTGAACATAAATTTAACTGGTCCTCATAGGCCATAATATACTTTTTACAAGAGACTTCTCAGGCAGTGTAGACAGTGTGTTGCAGGTGGTGAATTAAACTGACATGGTATCATTTGTTTTTCTGATACAGCTTTCATAAGGCAGCAGTAGGCTGGCCCTTCTCAAGTATACATGATAGGTGTACAGCTTAGTGGAACAATGAGTACTCAGTACAGTGATGTGCAGTTATGTTGTTCATCATAAGGGATCTCTGCATATAACACAAAGCAGCAGTGCTTGGCAAATAGTGCAGAATTATTCCAACCTAAGGTGAACCTTTGCACTACATTGCAAATTCAAAATATAACTAACTTTAATTAGAAATCCAGCAGGGAACCACCTGCAATGTATTCTTGTAGAGGTGGCCAACTGATAAAGATTTCATTTCTACACTAGCTAGTAGATAGACTTATTGAATAAGATAAATGAAATTGTTGACTTGCAGGGACTGCTTATATGATATTATGGCCATTGAGGAATGCAAATAGCTTATGATATCATCCATGTTATCATAAGCTGTATCAGAATACATGAAATAAATAAGTGGGAGGAAGGAAAGAAACTGGAAGGTTCCTTCCCATTGAGAAATAGGAGTCCTTTTGAAAGGAAACAAGTGACATCCATATAGGAGAAGGGAGCACAACCAGCATCAATATGTTAGGACTATGACTGTGAATAATATAGATAAGATTAGAGATTAGTGCTTTTTAATGTAAATTTAATTTGCATTTTTCTTACCATTAGATTCAGCTTGTGAAGTGTGATATATGTGAAGAGATGATAAAAATTACTAGCTTATCATGGCATAAAATCGCCAAACATTCTAACCAAAAATCTGAATTAGAAATGGAGGAAGTAGAAGAAGACAAAGTACCTTCTCGACAAGCAGCTGTCAAGTAAGTTGTCTTTATAAGAATTTTTTTTCTTATCAATAATCTTCAGTTCACAATTAATGAAATTAATGTGGAAAACTTTATTATCAAATTATATTTCAACACCTATACTGAAATGTAACTCCATTCCTGTGCTTAAAACTTTGCACTATTGTGATCTATTGAGCCTTTACTGGAGAGCTTCCTGAAAGAGCACGGGACCTGAATATTGAGGTTTCTACTAGTGGCCAGTTTTGCAGAGTTCTTCATGAAATTTTGGAAATTTGTACATAAATGCTTTTATATATTAATTTGTTCTTATTTTGATTTGGTTGTGCCCATCCTTAGGGTAAAATTATTGTTGAAAACTAAATCAAAGTTTTTAAAAAATATTGTAAAAATTCTAAATGAATGTAAAAAATCTAAAAAAAACTTCTTGTTAGCACTTTTTTTTTTTTTTTAAGTAATAGTGATTTTATTCAGTTTCACTCAACTTTTTGATTTTAATTCCAAAGAATTTTGACTTTTAGTATTAGTAGTGGCAAATGAGATAAAAGGAAGCAAGCTAGCTAGAGCATCAGTAAAAAAAAAAATAAATAAAAACAAATAAACTATCCACCCTATCTGTTCATCCCTCTTAGTAATTTTTCCTTAAATTTATTCAAACTATCTACTTTCACAATATCAGATGGAAGTTTGTTCAGGTAATTAACTCACTATAGCTGAAAGCACATTTCCACACATCTGTCCTGTAACCATTTTTCCTCAGTTTAAATTTATGTCCCCTTATATGTATTATCTGAGCAAGAATAAGGATACCATCTGGGTTTCCTTACAGTTAACTAGTTTCTGTTTGTTCCAATTTGCAGAACTGAAGTCTTTCTTTGTAAGAATTTGCTTTTTCTGCCCTTGACTAATCTTCTCCATGTTTGTTTCAACAGATTCACATCCTTCCTAAAATGAGGCTTACCTGTATGCAGTACTCAAGATGTGCCTTAATTATTGCCTTATACAGGGAGGCGCAGGCGCCTTCGTAGCCAGGTGGGAAGGAGCAGCAGTGCGTAGCACACGCTTCTTGATTCTAGATTCCATTCAGAAGAGGGAAATTAGGTTAATTAATGACTCATCTCTAACAGAGTGGCACCTCTGCAGCCAGGTGGGCAGGAGCAGCAGCAGTGCATAGCACACGCTTCTTAATTAGACCGGGGTTCGAGCCCATGACCACCAAATACGGAGGATGCAGAAAGGTCAGGGAATGACCACTGCATATCCTCGGAGCAATATGGCCTTTGTTGTTAATGCTTCCAAAAAAAAAAAAAAAATCTAACAGAGTCTCTCCAGTCGCTGTCTCATGGACGTACTGTTTCTGCTGCATGCCTTTTCTACAGATACTTCCATGGGCACTGTTCTTTTGAATTGGCTTCTATAATTCCCGCTCTCTCTTTCAAAACAGTCTGAACAAGTTCTGCCAACATCCATTTACTGTTCAACTTCAAATTCACAGAACCAACTTTTCATCTTCCTTGTTTATTCATTCAGCTGCTGTTTTCTGGAACAACCTTCCTTCATACGTATTTCCTGAAAATTACAGTCTACAGAAGTTCAAGTCTAATGGCAACAAGTATCTTCTTTCCGCCTTCTCAACCTCCAAGCCAAGCACTGTACTAAGTACTATAGGTTCTAATACCTCTCGTGTTTGGGGTTTTCATAAAAAGGAGAGAAAAAAAATTGCTTTCTGTCTTCTAACTTCTCCACTAATGTACTATTCCCCAATGTTCAGTTATTTATCCAATTTCCTCTTGTATATTAATGACCTGCTTTCACTGACTGGAAATCCTGTCAATAGCTCTGCTGATGACAGCACATTCCACCTTCCAATTTGAGAAACCTTGTTCTGCACAAACAGCTTCAGCTTCTCAAATATCCTCCTCTAAATCCTTAAATGCTGATCTCCAGGTAATTCTTCAATGCAGCAAAAAATCTTAAGAACTTTGATCCCTCTAAAACTTAATCCTGTTGTGTTTCTCACAAAGAAAAGAAAAAGGTCTACTGCTCCTTTGCTCATTCTTGATGACCCAGATTTCTAAACAAGATCCCATATCCCTACTAGGAATTACCCTAACTTGTAATCTCTCTTGGCATAAGCACACCACAAATATTGCTTCCTTGGAATCCAAAAAAACTGGGTTTTCTTTTTGCTGTTGGTATTACTTTTTTTTTTCTAAACAACTACACATTCTGTACAAATCTGCTCTGTCATGAATTATTGTTCCCATATTTAGAGTAATGTCACAAACATCTCTGAAGTGTCTAGACTCCATTCAAAAGAGGGCATTGAGGTTAATTAATGACCTGGCTCATAGACTCCAATTTCTGCTGCTTGCCTTCCTTTTCTTCTGAATTGGTATCTGTAATTCTCTTTTGTTTGCTCTCTTCAAGACCAGTCCAAACATGTACTACAACCAGCCAACATCCATTTACTGTCCAACTCCAAACTTGCATAACCAACTTTTTCTCTTCTAGTTCTGTTTTCTAGAACAACCTTCCTTCCCATATATTTTCTGAAAATTACAATGTATAGAAATTCAATTCCAGTGTCAACAAGTATCTTTTTTCTTCTCAATCTACAACCCATACACAGTACTATAGGTTGTAATGCCTTTTGTTTTGGGAGTTTTCATTAAAAAAAAAGAAGGAACATGCAACTGTACACTAATATAAATAAATAAAACAACACATACACTAGTTTTCAACATGTTAGCATCGTCCAATTTGAACAATGAGGTATGTAATAAAATATTTATGTTTTTCATCAACAGTGTAGTATTGAAAAATGAGAGAAAAACATCTGGAGCAAGTTTTGTGATTAATAACTTCTGTGAATGGTGACTTAATTTATGCCCATAATAAATAGTTTTAATTCACACAGCCAAGGTAAAATTTCACTACTGCTTAATATCTAAGTTTGCATATGATAAAAGTTTGGTAGGCTGGTTAAATGACAGTAATCAGAGTGAGCTACTGCAACAAGATCTAGGAAAATTGGGTCGATGGGTTGAGAAATGGCATTTGAAGTTTAACAATTATGCAAGGTACTGCATATGGGTACTTATCAGAGTAACTTATCAAATGTGTGGTACTATACTCAGTGTAGTGGAGAATGAAAAAGACCTGGGGGTAATTGTGCATTCAGACATGAAATTCTCTGTATATCATTGACAAAAACCCCATGAAATTTCATGGGGGTTTGTCAGTGATATACAGATGTTGTTGTTGTTATTTGGTTTTTAGGAGCATTAGCAAACAAGGCCATATTGCTCCAGGGATATGCGGTGGTCATTCCCTGACCTTTCTGCATCCTCCGTATTTGGTGGTCACGGGCTCGAACCCCGTTCTAATCAAGAAGCATGTGCTACGCACTGCCGCTCCTGCCCCCCTGGCTACCGAGGTGCCTGTGATATACAGAAATGTTGCTAGCAGATATAACGATCTGATTATCCCTGTGTACAAATCCATGGTTAGGCTGCATCCTGAGTATTGTATACAGATCTGGAGACCTCACTTTAGGAAGGATGTACACCTGCTGGAGTGGATGCAGAGAATGGGGATAAGGTAAGATAAGGTTTCTAGATAAGAGTACCCTTTTGTTCCCTTCGCCATTCTGGTAAAGCACCAGATTGGTGAAGGGAACAAAAGGGTACTCTTATCTAGAAAGGCTTCGGTTCTGCAAATTGCAATGTCTGGAGACTAAGCACCTGCAGTGTGATCTGACCGAGGTGCTTAAGGCCTTGGATGGATTGAGTAAGAATGACATTAACTGAACATTAATGGCTAAACATGAGGGGCATAAATTCAAGTTGAGAAGGATGATTGCAGGATTGATGTGCAGAAGTTTGCTTTCAACCAGTGGGTGTTTGATTGTTGGAACATGCTTCCATCCACTTCTACAGCAACTAATGGAAGTGTGTAGTTTTTCTTTTTTTTTTGGTATTGTATTGTGTACAGACCTGATGCTATATAAGCTTGCTTTCTTGCATCATTTTCTGCTACTACTACTACATTAACTATGTGTTGACAAACACTTGCATCATGGAGTTTTTTAATCCATTTGGAAGGGGAACCACCTGACTTTACGATTCATTTTCTTCCAATTTGATAGAAGGAAAACTGGAAATTTTTGTCAAGCAACCTTCACCAGTGGCTGACTAATTCAGCCATAATGAGAAGAAAGTCCAAAATGTTTCTGTGCTCCCCAGTCTAAATTAACTCAATCTTGTAATTTTTGAATTCAGTGCATAAAGGTCATGGCATCAGTGAAGGGGTTAATCAAACATATATTTTTCCAGCTGTACTCACACAAGAGACAGCATGGAAAGTGCATGATGCTCTTTCTTTTGTAAAAATCTTTTGACACTCATTCTTATAGGGTTTACCTTGAGCATGAATATGAAGTGAATATTTTATTTTAAAATTTATTTTACAGTAAGATTTTCTCCCTCCTAACACATTTAATTTTGCTGAGGTGGCCTGACGAGTATGCATAGAAATGATAAGAAAATAAACAAGACTAAAATAAAATGCCTTAAAAGGAAGACATTACGAATAGCAGTAACATAAATATGGGAGTTTTATTACTATATTTATAAAAGAAGATCGATGACTGATTCAATTAAAGAATCCGTAGCAGTACAGTAACTTGTGTTTAATTATAGCTCATGAATAGTGATAAATCAAAACATTCCTTGTTGAAATTAACTGAAGTGTGTGAGCAATTTATACAGTAAGGAAAGTGTCTTAAAGTGTTCAATCTGTCCCCATTTAGAGCTGGAATTGGATTTGTTTTATCATGATCAGTTATTTTTGATAGGAATTTTCCACATTCTCGTTTGATAATCTAAAATATGAAGATTTTTAATTTTTTTTTTTTTTTAAACAGAGCAAGAAAATTGGTAAAGAACCTTGTTAAAAGACATGGTCTCAATGCAGAAGAAAAATCTGAGGGGACATTTAGTGATTCAAAATATAGTACATCAGATGACGAATCTGACTCTGAACCAGTTTCTAATAATCGTGATAAATGCCTCAAAAAGTACAAAGATTATTATCAGCCTCCAACTCTCAGGAAAGTTACAAGAGAAATGTCTAGCCATTGGGATGATGAATTTGCTCAGCATGGGAAGATAGCATGTTCAACTGAGGTAAATTAATATATGTTCATACTTCCATTAAAAATTAGCATATTAATTGATGTTGTTATGAAAATCATTTCATTGATAATAATTTAATTTTATTAGAATATTAGAATAATCAGGCAACTTATTTTTAATTCTAATTGGTAATTGAGTGCTGAAATAAAAAATCAATACAATATAAATAAACCTGTGAGTGAATAAACTTAATCAAATTGTAACCAAGTTCCGTTCAAAAAATCTCCAGACTGCTACAATATAGTGACAGTGAGCATACTTACGGGATGAGCAACTTAATCCCTTTTGATAGTGTCTTTTGAGACAATACACTTAGCCCAGTGATTTTTCCCACTCTTCAAAGCACTTCTGGAAAGTCAATTTTGAAAATTTCTGCAAGATGAGCTGTTGTATTATTACTCTTAGAACAGTCATATTATTGTTTTTAAATCATCAAAATGACGTCCTTTCGGGGATTTCTTCAGTCAACAAAATTTTCTTTTGTTGACTGAATTTTTTAGGCAGCAAAAAAAATATCATATGCAGCCAATCTGATGTTATCTGGAGTTGCTGGACTTAAGCAATTCCATGTTTGATCAGAAACACTATACAAGTAGTGATGAATGTGATAATGCATTATTATGGTGAAGCAACCAGTCTTTGGATTCCACTTTTCTAATATTTTTATTAAAATAACATCACAAAGACATCTCAGAAGCCTTTGAAGAGCTCTTTATTATTATTAATTTTTTTCCCCCTGGAACATATTATTGGTGGACAATACCCTGACAGTTAAAAATTGCTAGCAACATGGTAGCTTCATTTTTCTGCATATGTACCATGCTTTTTTGGGTTGGGGAAAGAAGGCATATACTGGGATGATTGCTGTTTGATTGCCGATGATATTCCAATTCACATTTTCTAATTCCTTTTCAAACTCTAATATCCTGTCTTCACCGATAAGCGATCTTACGTTGTAACAGGCCAAGTTCAGTTTCCGTGCACGGCAGTTGGTCGTACCCAGAGATTCTTAGCACCCTCTGCTTCCACTCTGATCCTTTCGCTGCCATAAGAGATGGGGAGAAGTGAAAGCAGCTGGGGACTGAGGGCCATTTGTTTCATTGTGCTGTCATGTGCTGGAGGGTTTGGTCTTTTCTTCTTCATGCTGACAAGGCGCCTTGAAGAGAACCACTCTACATGTTCGTTGCCACCTAAGTGACGTAACAGGGCTTACCATCGAGAAGGTGTGCATGACTGGATTTTAGGGAGGCAGGCCAACCGGACTTCTCCTAAATCTTCTGAAATAGAAAGATAATGTGGTCCATCAGTGTTTTAGACTGAGTGTCTGATAACACGCAGAATGCCTGTTCCCCTCTAAGCCCCTATGATATCAAAATTATTTTTGGCATTCAGTTCCTTTGTGACCACATCATAGCATCCAATCAAATTGATCAGACAAGACCTCCCTTTAACAAACCCATGCTGTGTCTTAACTATTACTGCAGTCTTGTCTAGATGATCCTGCAATGCTTCTTTAATCAAGTGATTCCATTATTTCCCTGGAACACAAGTTAAACTAACAGGTCTATAGTTACTTGTCACCTTTTGAACCCCCTTTGTGAATTGGTGATACATTTGCACACCTCCAGTCCATGGGGACCTCCCATGAGTCCAAGGAAGCATTCATAATTATGGCGAAGGGTTTGCTTACTTCCTTTGCTGCCTCCTTTAATATAACTGAATAGATCCTGTCCACCCCAGGTGCCTTCCTTATGTTTAACTTCAACAATTTCTCCTCCTCTTTGCTCTCAGTTATTACAAAATCACTTAGCTCCCTGTTAGCGTTTGATAAACTTCTGGCACTCCCCTCATTGAATAACTCCTCATGTGTGAATGTAGATGCAAAATACTCATTCAGTTTATCAGCTACCTGAGCATGACCATCAATAGTCAACCCATCTATGTTAAGTGGTCCCATCTGATTGATCTCTTTCCTGCTTGAGTTTACATAAGTAAAGAAGTCTTTGTTGTTTTTCTTTGCATCCTTTGCCAAAGATTTCTCGTAATCTTCCTTTTCCTGCCTAACCTCCTTTGTGACTTGATTACAGACTAGTTTATACCTCCCATAGGCTTCTGTGTCACCTGATACTTTATATGCATCCCATACATTTTCTTCTCTGCCACGAGCCTCATTAATTCATCTGACATCCATTTAGGCCTAAACCTTGAACAGTATTTCTTAGTTGGAATGAAAAGCCTAGTAGCCTCCAAAATGAAGTCCCTGAAGGCTTCCCATAAGCCATACCTTCCAAAGAATGAGTGCTACTTTTATAATAAATAGGAACTAGGAACTTGCAAGCAATGCCACTTCAAAGGCACTTCATGTGAACTCCAAAAACTTTTGTGTTTCAGTTGTTGACTACTACCCAGCAAAATATCAGTGGAAGTCCCTATACAACCCAAACTAGAATGAAAATAATGAACAGAACTTATAATTATTAATGTCATGGCCACTGTCTGCTATAGGTTAAATAAACAAGCACAAGTGACAAAAGGCAAATTTTAAACATTGGCCTAACCAGTTGATAGGTCTAAACCAAATGCAGATTATGTAAATTTATACTGAATTAAATCATAATAAACTGATTTGACATAAATAACTAATACTTAATTAATACTTTTACAGACATTATACCATGTCTGTAATTAATTCTTGGTATGATGCAGATTATGATGTAAGTTGTCTTTGTGCTAATCTAAACAACCTCAACTTTGTATGTGAGTGCTTTTAAATATTTCTTTACACAAAAAAATTAAATTATATTGCTTCAGCAGGTTCTTGTTAACTTTGACTGAAATTTTTTAGAAATTTTAAACTTTTTTTTGTGAGCAAAACTTATATTAAAAGGTTGTAGATGGTGTTGTTAATTCTAATTTCATGAAATGTGGTTTTATTAATAGGGATGTGGAAAAGAATTTTCAACAAAGTTAGGAATGGTTTACCACTTTCAGCATTCTCATTCAGATGATCTCTTTTGGCGGTGTCGGTTATGCAATACACTTTTCAAAAGAAGTGGAAAAAAACTTAAATATCATATGTTAAGATGTCATTTTGTAAGTTCTTAAATGTTATATTCTAATTAAATGCTATATGTAGGTCTTTGATTTGAGTAATTAATACTTTTAAATATTCATAAACATTCATAAAAATTCTAGTTAAAAGAATGGTTATAATATACACATTGTATATTATGTTATTTTTTCATTTTGGAACATCATTTAATTAAAATATTGTTTCTCTTACATATATGAGAAACAGTATTTTAATTACAGTGATGTTTTAAAATAATTGCACTCCCCCCCACATAGCAATTAATATCATATGCTAAAAAAGAAAATTTGTTTGAAACAACAAAATGAATGAATGAAAGAGTCACTCTCAGCTACTTGTGGGTTGTTTATTATAGCAGTAGAAAACTGAGATTGATATTGCAAAACCTATATCCACATTCAGATACCCATGCCAAAAAAATAAACTGCAAGGTATAAATAATTACCCAAATATGATGTTTTGAGAATCCCACGACTGGTGAACTTCTTCGGAGTTGAACACATGAACAGTTTTTAAATTCACATATATTACTTAACATTAATGATGATACACAAAGATATTTCTGTGATTGCCAAGTACAAAGCTAAGCGCAATCTTCATCACAAAAGGTTGAATGTAAACTGCTTGGCTTTACACAATTCAACATAGCGTGTCCGTTCCAGACATCATGGTGGACCTCCAAGTGATGCAGCTGGGCTTCCAGATTATCATCACTGGGATCTAACGACGCCCATATCTTGGTTCCAGGGTTACATCTTTGGAATCCAGCGTGTGCAGCCGTGCGCCGCGACCCGTGGAAACTCGGAAAGGGGGATCCTGGTGGTTGAGGGGCCTATCCTTTATACACCACTTTGGCCCCCTGCTTCGACAAGACGGGTTGTCCCGGAACGGCCCGACTGGGATCAATCGGCAGGTGGTTCTTACTGCTAGGGTCAACTGCGTTACAATAAGTCTCCCTCCCTTTGGTCCTGGGATAGGATCAAGGCTTATTGGAAACGTGGGTATGGTGCTCCTAAGCGAACTTGGTGTCCCAATCGTGTACGCAGTACCTGCTAGTTTACGTGTGGGCGTCCCCTCATAGGGCTCCATGATGGGTGAGGTACTTAGGGCATTGGAAATTTTTATCTTACTCTTATGAGTATTATAAATTCAAATTCTTCTGGTGCCATAACAAGGCCCCTACCTAATCGAGATGATAGCACAGATAACACATCCGTTAAAAGAGCCAGAACTGAGGACACCACCACCATCGGTGACGCCACTCTTACTCATTCTCCATTCCACCGGAGAGCAGTCAATCAGAAAGATGTCACCATTCTTTATCCAGAAAGGATTAAAAGGGTTGGCAGGTTCACCAAAATCCATTAAATGACTGCATTCTGGTGACCTTTTGGTTGAAGCTTCCAGCACAAGACAAGCAGCAAGATTCTTGAACTCTACATCCATAGGGGGAATACCTATCACTGTAAACCCCCCCCCCCACAAAACTCTGAATTCTTCACGAGGTGTTATATCAGAGTGGGACCTTCTTCATGTTTCTGAAGAAGAGATCTGCTCTGAATTAAAAGACCAAGAAGTGACTGCTGTGAAGAGAATATCGATACGAAAGGATTTACTTTACGTTGGTTGTTACTTTACATGAGGAAGGATGTTCTTCCCGTCATATTGCTTATAGAATGTCTTGTAATCAGTCGACAGTGAGCAAATTTCTTTCCAAACTCAAGAATACTGGTTCTGCTGATAGGAAAAAAGGAACTGGACGCAAATGAGTCTCTACGCCAAAACAGGATCGTGTTTTGAAGTTCTTGTGCCTTAAAAACCATAAAGCTTCTTCTTCTGAGCTGAAAAGAGAATGGGAAGAACATACAGGAGTCGTAGCAAGTGCAGTAACAGTCAGAAAATGCCTTTTCAAAAATGGACTTGTAGCCCATTGTCCTAAGAAGAAGCCCCTCCTCACACAAAAAATGAAAAAGGCCCGATTAATTTGGAGTAAGGAGCTTGTCAAATGGACCCCTGAGCAGTGGAAGTCAGTTATTTTCTCAGATGAGAAGAAATTCAACCTGCATGGCTCTGATGGGAGACAAATGATTCGCCTTCGATTTGGTGAAGAATACCATCCAGACTGTATGGTGTCTACAGTGAAATTTCTTACCAGACAAATGATATGGGGGTGCATTTCTTTTCACCTGCAGTTTATAAAAGGTTCTGTAAATGAAAGTGGATACCTGGCTATATTGAAAGGCAAATTTCTGCCAACCATTAGAGACTATTTCAACCTGCCAAGTAACTGCATCTTTCACAATGACTCTGCTCCTTGTCATCAGGCGAAAAGTGTAAGTAGGCATTTTTGTAGCTACTTTAGCTTCATTTCTGCATTAGAGGTTCGACGGTAATGTATTTACCTTTGTTACAGGCGAAAATATGGTTGGAAGAATGGTCCATTACAACTCTTAGCTGGTCAGGAAACAACCTGGCCGGACCTGGATTCTATAGAGAATTGTAGGCATCGTGTGGAATCTGCATTTGCCAGAAAGAAACCAAAGACCTTTTTTGAACTTCAGGAAGCCATAATTCATGTTTGGAACCACGAACCATCTGTTGTTTATCTTCAGAAATTGATCTTGTTAGTGCCTTGACGGTGTGCTGCTGTTATCAGGACCAGAGGTGGTTCAATTAAATATTAGTTTGCACCTGGTGAACGTTTCATTTTGTTTTCCATTTAAAATGATAAACTGAAGCAAACTGAGGGCTTCTGATAACATTTCAGCCATAATTGACATGTTTACCAAAACTGTTGTATAAAGGTTGCAAATGCTCATTTTGGAATATTTTGAGAGCACATGTCAAATATTACTTAACTTTGCCTTAACTATTAATAAATATCTTTTGTTTATATTTCTGTTTGTGATGCTAGTCATTAATGTAACATACCATCACAAAAAAAGGGTTAGAAATGTGAAATTCCTAGGTTATGCACTTTCTTTGAACACCAGTGTAGGTACAAATTAATGTGACTTTTGCTGATGAACTTCTTGAATGAGTCTCCACATCAGGTGAGTATACCATAATTATGAGAGCATCCTTGGATTCGGGGGAAGTCCCCACGGACTGGAGATGTGCCAATGTATCCCCAATTCACAAAGGGGGATCAAAAGGTGGCACGAGTAATTACAGACCAGTTAGTTTAACTTCTGTTTCAGGTAAAATAATGGAGTCACTGGTTAAAGATGCATTGCAGGATCATGTAGACAAATCTGCAGCAATAATTCAGACACAACATGAGTTTGTTAAGGGAAAGTTTTGTCTGACAAATTTGATTGGATACTATGATGTGGTTACAAAGGAACTGGATGCAAAAAATAATTTTATATTTTGATACTTGGATTTCAGAAAAGCTTTTGACACTGTTGCACATGGAAGACTATTGTACAAATTGGAGCAGAATGGTATTAAGGGTAAGTTGCTACAATGGATAAAAGGGTGGTTGAGTGGCAGAAGACAGAGGGTGATAATCAATGGGCGCTGCTCTTCGTGGACTAATGTTATTAGTGGAGTTTCACAGGGTTTGGTGCTGAGCCCAGTGTTGAGTTGCTGACTGTAATAAACCATAATGGAGTGAAAATTTTAATAATGTTATATTAATAAAATTAAAAATTAATAATTGGAATTTATTTACTAATTGTCTATCATTTAATACTTCCACCCAATACCGATCGTGTGCGAAAAGAAAAAATTTGTTTTCTGCTTTTTAGTGTACGATTATTGAAATACAAGGTATATTTTTGAAAAACTTTTTTTATTATTTTTTATTTTCTTATCTTTAAGTTATGTAAACCTATTTAAAAATTTCCATGGTTTTTGTTATCGTTTAATGACCAAAAATGCACATTCTGCTTTGAAAAATTACCATAGTGTTTTTTAAAAATAATTTTAGCCACTATGCATTCTGAAATATGCACTTGTACATTTCAGCCTGATGACAAAAGATGCAAGGAGCCAATAACCCGTGAGTGTATTTTATTGTTTCTCGAAAATTCAGAATAGTAATAGCATTGATATTTTTAACTTTTTTCGTAAATATTTAGTGCACTGTTGTTGTTGTTATTTGGTTTTTAGGAGCATTAGCAACTAAGGCCATATTGCTCCGGGATATGCGGTGGTCATTCACTGACCTTTCCGCATCTTCCATATTTGGTGGTGACGGGCTCGAACCCCGGTCTAATCAAGAAGCGTGTGCTACGCACTGCTGCTCCTTCCCACCTGGCTATGGAGGCGCGATTAGTGCACTGTAAACACACACACACGGTGTTTCATAAAGTGTGGGACATATTTTTAGGATCAATTCAAGACCTGAAAACAGTGAAAAAACTTTATATAAAAGTGTCCGATTCTAATTAGTGCAGAACTGTGGCTGTTTAAATTTTAAAAGAAGATTGTGGAATTTACAATGGTAAAATATAATGAAATACTAAATAAGAATAAGAATAATAGAGCAAGCTTATCTGCAAAAAGATCTAAACCTCCCAAGCACTTCCTAATTCATTTCACAAATATACGTGGTCTCAATTCTAATCTCAACGATGTCCATTTCCACTTGCAGTCTGCCAAACTCCATGTACTTTTTCTGAGAGAATCTCAGTTATTAGTTGATTCAACTACTGCTCATCTCAGATGCCCAAATTATTTGCTGTATGATTCCTTTCGCCTCAAAGGTGGTACTTGTGCATATGTCCGTTCTGATATTCCCTGTCAGAGACTTGGCAATTTGGAATCTCCTCTTTTTGATCTTCTCTGGCTTAAAATCTCCTCTTTTTGATCTTCTCTGGCTTAAAATCTCCTCTTTTTGATCTTCTCTGGCTTAAAATCTCTCTTCCTCATTGTGTCAAATTCATCTGTTGTCTCTACCATTCTCCCAACTCCACTAATCACTTGGAGCTCTTTGACTTCCTCTCTTTGCAACTTGACTTTCTCCAGTCCAACTTTCCTAACAGTGAAGTAATTTTCCTTGGTGATTTTAATGTTCACAACTCGAGCTGGCTTCCATTTTCTAGTCACACCGACCCAGCAGGTTGAGATGCTGAGGCTTTTGCAATTACTAATGACCTAGCACAGATTGTTCAGTTACCTACAAGAATACCGGACAATCCTAATCATACAGCCAATACGCTTGATCTTTTCCTCACAAACAACCCTTCTAAGTACACGGTCGAAGTGAGAGGTCCTTTAGGCACTTCAGATCACAATTTGGTGATTGTCTCTTCTCCAATGGAACCTTTATCTCGTGGCTATTCCCAACCTCATGTTGTTTGGCATTACAACAATGCAAAATGGGATGATCTGCGAGACTTCTTTTCTTCTTTTCCTTGGTCGGATTACTGTTTCAAAATTTCTGATGTCATTGTTTGCTCAGATCGTGTCAGTGAAATTATTCTTGCAGGAATGGAACCCTTTATCCCACACTCCACTTTAAAATCTCGTCCTTTATCTAAACCTTGGTTTTCCAATAAATGTGCTAAGGCTGTTCAAGAGAAGAATACTGCATATCGTAATTGGCTTGTTTCTAATTCTTCAGTGTCATTTTCTGCCTACACCAAAGCTCGCAACAATTGTAAAGCAGTTATTAATCAGTCCAAACTAGAGTTTGAACAGGCTAAGAGTAGAAAACTTGCTTCTTGCTCTAATGGTAGCCGAGCATTCTGGTCTCTTGCCAAAGCTATTGGCCGCATCTTTTGCCCATCTCTGCCCCCACCTCTGTCCAAACCAGATGGTTCTGTTGTCACTTCAGCCAAGGATAAAGCTGACCTGCTTGCATCCCATTTTTCTTCCAGCTCATGTATTAATGATCTTGGTAAAACACCTCCCACCATTCCCAACACACTCCATTCAGTGCCTCCTGTGATCTTTCGTCAAAAGGGTATCAGAAGGATTTTGATGAATCTTGATGCTAAGAAAGCTCCTGGTCCTGTTGGTATTTCTCCACTTGTTCTCAAAACCTGTGCTCCAGAACTTACTCCTATTCTTTGCCGCCTTTTTTCACTTTCTTATTCCAAAGGTGTTTTTCCTTCTGCTTGGAAATTCGCTCATATCCAGCCAGTTCCTAAAAAGGGTGACAAATACCTCCCATCCAATTATCGTCCCATTGCAATTGCTTCTACTCTTTCTAAAGTAATGGAGAAATCAATTAACCGCTAACTCTTAAACTACCTAGAAACCTTCCGTCTGATCAACGATCACCAGTATGGATTCCGTCAATGTCGATCCACTGGTGATATTCTTGCTTATGTTACCCATTTATGGACTAATTCAATGGAAAGGTTCGGTGAAACACAAGTAGTTGCTCTTGACATCTCAAAGGCTTTCGATCGTGTTTGGCATAAAGGCCTTCTAAACAAGCTTCCGTCTTATTTTATGGTTTGCCAACTGTTTTTAGTAATTGTTTATCCAGTTTTCTCTCTGATCACTCACTGAGGGTGATGGTAGATGCTCTCTGTCTTCTAACTTCTCCACTAATGCCAGTGTCCCCCAAGGTTCAGTTCTTTCCCCCCACTCTTTTCCTCTTGTATATTAATGACCTTCTTCCATTGACTGGAAATCCTATCCATAGTTTTGCCAATGATAGCACATTGCATTCCGCTTTCCATTTTGAGAAACCTTGTCCTGCTCAATCAGCTTCAACTTCTCGAAAATCTGCTACCAATTCCTTAAATGCCGATCTTCAGGTAATTCTCCAGTGGGGCAAAGACAACTTAGTTGATTTCAACCCTTCTAAAACTCAGTCTTGTCTTATATCTCACAAAAAGGATTCTTCTGCTGCTATGTTTATCTTTAGTGAAACTCCGATTTCTAGGCAAAATGATATATCTCTTTTTGGGATTACCCTGACTTCTAATCTTTCTTGGCACAAGCACATTACAAATATTGCTTCCTCTGCATCTAAAAAACTTGGTTTTCTCTTTCGCTCTCGGCGTTACTTTTCTTCCAAACAGCTGTTCACTCTATAAATCACAAATCCGCCCTGCCATGGAATATTGTTCCCACATCTGGGGTGGTGCCCCCAAAACCTCTCTCAGGCTTCTTGATTCCATTCAGAAGAGGGCAATTAGGTTAATTAATGATTCATCTCTAACAGAGTCTCTCCACTCGCTTTCTCATAGACGTACTATTTCTGCTGCATGCCTCTTCTACAGATACTTCCATGGGCACTGTTCTTCTGAATTGGCTTCTATAATTCCTGCTCTCTCTTTCAAAACAGTCCAAACACATGCCGCCACCAGCCAACATCCATTTACTGTCCAACTTCAAACCCACAGAACCAACTTTTCATCTTCCTCATTTATTCATTCAACTGCCGTTTTCTGGAACAACCTTCCTTCATATGTATTTCCTGAAAATTACAATCTACAGACGTTCAAGTCCAATGTCAACAAATATCTTCTTTCGTCTTCTCAACCTCCAACCCAAGCACGGTACTAAGTACTATAGGTTCTAATATCTCTCGTGTTTGGGTTTCACATTTAAAAAAAAAAAAAAAAAAAAAAAAAGGCAACATATACCTAATAAAATGTTTATTCATATTAGGTATATGTTTGGTTATTATTATACTTAATATTTTTTACTCTTGTAAAATTTTTACCATGAAACAGCCACAGCTCCATAACTGTTTAGAATCAGACAATGTTTACACAAACTTTTTTTCATTGTTTTCAAGTCCTAAATTGAAGCTAAATATATGTATATGCATATATACACATTGATAGAATGCTAATAAATAACTTAAGATTTTATATAGGCATGTATATGTAGGTTGAATACAGAATGGATTATATGGAATATAATGGATTATATGTGCCCTGTTCTAAAAGTTCTGTGTATATAGGAGAGAGAGAGGGAGAGAGAGAGAGGGAGAGAGAGAGAGAGAGAGAGGGAGGGAGAGAGAGAGAGAGAGAGAGAGAGAGAGAGAATTTAAGCAAGTCAGGAAGGATCATTACAAAGAGATATGGTACTTTGACTAAGTCCACATTGCAACAATGATAAGGGTGCAGCATTATAGATAGGTAAAAAATATGAATTGTTTAACATGTAGCGAAACAGTGTACCTGTGCCCTGTTATCAGAGTTTTACCTTAAAAAGTGTGTGTGCGTGTGTACACTGTTTTACTATTAATGTCCAGACACCTGCATATGTACAAATAATTTTTATTTACAGGAAAAACTAACTAAATAACATGTGCTAAAACCTTTAGCCTCTATGACCATCTGTAGTCTGTCTGTATCTCTGTTCCAACCTAGGGTTGGGTCAGGTGAATCAAAGCCTTCCATCCTTTTCTGTCTTCCCAAATCTTATCTTCTGTCATTCTTTCCCAGTCAATTCCCTTCATTTCCACATCTTCCCTAATCTGATCTCTCCATCTTTTCCAGGGTCTTTCCTCTCGACCTCTTCTTGTCCATTTTCATCTCAAACATTCTGCTTGGTATTCTGTTTGAGTTCGTTCTCTAATCCCTATGGAAATTGTATACTGTACCATGTATATGTACATGGTACAGTTCAAAAAGTTCCCTAACTAAGCCTAGATTGCACTATACATCTTGCCGGATAGTGCTTTCTAAAGTTTTCCAGACATTCGGTTTTTCAGAGTATACAAACAGTTAAGTCTTCCAACATGATCATCATCTGCCAGCCTTCCTTTTTCCTTTCTGAATCTGCAATGCCATTCAAACTCAGTGGTGTTGAGATGGAGAATCCTCTCTGTAAACTTAACACATTTACAGAGGCTTTTTCCAGCAATTCAGAAGCAGATTTCCTAAGAGTCAACAAAATTTGAAGTTTCCACAATGTTCCATATATGAAATTTTCCGTGGTGAGAAGCTATGATTAAACAAATGCATATAGAAAAAAAATATATCAATATATGTGTAGATGCAGGTCAAAATTTGCAATTTGACAACAGTAGCTAGCACTTTGTTTATTAACTGCAGTGTTGTGTAGCCAGTCTGGACACTTTCGTCATGTATTATATCCTTGTGCAACTGACAGTAATGACAGTACACTACTGCAACATGATCTAGAAAAGTCGAGCAGATAGGCTGAGAGGTGGCAACTGAAGTTTAACATTGACAAATGCAAAGTTCTGCATATGGGTAGAAGTAACCCCAGAGAAACGTACCTACTGTGTGTGTGGTACTACACTCAGGATAGTGGAGAATGAAAAGGACTTGGGGGTCATTGTGCAGCCAGATATGAAGTTTTCTGAGCAGTGCAGAGAGGCTGCAAGAGTAGTTCATGGTATGTTGTCAGTGATATACAGGAATTTTGCTAGCAGGGATAAGGAGGTGATTGTCCTTTTGTATAAGGCAGTGGTTAGGCCACACCTTGAGTACTGCATACAGGTCTGGAGGCCTCATTTTAGAAAGGATGTAGAGCTGCTGGAAGAGAAGGGCAACAAGATTGGTGAATGGAACAAAGGGTTGCTGTTACCAAGAAAGGCTTAAGTTCTGCAAATTGTAGCATCTGGAGACTAGGCACCTGCAAGGTGATCTGAATGAGGTGGATAAGGCCTTGAATGGTTTGAGCAAGCTCAGTGCTGATGGAATTCTTCCTCTTGCTCAGATTACTCACTTGAAGGGACATAAATTCAAATTGAGGAAAGACAACTGAAGAAAAAATGTGTAGAAATTTGATTTTAGCCAGCGGCTGGTTGATAGTTGGAACAAACTTCCATCTGTTGTAGTGGAGGTCGACAATTAAATAAGTTCAAGGTAGAACTAGACGAGCATTTGGAGTGGATGAATGGGTGAAATGGGAAGGTGTTTTTTTTTTTTTTTTTTCTTTTGGTGCCTGATGCTATTTTAGGGGGTATTATAACTGAGTGGAATCTCATAAACCCTTCAGAAGAAGAGTTTTCAAATTAATTACAAGACTAGGGAATTGTGCATGTGAAACACATATACAGTACACCGGTGTTCAAAGAAAGCACATCACCCCTTAAAATTGTAATTGTTGTCCGAATAACATAAGTATATGGCAATATTTCTTACAAATTGCATCAGATAAGATTGACACGCATAGATGATGACGAATTATTGCACCACCTGTTACTTTCAGCTATATAAGCGCACTCTGCAAGAGTTGCAGTCATTCCTTGCTTGTGTCGGGATGGTGAGTTATGTGCAGTTGATGCCACGAAGAAAGAGTGCTATTGTTGCTTTACATGAGAAAGGATGTTATTCCTGTCATGTTGCTTATAGAGTAACAACTGAGTGTTTTGTGATCAGTCGACAGTGAGTAGATTTCTTTCCAAACTCAAGAATACTGGTTCTGCTGACTGATAGGAAAAAAAGGAATCGGATGAAAACGAGTCTCTACGCCAAAACAGGATCATGTTTTGAAGCTCTTGTGCCTTGAAAACTGCAAAGCTTCTTCGTCTGAGCTGAAAAGAGAATGGGAAAAACTTACAGGAGTGGTAGCAAGTGCAGTAACAGTCAGAAGATGCCTCTTCAAAAATGGACTTGTAGCCCATCATCCTAAGAAGAAGAAGCAGCTTCTCTTCACACAAAAAATTAAAAAGGCCCAATTAATTTGGTGTAAGGAGCATGTCAAATGGACCCCTGAGCAGTGGACGTCAGTTATTTTCTCAGATGAGAAGAAATTCAACCTGCATGGCTCTGATGGGAGACAAATGATTCACTGTAGATGTGATGAAGAATACCATCCAGACTGTATTGTGTCTACAGTGAAATTCCTTACCAGCGAAATGATATGGGGGGTGCATTTCTTTTCACCTGCAGTTTATAAAAGGTTCCGTAAATGCCAAAGGATACCTGGCTATATTGGAAGGCAAATTGCTGCTAAACATTAGAGACCATTTCAACCTGCCAAGTAACTGCATCTTTCACAATGACTCTGCTCCTTGTCATCAGGCAAAAAGTGTAAATAGTCACACTTTTACAGTCTTTTACGGAGACTGTAAAAATGTAAGGACAGTCTCTAAAAAATAAGATTCAACTGGTTAGAGCTGAACAAAACATCAAGTATCAAGAAGCCAAAATATTGGTACAATAACACCAACCTACTTTCTGTCAAGTAATTCAAAAGTCAGCACCAATAATTATTGTTGTGCAAGGAACAACAAACAGAAGTAACATTTCACCCAAACAGATCAACGCCAGACTGGGCTCAGTCACTTTTGGAAAGTATACCCTTACCTAGTAAAATAACTAGACTAAACAAGGCTGTTAAAACACCAATCATTGTTCTAATATAATACTTATCCAAAGTATTCAGAAAGCAACCAAGCCAAATGACAAATGGTTATGAATGCAACTAAGCCAAATGACAGAAAAATGAAGCCTGGAATTACTTTTGCAAGAACCCTAATGATACTATACAAATTGATTTAGCAGGCATGTAAATCAAAGAAAATGCTCACTAAGAAAATCAATTCTTGACCTCTTTGCGAACTGGATTGGACACAGGAAGATCATACTTCCCAGAAAAAACAAATCTGATAGCTATCAGCCACTCAGACTGAGGGCCACACTAAACCTAAGTAATGCCCAGTTTCCTTCAGTAGAAATTGTGTCTCAGCAACCTTGATGAGGTTTGAGGTCTTCTTATCCATTATAACTGAGTTGCCTTTTTGCTTCAAGAAACTAACTTAGCAGCATCTGTTACTACATCACTTAAACATCATGTCATCTGTAGAAAAGGTTGTGTCATATGTGACCAATTTGGTTCCTGGAGGCATTGACATTCTAATTAGCTCCAATGTGAACATACACAACATAATAATCCTGACTGTTAATGCTACAAACAAATCTAGAAGATGTGGCCACTGGAATATCCTTCTGTTTTGCCCTTACCATCGTCTCTTTTTATCTTCCCTTAACCAAGACATCTCTTACAGTGACCTGGAGAAAGTTTTTTTATCTTACCTTCCTCCTCCTCCCTGCTTCATTATGAGAGACTTTAATGTATGTCATCTTTTATGAGATTATAAAATATGTGATAAACGGGGACAAATTTTAGAAAAGTTTCTTGATAAGCTAAGTGTTAAACTTAGCTTATAAATACTGGATTACCCACTTATTTTTACCTGAATACTGGATTACCAAATTATTTTCACCTACCTTCTGAGTCAAGTTCAGCAATCAACCTCTCTATTTACTCATAGCTGATAGATAGTTGACTTTTTTCCACTGTTTTGAAGAGACTATTGGGTCTATTTTTGAACAGACGATTGGTCTGTTTTTGAACAGACCAGTCAAACCACTATCCAATAGTCTGTTATGTAGAGGCAAATTTATTTACCACCCTGTCCTAATCATACAGTCAAGTGGAACTTTGCAAAATCTAATTGGGAAAAATACAGGCAGCTACCAATTCTAGACAAAGTAGTTGCAAAAAATGTATCAATTAATGCTGCTATAACTTATATAACAAATCTAATATTACAGGCCACTGAAATAAACCAAGAATATTTACAAGGCATCGAATATGGCCAGAATCCTGGTGGAATAAAGAATGCAACGCAACCAAGCCAAATGACAGAAAAATAAAGTCTGGAATTACTTTTGCAAGAACTTTAACTGCCACAAATTTAGTGTATTTTAAGAATGCCAGAGCAAATGCCAGATGCATTCAGTGAACAAGCAAAAGAGAGTCATGGAAGCATTTTGCTTCTATAATTACCAGGTCCACTAAAGCATAAGCCATCTGAAAAAATATTCGTAAAATGTATAATAAGTATCCTTTTTTACATCTAACCGTACTGAACATAAATGATGTTTTGTTACCTCAAGACATAACTAGCACTGTCTTTTGCTCAAACCTCTACCATATCCTTGTACTCACCAGCCTTCCAGAAATTAAAGTCTCGTGTTGAAAAGCAGATCCAAAATTTTGGTACTGATCCCATCAATCTTACAATTGTCCCTTCACAATAATCATATTATGGCTTTCTCTTGACAGTTCAAGATCTATTGCTGATGGAGTTCGCTATTCCTCATTAAAACAGCTTACTGAAGAGTCACTTCATTTCTTACTCCTTCTTTTTGAATTTGGAAAGCACCTTTCCTGATACCTGGCAACCATGCACATATCATAGTGTTATTAAAACCTGGAAAAAACTTAATGAATCCATAACACTATTGGCCTGTTGCCCTCAACAGGCCAATAGTTATATAGAAAAAAATAGTAGTAAATTAATAAGAGGAGTTTACCTCAATATAGTACGTGGAACACTTCCGTATGATACCCTCCAGAAATTAAAACGGAAAAAATCGACAACTTACCGGTACATTAAAATAAAATATAAATAATTAAAGTAAAATATAAATAATTAAATAATCAATTTAACACAATTCAAAATCAATTCAAAACAATTAAAATTCAAATTAACGCAATTAAAAGAATCTAACGAAAAAATATAAAAACGATTTTCCTTCCTGAAGCTGACAATGCTTTTCGACCGACTGTCGTGATCACAGGAATGAAAATTACCGAATCAGGCTAAACCTGCAACTTAAATAGTGATTATGTGTCTTCGCGCATGCGCGTAAAGGTCCACGCATCGGAGATCAAATATGGCCACCGAACATTAACAGAATTCTCGTGTAATTTAATTTCAACGGTTTCTGCAATTAATAGTCGCGTATAATTACGTTGAACGTTAAGTATTTTGGCCTCGTTAAATAAAAAAGTATGTTTTTCGTTAATGGCATGAAAGGCTAATTCTGACGCTGCTGAACGAGAAGCACGAACTGAGGCTTCGTGTTGATTTACACGAATATTAAGAGAAAACCGCGTCGAACCCTGATAAGCCGAGTCGCAATCACCGCAAGAAATGTTGTATACTAGATCATTAATTTGTGTTGCGAACGCGGAAAGAACCGAGCGATTGTTCAGTATAGTGTGTAACTTCCGTATAGGCCTAGCTATAATTTTAAATTCGGTATCTTTAAAGAATCTGTTAAGCTGTTTGTGCCACTGTTCAACATATGGGACAGAAATAAAGTATTTTTTGATATTACTATTGCTGATTGGTGCAGTATTTTGTATCCTATCCTTAGCTTGTACCCTAATTCGATTTATTGTGTTAATGGGATAACCCCTGTTCAAGAATCTGCTAGTTAATATTTGTATTTCTGAGTCCAAAGCAGAATCCGTCGTTGAATATTTATAGGCATTTAGAAATTGATTAAAGATAACCGATCTTTTGTAGGTGAACGGGTGGTAGCTATTATAATGTAGAAGCATACCGGTGTTTGTGGGTTTCCGATAGATGCTAAATTGTATTTTGTTCGAGTCCCGGGTAAGCGTGAAATTTAGAAAGTTTAATGACTTAGTATCCGTATCTTCCCTTTCCAATGTAAATTTGAGTCTAGTAAGTTGTCGATTTTTTCGTTTTTTCCGTTTTAATTTCTGGAGGGTATCATACGGAAGTGTTCCACGTACTATATTGAGGTAAACTCCTCTTATTAATTTACTAATATTATTATCAACGTAGAACATATTGAGTATTACAGCTCTGATTCATACTATCTAATTAATTTTCAAACTCTTATTGACTATTTCATTCACTTCCTGTCTCTCCAGTAGTATACAATCGATACACACAATTATGGGAGATTTTTTGAATGGCTTGGTACAAAATTACATTAAATCTACACTAAGGTACTCGGCCCAAAGTTACCATATTTCTTTCCTAAAATGTTGCCTTCAAAACAACATCGTTCCGAAGTTTGCCAGGGTGAATTTAAATCAAAAAATTTCAGGCATAAAACAACTATCACTGACGACATCACGTAATATTGTTAAGCTTGCCTTAAAATCTCGATATTCGGATAAACAAAAATACCTTTCCCAGGTTAGGAAGCTTCGCGATAAATTAAAAAATTATCTACATCCGAACGATTGGTCTGTATTGAAGACCTCCATAGATTTGCGACGGGAAGCACAAGCCTCAGAAATAAAAAACAGACACGTTAATAAGTTGCAAACATTATCGAATAGTTCAAGACACGTTCATGCGAATTCTAACACATTGTCGCGAGCTTGCGACCAAGTTCACACGAGTTGGGTGACATCCCCCCCCACAGACACATAACGCACTACCACAGAATATGTCGGCTAGTTCACGAACACCCCCTCACCCAGTATCCAACGAACCGACATATCAACAGGTTACAAATCTTTCCTCGTGTACACTATCGCAGGACCAGATTTCACTTTTATCCAAAGGATTAAATTATAATTTACCACCTCGAAAGCTGCCAAAAAAACAATGCGTAATTGATATTGAATTTGGACTTCGTAGTGTTCCACAAAAAGATGTATTTATTCAACAAGTTAACCAAGTAGTGAATAACATAAAAGAAACGCGACTTCCTAAATTGAATACACATGACAGTTCAGCTTTACGAGAACTTCGAGAAAATAAGGACATTATTATACAGAGGGCAGATAAAGGAGATACAGTGGTAATACTAGATAAACATGATTATATTAATAAGTTAGATTCAGTTGTGTCTGATACCTCCACTTATCGTGAAGTGGACCCGACACTGTTTACCAATTTGGTAAATCAATACAATAAAACGTTAACCACATATCGTAAAAACGACTACATTACTATGGTTCAGTTGAAGGAATTGAAGTCCAGAACATACAATATTCCTGCACTTTTTGGTCAGGTAAAATTACACAAGCCTGGATTTCCGATTCGACCTATTGTTTCCTACAGGAACTCGGCATTTTCAGCCTTAGCCACACATGTATATAACATTATAAAACCTTTTAGACAGGTTATACAATTTGCGATTAAGAATTACGATACATTATTTAATAATCTTAAAGACTGTAGACTCGGCGACAATGACAATTTATTCTCATTAGATGTTACCTCATTATATACGAATGTAAACGTTGAATACACATTAGATATTATTTGGGATATGTTAAATAAAAACTCGACACCGATTAATTATACGAAGCTGCCTATTAAGGAACTTTTTCACTTAATTAAACTATTAGTTGAGGCTAACTACACCACCTTTCGAGACAAGGTGTACAAACAAATTTTTGGATTACCAATGGGTTTGAGTCTGAGTGGCTTAATGTCAGAGATCTATCTCTCAACGATTGAGCAGATACATTTGACACCTTTTCGTCCCCGTATCACATACTATGGGAGGTATTTAGACGATGTTCTAGTTATTACCGATAGTAGTACTATCCAAGACATTTTACATTCGTTTAATAATATTCATTCTAGACTCAAATTTACATTGGAAAGGGAAGATACAGATACTAAGTCATTAAACTTTCTAAATTTCACGCTTACCCGGGACTCGAACAAAATACAATTTAGCATCTATCAGAAACCCACAAACACCGGTATGCTTCTACATTATAATAGCTACCACCCGTTCACCTACAAAAGATCGGTTATCTTTAATCAATTTCTAAATGCCTATAAATATTCAACGACGGATTCTGCTTTGGACTCAGAAATACAAATATTAACTAGCAGATTCTTGAACAGGGGTTATCCCATTAACACAATAAATCGAATTAGGGTACAAGCTAAGGATAGGATACAAAATACTGCACCAATCAGCAATAGTAATATCAAAAAATACTTTATTTCTGTCCCATATGTTGAACAGTGGCACAAACAGCTTAACAGATTCTTTAAAGATACCGAATTTAAAATTATAGCTAGGCCTATATGGAAGTTACACACTATACTGAACAATCGCTCGGTTCTTTCCACGTTCGCAACACAAATTAATAATCTAGTATACAACATTTCTTGCGGTGATTGCGACTCGGCTTATCAGGGTTCGACGCGGTTTTCTCTTAATATTCGTGTAAATCAACACGAAGCCTCAGTTCGTGCTTCTCGTTCAGCAGCGTCAGAATTAGCCTTTCATGCCATTAACGAAAAACATACTTTTTTATTTAACGAGGCCAAAATACTTAACGTTCAACGTAATTATACGCGACTATTAATTGCAGAAACCGTTGAAATTAAATTACACGAGAATTCTGTTAATGTTCGGCGGCCATATTTGATCTCCGATGCGTGGACCTTTACGCGCATGCGCGAAGGCACATAATCACTATTTAAGTTGCAGGTTTAGCCTGATTCGGTAATTTTCATTCCTGTGATCACGACAGTCGGTCGAAAAGCATTGTCAGCTTCAGGAAGGAAAATCGTTTTTATATTTTTTCGTTAGATTCTTTTAATTGCGTTAATTTGAATTTTAATTGTTTTGAATTGATTTTGAATTGTGTTAAATTGATTATTTAATTATTTATATTTTACTTTAATTATTTATATTTTATTTTAATGTACCGGTAAGTTGTCGATTTTTTCGTTTTTTCCGTTTTAATTTCTGGAGGGTATCATACGGAAGTGTTCCACGTACTATATTGAGGTAAACTCCTCTTATTAATTTACTAATATTATTATCAACGTAGAACATATTGAGTATTACAGCTCTGATTCATACTATCTAAGAAAAAAATAGTAAACCCTCATCTCATCCAGCCACTGATCAAATACAATCTTATCAATTACGAGTGTGGCTCAATAAAGAATCGCCCTGACCTAGCTGCAAAGGTGCTAGCCTGTTGATTCTTTGCACAGGTTTTAGTCCTTTTCTACATACCCACCGTGCAGATTTACACATTTTCCCCGTCGATGGATGAGGCTACAGATACCATTTTTGTAGAAGTGGTGAGGTTGGTCTTTGAACCATGGCTTTGTTGCAGAAATGAGTGTCTCGTCGTCAGGGAAGTGGTCCCCCGAAGAAATGATTTGAGGGAAGAAAACAAGAAGTCCGATGGTGCAAGATCAGGTGAGTAGGCTGGATGGGGCAGTATTTCATATCCACAAGTGGCCACTTGTGTTGTTTCAATTTCAGAAGTGTGAACTGGGGCATTGTTTTGAAGCATTCTCACACCTTTGGACAGCATTCCACGCCTACATGTTTTGATTTTCTCCCATAATATTGAGGGTAAGTTGGTATAATAGGCACCTGTACTTGTTCTACCTTTTGGCAGGTAATCAGTCATTGTTAAACCTTTCTCATTCCAAAACAGTGTCAGCAAGACCTTTCCTGCTGACGCTTGGACCCTTGCCTTATTGGGGGTGGGAAACCATGATGTAGCCATTCCATGGACTGCTTTCAGGGTCAAAATGGCATATCCAACTTTCATCTTGAGTGATTAGACGAGAGAAAAAGTCTTACTTGTTTTTTGGCACAGGGCTAACAACTCTTGTGATTCTGTTGTCAATCAGCCTTCTGGAAACCAGTCAATAATTGGAGAATCCATCTTGTACTCAATTTCTGTAAATGGAGTTGGTCATGAAGGACTGTTTCAACAGAGCCCACACTTCATCACACGTTCAGCTCTGTAAGAGAAAAACAAATTAAGATACAGAGCTGAAATTTTAGAGCTTTAGTATAGAGATGTGTATGATGCTACACACAAAATATCATGACTGTGATATGTGGAAATAGGTGAGGACGATTCTTTATTGAACCACCCTCGTATCACAATATGGATTTCATACTGGTTGATAACTTTAGACATCTTGCTTCAAACAGAAATCCTGATTTGTAATGCATTGAGATAGACATTGACATTGAGAAAGCATTTGGCATAGCTTGGTGTTATAAAATTCTGCACAATCTATATACATTATATGGAAAGGGGCAGTCTCCCAAAGTTTATGCAGAACTCTCTGAAGGCAGTCTTTCCAGGTCCACATTCAGTCCATCCTTTCTCATAACTTCATCTAAGAAGGTGTACCACCACAGGGCTCAGTTATAAGTGCCATTTTCTTCATTATAAAAATCAACTCAGTAATGCAGACTGTTCCTATATCTGTTTTTATTTATATGCAGATGACTTTAGCCTTGCATATCAAAACATGAGAATGATTGAGAGACAACTTCAAGGCACCCTTAACAGGATTACAATTTGGGCTGCAGATAATGGTTTCTGCATATCAACTGAAAAAAAAAAAAAAACAGTTGCAGTTCATTTCTGTAGAAGATGTAATCTCCAACCTGACCCAGTTCTAAAGCTAGGCAACCATATCATATCTTTTGTACCCAGTGCTGTTGTCATAAAATTAGCAGAAGGTATATTCTATGAATGTTACGAAAAGCAGAGAGTATACTGTGCATATCAGGCTTATTAATTGAATTTCAGAGGGTATACAGCGTATACCCGTGTATGTATGTATGTATGTATATATATATGTGGCATACTTACTTACTTTTTATTAAAAATAAAAAGTACTTACTACATATTAAAAATAATAAAACTGTAAGTATTTCCTAAGCATCAAATTCTAATAAATTTATTTTTTAATTTTCAGTAAATATTTTAATAATATTTGTTTTTTCAAGTCTTTCAAAAACCAGAAGGTATACACTATTCACCTAAAAAAAAAAAAAAAAATTCCAAATGGTATACAGCATATACCCTCCACTACAGTCCTGGTTGTACCTACTGTCTGCTTTCTTGGCTTAACCTTAGATAAAAACTTGGCCTTTTATGACCATATCAAATAGCTTAGAATCATCCGTTTCAAGAAATTAAACATCATGTGAGAGTATTATCAACTACATTATGGGATACTAACTGTCATACTCTTCTTCACTTATATCATGCTATAGTAAGATCATGGTTATGTTATTGATCTCCAGTTTATAACTCTGCTAAACTGTGCAACATTATTTCCATCGATCTTTGGAATTGTGGAAATTAAAGAGCTAGAAATATGACTTTTGATTTTAAATTCGATAACAAGACAGAGAGCACACATTCAAAAATAATGGTTTATACTAGAAATATATAGTAATAGAATATAGGAATGAAAGCCTTCATAGCACACATCAACCAACCATATGTGCAATATATATGGTTGTTATTTGCATGCTTTTAGGATATTGTTGAATAAGTAGATTTATCAGAACTTTTGAATTTTTTTCATATGAAATTTCCATATTGAGAACTTAAGGTTTTTATCATTTTCATCATTTATGTGAATGAACACTTTCAGAAAGAACTATAGATTTACTGTCTATACTACATATATTTAAACTCTACATTTAATTACATTTGTTAGTATTATTAGTATCTGAAGTATATTGTGTGTATCATCTTTTTGTCTTTATCAGTTTTTCTGTTTAATCAAATATTAAAAATGATTGCTTTATTTTTAAACTTTACCTGTGAATATTTAAACGTTGTTGTGCCGAAACATTTGCTTCCATGTTTCACATGTGTAATACTTTGAGGTTCACACTACCATTAAGGGGAGGGCTAGAATTTTGTTGTTGTTATTTTTTTTTTTTTTTAGAAAGAAGGTTTTTGGAATAAGAATTTAATGTTGTAATTTTATCATTAATGAAAATCGCATTGAATTTCAGTATATTTATATATCTGCAACTGATATTAACATGTGCAGGAACAAAGGAATTGCTCATTTTAGACCTGGATATCTTTCAGACTTGTCATTTATTCATCATTCATTTGTAAAAACATTGTAATGCATTCAGAATAAATTTCTGTTCCTTTTCATCATCCAGTGACATTTAATTCTCTGTAAAATGCCATAAACTAAAATTTACATGCTATATATATTACATAGAAAAACTAACATCATGTCCATGTGTATTATTTATTCTGTAGATCATACCAGGTAAACTACTTATCAGAACTGGCTTTTAGCAATCATATCAGAAATTAGACTGTTCCCATTAACTGTTGGGTTTGCCTCTACCTGTACTATGTGTAATGCTTGCACGTTCACTCACATGTTCCTGTTATACAAATCCACACAATGGATGATTTTCCTCAAGCATCCTCCATGAGAGAATAATGGATTTGCTACCTGTTACTCATTTGGAGAGGTCCAGGTTCAAATCCCATTGGACACTACAGGGGTTCTTAAAGGATTCTTCCATGAAGGCTGTAGTTAATCAATCTTGGGCAAGTAACTTTCCTTTGAGTTATTTCAGGGTTTTCAGTCTATGCAAATTGCCCATGAACACACTTTGGACAGATATAATACATGATAAACCGTATGAGCTGCCATTCTCCTGTGCATCAGGCAACACAGAGGCAATCTCCAAGGCAGAATGCACTAGGAATATACTTTGTAAGAAGGATAGGTGGAACAGAACCTGGGTATGTCTGCCAGGGACAAAAGTTGATGACATCGTAGAGCAGATATCAACTTTTCAGGGCACAAAAGGTGATATTGTTGTACACTTTGGAACTAATGACATTAAAAGTAAGAGATCTGCAGATTTACTCAACAAGTACAGGTCAATGTTGAAAAAAAGTCGCGAGTTAGGGTTGAATGTGAAAGCATCTGCAATTCTGCCCAGACACGATAGAAGGGAGTGTATGATGAGAGCCTTGTCAATCAATTCAGCCTTGGAGAGATTGTGCAAGGCTCAAGGGGTAGAATTTTTTTCAACCTGGTCTGTGCTTGTTGACGGGATAGACTGCTTCTACAGGTATGGGATACACTTAAATAGAAAGGGTGCAAGAATATTTCCTGATGCTATTGAGACAGTGTTAGGTGGGTCGGAAAACTGCTAGCGTGGGGGGGCTAGCAGTTTTCCGACAGTGGCCACAGGCAGAGGCAAAAGCGATTCTTGCACTGCTTCCATTAGAATGGGCAGCAGACTGGAAAGCAAGGTAATGAAGATTTCCAGGACTGCTGGGAGTCATAGTGGAACAAGTAAATACATGGGCTGTGTTAGGGTGGCTAGGAGCAGGAACAGGTACATGTATACTTGCATGTACACCAATGCTAGGAGTGTAGTTAATAAATTTGATGAGCTTGAAGTGCTAGTGAAGACATCAAAGGCAGATATTGTTGGGATATCAGAGACGTGGTGTCACACAGATATAGGCAGTGCAGAATTGGAATTTGGGGAGTACAATGTGTATAGGAAGGGAGGAGGGGTTATGCTGTTAGTTAAGAAACACATAAAATCTAAGGAAGTGCATCCAATTGATGTTGGTGGACAATGCAGTGTTGAGTCTGTTTGGTGTGAAATAAGCACTGGGAAAGGGAAAATGAGAGTAGGTGTGTGTTATAGGCCTAATGAATCTGATGAGTATAATGAGCAATTGTGCAGAGAAATAGAAAAAGGGGTAATAAATCAGAATATCTTATAATGGGAGATTTTAACTTTCCAGATATTGGCTGGAACTTGTGGGTTGGTCACTCGCACACACGCAAGACTTTTGTGGATTTATTGCATGACTGTTTTCTACAGCAACATGTTCGAGAGGCAACCAGAGGGAGTAATACTCTTGATCTGATTATCAGTAGTGATTCTTCATGCATTAAGAATCTGCAGATAAAGGAACCACTGGGCGACAGTGATCACAATGTATTGATGTAGGAATTATTTAAAGATGTAACTACCATCAAGGCTAAAAGGAAGGGCTTTTGCTTTCGTAAAGATGACTACAGAGGTCTCAGACAGTTTTTAATTCTTACAGTGGGATCAACTGATGTTACCAACAGTGAATTCTAAATGGGAAGACTTCAGGGTCTTAATTTTGGAGGCTACTAGGCTTTTCATTCCAACTAAGAAATACTGTTCAAGGTTTAGGCCTAAATGGATGTCAGATGAATTAATGAGGCTAGTGGCAGAGAAGAAGAATGTATGGGATGCATATAAAAATCAGGCAAAACAGAAGCCTATGGAAGGTATAAACTATTCTGTAATCAAGTCACAAAGGAGGTTAGGCAGGCAAAGGCAGATTACGAGAAATCTTTGGCAAAGGATGCAAAGAAAAACAGCAAGGAGTTCTTTACTTATGTAATGTCTAGAAGGAAAGGGATGAATCAGATTGGACTACTTAACATAGATGGGTTGACTGTTGATGATCATGCTCAGGTAGCTGATAAACTGAATGAGTATTTTGCATCTACATTTACACATGAGGAGTTATTCAATGAGGGGAGTGCCAGAAGTTTATCAAATGCTAACAGGGAGCTAAGTGATTTTGTAATAGCTGAGAGCAAAGTGGAGGAGAAATTGTTGAAATTAAACATAAGGAAGGCACTTGGGGTGGACGGGATCTATCCAGTTATATTAAAGGAGTCAGCAAACCCTTAGCCATAATTATGAGAGCTTCCTTGGACTCTGGAGGTCCCCTTGGTCTGCACGTGTGCAAATGTATTACCAATTCACAAAGGAGGTTCAAAGGTTGACGCAAGTAACTACAGACCTGTTAGTTTAATTTGTGTTCAGGGGAAAATAATGGAATCACTGGTTAAAGAAGCATTGCAGGATCATCTAGACAAGACTGCAGTAATAGTTAAGACACAGCATGGGTTTGTCAAAGGGAGGTCTTGTCTGACCAATTTATTGCTTACTATGATGTAGTCACAAAGGAACTGAATGCCAAAAATAATTTTGATATCATATACTTGGATTTCAGGAGAGCTTTTGATACTGTTGCGCATGGAAGACTGCTGGACAAATTGGAGAAGTATGGCACCAAGGGTAAGCTGCTACAATGGATAAAGGGATGGTTGAGTGGGAAACAACAGAGAGTGGTAATCAGTGGACACTGCTCTTCGTGGACAAACGTTATTAGTGGAGTTCCGCAGGGTTTGGTGTTGGGCCCATTGTTGTTTTGTATATTTATCAATGATATTGATGAAAGTATATCAGGTTTAATGACCAAGTTGGCAAGGTTGTTAACGACAGTAATGACAGCATGCTACTCCAACTGGATCTAGATAAGTTGGGAAAATGGGCTGAGAAGTGGCAACTGGAGTTTAACATTGACAAATGCAAAGTACTGCATATGGGTAGCAATAACCGAAGAGAAACGTACCAACTGGGTGGTACTACACTGAGGGAAGTGGAAAGTGAAAAAGATCTGTGGGTAATTGTGCAGCCAAATATGAAGTTCGCTGAGCAGTGCAGACGCGCTGCCAGGGCAGGTCATGGAGTCTTGTCAATGATACATAGGAATTTTGCTAGCAGGGACAGGGAGGTGATAATCCCATTATACAAGGCCTCATCTTAGGGACTTCACTTGAGTTCAGAGATGCACCCATTAGAATACATAGGAATTTTTAGTTCGTCCTTTAATATTGCACAATAAATCTCATCAACTCCTTGTACCTTTTTTATGTTCATATACTTTCTTTTCCAATCCATTTTTGTGATTACACAGTTGTTTGGCTCTCAATCCTTGTTGTTTAGACCAATAATTGTGATATGAGGAACTGTCCTTAGGAGTCTATCTTATTGCTTTTCTTTTCACAGTTGACTCAAAACAGAGTATCTATTATATATGAAATAATAAAGAAATTAATACTCCTTTCATTTTTGAAAATATAACGTATTAAGGGCATAATACACATTATGCAGGAGTAGAAATATCTTAAAAGAAAAAAAAACGTGCGTGTAGAAATTAGCAAGTAATTTTAATAGGGAAGGAACACTGGGGGTTGTGTTTATAACCTGACATTTAAGAAGTTGCATTGCTAACTTTTTATGAGGCTTAAAGCTATTTAAATGAAGGTGTCATGATTGTAAGTGGTGATGTGCACTGCTGTTATGAGTGGACTAAGGACGGTAGTGCAAATTTGAGTCTTGAATATCTCGAATATCAAATCTTGAATATCTCGCTATTAATCTTGGTGCTACATTTGGTTGAGATCCATTTCCTCAAATTGCTTGGTCCACATGGCATCTTGTTATGGACTCTTTTTGACATGAATTGTGATTATCTGACTTTTTTTGCTTCTCTAAGAAGACAAGATCTTCATTGGTGGACTCCAGGGAATGAGAGGAGTTGACCAGAATCTCTAGAACATCAAATGATTTCTTCCATTTGCCTTAAAATCCCAGAAATTAGAAACAATTTCTGTTCATAATTTTCTCTGGCTGCTATTGGGGTTGGATTTTGTATGCCTGTATACTTTGTTTTAATAATTTGTTGAAATTGTTGATTGATTTAACCAGCATTGCATATTTATCAGATTTATTAAATATATTCTTAATATTATTATACAAACACAGGAGTGTCTGACTTTAATGATTTTTATAATTCTAATTCTGTAATTACTTATGGCAGCACTTTTCTGGAGAATTTTTCAGCTGGTTATATGATTTGTTGTAGCATTTGATCCATTGTTCAGTAACTACTCATTACTTTCCATGGGCTTACAGCTAGTTCTAATTCTTGCTGTGTTAATGCTTTGACAATTTCTAACTGTCCATCCCATGCTGATTTTCAAGTTACTATATGTGCCACTGGATGGTTCCATGTAATGCAATAATTCAGTCTCCTGCTTTTAGCCACCATAAATTTATTAGTGCATGCATCATCCACTAGCTAGCAGTTTCTCCAAAAACTTAACAATGCCTTAATAGTATCAGGAAATATTATTGCACTCCTTCCATTTAACTGTACTTCCATCTTTACAGATAGTTCCATGTGTCAATAAGTACAAACTGTGCTGAGAAAAATTTTATCCCTTCAGCAGAGCTGAAGGGATATTCATAATCTGTAGTAGTTGTAAGAATGAATGATGGATATAGTAGTGGATTATACTAGTAGTTATCCTTACATGTATTGAGCCTTTAGACTCATTAATAAATAATCTTTTTTTTTTCCCCACCTTTTAGGACCGAGAAAACTAAAGTCAGTTCTTCATCCACTAAAAGATGCAATGACTTGGACACTAAAATAGTGAGTAGTATTTTTAAAATGCTCTGTGTAATATTTAAAAATTAAAAGAAGCATAGATAAATAAAATGGACCATTCATTGCAAATAATTTGGAAAGATGAATATGAGACAAGCAGAAAATTCATATAAATAATAAAAAAAATTAAACTGCCTTCAGAAGAAAAGCCATATGGTTAAAAAATGTACTACTTTAACATACTGAGAACTAAACTTGAATTTGTCTTGGTATTTTTGAATTATTTGAATGATTGTTAAATCTGTTTATTGAAAAATTTCATTATCACACTTGAATGATATTTTCATCCTTAATTTTCCAGTTGTAATTTCATTTATTTCTACAAATCTTGTGGTTTTGTTTTAGCTTTCATAAACAAATTTAATAAATGATATGGCTTAATAAAAGTTGCCCAAAACATACCTAGTGATGTGAGTAGAGATTGTTCTCCTTCTCCAAAGGATTATTCAACATTTGTCAATTGTTGTTTTAGAATTTTCAGGTGCCCTCCATAACATTAGGATTTTATAACCTACCAGATCAATAAATAACTTTATACCATGATTTTCTGGAATATTCTTGGGCATTATAGAATTCCAGAGAATGTTTTTGATTGTCACAGAACCTTATAAAATATTCTGAAGGACTTCGTAGAAGTGTATAGAGTTTTATTGCATTTTCAAGAGAACTACTATTTATATAAATCAGTAAATGAAAAAAAATAAGCTTATACAGCAACAGCAAAATAAAATCTTGCCTATCCATCACCTCCAATAGTTTGTGTAGTTCTTCCTTGAATTTATTCAGACTAGCCATTCCCACAACAACAACAGAAAGAAACTTGTTACAGTAATAAACTACCTGTTGGCTGAAGGCAAACTTCTGCACATCTATTCTGCACTGCTCTTCATGGACTAATGTTATTAGTGGAGTACCCCAGGTTTTGGTGTTGGACACATTGTTGTTTTGTGTATTTATCAATGACATAGATGAAGGTATATCAGGCTTAATGTCAAAGTTTGCAGATGACACAAAGGTTGGCAGTGTTGTTAATGACAGTATGCTACTGTAACAAGATCTAGAAAAGTTGGGTAGATGGGCTGAGAAGTGACAACTGAAGTTTAACATTTACAAATGCAGAGTACTGTATATGGGTAGCACTAACCCCAAAGAAATGTACCAACTGTGTTGTACCACACTCAGGGTAGTGGAGAATGAAAAAGACTTGGGGGTAATTGTGCAGTCAGATATGAAGTTTTTGGAGCAGTGTAGACAGACTGCCAGAACAGGTCATGGAATCTTGGCAATAATATACAGGAATTTTGCTTGCAGGAATAAGGAGGTGATTATCCCTTTGTATAAAGCAGTGGCCAGGTCACACCCTGAGTACTGCATACAGGTCTGGAGGCCTTATTTTAGGAAGGATATAGAGTTGCTAGAACAAGCACAGAGAAGGGCAACAAAGAGGTGAGGGGAACAAAGGGATGCCCTTACCAAGAAAGGCTTAAGTCCTGCAAATTACAGCATCTGGAGACTAGGCACCTGTGAGGTGATCTGATTGAGGTGTATAAGGCCTTGAATGGTTTGAGCAGGTTCAATGCTGATGGGATTCTTCCTCTTGCGTAGATTAAGAACCTGAAGGTGCATAAACTCAAATTGAGGAAAGACAGTTATAGAATAGATGTGCAGAAATTTGCCTTTAGCCAGTGGGTAGTTGATGCTGGAACAAACTTTCATCTGCTGTTATGGTAGTTGATAGCTTAAATACATTCAAGGAAGAACTGGACAAACGTTTGGCATATGACGCTTTCTTGCATCAAATGCCTCTTCCAGTGCTAAATTGTCCGTAAGTTGGCGGTGGCGGAAATAACCATATAATGAAAGTGATCAGAGAATAATCTAAATTCAGGAGGAACCTGAACAAAATTTGATTAAATAGAAAGGTGTGAGTCAAAGGTAAACATCATCATATAGAAACTGAAAAAATAAATTTAATGCAGACAGAAAAAGGTGAAGAGATGATGCACATGAACTACTTATACTAATGCTAAATAACAGAAAAATTTATCGTACTCTGTTCATTCTACTTTAATGTCACAGTTACGTTTGTCTACATCTTTGATCTGGTTGCATCCATATAACTTTCCAGGTAAGCCTTTTAGTTAGCCAATCTAGCTTTATTATTTCTAATTTTGTTAGCTTAGTCTTTTTTGTTTTTGAAATATTCACTGTTTTATCATTAATACTAATCTTCCCTAAATATTCTTTTAACCTCTTAAGTCAAATCTTTTCCGTAACTTACTTCTGGGGTCCATTTCCCCAATCCCCATTTTCTTAAGTAGTGGCAGTATCCTCATTTATTAGCTACCTTTGAACAATGTCAGTTTGTAGTACACATTTATCATTAATATTATGATTGTTATACAGAAAATTCATCTGATGAATAATTTTTGTGATCATTGTGTTAATTGTGTCATACCTCATTAACTTTAAACTTTATTACCCACATACAGGCCTGAAGATGGGATTCAGATGAATCTTGGAATATCATTATTGAGTTTGAAATTGTGTTGTGTGATGGTTATATAAGCTAAATGTAACACTTTCATTTAATTGAATTGATAATAAAACTTTGTATGATTAGTGTCCTTTCTTTGTAATTCATTAACTATTAACAGGGACATTCGTAGGGTGTGTGGCACCCGGGTGCCAATCGCAATTTGACGCCAGTGCCAATTGAAATTTGGCACCCCCCCCATTAAAATTTTCTTCATACATGTATGTAAGTTTCAGGTTTTCGGGGCCCCTTGAATGTTACCGCCCGGGTGCAGGCGCCCCTTGCACACTCAGGATGGTCCCTTCCCCCGAATATGAATATGTTGTCCCTCCTTCAATGAATAATTAACCTTTTATGTTCTTTGAGAGATTTCTGATTAAACTCTGTTCTTCACATGCCATATTTTTATATACCAAATTAATTGTAAGAATAAAATTTTTTTTATAAAACTGTATAGAAAATTGCACTGAAAATTGCAATTTTTATAATACTTGAATGATGTTATTTCCTTTAAAACTTACAGTGTAAAAATTTCCTTCATCTCCTCAAATGTAATAAATCTTTTACTCCATGTATACCTATGCACTTTTTATATTTAATATTTGTGTTCACTATAAATGCATTGATGAATTAATGATATGTTTATAGAAAATACAAATATATGTTTATATATATTCATATTTTTTATATAGCTTTATATATAAGTACTTATATAAGTCAAACTTATGACACCAAATATAACCTTATAATACCAAACTTTATTTGTATGTACATATATATGGTAGACTCCCAATTAACCGGACCTCAGGCCAGATGAACAAATGGCCGGTTAATCTGAAAACACATGAAAAGTACCATTTATAGGTTGTAAATTAAATTCAAAAATATATATACAGTATGTTATACATAAATGTTTATTAAACATTTACTTAGATAAAAAAATCGGTAATCTTCATTTGCCTTTTTCATTTAAATTCTTTTTTTCAATCAAAATCACACCACTTTTTCATAAGAATTATATCAATGGTAGATGAATTATCTTGCTGTTCGATATAAATTATCACAGTTTCAAGCACTTTCTTTCCTTCCAAATGACTTATTCTTTTGTCATTTTTATCTTCACTCATAGCTTCTGGGTTCTCTGGTTCTTCGTCTTCTGACATTTCTCCTTGCCCAACTGCTTTGATAATTTCATTGTCTGTTAAAATTTCATTCTCTAGAATGTTATCACCTACAATCCAGTTATCGATGTCTCTTTCTTTTGGGTCTTTGAACTCTGATAATTGTTTCAAATCATTAAGCAGAGCAATGTTGTCCTGGTCTGTCAGATCCTCAGTACACAGCTCTTTGTCCAGATCGCAGTTTGCAGTTAATTTTTCCACATCAGGCCATAGTTTTCTCCATTACCTCACAAATGTTGATGACTGCATTTCCTCAAAAGCAGATACCAACATGTAAATCACATCTTTGATGTTAATTTTCTTAAGGGCCTCAGTGAGTTCTGTTTCTTCATTGACAGTCTTCTCAAGAATTTCTGAAAGACATTTTCTTCTGTAATGCCTTTTCAGACTAACTATCACACCTTGATCTATAGGTTGCACCAAAGATGTAACGTCAGGTGGTAAGAACACCACCTTGATGTCATCAGAAGATGGGTCGATGGGATGTGTTGGAGCATTGTCAAGGACAAGAACAACCTTGCGTGGTAATTTCAAATGTGTCAAATATGTCTTAACTTTTAGAACGATTTCAGTTGAAAACCATTCTTCAAATAGAAAAGAATCCATCCAAGTTGACTTCTGGGCTTTGTAGTAACCTGGTAGAGCATTGAAATTTACATTTTTAAATGCTCTTTGTTTGGCTGACTTTCCTACAACAAAAAGGGGCAGTTTTTGACTCCCAGAATTTGTACAAAGGGCCAGTGATTCTCTGTTTATTCATTTTGAAATCACTGGCAAATGTTTCTTGTGGTGCTGCTAGCATTTTCATCAGAAGAAGCTTAAAATTTATGGCTGTTTCATCCAAATTGTAGACTTGTTCAGGAGTAAGATTTTCCTTCTGTATAATGTCCAAAAATTTTTGGGAAAATTCATTTGCAGCATTTTGATCTGCTGACAATTTCTCGCCGCGAACACCTAGATAATGAATTCCATGGCGCTTTTTCCATCATGAGAGCCATCCCTCCCTGGCTAAGAATTCTTCTCCGCTGTTGACTTTCTTGTGTAAGTGTACTGCCTTTTCCTTCAAAACTGCCTGCTAAGAGGTGTTCCTCTTTATCGTTCTTGCATAAACCATATCCATAATGCATCATCAATGATTTCATTTTTTGGCTTCTTCATAGTGCACCTGTCTGAGAGCACTTTTTCTGATTCTGTTTGCGTACTGAATTCTTGACAGTATTTCCAGTTCTCCACCCAATCATTCACCATCCTTTTTTTCCCGACACCCAGTTCGTTACATATCTCTTTTACAAGTTCTCCATTATCAATACATTCCAATGCTTTTAGTTTTGTTTCAGTAGTTAACACATTCCCTTTACGATTATTTGAGCCTATCATTTCAAGTTAACCTAATTTAAAAAACAAAAATTAACGACGAAAATATGTACACACAGAGTGACAGACAGCACAGATAGCAAAGACTAACTGAAGTGAAAAAAAATTATAGGATCGTTATGGTTCACTGTACTCATTCCCAGAATCTTTTAATTTTGTTTTCGTGCTGGGTCCATGACACTGGAAATCTGTTTTGCAGAAAAATATCGACAAAAATATGACCGGTTAAAGCGAGACTGGATAAGAGGAAGTCTACTGTATATATAAAGTTTGAAATTTTACAAGAATTAAGTACAGCTATTATACCCAGTTGTTACCTTCAACCAGCTTGAACTGGTAACTGAATCTCTGCATTCGTTCTCTGTTGCCAAACCAGAAAAAAACTGGAACATCATAAGAACCATTAAAATGCATAAAAAAATGCACAAAAAAAAAAACGTATAAATCAACTAATATACCAATCACTTCAAGTTCCTACTACAATTATATTATTTATAAAATTATATAGAAACTTTTTAACAATTTTATTATCCAAGTTTTTAAATTTATAATAAAAAAGTTTTATATTTATGTTTTATTTCAGTTTTGAAGAATGTGAAAGAAGTGAACTGTTTAAAATGTGGAAACCAAACAAAAACAGATGGAATTTACTGAAAAACAGGTATTACATTGATTTTGAAAAATATGCAGAAATTAAGCTTTATATTATCCAATTTCTGCCAATTGCTGCCAGCTGCAAGGAATGAACCTCAAATTGTGTGGTGTTAGTAGCTAGCAGGGATGGATTTGAAATCAAGGTATAGCAGAAATCCTTTAACATAAAGCTTAATTTTATCAAGAACTAGATTAAGCCACAAAAAAGTTTATTCAATACTATTACTCATCTCTCACGTTCACTGCAAGGCAATCAAGGTTTCCCAACCAAACTAAATTTTTACATGGGAAAAGTGTTTTTAGGACTGAGAATAGATATTGAGAAATCTGCTGACTGGTTAAGCATGATATGTATATAGAAAATCTTTTATAGCCTGCATTATTTTACCCCAGGGGCTCAGGCCCCTGGCACACCCAGGGGCCTGAGCTGGATACGTTCGTTCTTCTCTTTCTTGGTGATTCCCTTCTACTTCTGATTCTTGTTCTCTCTCTCTCTCAGGGTAATTCAGAATTTTTTTTTAGCTGGTGCAGCATAAGCCCCAGGCTTCCTTGCACCATATGCTAATAATAATAATAATAATAACTAGAGACCCCAACCCACAAGGTGTACTGGGACCATGCCATAATAACAGATAGGACAATCCTGCACAACAGACCGGACTTAACCCTTGTGGACAAGAAGGAAAAGGCTAACTAACTGATTGACAGTGGTACCCAACACTGGCAACCTGCAGAAAACCCATGGGGATAAAATCAGGAAGCACACGAACCTAAGACAGGAGATCAAAGAGATGTGGCATATGCAAAGTTACAACCATCCTGATCATTGTGTCAATCACAGGTATGGTGCCAAAGACCCTACATAACAGCCTAGCAGCAATAGGTCTCCCAGAGAACACCTACAAAGATCTCCAGAAAGTCACAATCCTGAACACATGTAGGACAGTCAGAGAATTCCTCAATCAACAATAACACCAGACATAACAACAACCATCCTGTGTACATGGTAGCAATACCCATCATGAGGCGGAAGCCCCGATCAGGGAGAAATAATATAAGAGCAATAATAATAATAATGATTACACCACCTCAGAAAATAGACAAGAACCCCAACATTTCAGGAATATTTAGAATTCTGAAGGGCTTTGGTTTTCAATGCTGACCATTCAAGGTGTTCATCCTTGAACAAAACAAGTTAAAATGTCATACCAATTAAAGAAATTATTCTTGAAAACAGTTTGACCAGTGAGTTGGAAATCCCTGTATCATGCCAAAGCATTTTGATGCAAAATTTGAACACGTGATTGATTCTACCAAATTTGTGCCTCACTTGCCTACACATTCAGCAAGAACAGAATAGATTTAATAATCATGTGTCATGACAAGGATGAATTAAGATCCATCACTTAAGAGAGAGAGAGATACTCAATTCCTCAGAAAGGAATTAAGGAACAAATGGCAAAACATAAGTTTGTGTATGACACTGAAATAAAGCAACAGGATATTCAAAGTTATCATACTCAAAGAAGTGTTGAAATGTAGAAGAGTATGCTGATTGTGTTTTTTTTTTTAACATTAACAGAACTGTGCATTAGGAAGTCATCCCATGAGGATAAATTGACACTGAACATTTTTATAAAGATGTTTTGCAATGTATACAAGATATGGGGGTGAAAATATCTAGAGAAATGGTGTACTTTCTATGTTCTCATCATGGCAATGCTCTTGCTCACTTAACTGTCCAGAATTTATGGCCTAAACTTTGAACCTTTCTTTGAACCATTTCTGGAAGCACTGTCTCTCTTCAGGTGTGGCCTTCAGACCTAAATACCATATTATAAATGTAGTATAACCATCATCTTATATAGACTAACAAAAAAGTCCTATATATTATACCGTGCCTCTTCCTGACCACTTGTTTACATTGCATGGAAGATTAGATTTCATTTCTAACTGAATCATAAGTGTGTGGGAGAGGCATTGATTGAGGTATATAGGGTCACAAATACAATCAATGAATTGAAAGCAGAAGATTTTCACTGGAGGCCCCCGGACATCTTTGGTGGGGGGGGTCAAAGACAACCTAGATTTATGTTTCCCACCTGCAAAACCATATATTTAGAAGCATTAAACTGCAGTTGCCATTTTTCAGACCATTTTTTGCAACCAGTCTGAGTCCATTCTCAAGGAGAATGGCCTAGTTCTGATTGTTAACTGTCCTAACTTACTTTTAAATGATCATCAGAGTTTGACAATTTCCTTTGCACTCTCTTATCAATGTCATTAAGGAAAACAAGAAACTGAAGTGGCCCCAATACCGTAATTTTTTAATTGCATAGGAAGCAATATTTTGTTATATTCCATTGCCAAGAAAGGTTAGAAGTCAAGCTCTCTCCCAGTAAGATACATGTTCTTGTTTAGAAATCTGATTTTTGCTGAAGATGAGCATGGTAACAGCAGGCACCTTTTCCTGAGAAATAAGACAGGACCTAAGGGGAGAAATTAACTAAATTTTCCTCATCCCACTACCAAATTATCTAGAGCTCAGAATTTAAGGAATTGGTTGAGGTATTAGAAGAATATATGAGGAGAGCAGGATTTTTCTGGTGGAATGTATTGTACTCATCAAAACCATTGAGGATTACCAGTCAATGGAAGCAGATTTTAATGTACAGAAGGAAAAGAATGGGTGAAAGAACAGTGCCTTGAGGAACTATCATTAATTGAGAAGTTAGGAGACAGAGCAATCTACTATGACATGTAGTAAGCAGTCAGAGAGAATGCTGGCCACCCAATTGCAAAAAACACATGCAGATCATAAGATGGAAGTTTGTTCAGAAGACCTTTATGCCAAACATGATGAAGAGCTTAGAAACGTCATGAGCAACTGCTTGATTTTATCTGAACTTTTCCATGAAATTTGTTCAGAGAAGAGCAACCTAAATGAATATACTTCCAATGTATTGACACTGACAGAATCCATGTTGTTATCATTAATCAAAGATGGAAGATTTCAAAGTAATATAAAAATTGAAGATTGTTGGATTTTTCCAATGATAAAAGACAGTAATTGGACTGTAGGAATTTGCTGGATATGAATGAACAAATTTCCAATGAAGAATGAAAAATATTAGTGGGATAACAGAGTGTAAAAGGTAACATGGAAAAAAGAGTTAACTACAGGATGCATGTTTTTAGAACAAGTGTTGATACCATCAGTACTTGGAGACCAAGTACTGATGGTATTTGGCATTAATATTGTTCAGGATTCTTCTAAATGTGTTTGTTGGAAGACCAAGGGAGGCATTAAATGGAATGTGTTTGGTATGATAGATTTATCAAAATCATCAGTGCAAGGGTTACAGAAAAAGTAAGATGCTAGTAAGTCAGCTTTATCTTTACTGAAAACAGAATAGAAATCAAGATGAAAACAGAGCTGAAAGCTTTTGGATGAGACCAGAAGGCTTAAATTCTATTTGGACAGGAAAAAAAATTTTCTTCTCTTAGCCTTTTCAGAATAGAGTTTGGATTTATTAATAATGTGTTTACAGCATTGCGTGTTTTGTAGGCAGAAAATGAAGCTTGAGATTTGGATATAAGCTGGTTTCAGTATGCAGTATTCTTATCTTGAACAGCCTTGGCACATATTTTGGGAAACTGTGATTTAGATAAAGGGCAAGAGTTTAGAATAGAATGAAGTATAGAGAAATTCATCCTACCCTATTTCACTGTCTTCATTTGAGCAAATATTAGTATGATCCAAAACAGTAGTCTAACAAAGGAAAAGAGCCAAACAGCATGGAGCTGAGAATGGCCACAGGCAGAGGCACTGTTGGGTAAGAGCCCATTGCCAAGCTATTATACGAAGTATCTAGAGGATAATAATATTACTTCTGTATAAAGGATTGTTAAGACATCACCAAGTGCAGCTTTCCATCTGTCGGGAATGCCCTGAAAGTTCCATTCTGGGGTCCCTGATAAAGAATATGATCTTACAAGACTGGCTACATAATACCTTTGACAACACAAAAATCATAGCCTTTGCTGATGATTTAACCATCTTAGTCTCAGGAAGATCTCGATCTGCAATAGAAACAAATGCCCAACCGGTAATTAATCATCTCATGACCGGGGCTATAACAAACAAACTAAAAATCAACCTTCCCAAATGACACATGATCATATTCAAAACTAAACTAGATATCAGGCAGCCCCCCTCAAGTCAATCTCCTGCTGCACCTGCAGCAAATGGCCAGTAAAGTTAAGAGTTTTGCCACAGCCATTGTTAGAGTATCCAGAAGTCATTGGGGCCTCTCTAAAAGAACACCCCTAGTATTCTTAATGATTTTGTAATAACTGAGAGCAAAATGGAGGAGAAATTGTTGAAGTTAAACATAAGAAAGGCACCTGGGGTGGATGGGATCTATCCAGTTATATTAAAGGAGGCGGCAAAGCAACTAAGCAAACCCTTAGCCATAATTATGAGAGCATCCTTGGACTCAGGGGAGGTCCCCACGGACTGGAGATGTGCAAATTTATCCCCAATTCACAAAGGGGGATCAAAGGGTGACAAGAGTAATTACAGACCAGTTAGTTTAACTTCTCTTCCGGGTAAAATAAGAGTCACTAGTTAAAAATGCATTGCAGGATCATATAGACAAGACTGCAGCAATAATTCAGACACAGCATGGGTCTGATAAGGGAAAACCTTATCTGACAAATTTGATTGGATACTATGATGTGGTTACAAAGGAACTGGATGCAAAAAATAATTTTGATATTTTGATACTTGGATTTCAGGAAAGCTTTTGACACTGTTGCGCATGGAAGACTACTGTACAAATTGGAGCAGAATGGTATTACGGGTAAGTTTCTACAATGGATAAAAGGATGGTTGAGTGGCAGAAGACAGAGGGTGGTAATCAATGGGTGCTGCTCTTTGTAGACTAATGTTATTAGTGGAGTTTCACGGGGTTTGGTGTTGTGCCCACTGTTGTTTTGTATATTTATCAATGATTTTAATGAAGGTATATCGGGCTTAGTGTCAAAGTTTGCAGATGATACAAAGGTTGGCAGGGTTGTTAATGACAGTAATGGCAGTGTGCTACTGCAAGAGGATCTAGAAAATTTGGGCAGATGGGCTGAGAAGTGGCAACTGAAGTTTAACATTGACAAATGCAAAGTACTGCATATGAATAGATTAACCCCAGAGGAACGTACCAACTGTGTGGTACTACAGTTTGTTGGGGTAGTAGAAAATAAAAAAGACCTGGGAATAATTGTGCAGTCAGATATGAAGTTTTCTGAGCAATGCAGACAGGCTGCAAGAGCAGGTGATGTGGTTTTATCAATGATATACAGGAATTTTGCTAGCAGGGAAAAGAAGGTGAGTATCCCTTTGTATAAGGCAATGATCAGGCCACTCCTTGGGTACTGTGTCTGGAGGCCTCATTTTAGGAAGGATGTAGATTTGCTTGAGCGTGTACAGAGAAGGGCAACAAGATTGGTGATGGGAATGAAGGGATCCTCTTACCAAAAGAGGCTTAAGTTCTGCAAATTGCAGCACCTGAAGAGTAGGCACCTGTGAGGTGATCTGATTGAGGTGTATAAGGCCTTGAATGGATTGAGCACACTAAATTCTGAGGGCATTCTTCCACTTGCTCAGATTATGAACCTAAGAGGGCATAAATTCAAATTGAGGAAAGACAGTTGTGAATAGATTTGCAGAAATTTGCCTTTAGCCAGAGGGTGGTTAATTGCTGGAACAAACTTCCATCTGTCATTGTGGAAGTTGATAGCTTAAATTCAAGGAGGAACTGGACAAACTTTTAGAGATAATGGTTGTGTGAATTTTTTATTTTTATTTTTTGGCTGATGCTACATAAGCTCATATGTTTGCTTTCTTGCGTCACAAGCCACTATTACTATAAAGTGGTTTTCCTCCCTATTGTATCATAACAGCTGGAGCATGGTTTCACCGAGTAGTCCTGGTAAAAATGAGTGATAAACTTCATAACATCCAGAGAAACATGATTCTTGCCACCCAGAGGATCTGTCGCACTGTATACATGGTTGCCATCCAGGTAAGTGCAGGAACACTTCCTCTAGATCTTTTCATTATCTACCAAGGACCCTGTTTTAGACTCAAGAAAAGAATTCCCACTTCCATTCTGGATATGCAGACCTCCCTTGAGTTATAACTAAAGAAAAAACTCGGTGCTTCAATGACTCAACAATGTGTGCAGACCAGGTGGGACACCTTGAACCTCGGAACTGTGACTAAAAGATTCCTCCCAGATGTAACGTTTACAATGACTAAAGCAGTGGGAAGGTGGTTCTCACTGAGCCTTGAAACATCTTTCCTGGTAACGGGGCACAGCTCCCTTAATGAGAAGCTATTTCAGGTATGATTCTCAAACACAGATCAATGCGGATGTGGGGAAAAAGAGAACTGGTTCCATACAATCTTCGACTGCACTCAATATGAAGAGCAGCGAGTGCAACTGAAAACTATTATGACAAACCTTGACCCTAGCCATATTGATCAACTTATTATGATGACTGACAACCCAAGGGCCTTCCAAACATTTGCTAAGGAAGTTTTCGCCAGATGGAGACACCTAAACCCGACTATAACTGATAACCAACCAACCAACCTAGGACATGAGCTGACTGCAAAATGATAAATGTCCTATCAATAAAAATTCTCACTCTCTCTCTCTCCCCCCCCCTCTCTCCGCGTTCTGCTCTGGGTCTGGGACTAGTGTCTGGATCCAGAGTAGCAATAGCACTCTCCTGCTTCTCTGTCTCGCGTGGGATGAAAAACTTTTTTTTCCCCTTTAAATCTACCTGTTGCTGGCACCCAATCGATGCTTTCTTCCTTTCCTCAATTGAGATACCAGATTTAAAGCTGGTTTTCTTTTTTTCCCTTGCTTTCTGCCCTGGCCTGGGATTCCCCAGGTCAGGCTAGCAACCTCTCACTCTCGTTATTTATTTATTTTTTTCCTATCAATTTATTCTGGACTGTGGTTCCCTTGGGTCAGGGGAGTCCCCCTTCTCTTTTGTCCTTCCCTTTCTTCACCTTACTCTAGTTTTCTTTTGCTCCCTGGGAACCTTGTTCCCCAGGGAGGAGGAGGAGGGTGAGCAGATAGTAGGGGAGGTCTTCCCTTCGTGCAGTTAGGGACAAGTACCTGGGCAGAAGTCCAGGTGATCACTGTTTCCAGGTAGCCAAAAGGCCAATACACAACACTACACTACAGAACACACACAATCTCACAGACAAACTTTTTCTGTCATATCGGTGTTAGGTGGATCAGAAAACTGCTAGCTTCGGGGGGGGGAGGACACACAGACTAATAGATTAACAGTAGCCACTGTCAGGCGTGAAAGTGATTCTTGCACTGCTTCTGTTGGAATGAACAGCAGCCTGGAAAACAAGGTGCAGGAGATTCCAGAGATTGTTGGGGAACAACAATCGGAACAAGGAAATACATGGGCTGTATTAGGGTAGCTAAGAATAGGAAGAGGTGCATGTATACTTGCATGTACACTAATGCTAGGAGTTTGGTAAATAAATTTAATGAATTTCAGGTGTTGGTCAAAATATCAAAGGCAGATATTGTTGGGATATCAGATACATGGTGTTGCACAGATATAAAGAATGCAGAACTGGAATTTGGGGAGTACAATTGTACAGGAAGGATAGACAGGATAGGAAGGGAGGGAGGGAGAGATTATGCTATTAGTTAAGAAACTCATAAAATCCAAGGAAGTACAGTCAGTCAACATGGCTGGACAGAGCAGTATCGAGTCAGTTTGGTGTGACATAAGCACTGGGAAAGCAAAATTGAGTAGGAGTGTGTTATAGGCCTAATGACTTTGATGAGTATAATAAACAACTTACAGAGAAATAGAGTGGACCAGTAAATCAGAGTGTCTTATAATGGGGGATTTTAATTTCCCAGATATTACTGGAATTTGTGGGTTGGTCAATTACACACTAACAAGGCTTTTGTGGATTTATTGGATGATTGTTTTCTACAGCCTCATGTTTGGGAAGCTACTAGAGGGAGTAATACTCTTGATCTGATTATCAGTAGTGACTCTTCATGCATTAAGAATCTGCAGATAAAGGAACCACTAGGTGGCGTGATCACTGTGTGCTGAAGTGGGATTTACTCAAAGAGATAACTACCATCAGGGATAAATGGAAGGGTTTCTGCTTTCATAAAGGGTTTCTAAGACAGTATTTAAATTATATATGGTGGGACCAACTGATGATGTTACCAACAGCAAATTCAAAATAGGAAGCATTCAATGAATTAATCTTGGAAGCTACTAGGCTTTTCATACAAACTTAAAAAATATTGTTCAAGGTTTAGCCTAAATGAATGTCAGATGAACTTATGAGACCTGTGACAGTGAAGAAAAATGCATGGGATACATATAAATTAACAGGTGATACGGAAACCTATAATAGATATAAACTGGTCTGTAACCAAGTCACAAAGGAGGTTAGACAGGCAAAGGCAGATTACAAGAAATCTTTGACAAAGGATGCAAAGAAAAAAAGGCAAAGAGTTCTTTGATTATGTAAATTCTAGAAGGAAGGGGATGAATCAGATTGGTCCACTGGATATCGATGGTTCAACTGTTGATGATCCTGCTCAGATAGTTAATAAACTAAATGAGTATTTTGCATCTAGGTTCATACATGAGGAGTTATTCAGTGAGGGGAATGCCAGAGGCGAATTAAACTCGGGCAGGGAGCTAGATGATTTTGTAATAACTGAGAGCAAAGTGGAGGAGAAATTGTTATAGAAAAGCATAAGAGAGGCACCTGGGGTGGATGGGATCTATCCAGTTATATTAAAGGAGGCAGCAAAGGAAGTAAGTAAACCCTTAGCCATAATTATGAGGCCTTCCTTGGACTCAGGTGAGGTACCCATGGACTGGAGATGTGCAAATGTGACCCTAATTCACAAAGCAGGATCAAAGGGTGACACAAGTAATTATAGACCTGTTAATTTAACTTCTGTTCCAGGAAAATTAATGGAAGCACTGGTTAAAGAAGCACTGCAGAATAATGTAGACAAGACTTCAGTTATAGCTCGGACACAGCATGGTTTTGTTAAGGGGAAGTCTTGTCTGGCCAATTTGATTGGATACTATGATGTGATCACAAAGGAACTGACTTCAAAGAATAATTTTTATATCATATATTTTGATCTTAGAAAGGCTTTTTTGCACTTGGAAGACTGCTGCACAAATTGGAGCAGTGTGGCATTGGAGGCAAATTGCTGCTATGGATAAAGGGATGGTTGAGTGGGAGAAGATAGTGGTAATCAATGGACACTGCTCTTTGTGGACTAATGTTATTAGTGAAGTCCCCTAGGGTTCAGTGTTGGGTCCATTGTTGTTTTCTGTATTTATTATTGATAATGATGATGGTATAGCAGGCTTAATGTCCAAGTTTGTAGACGATATGAAGATCGGCAAGGTTGTTAATGATAGTACGCTGCTGCAACAGGATCTAGAAAAGTTGAGCAGATGGGCTGCAAGGTGGCAACTGAAGTTTAACATTGACAAATGTAAAGTACTGCATGTGGGAAGCAGTAACCCCAGAGTAACGTATCAACTGTGTGGTACTACACTGACAGTGGTAGAGAATGAAAAGGACCTGGGGTAATTATGCAGGTAGATATGAAGTTTTCTGAGCAGTGCAGACGTTCTGCAAGAGTAGCTCATCGTGTCTTTTCAATGATATACAGGAATTTTTCTAGCAGGGATAAGGAGGTAATTATTCCCTTTTATAAGGCAATGGTCAGGCCACACCTAGAGTACTGTATACAGGTCTGAGGCCTCATTTCAAGAAGGATGTAGAGCTGCTGGAACGAGTACAGAGAAGGGCAACAAGATTAGTGAATGGAACAAAGGGGTGCTCTTATGAAGAAAGGCTTAAGTTTTGCAAATTACAGTGTCTGGAGACTAGGCACCTGCGAGGTGATCTGAGGTATATAAAGCCTTGAATGGTTTGAGCATGCTTAATGCTGATGGGATTCTTCCTCTTGCTCAGAATAATCACCTGAAAAGGCATAAATTCAAATTAAGGAAAAACAGTTGTAGGATAGATGTGCGGAAGTTTGCCTTTAGCTAGCGGTTGGTTGATTGCTGGACCAAACTTCCATCTATTGTAGAAGTTGATAGCTTAGATTCAAGACTAACACTTGGATTGAGTGGATGGTGAAATGAGAAGGGTTTTTTTTTGGCTGATACTATACAAGCTTGCTTTCTTGCATCATGTGCCTTTACTAATGCTAATCACTTTCTGCCATGTCGGATGAAAATCTTTTTTTCTTTTTCTTTTTTTTTCCCTTTTCCCCTAATCCAGTTCAGCCAGCACAGCACCCTGTGTCCTGTGTGGGCTGGAATTTTTTTATTTTTTCATTGGGCAAATGATATAAGTGGTAGTTAATGCAGTCAGTAATTGAGATTCTTCTAGAAAAAGTACCTACTTTTATGGCAGATTTTAGATGGAAATGGACATTATTGTCTGATTATAACTATTAAATGTTACATTTGTATTGATATTAGCAATACTGATATGTAAAGTTTCATTAATTCATGCATTACATTGTGTGTGAATCAATGAATTTTTTTTTAGTTATGTACACATGGCAAAATATAACCCAGTATTTGTGACAAGCCTGTAAAACTGGTTTAAACTGTATCCCCAATATTAGGAATATTGAATCTTTCCATGATGCCTATCATAACTTAAAAACACAACTCATACTGCATGACAGAAGTGATGCCAGAGCTTTTTACCAAACATGGTTTGCACCACCTACATTGCACTCTGTGCACTGCACCATCCACCAACTCATATTGCTTTATGTTATGAGCGCACTATGGCCATAGTTGCCGATGCACCTAATAAATCCCTAAACCAACAACAACAACAGCTTTATGTTATGATGTTAGCTATTCCTCTGTGTGGTATGATTGCTGCACCCTTGCATGTATTTTTAGAACTTTCACATTATGAATATACTCAGAGTTACTAATAGTTCCCCAAGCATGAAGGTGCAAGCAGAGGAGCTTGATTATCACAAAACAGCAGATAACAATGTTTACACCTTCGTGCTAATCATCCAAAACACCAGACTTCACAAAAATTTAATGTACACTTAGTTCACAAGCAGGTCCTGAATATCAGCTCCATCAGAGTTTTAGAGCCTAAAGTGGCAATCTTAATTATTAATCATCACTGGAAGAATGTCTTTGAATATTAGGACCATGTAATGCACATGAGTACCAAGATATGAAAAATGTTGATATAAAACGATTCATCAGCTAAATAAAAATACTTAGTTACGTCTACAAGAAACCAGTAATTAAATAAAAAAAAAATAATGAATTATAGGCTTTCTGTACTGTAGGCCAAAAATGTTGTTTCTACCTTCAGAGCCTAAGTCACTTGAACTTTTCATTTCCTATTCATCATTTTTTATTTGTAACAGCAGCAGAATATCATTATAGTTTGAGTTGTCATGCTAATATATATATATCATGTTTTCTCTGAATAGGAATCCTCATGGTTACGTTTATTTACTGTTTATTGTTGGTGAATTTACATTTTAATTTATTTTATTTTGAAATGACTGTGACATTTGGTGAGAGTTTCTTTGCAGCATACTTTTAATTATGCTTTAAATTCCAAAAATAAAATACAGTAGAGCATCAGTTATCCGGAATAATTGATGTTAGGCTCTTCTGGATAATCAACCTGGAATTTTCTGGATAATTTTTAAGATTAAAAATAAAGGTTAAATAAATTTAATATTTAATATTAAATTAATTTTTATATTATATAATATTTTATATAATTTATATAATATTAAATTTAATATTTAATAATTAAATTTAATCTTACTTATGATTAAATTAAATAAGATTAATTAAATAAAAAAATTATAAACCAATCTTAGAAAACAGAAACATCCGTCCAGGCATTTTTATGATTTTTATACAAAACAGGAAAATTAGAAATATTTTTAAATGCTCTCGGTTTTTTCGACCTACCGATAATGAGCACGGACAATCTGTGCATCCCAGTAGCATTTGCACACAGCAATTGTAACTCACTCTTTTCTCATCTTAAAACTTGGTGCAGGCATTTCTCTTTTAGTGGCTAGGGTTTTTCTCAGTAATGCTTTCCACAATAAGCCCATCTCATCAATATTATAAACATTTTCTTTCTCATATTTGCTATAACTGAAGCAAACTTACTTTTCAAAGGATACCACTGCCAATTTGTCTGCAGAAAGTTTCTTGCCTTGAATATCTAGTTCACTTATACTGAGTCTCAGTTTAAAGTTTTTCAGCCAACCTGTGCTTGCCTTAAAATCTTCATTACATATTAATTTTCAATTAAAATCCTATCCTTTTTCACACAACATTGGGCCAGACACTGGTTAACTTAAACTTCACTCTGAAGAAAACAAAAACAAAAAAAATAAATAAATAAAATAAAGTGAGTACACTGTCTAAACAGCATTTTCAGGTTTTGACATTTTTTTCCTGCTAGATCCTCCTTCAGTATCCATAATTGACACAAATTCTGTTATAGCATTGGAATTTTTCTTGATGTAATTAATTGTTGAATATAAAAAAGAAAGATCAGTCTTTGAAATTATTCTGAATAACTGATGTTCTACTGTTATGTTTTTTTTTTTTGTTTTTTTTTCTTGCCTTCTTAATTCATAAAGAAATACATTTTCTTAATACATAAACCTTTTGAGTTCTTTATATGTTTTTTTTGTATTGACGTGATTTCTTTTCATATCTTGTAATTAATTTGCATTACATAAGTAAGCTTGCCTTTATTTTAATAATTAGATAAAGATGGGTGATTGGAAAGGTGGGTTTGAAATATTGATTTTTGCCTCAGGTTTGTTGAAACAGATTATCTTCTCATGAATTATTTCCTGTAGACTCTGGAAGAGAGGTCTGCATTCAAGATAACTCTTGAATGCAGACCAATTCATTCAGGTCAACAATCCATTGTTATTTTTTAAAAAAAAAGCATACATAGTATCTTTATTTTTGTTCTTTTGTGGCTTATATATTGATTAGAACATGCAATGCAATGAAATATGATAAAAAATAATTTTTTATTTTATTTTGCAGTGAATATATTTCTTATTTTCCCCCTCTTGAAGAGTCTGTTAATATCAAAATAAACCAAATTCAAAATAATGAATCCACTTCCTGGGTGAAACTAAAAATCTTTGAATCTGCATCTATAAATGGTAAGAATTTTTCATAGCATTCTCCAATGAAAGGACTTGATAAGGAAACTAACATATATTCTGTTTAAGTTTGCTAATGAATTTAATATTGTGATTTTTTGCATTTTTTATGCTACAAACAGATTTAATCCATCCAGTGAATTGAAGTACATATTGCTTAACTGATTTTGCAAATTTGTTGCCCTATCAAAAGTGTTTAGACACCATTATGTTTGTAAAAACACAAGTTTAATGAACAAATTAAGGTATAGGCCCACCCAGTTCCAGTGACAGTATTAATATATCATGGAACTTTCTTGACCAGTTCCTTGTAGTAGGTGGTAAGAATCTATCTATTCTTCCTTCATTGCAGTTGCCAGTTTACCTATTGACACACAAAGAAGAGGGCAATGTTGACTGCTTCCTGATCTGGCATTCCAGCTCATACCAAAGGTTCATCCCTGTCGGGCCCAGAATATAAATCTCCACCAGCCAAGTGAGCTCTTGGATTTTGTTTTCTTCAGACAAAGTTTTATGCTGTTCACTGTATGGGATAGAGTATTATCATGCCGAAATATGAAGAGGTGCCTATTTCCTTAGAACTAGAGTATGTGTACTGTGGATTTATCTACCATGTCTATGACTTGACAACAATAATTTTTGGCACTACAACCAGTGGTCCAGTTCTCAGTACGGGCACAAAAGACTTTTCAGTAATCATTGGCTTTTGTTTGTGGACTTGGCACAGCTTTATTACAGCTCAGCACAAAATTAAGTGTTCATTTTTATTTAGCAGTGAATTCCAAACTTTTAATTTTCAATCATTGTGTGTGAATTTTCAGAATGCTCGAGGATGTTGGAATGTTGATTCTCCCCCCCCCCCCCAATATTCTGAAAACTATGGTACATTGAACAGGTTCTCTCACATTAAAGTGGCAACGAATGTGTTTATATGGAACAATCTTCTGTTTTCTTTGCCCATGTGTATGCTCTTACAGTAGAATATGTGTTTGCATATTAGGTCTCAAGAATTTAAGTCAGTTCCTTAGGTTTTTTTGAAGGAAAGAAGTTGCATAATATTTACTGTTGGGAGGGGAAGAGAATATGGTTATATTTCTAATGCTGTTGAAATTTAACACTGTAATTATTTTGTGGTTTTATTGTTTCCTAATTTTAATTGTATGCAAGAAGTGTCCCCAACACTGTAGACAGAGTACTCTGTGATATAGTTTCCCCCAGATGTATGCTGCACTTCACTGTCTGATCTAAAGACTGTGTAACATGAACAGCTTGCTAGACACCACTGAAAATGATAGCATTCAGTAGTATGATGTGAGAGCTTGTGAGCAACAGTTCTATCATGAGAAACCTGTGCTGTATGGCTCCCTATGGACTGTGAACACACATATTGGAGCCACAGATATCCATAAGACTGTATATTTGGTATTCCTACAATTATATATATCAGTTTTTTGTCTCAAGTTTACCTATATTGCCTTTTTCTTTTCCTTTTCACTTCAGTGGCTACAGTTGACTCTGCAAGTACAAAAATGTGGCAGTCACACGGTGTCCAGTTAAGCATTTTTTAAAACACTCTGTAAAGCAACTCTGTAAACACCTATGTGTTATGATTCATTCTGCATGTTTGTGATATCACTGCCTTTTACTGCACACTTTTAAACTTGTTCCTACTTTTTATAAATCTCAATCACACTTTCACTACATTTGGAGTGGGGTGGGGGTCTACATATATACTTTAAAGTAGTGTGTATGTATGTATGCATGCACATGCACACACAAAAAAGTCAGCAAGTAGCATATTTTAATGACTGGATTTAACAAGAGGAGACAAATAGGGAAAACTTTATATTACAAATAATTTGTTTACAGGTAAGGTGAATACTACTCTCACACATGCATACGCGCACTACATTATTAACTGAGTAGTGGATGCATGAAAAAAGTTAAGGCAGTGTGTGTTAATGTACAGAATTCATCAGTTTTTGGAATAAAAGGCAAGAAATAGTTGAAAATAGGTGACTTTAAACCTAATGTGTAAACAGACCTAAGGTTCTTGATGAACTGAAGTAATTTATGATTGAAGTGTTTCAATGTATTACATATATACTCCAGAAAGTAGTTCTCCAAAAAGATTGCTACTGCGTGAAGATCTGTAAAGAGGATGTAGAACATTTTCTTTAATCATTTTGTTATCAGTACTTAGGTTAATAATATGTAAAGTTTTATTTATTTATTTATTTTTTTTTTTGAATATGTTTACTTACTTTTGAATCACCCTGTAATCTGGAAATGATTTACTTTATTGTGAAACATATAAACAAATTTAGGTAGTCAGTTTTTTTGACCAGTGAGGTTAACACACACCATTATCAGAATATGAAGCATCCAAGGTAGGATCAGAAAGTTCTAGGACTGAATTTTTATTTTAATAAATATAATTTTTCCAGATAATTATACACATTGAATTTTTCAAAATAATGATCTTGATTGTTAACATTTTCTTTTTCCTCATCAATTATATAATTTCAGAAAAGCTTTTTTGTAAGTTTATTGATTGCATTTGTCATAGCTGCCATATATTTTGCTTCACTGGAAAATTACCATTATTTTAACGAGTTCTTTAGTTTTGGGAAAAAACTAAAAGCCACGTGGCATAAAGTCAGGTGAGTAGGGAGGATGCCATAAGATAATTACAAAGTATTTGGAAACAGAAGTTATTTTATATGATTAGTAGATTTTTATGAAGATTGTCACAGAGCAACTTCCAATTTTGTGTTGCTCACAATTGAAAACCCTATGGTGAGCCCCTTCTTGCCTCATCTTGATGGTTTTGTGCAATATTGACATTTTTTTCTCCCTTCTAATTGCATTTCTCAAGTGCTCTGATTTCTGTGTGCATAACCTTATTAACAGTATGATCTCTTGATATAAAGGCATAGGAATCATAGATTCATATTCAAAAATAATTTTAGAATAGGTTTATCTTTATATTTGTCAGTCCAAATTCCTGAAAGACCCTGTTCAGAGGACTGCTTTTTTAACAAACGTTTTTCCTCAATAAATTTTGATGACAGTTATTACTTGAATTCAAGTAATTGTAATTACTTGAATTCAAATTTTAAATAAACATTTATTGCAATAATAAATACAGTTAACCCCCACTATTCGCTGTATTCGCGGTCGCTGATTTAATATAAAATGAAACCTAAAAAAATTTGAATTTTAAAGCGCCGTGAACATTTTCCGCCATAAAAAAACATGGGCGTGGCTAAAATTATCTTCCCCGGTCAAAACAGCGCTCAGTGGGTGGGGTGGGGGGGGAGAAGGGTGACAAAATCACAAGCGTGGATGTTTCTCGCTAATCCTTGTTCAGTATGTGTTATGCGCTTGTCATGGAAGGTTTTGTCGTTTGCTTTTAATTTATATGCTTATAAATTGAATAAATTTATAAATTTATAAATTGATATGCTTACAAAAGTGATAAATATACCTTTTTGCAGTGTAAAACAGACTTTTCGAATGCATTAATGGAAGAAAGTTACTTTATTGTGGACAAGTTCTTTCTAACCCGTACAAGAATATGGCTATGAATAACAAGGGAAATGTGAAAAGATGACATTAACGAATAAAATTGAGTTATTAGACAAAATTTCTAATGGTGAAAGTGTCTCCTCAGTGGCAAAACATTATAAAATCAATGAGTCAACGGTTCGATCAATCAAGAAATTGGAAGAAAAAATCTGACATAGTGTCCGTGAAAACGCGCTAATTGCTTCAAAAATTTGCTCTGTAACTCGTGATGCTAAATTAGAAAAAATGGAAAAAGCCTTAAATCTGTGGATAGAAGACCGAACTCAAAATAAAATTCCCTTAAGTTCACTCATCATTCGTGAAAAGGCAAAACTTCTTTATCAACACTTTAGCGAAACTGGTGATAGCACTGGCGGGATAAGTTTCTTAACTAAAGGCGCTGGTTTGAAAGATTTGTTTAAAATTTCTAATAAATATTACATTTAATATTAAATTGTTTCTTATTTTCATTTCGATGCCATATGCTTGCATTTCACTATGTACTGTCTATGTACATAGTCATATTATGAAGGTACATATAATACATACATAGACAAAATTTTAGACTAGTTTTTCTTATATATTGGAACAGAACCCCTTTATTACTATGGGACCCATAACTCACTATTCGCATTTTCAGTATTCGCGGAATTTCTCAGGAATTTTCAGAAATTTCTCGTAACCCCCACGAATAGCGGGGATTTACTGTATTCTGAAAAAAATCACTACAAATACAGTTATTCTAAAAACAAAAAAATACAAAAAAAATATATTGTTACTGCAAAGTTTAGTTATGTTTAAGCATCCATACTACCTGTCCGAATAAAGTGAGCTCTTAAGAAATATAAGCAATCAATACAATGATCATTTAAAATGGATCTAATTTTGGTACATATTTGATTAGCGGCAGAAAATGCCCTTTCAGATTCTATTCTGGTACTGAGATAATCGTAGATGATCTCAGTCCATATTTTCTAGGCTTTGAACTTTTTTAGCAAAAATAGTTAGAAACATTTCATTACTTTCCGACTCAAGTTCATCTTTTAAAATCTCATTGGAGTCAGGCAATTTCTTATTTTGGAAAGAATTTGAGGAACACTGATGTTCGGTTCCACGTTGGTCTTCCATGATTGAATTATGTTCATCATTTTCTGAAGGAGAAAGACGTTTTATTCAGCGAAGTATAATTTTCACTTTAGTATCTTTACTGAGTCTGGTAGAGAGCAAAGAGTGGGGATAAGGAATAAAGAAGAGAGCAAAGAGTGCAGTTAAGGAATTCTTCACATATATAAATGCAAAGAAGAGAAGGACAAATCAGATTGGACCCTTATGTAATGGACATGGGAGAGTATTAGATACCACAGCTGAAGTTGCAGATGAACTCGACAATTACTTTGCATCGATTTTTACAGAAGAAAAACCCTTCATATCAATGAGAAATTATGGGGATGGAGTTGAAAAAAATGTAATTAATGATGTTGAAATTTCACATGTTGATTTAATGAGAAAACTTTCGTGCCACACAGGTGAGTAAAGCTCCTGTGGTTTATGGCATATATACCCTATAATCTTAAAGGAGGCAGCAAGTGAGTGCATTGAACCATTAAGGCTAGTTATGTGAACATCACTGGACTCGGGAGAGATTCTGTTGGATTGGTGTAAATTGGAACATAAAGGTGGTTCTGGGAGTGTAACGGGAAATTACCAACCGACCAGTCTAACTTCATAGTAAGGAAAATCATGGAGGCAATGAACAAGGGTGGAATTCAGGATCATTTAGATGGAAATGGAATTCTGAAGGATACACGGCATGGTTTTGTAAAGGGAAAATAATGTTTAACAAATCTGGTTAGCCATTTTGACAGGTCACTCATGAGCTGGATTTAGAGAATAATTTTGACATTGTTTATTTAAATATCAGCAAAGCATTTGACTCAGTCCCACATGAGCGGTTACTTTATAAGTTGGAGCAGGCTGGAATCATAGGGAAAATCCTTAGATGGATAGCACAATGGCTTGAGGGCACCAGGCAGGGGGTTGTGATAAATGGTTATTCCTCAGATTGGGTTAATGTAAGAAGCGGGGTTCCCCAAGGATCAGTATTGGCACCATTGTTGTTTTTGATTATCTTAAATGACATCTATGAAGGGATATAGGGTGATGTCTAAACTTGCAGACGATGTAAAGATCAGTAGAGTAGTTAATGATCGCCGCCAATCAGAGCTTCTTCAGAGTGACCTAGATAGACTTCCAGAATGGTAGAAAAGTGGCAGCTATATGCTTTAATTCAGCAAACTGCAAGGTCTTACACCTGCAGAATAGCAACCCCAGAATAACTTATACACTTGGTGGAGTTGAACTAAAATTAGTAGTGGAAGAACGGGATTTGGGAGTTACGATATGGTCAGACATGAAGTTGTTGGAGAATTTTGGACAAGTTACAATGTTGCATGGTGTCCTATCGATGATTTATCGAACATTTGCTAGTAGAGATAAGGACATCGTAATCACATAAGGTGATTTTATAACCTTCATGTGATTAATAAACTTCTTTTTTTTTAAATTAGTACCGAAAAACCAATATTTTTGAATCAATACCGGTATTTGAATATCCGAATAAAATTACCGGGATTCCGGTACTGTAAGCCCTAGTAAATACAGACCCACCAAGAAAGAAAATAACCCAGGACACGGGAAAGTTTAGGCGAACCATAGTTACTGCTTTATCAAGGAAGCATGTGAGTGATAAATAAGATTAACAGAAAACATATCTTAAATATGTTTTCTTAAATATCTTAAAGATGTAATTTAAATTCCATGTCAACTTGAACCACTTGACAAGCCAAACAAAGATCAGATATGCAACTTTAAATCTACTAACTAAAATTACAACGAAAGCAAAATTAAAAACCAAATTATAAAATTTAAACAACCAAACGTCACAAAGAGAACTCATAAAAACTGAAAAATGAAATTAACTTAAAACTAAAGCAGGATGGGGAAGCCATCAAAGAACAAAAACTGGGGAGGCAAGATAGCAAAAGAGCACAAAAAAGATGCAAACAGCCTGTGTGTTGTCTCTCTCAGAGTTCATACAAAAAATGTAAATTAAACATGGTATAATCAAATAATGGTATACAAAATAAGTTGACCTAATCCAGTATACCACTGCATAATATTTAATAGTGACTTGTGGTGATTTAATTTGGTAATAAGTGTTGTGTGTTATAATTGTTAAGAGTTAGTATTATGATGACCTATTTAGTATACTTCTACAACATGGATACAGAGTTGTTGTTTTACATTATTCTGAAGATTCTGCCAGATTCTGTGATTGGCTTGTCTTTGATACTCGTGAACCAAGTGGATTGCACAGTATGTGTGAAGATTGGTTATAATGGACAAAAATAAGGGTCCAGTTTAACTTTCATTGGTTAGTTCATTTAATCAGTAAATTTCCTTTCATATAACTACATATTTAATTTTTCTCACAAAAGAATCAAGGAATAGTTTGGGGGGGGGGTGCTTTTTTCTGGGTTTGGTCACATATAGCCAAAATAATAAAAACAGTAGCATAATGGATAAAAGTGTATCACTTAACGCTTTTATCCATTACACTACTTTTATCCATTGCACTATAAACTTGTCTTACCATTCTTTAGTTAAATAATTTATTCTTTATTTTAAATAATTTACAATTATTTAATTTTGCTATAAATGCATCAAATTGTATTTAAAACAGATATACTGCAATCTATAACAACATCTAGGAACATGGTGGTGACCAGGAGGCATTGTAAAAGTCATTGTAATCTGCAGTGCAAGATGACAAGCTGTAATCTTGCATTGCAGATTACAGCTTTTCTGTGAAGCATAATTTTATTTCCAGAATACATAGTGCTAGATAACAGAAACAATAGATATGAATGAATTCTAAGGAGCATTTTATATTAAAACTGTTTCACTAGGGATGCACCTCTGGAGCATAATCAGTCATCTCCTAGTAAAGCCAATTAAGATACCACAACTAGATCGTATGTATAGCTTAGCTTAATTTTCAGCATTCACCTCATGCTGAAAATTAAGCTAAGCTATACATACGATCTAGTTATTACATTACAGCACATAAGGACTCCTTAAAAAATCAAGATACCACAACTAGTAACAATGCAAAAGAATAGCTATATTCATATTGCAACCCAAAATCTTGATCTATAATCAAGGAACCCAAACTAAGTTCTGTAGTCAGTTCTATAGATCACGTGTATGATTCCCACAGGCTAATACTGTTGTGTACACATGGTTGTTTTTAGTCCAACCATTGCCCTATGTTTTTCTGTAACTAAGAGAAAGTTATGAGCATGACAGGGTTGTGGTTATCGAGTTTCTCTCTCTGGTTTTATATATAATGTAAATATCAAGTTTTGTTTTATCTACAGTATACATTATCTTATCAAAAGTCATTTAATACTTGTAATTAGAACAAAACATATTTATCCAAAAAAAAATGAATAGGATTCAATTGGCCCACCATTTGACCATAATGACTGCTTCAGTGCTTCACAAAAGACTTTTTGCTAATTTTTGCATGAACTCTGATGGTATTGTGTTCTGTTCTTACTTTAAAACTTTCATGAGCTCTGCTGGTGAAGCCATCTTAGCCCTGCTGTAATTCTCCATTCCAATTCATTCCAGAGATGTTCAGCTGGACTGAGATTTGGGGATATGTGCTGGCCATAGCAAGGTTGCATTGTTATTTTCTTCAAGCAGTATTATCACAATTCTTGTTTTATGACATGGAGCATTGTTATTAGGCTGCTTTCAAAATATTACTACAGTGTAAGGGACACAGAATTGTCCAGATCATCAGTATAGGAAACAGCACTGGTGTTTCTCTGCAGTATGACCACTGGACCTATTTAATGCCACAAAGATGCCTCTTCCTAAAACTGTGACATGGCCTCCTCCCAGCTTCATATTTAAGCCAACACACTAAAGTATTAAGCATTTCCCATGCATCTTCTGTACACAAACATGTCCATCAAACCAAAAGAGCATGTGTAGTGCAACTCGAAGCTCTACAATCCAGACTCAGTGTCTCTTGCACCATGCCAATCAACAGCATGTATTTCCGTGAAATGAATGGAACTCTGGTTTTTATGGATACACTTGCACATTTTCCTGTAGCTGCTTGCAGCCTACAAACTTATTCTCTAAAGCCTGATTGTGTGTTAAGGTAACTAGCGATATCAAAGTATGTCAGCTCCTTCAGTCAGTATTTTACTCCTACTTAGTCATTTCTTAGGCTCATTGTCATCTCTGGACTTCCATTTCTTCAGTGCTTTGCCAATTTTCAACTTGGGAACATTGAATTCCTGATCAGCAGCATGTGCAGACATTTTTTCCCAATAACATCCACATGTCATTTCCTCTGAAACTGTTAGCTCTTTCTTTTTGCTTGTTGCTTGGTATATGCATTTGAAATTAATTAAAGGCTAAATGCCTTTAACTCATTTCAGATTATCTTTTCTTTAGGCAAATATTTCATAATCACATGCAGTTTCCTGAAATTAGAAAGTTGTCCAGTGACTTTTGATAAGTTGGTATGTACAGTGGCCGACAAAAAAAACTGCATCACTTGTGAAATTTACAAATAATGTGTTTTGCACTGCATTGTGGCTTGCAGAAATATTCAAAATGCATTTGTTAGATATGATATATATCTCTGTGAATGAAATCCAATAAAAAGACTCCACCTGATATACCTAATTGCCATAAATATCTTCCCAAAGGGTAAAATGCGTAATTAATGGAAATATAAGAAATCATGCAAATAACAACCATGGCAACCAAACATACATTTTATTGCATTTCAGTGTGCAAACTGAAATGACAAGTTAACGTAATAGTATTATGTAATGTAAATCAGCAAAATAAGTCCTCGATATTTTGTTGTTCCTCTTTGAGCTGCAATTACAGCCTTGCAACGATTTGGCATAGAGTTAATCAACTTCTGGATATACGGTTGCCCAATTTCGTGGTACCACACCTTACAATGTTCTCCTGCAGCTGAATCTTACTTGTTGGCTTCTTCTGAGCAATTTTAGATGACATTATGTACCAGCAATTTTCAATAGGGTTCAAATCTGGACTGCTGCAGGCCAGTCCAACACTGTAATACCAGCATTTCTGTGGCATGACTGCACCTTAAGGGAAAAAAATGAGGGAAAACATTGGTGTAAGTATGTTTTAAACCTGGTGAGACAAGAAGGCAAACTCATTAAATCTAAATAGCATAAAACTTAATTTTGCTATGTGGCAAGTTGCTGAGTCCTGTTGAAAAATGCAGTTTTGGACGTCTGTGTGGCGATCCTTAATAACAGGTTTCAGGCACTCCTCCAAGATAGCAGTGTAGGTTTCTGCATTCACCATTCTGTTAATAAACTTAATTTTCCCCACCCCTTTGCTTTTTATGCATCCCCAGACCGTCTGACCGGCGGTGAACTTTACAGTCGTTGTTATGCAGTCAGGATGGTATACCTCCAATTTTCTTCTTCTGACATATCGCTTCCCATCCGAGCCATGCAGGTTGAATTTCAATTCGTCAGAAAAGATGACCGTGTCCCATTGCTCTTTTATCCATGAAACATAGGCTTTAGCTCAAGCAGGTTCCTTGTTCCTCATGTGTCAACAAAGGCTTCTTCTTGGGCCAATAGGCATACAGACAACATTCCGAAAGCTGTCTTTGGATAGTTCGTGCACTTGTTTCAACACCAGAGGCCATCTCAACTTCCAGTTTCAGATAAGGAGCACTAGCATGATGATTACGAAGGCACAGCTGTTTCAAATATCGATCTTGGGAAGGTGTAGTCACTGTTTTATGGCCTGATCCTGGTCTTCTCTTCACATCACCAGTTTCACGCTTTAATTTCAGCACCCGGGATACTGTTGACTGGTGGCAGCATATTTTATCAGTGATAGCATGTGTAGAAAGCCCTTCCTGGGACAGAGCAACAGCTACACTTTTTTTCTTTGTATCAACTGAACATATGGATCCATGCTTACACCTCCGCAAAACAGGATAGTAATGAGCATGTATACCCTTCCAATGCCGTATTTATAGAAACAGCTGATGCAGTATCTTGCAATTACTGTCTGATGCAATACCTTTGCTTTGCGACAAACAAAATGACTGTAATCAAACAATATCTTGTATATTTCGCTACAAATGTTACTTTTTTTAAGGTGATGCAGTTTATTTGTCTGTATTAAATTTAGTATTTCTATAATAATGCAGTGGTATTATATATTCTTTGGTATTGTTTCCTGTGTGATGGCAAAAACACTGATATGTTCATATCATTTTTTTTTTTTTTTTTTTTTTTTCTATGGTAGTCAAGATGTGGAGTATCATTCTGCATAAAAGCAGTGTTTTTCAACATTTTCTGTTTCATTGTTAGCGTGACATGAATATCAAATAAACATCTAATGTCACTAGATTGTGATTTTATTTTTGGTCTTTTTATTTCTTTGAAAGATGGAGCTGGCAAAACATTAGATATTGGGACAGTACCTTTCAGTCCCAATATCTAATGTTTTGCATTAGATATTGGGACAGATTCATTATTATATCATGAAGGGCATTTTTTATGTCATGCAGTTTCTTATGTTGCATGTTATCTTATAGGATAGAATGCACTTCATTTTCCCACAGGATGTTTTTAGGTTCTGCTCTTCCACTAATATATTAGAAGCTGCAGCAAAAAATCAAGATGTTAGGCTCTTCAGGAAGGTCAAGATATGGTAGATTTTGCATGCAAGCACCTTCACTGTTGCTCAGAGAGCCTTCTGTATCATGCATACTGAATGATGGCCAATGGGTGAGTAGTGGTACAAGTGATAACAAATATTGTTGCTTGCTTGTTCTCTACTACCATGGTTGATCTTAATAGTTATTTCTCAAATTGTTGAGGGTTATCCACATTGTAATCTGAATTTTGAAATTTTTTTTAAAATTCAGGTTTGAATTTTTTAAAATCAAACATGCATGACCTCAGAAATTTAATATAGACCTCAGTGAATTAATGGATTTTTCACTATTGCAGCTATAAATGTAATTATGTGTCATTTACTAATTGCATTACATTATGTTACCATTAGTGGTAAATTGTGCTGAATTGCATGGAAATTTGATCTTAATAGTTCAATTTCCTCAAATGTCCTGGTTTTTATTTTATTATATCATGAATATTATTGGGGACTATTTGGGTAATGTGGTATATTACCTAAAATTATCGAAATTATGAGTTATTCTGAAAAGTAATGCACAGAGAGAGAGAGAGAGAGAGAGAGTGAGTTTGTGTTATGTCATATGATGCACTAACATATTGTAGTTTTAAATGTTTTTTAGATGTTATGTAGGGGAAACAAAACGCCGTCTCAAAGACCGTCTGGGGGAGCACACTAAGGCAATAAGAAGTGCGGACTATGGTAAGTCCGCCGTGGCCGAGCATTTTTGGGAGAAGCAGCACCACATCTCCCCGGACGAGGCTATCATCACCGATCGGGCGAATAAGTTCTGGGACCGGAAGTGGCTTGAGAGTTTGCGGATCTGTTCCACAGTGAACATTAATAGAGATAGAGGAATGCGGATCCATCCCCTCTTTGAGGCTACTATCCTCAGAAGGGATGAACGGTTCCACATGACCCACTCTCGAGCCACTTCCGATTCCGTAACACAAGAGAACGGAACACGTGGGAATGAAACACGTGATGAGTACCGTGAACCTGCTGGTATTTAAAGACGCACCGCAGAACAAAGAAAATACCACTGAAGAAGAAGGCAGGAGCCTTCGAAAGCTTTGGTTTTATCGATTTTAATTTAGTATATTTTAATGTATTTTATTGTTCTTAACCCAGTATATTTTATATGTATATATTTTAGTTGTAAAGTTAAATATAATTTATTGTAAATACAGAAAAATATAACTTATTATAAATACACTTATCAAGATTCCAGTTTTTGTTTTCTTTGTGTTTTATTTCTACATAAGGTTGGTGAAAAACATTTAAAACTACAATATGAACATACCCAACCTCAGAGGCCTGTTTGAAGAATGATGCACTAACCTTTCTAGTTTCTCTAGTTTTCTTAATTTTTGTGAAGCCAATTGTATAATTTTTTTCCTGATTCATTTGGTTCCAAGGTAATGTGAAATTAGTGATGTAATTGACCAGGTAACACATAACGATCATTTATCAAAATTGGGTTTTTATATAGTTGTAATATTGGTGAAATTTAACTTTTCAAGAAGTGATCCATGAAGTGACCATGAGTCATAGAATTATTTTTGTTTATTGGCATTCCAATTTCCAGGAGAATCATGCAGCCATTGCAGAAGTGCATGAACTGGAAGACCTTCAATCACTACAAGCCATTATGGATGTAATATTGGAAGAAGACAGGCAAGTAATGTGTGAAGAGATTGCATCGCAGTATGATTTCTCTAAAAGTTCAGTGCATCAAATTTTAGCCATATTCTCACCATATTGTAGATTTTGAGAAAGTAAATCACAAAAACATTGCACAGAACCTTTTCACACATGATGAAAATGATTGAACTCATTTTTTAAAGAGAATTATTCCATTGCTGAATCTTATATTCAAGCCTTAGTTCAAGGATATCTGCTGATTTGGGGGCACTAGTCATCACCTTGTCATTGCTAGTCATCACCATCGACAACAATCTAAAGTGAAGAGAATGGTGATTTTGGCCTATGATATGGAGGGGGTAACTATGATTGACTACATGCTTTGGGGCATGTGGCCAATCATAATTAAAGAAGGTACTATAGTGTCCATCAGTATTTTAAAAATTATTTTCAAAATAAAATAATCGTAAAGCAGAAGATTCAAAACGTGACCTGAAATGCTGCTTGCTTATGGTGTAATCTTACATGGCCAATAACATTTAAGATTGTGCATGAAGCAAGCATTTCCAGCCTGAAAGAATTTGGAAAATTTAGAGGTGGCAGGTAGTAGTAGTAGTGGCGGCATGTGATGCAAGAAAGCAAGTGTATGAGCTTATGCAGCATCAGCCAAAAAAAAAAAAAAAAAAAAAAAATCACACCATTCCCTCCAAATGCTTGTCCATTTCCTCCTTAAATTTATTTAACCTATCAACTTCCACAACAACAACAGATGGAAGTTTGTTCCAGCAATTAACCATCCGCTGGCTAAAAGGCAAATTTTTGCACATCTATTCTACACCTGTCTTTTTTTAATTTGAATTTAGGCCCCCTTAGATTCATAATCTGAACAAGTGGAAGGATCCCATCAGAATTCAGCGTGCTCAACCCATTCAAGGCCTTATACACCTCAATCAGATCACCGCGCAGGTGCCTAGTCTCCAGCCACTGCAATTTGCAGAACTTAAGCCTCTCTTGGTAAGAGAATCACTTCATTCGCCTCACCAATCTTGTTGCCCTTCTCTGTACATGCTCAAGCAAATCTACATCCATCCTAAAATGAGGTCTGCAGACCTGTACGCAGTACTCAAGGTGTGGCCTGACCATTGCCTTATACAGAGGAACAATACCTCCTTTTCCCTGCTAGCAAAATTCCTATATATCATTGACAAAACCCCATGACCTGCTCTTGCAGCATGTCTGCATTGCTCAGAAAACTTCATATCTGACTGCACAATTACTCCAAGGTCTTTTTCATTTTCTACCACCTTAAGTGTAGTACCACACAGTTGGTACGTTTCTCTGAGGTTACTTTTACCGATATGCAGTACTTTGCATTTGTCAAGGTTAAACTTCAGTTGCCACTTCTTAGCCCATCTGCCCAAATTTTCTAGATCCTGTTGCAGTAGCACACTGCCATTACTGTCATTAACAACCCTGCCAACCTTTGTATCATCTGCAAACTTCGACACTAAGCCTGATATACCTTCATCAATATCATTGATAAATATACAAAACAACAGTGGACCCAACACTGAACCCTGTGGGACTCCACTAATAACAATAGTCCATGAAGAGCAGCACCACCCTCTGTCTTCTCCCACTCAACTATCCTTTTATCCATTGTAGCAACTTACCCTTAATACCATTCTGCTCCATTTTGTACAATAGTCTTCCATGTGCAACAGTGTCAAAAGTTTTCCTGAAATCCAAATATATGATATCAAAATTATTTTTTGCATCCAGTTCCTTTGTAACCACATCATAATATCCTATCAGATTTGTCAGACAAGACTTTCCCTTAACAAACCCATGCTGTGTCTGAATTATTGCTGCAGTCCTGTCTAGAAGATCCTGCAATGCATCTTTAACCAGTGACTTCATTATTTTACCCGAACAGAAGTTCCGGGTAAAATAAATCTGTAATTACTCATGCCATCCCTGAGTCTAAGGATGCTCTCATAATTATGGCTAAGGGTTTGCTTAGTTTCTTTGCCGCCTCCTTTAATATAACTGTATAGATCCCATCCACCCCCAGGTACCTTTCTTATGTTTAACTTCAACAATTTCTCCTCCACTTTGCTCTCAGTTATTACAAAATCATTAAGCATCCTGCTGTTATTTGGTTTTTTTTTTAGGAGCATTAGCAACTAAGGCCATATTGCTCCGAGGATATACGGTGGTCATTCCCTGACCTTTCCGCATCCTCCATATTTGGTGGTCAAGGGCTCGAACCCCGGTCTAATCAAGAAGCGTGTGCTACGCACTGCCACTCCTTCCCGCCTGGCTATGGAGGTGCCAAGCACCCTGCTACAATTTGATAACCTTCTGCCATTTTCAAACCTTAATAACTCCTCATGTCTGAATGTAGATGCAAAATACTCATTCAGTTTGTTTGCTATCTGAGCAGAATCATCAACAGTTGAACCATAGATATCAAGTGTACCAATCAGATTCATCCCCTTCCTTTTAGAGTTTATATAAGTAAAGAAATCCTTGCTGTTTTTCTTAGCATCCTTTGCCAAAGATTTCTCGTAATCTGCCTTCGCCTGCTTAACCTCCTTTGTGACCTGATTACAGACTAGCTTATATCTACCATAGGCTTCTGAGTCGCTTGATAATTTATATGCATCCCATGCATTTTTCTTCTCTGTCACGAGTCTCATTAATTCATTTGATAACCATTTAGGCCTAAACCTTGAACAATATTTCTTAATAGGTATGAAACTTTTAGTAGCTTCCACGATTAATTCCTTGAATGCTTCCCACTTAGAATTTACTGTTGGTAACATTGTCAGTTGATCCCACTGTACAGAATTTAAAAACTGTCTTCATACCTATTAAGAAATATTGTTCAAGGTTTAAGCCTAAATGGTTATCTAATGAACTAATGAGACTCGTAACAGAGAAGAAAAATGCATGGGATGCATATAAATTATCAAGTGACTCAGAAGCCTATGGCAGATATAAGCTAGTCTGTAATCAGGTCACAAAGGAGGTTAGGCAGGCGAAGGCAGATTACGAGAAATCCTTGGCAAAGGATGCTAAGTAAAACAGCAAGGATTTCTTTACTTATATAAACTCTAAAAGGAAGGGGATGAATCTGATTGGTCCACTTGACATCGATGGTTCGACTGTTGATGATCCTGCTCAGATAGCAAACAAACTGAATGAGTATTTTGCATCTACATTCACACATGAGGAATTATTAAGGTTTGAAAATGGCAGAAGGTGGTGATTGTCCGCCTGTATAAGACAATGGTCAGGCCACGCCTTGAGTACTGCGTACAGGTCTGGAGGCCTCATTTTAGGAAGGATGTAGATTTACTTGAGCGTGTACAGAGAAGTGCAACAAGATTGGTGAGGGGAATGAAGGGATCCTCTTATGAAGAGAGGCTTAAGTTCTGCAAATTGCAGTGGCTGGAGATTAGGCACCTGCACGGTGATCTGATTGAGGTGTATAAGGCATTGAATGGGTTCAGCACGCTGAATTCTGATGGGATCCTTCCACTTGTGCAGATTACGAACCTAAGGGGGCATAAATTCAAATTACGAAAGGACAGATGAAAAATAGATGTGCGGAAATTTGCCTTTAGCCAGCGGGTGGTTAATTGCTGGAACAAACTTCCATCTGTCGTTGTGGAAGTTGATAGGTTGAATAAATTTAAGGAGGAACTGGACAGGCATTTGGAGGGAATGGTGTGATTTTTTTTTTTTTTTTTTTTTTTTGGCTGATGCTGCATAAGCTCATACACTTGCTTTCTTGCATCACATGCCACTACTACTACTACTACCACTGTACTCACCGTTACGGAAGCAAAAACCCTTTCCTTTACCCCTGATGGTAATTATATCTTTAAGTAAATCCCACATCAGTACACTGTGATCACTGCCACCTAGTGGTTCCTTTATCTGCAAATTCTTAGTACACGAATGATCACTGCTGATAACCAGATCAAGAGTATTACTTTCTCTGGTTGCCTCTCGAACATGCTGCTGCAGAAAACAATCATCCAATAAATCCACAAAAGTCTTACTAGTGTGTGAGTGACCAACCCACAAGTTCCAATCAATATTTGAGAAGTTAAAATCCCCCATTATAAGACATTATGATTTACTAGCCCACTCTATTTCTCTGTGCAATTGTTCATTGTACTCATTTGAGTCATTAGGCCTATAACACACTCCTACTCTTATTTTTGCTTTTGCAGTTCTTATGTCACACCAAACTGACTCAACAGTGCACTGTTCATCTATATCAACTGATTGCACTTCTTTTGATTTTATGTTTTTCTTAATTAACAGCAGACACCTCCTCCCTTCCTATCCTGTCTATCCTTTCTGTACACATTTTACTCCCCAAATTCCAATTTTGCATTCCTAATATCAGTGTGATACCACGTCTCTGATATCCCAACAATATCCGCCTTTGTTGTCTTGACCCAACACTTCAAATTCATCAAATTTATTTTCTATACTTCTAGCATTGGTATACATGCACCTATTCCTGTTCCTAGTTACCCGACTCATCCCACAAACCCACCTGTTTCACTGTGACTGCCATCAGTCCCTGAAACCCCCAGCACCCCTTGCTGCAGGTCGCTATTTATTCTAATAGAAGTTGTGCAAGAATCACCTTCACCTCTGCCTGTGGCTACTTTTAACCTTTTAGTCTGTGAATTATCTCCCCCCCCAAGCTAGTAGGTTTCCGACCCACCTAACACTGCCTTGATAGCATCAGCAAATATTCTTGCAGCTTTTCTATTTAAGTGTATCCCATCCCTTTAGAAGCAGTCTCTCCTGTTAACAGGCACAGACCACGCTGAAAAAAATTCTACCCCTAAGCCTTGCACATTCCCCCCACGGCCGAATTGATTGACAAGGCTCTCATCATGTACTCCCTCCTATCATAATCTGGGCAGAATTGCCGACACTTTCAAATTTAACCCTAACTCAACTTTTTTGCAACATTGACCTGTACTTGTTAAGTAAATATGCAGATCTCTTACTCTTAATGTCATTGGTGCCAACGTGTACAACAATATCACCTTTTGTGCCCTTAAAAGATAATATATGCTTCACAACGTTATCAACTTTTGCCCCTATCAGACATACCCTGGTCCTGTTCCATCTATCCTTTTTACACAATATATTCCCCGTCTCCCTGACAATAGAGTCACCAACAATAACTAGTTCCTTTGGGACCAGCGCATTCTGCCTTGGAGATTGCCGCTGTGTTGCCTGATGCCCAGGAGTGAGCTCTGGCATTAGGTTGGGCAGCTGAGAGCTTGATGGGCCCCTCATATTAATTTCTTCCAGGGCATCTACTCTACACCTCAAGCTCTCATAGATGCCCAGCAGAACACTGAGTTGATGCCTAATTTCTAGACACTCTGCACTTGGCACACACAAAGACATCCTCCTTGGCTATATCATGTTCTGTTCCAGAGAGTTCGGCAAACATTTCACAAGTTGCACATTTTTTTAGGCTGTGATGCGTTGGAGAATCTCCCCCCTCAGTTCTCCCCCGAGTCACAGCACTCCTGCCATTTTGTGCCCGTTGCTTTGCTGCTCTAGTCTGGGGCATGATATTTTAAAATTTTATTAATTAATTGTCAATACTATGCTATCTAATAGAATCCTAAATGCAGTGATGCATATTACGCTATAATTATATGTTAGAGCTACCTAGTTACCACAATTAAAAATTTGAATTCCCTACTACAGCAGGCCCCTGTTGTAACGCGGTTCGCTTTATGCTGATTCGCTATAACGCTGTTCTTTTATTATAACCCGTATCTGACTATAACGCTGTTATAGATCACTATAACGCTCTTTTACAGATTGCATTTTTGGCATATTTAACGAAATCGTTTCATTTGATGGAGTCGATAGCTTGAAAATGAATATAAAAATACAGTTAAAACGTTTCCCACGCCGACCTGAGAAATATTCCCACGCTCAGTGAAATTCTCTCGCACGCTAATTTAATTGCAGTACAGGGACTTGTTATGTAGTTCGGAGATCAACATTTTAATAAATGATCACGTATATTGCTTGTAATATTTGCGTTATATGCATTTATCCGAAGTCTAGTGATCACTCAGTACAACGGCCAGTTTACTTGAATATTGTATCATAATTAATGCAACCAACGCAGTTACATTTTCGAAGAGTTAATAATGGCCGATAAGAATGAAAAAGCAACATCTGAGTGCAATACGAAGAATATAAATGTAAGGAAAAAGACTGAATTTGAAAATCAAATTAGACGTTTTGAAGAGGAATCGATCCGGTCAAAGACAAGCGCATGTGTGCCAAAATTTAGGACTTGCAAGTTTAACTGTAAGAACAATTATAAAAAAAAAAAAATAAAGAATTAATTTTAGCAGCGGGAAAGATAGACGTTCCACTGCAAGCAACTAGGGCTAGGGCCGGCTATTAGGATTGAAATGAAAAGACTAACTAATTTTATTAAAGATAATATCCAATGCAGAATTCAGTTAAGTTAAATATTATAAATAATAAAAAAGAGAGAGAGAGAGAGATTAGCCTATATGATGATCTGAAGAAAACTCACCTAAAAAAAAAAAAAAAAAAAATTGGAACCATTTAAAACTAGTAAGGGCTGGTTGAATAGATTTAAAATCCAGGGAGAAGCCGCAAGTGCAGATCAAAGAGCCGAAACTTTCAAAAAAGAACTTGTTAAAATTATTGAAGAGGGGTATTGTGTGTTATACTTCTCAACAAGTTTATAACATAGACGAAGCAGGACTTGTGTGGAAACGAATGCCTAAAAGAAGTTTCATATTGAAAGAAGAAAAAACATGACAGGTTTCAAAGCGGCGAAGGATCGGTTGACTTTATTGTTGGGTGGTAATTAAACTGCGGGGGATTTAAAATTAATACCCCTTTTAGTTTATTTGGAAGAGGGCCAAAGTTCAACCCAAAATCGACACATTTTTCATAATTAAATTCATCAATTAAATTAAATCAATTTATATCAATTCAATTCATGATTTTAATTGGAATTTTATGTTTAATTTTGATACGTAAGTAGTTACCACATAATTATATACGTATGTAATGCGGAATATTTTATATGTACAAATATTTGAATATTAAATATTTTGACCGACATTTGTGCATCTTTTCACTACCGCTTATTATTGATTAGGAAATATCGTATGGCACCGACCGCAACTCAAATACATATGTTACTTTATGGGAATACAGCGCTCGCTTAGCGCGGATTCACTTAGCGCTCTGTTTTTCCGGAACGCATTATCAGCGTTAACCGGGGGTCACCTGTACTCTATACAAAAACAATGGCTGCAAGATTTGAACGAAATAACGGTTTTACGTATATTAACTAGTAATCTACAAAAACTCTTTATCTAAATTAAAAATAAAAATAACCAGCATAACTATAACTATAAGACTATGTATAAAGTACAATATAAAATAACAATTAGGTAAATAAAAAGCAAACACATCGCTTTTTCGGAGCCTGTAATTCACAGCTGTAATTTTTAAAGAGAGTCAGTGCCCTATCTCTCGCTCACCATACAGTCCACACATGAGCCCACCAGACTACTGTGATCTCTTTGCAAAATTAAAAGAACTTCTCTGCAGATATTATCAATCAATTCCAGTGTAATTCGGTTTGCAATGGGAATCATAAGTGAAATTAGCAAAAGCCACTCACTGATGTGCATCAGAGCCTTCCAATCAATTGAACATTGGTCATTGAAAAGGAGGGAGACTGTATTGGAGGAGTTTAACAATGTTCAATACTTGAAATGAATTGGTTTATGATTTAAACAATTGTCTTGCATTATTTTTGATAACTCTTATATTTAATAACTGATTTGTAGCGGCTTTTACTTGTTTCATAATCTGTATAAGTGATTGACTAGTTAAGACTTTCATTATGTTAGTGGTTTTTTAAATTTATGCAAATTAATAAATTTATTAAAGTATTAAATAGAATTAATTAATTAATTTTTTTACATTGATATTTTTTCCCACTAAAAGCTGTATTTTTGTTTTATTCCCCATAGAAAATTCTAGTCACTACACATTTTTTTTGGGTGGTCCTGTATGGGCGAGTGCCTGGTGTCCTACTCCAGTGGGTAAAAGTTCCCCTCAGTATATTGCTGTGGCTTCTTGTAATGATATAAATAATTTTGATTCTTTAACAGACATCAGTGACAGCAAATGCCTTTTACAATTATGGAATGTTGGAAAATTGGATAATAGCACGTAAGTTTTATTTATTTATATATATATACTTATTTATTTATTTTTGTGTATGTGTGGGGGCGTGTATGAGAGAGAGAGAGAGAGATGAAACTTTAACTGATTTTCTTTAGTCTTCTCTTCTCTTCTTTTGTGTTCTGCCATGTTCGATGATTTTGTCCCCAATTTTTATATCTCTGCATCCTTTCACCTTCAGTTACTCTAAAATCCTCCAGCTCATGATCCTGCCACCTCATTCTTAGCTTTACTCTGGGGCTATTAACCATAGTTTTTCATAACCATAACATTTTAGTAACTCTTTTATTATCTATTGTTTCTATGTGACCAGCTCATGCTATTGTTTGGGCACTTTTAAAGTTCTCAATTTATTTCTCATTTAATCAGTTTATTCATTTCATAGTTAATCTATTCTCAATGTCCCATTCAAACCACGAATTGGTCCATATATTTTTCTTAAAATTTTCCTTTCAAAAATTTTAACTTCCTTCTCATTTTCTATGTGAAGATCTAAGTTTCAGAGTCATACGCATAGCTGCCAACTCTCCAGATTTACAGCATAGAATCCATTCTTATGACTCAATTTGACTTCTTCTTCACCTTACTATCATAACATAATTTGTAACAGGTTTTTCTCTGTCTTTTTGAAATAACAGGTTTTTCTCTGTTTTTTTTTTATTTTTGTAGAAAAAGAGTAAAACTGTGTTAAAATCATAATTTTTAAAAAATTCTGTGAATTTCTTCTAATTTCTACCTGTCAACAGTTTGCAATAAAAAAAAAGTAAACTTTATATAGAATTGTGAGGGATGCAAATGAAGAAATTAAATACAGAATGTTTAAGCCAATTGCTTTATACCAATCATGTGGAATGTTCTATTCCCTCTTTGATTGAGATTGCTCTTATGTTCAATTTAGACAAACTGGGTCTTATATCCACTAACTGTGGGATTGCACACATACAGTTATGTTTTTAAATGGAAGTTTTTCTTCTATACATTGTTTGGCTGTTCAATTAGACTAAGGTCAATTTCACATACAATATTTGGCATAGATTCACTAAAAGAGGCTACCTGTCAGCTGATGAGAAGCCAATAAGCTTAGTAACAGCTGTCTTGGTAGCGGCTCAGATTTTTAAATGCACGCTTTGCAATTTAAAAAGATATTATCAACTTAGGCTGAACTGTTGATAATGGTTTTTGAATAATGGTAATGGCATTTTGGACCTAAGACCAAGCTTAATTGATCTTTGCAGGAAACAGAACAGTTATGTGCTTTAAACCTGTCAGTAAAGGAAAGTTTATTCTGTTGGTTTTTCATTTCCCACACAGTGCATATGATACAACCCAAGGATGATACTCTTCTCTGTATGTAGAAAGTAATAAAGTTTAATAAAGAAACTTAAGTTTATAAAAATCAAACTTATTATTTTTAATGAAAATAAATAAACCTACAAAATGAAAACTTTTCTGACTGGCAATGTTGCCAATAAAATCTAGAAATGTGAACAAAAACACTGGCCTCCCCAGAAATAATTATAAAAAAACAGTGTGAGGCAAGTGTAGAGAGAATACATCACTAACATCAAAACAGGTTGATGGATAATATATGATTAGTAGTATGCCACAACATTCATGAGGATGTCTAAATGTTTTATACATACACTAAAAAAAAAAAAAAAGCATTAGTGCCATTTTACACCATTGAGCCATCAGGATGATTTGTGTGCCAATGCAATCCGCTAAAGTGCTGTGACTTCAAATATTAATACACTCATTTGGAAGCTGTATGACTTTATGTGGAAATTTGCAAATTGTGTGGACTTGGTTTGGTGGCTAGATGACTGTCTATTATGAATTTCCTAATACCAAAGCATTTTCCTTATGGCTGTCAAAAGCCTGCTAAACAGAATTCATAGATAGCATTTTGCCAACAAAGTTTTTGGAAGCATTAAGTGAATATAATTATATTTAAATAAAATTATAAATATAGTTTAATTTAAATATAATAATATTGGATGATGAATTGGACTACTAATTCATCATCCGGTTGCACTATTTCAGTGAGCAAGTTTTTTGAAAAAAAAAAAAAAAACAGTGTCTTTAGTACTTTTCGGTATTGTTTGAAGATAAAGAAATAGATATTTTTCAATATCAATTTTGTGAATTTTTTCAGAACCTAACAGATACTATTATAAAAGAAGAAAGAATTTATGTACAGTGGTAAAGCTGTGCATGTGGCCCTATCAAGAACCACAAGTATGACTCTCAAATCATTGTCCACAAGTGTTTAAAAGTCAGGACTAAACACTAGCACTGGTGTTAACCACCTGTCATCATACATTACATGAAGAGGACCGATAAGATAATGGTGTCTATTGCTGTGTCCCATCAAGTCAGTTTCAGTTCCTGTTGTCTCTCTGGACAAGCACATTTCTATTTTCCATTGCATTTTGGAGCTCTTGTAAAGATATTCTAGTAGTAGTGTTTTCAATCTCATATATCCATCTTACATTTTGTCTTACTTTTCAAAAAAAAAAAAAAAGAAACATATTTTGCATCTGTAGGGATAAATAGAGGTATTGTGAAAGTATCGTAATGTGAACCCAATAACATATTGTTTTTTTTGTTTTGTTTTGTTTTTTTTGTAATTCGTTCCAAGTCCTTGGAAGTTGAAAATTTCACTATATTACTAAGCTATTTATCTCTCTTAAAGGTCATTTTTATAATCGAAATTGCACTAGACTTTCGTCATTATTATATGTTCTGTTATAAGAATCAATTTTGAATGCCTTTGTGATATTTTTCTAAAGCACGTTTCTGGAGGTCATGACATAAAACAATAAAAACAATTTTAACTTTCTGTTTTTTGGGCTTTTCTGTTAGCATAATCTGTTATAAATAGGTAGTAAACTCAATCTTATTGCATTTGCAATAATCCCAATAACTGGAATTCTTGGGTCTTTACTTTATGGTATTATGATGAAATGAGTTCCCCTTCACTAAAATCTTCAATCATATAAAAAACAAATTTTCAGAAACTTCTCTTGATTCCTATTTACATCTTACAATGATGAAGGGAAAGTGAGCAAAGGAAAGTGCAAGTGGTGGTAGTGCCAGGAAACTAAAGAAAATTGGTTTAGAAATGAAGATGAAAATTATTAAGTACAAAGCAGGACAAAGTCTGTCATCTATTGCAAGGGAATTAGGTCTCGCTGCTTCAACAGTAAATACTATTTTAAAGGACAGTATGCGTACAAAAGAACATGTCAAAGGACCAACTCACTTAAGATCAACAGATCACCTGATCATAAAACAGCGTTCAGGTGCTATATTGAAGATGGAACAGCTGTTAATAATATGGATGGAAAATCAGATTCAGAAGCAAGTGCCCCTGAGTCCAGTGGGCATTCAAGCAAAAACAACAAGTATTTATGAAGATATTAATGATAAGTACAGCAAACCCCAAGCCAAGTTCGTGGCAAGCAACGGGTGGTTTAATGGGTTCAAGCATTGTGCTGGTTTCCACAACATTAAAGTATCCAGTGAAGTCACCAGTGCTGCTTCTGCAGCTGGAGAGAAATTTTGTGTTGTGTTGGAAAAAATTATTAATGAAGGCGGCTTCATCATTCAGCGAGCAAATTTTTAATATTGACGAGACTGGTCTGTATTGGAAAAAAATTCCGGATCGAACACACATTGCCAAAGAGGAAAAGACAATGCCAGGTTTCAAGGCTTCAAAAGATAGGGCCATGCTCTTGCTTGGGGCTAATGCAGCAGGAGATTACAGGTTAAAACCATTGCTTGCTTACCATTCTGGAATTCCTCATGAATTTAAGGGCATTCTACCCGTGCATTTCCGATTGAACCAGAGAGCATGGATAGCAATATCTCTCTTTGAGGATTGGTTTAAATGCTGCTCCATTCCCGAGGTTGGTGAAATTCATCGTATACATGGAAGTTGGTGAAATTCAGTTACAAACAAAGAATAAACAATAGAGACTGAGAAGAGAAACAGGCAAGAGATGCTTATTAAATATTGCAGGTAAATATTAAATTTTAGTTTGCTATTTGTTATTAATTTCCACTATTTCATTAAATAAGCTTATATACTGAAAATCATAAACTGGTTCTAAATAGTGATTCATAATAGCTATATTCCAGTTTTTACCATATTTGTATGGACTGATCTGAGCAAATAGCAAAAGGGAGAAGCAAAATAGCAATGCCTGAATGAAAATGGCATTTTTGACAGCCATTATTATAAATCAGTAGTATTTTATCTGTGGATGGATAGCACTTCGTCCCCTTTTTTTTAAATCAGTTTTGTTTTCTTTTTTCTTTTCTTTTTTTCCCTATGAACTAGATAGAAGTGCATAGAAATGGAATAGAATTATGTGTCATGGTTGAAATCTTCTCACCAAAGGCAGACTGGCCCATGCAGTGATCAATGTTGGGGCCAACAGCAAATTTGGTTCATTGGCTAAGACATGATAAGTGACCCATATGGGGCTAAAATTGTTTGGAATGATGAGGGCAAAATTTGCCAGGCCAGCACTGCTTCTTACATTATTTAGAAGTTGAACAAATATACAACAGTTAACTACAACTGTTTTTTCATTTCTGCTCCTCCTCCCTTTGCCAAAGAGCTATCCTTTTCAGTTTAGGGAAAAGATTATTTAGAATTGGTTTTCTCTGAGCACCTTATTTCTTGAATCGTATGGTGCTTCCTAACAAAAATTAATAATTCTGAAATCTTATTCTGAAAATCTCAAAAGATTATCCAAGCTTTGATCACAAATCAGTATTTTAATAAATTTTCATTCCGACTTTTAATCACAGAGGAAATGCAGTCATTTCCCAGTAATTTATAATTTTAAAAATTTATGTCAATAATGAATTTTATATTTTATTACTGATATATATAGTTTAATTTTACAAATATTTAAAATTAGCTTTAGCTATACAAGCTATTTGTAATTTTTTCTTTACATTTTAGTATGGCAATACCACCTTCTCTGGCTCTTGCTGTTGCTCTGGATCACGGAGATGTTCATGACATTGCATGGTGTCCAAGTGGATGTTGGGAAGATCCAGATTGTTTTAATAACACAAGTGAAAAAGAAAGTTTTTATCAAGAAGATAAAATTTTACCACGATTGGGACTTCTTGCTATAGGCTTTGGTGATGCTTCTGTTAGAATATATAGGTAATTTCTTAAGGTTTTTTTTTTTTTTTTTTTTACATATTTAACGCTATAATTTGTAAGGAAAAAAAATTAAGTTAGATTTCATTTGAACAAAAAAGTTTTTTCAAGTATTAAAAGTATGGAAATTGATGAGAAATTGATGAGAAAGAATTAATGGGAAACTTATAAACTTTCATTTCACTTAGTTTCCCCCCCCCCACACACACACACAAGCACAAAATGTATTGGAACTCATCATGAAACAAATAAATACATAGACTGTGTCAGGGTAACTAAGAGTAAGAACAGGTGCATCGTATGTATACCTAGCATTAGCGTACTTGTATGTAGACTAATGTTAGGAACATTGTAAATAAATTTGATGAAGTTGAAGTATTGATTAAGTCATCATCAAATACAGACATTGTAGAGATATCCGAAACATATTGTCACTCAGACATAAGGGATGCAGAATTTGAATACAGGTGAGTACAATGTGCACAGAAAAGACATTGTATATTGGGTCTGTTGGTTCTGATGGTCTCCCCCAACTCTACATATGTCTTTTGTGTTGTAGGTGCAGTCTCTGTAAATGCCAGTGTGTGTGTTAGAGTGTTTGTATGAGTTAGTGAAAGGGTGTGTTGGTGTATTGTTCCCCCTGGCTGCTTGGCCATAGGGCCATTCGAAAACCAAGATCCCCTCTTGCCCATCCTTCACTGCATGGAGGTGAGCCAGGCTAAAGGGCATTGACCTCTGAGCTTCCTGATGGAACTCCGTTAAAAAAAAAAATAAAATTTCAAGAAATGAGTAAGTGGGATATAAAAGAGGGGTGCAGTAGAATGCAGGTTAAACTGTATTTAGTGTCAAATGGCACCAGGGGTTCCCCTCCATCTCTGTGTTGCTTTCATTGTAGGTGTACCAGTTCGCTGGGAAGGCCAGAGATTTAAAAGTGCATGGATATTGTATGAGTGTAGTATTGTGCATCATTGTTCTTCTGGCCATTTAGCTGCTAGACCCCCCCCCCCTGCTGGAGCCCAACGTTGCCCACATTTGGTGGGTCTTCCATGGAGGCAGACCAGGCACCCAGTATTGAGAAATTATTTACTCTGTCAGGCCCTGCCACCTCGTTTCTTGAGATTTCAGTGGCTATGGCCTATAATAAAATAAAAAGGGGGGGCTGATGGATGCTAGAATCTAGTTAGGCTGAAAGAGGTTCGTGTATGCTGTGAGAATTTGGACACTTAAAAAAAATTTTTCATTGTGTGGGATGTTTGCCGGCGATATAGGCAGAGTAGGGAGGGAGACTGGAGGGAAAGACAGAACTATGGGGATGATAGAGAAGGTGACCCCAAGGCAGAACAGTGGGTCATGCCCTTGCCCCACCAGGAGAAGAAATAGGGGTGGTGGGGAGAGGAGGGGACAGGAGCACTGTTGCCTTCCCCCCATGCACCAGGGAAGGGAATGAAAGTGTGCTGGCTAGAACCCAGCACAGGTCGCCAAAAGGGCATGTGGCAGCAATCGCTGCTATTCAGTTCAGTTGTGATGTTCGGGTTTCCAGTCCACTTTGTCGACTTATGTTTCGTCTTCTCAAAGGTTATTTCAGTCTGTTTCAGGATCAAGTCCAGTTATATCAGTTCTATATGTGAGTCCCAATATATGAGCCCGGATCGAACCCTGTGTCCCAGGGTGCAACTCGGAGGGTTGGAGTTTGCACTCCGTCCATCATCATTTGGTGATATCCTCCGTTCAGTGTTGTAGAATGCAGGTAAAGAGAAAGAGGGAATGGAGAAAGGAGGTGTTCCCCTGTGGAAGAGGAAGAAGATGGGAGAGGAGTGAAGGCTGCCCTGCACCAGGGCAGCACACCCACAGGGGAAGAACAAAGAATGCAGAATCGTACCCCATGCGGGTTAGCCTCACCCATAGTAGTGTCCATTCTATTCCTCGACATCAGGGTTTTACAACTGGGGTCTGCAGTAGAAAAATGGAGAAGTTACCATCTTCAGGTAAAGGAAGCCTGAGCTAAGTCAGAGAGGCATTTGAAGGTCAAGTGAACTTCAAGGAACTAGTGCACTTCATCGTCTTTGCAAAGGTTACTAAGCTTAGTCAGCAGAATACATCGGAATCGATGATAATTAGGACACAAGTAAAGAACATGGACATAGTCCACCTCACCACACATGCAGGTGTGGTCATCTGTGAGGTCCGGAGAGTGAAGTTCCCATTGAGTGAGCCAGTCAGGACCGCAACTTCAATCTAATAGTATTCAAGTCAGGGATGAACTTCTTGGTGACCAGTCCTTTATCAGAGGTCATCCACCTCTCCTACCAAATGGTACACAGCTTCTTGAAGATGATCTGTTTCTTTCAATGCAGATCATTAGTCAGATGAATGAAAAAATCAAAAGACTTGTGCAGGAATTCCCTTGCAGATGCAATATCTGAGTCTGCAATTGACCACCTCCAGCTCGATTGGCAAAGCACCAGTGATAGCCTGGAGGGCTGAAGTAGACACTGCCCTGCTAATAGCAAGAAGAATCAGCCTCTAGATGGTTTCAAGTTGGGTGTGGTTACAGACATTCATCGCTCTCTTAAACCAAACACCAGCCCCATAGCAAAATATCTGAATGAGCACACACTCAAGTAGAGAATGGCAAGGGACCTTCCTTTGAGAACCCAGCTGGATCTTGTCACACAAGAAAGTAGGCCAATATATTTTTTTACTTTTATCCTGATGTTGGAAATATGAGGCACTGAAGTTGAGTTTTGGGTCAGTAGTGAGTCCAAGGTATTTCCATCCTGTCACGTGCTGAAGTCACTGTCTATAAATGTGGATAAGTGGTCTTCTTTGAAGGAGTGGTCTTTTTATCTGAATGACTTTGGATTTATCAGAGGAAATGTTAAGTCGATGGGATAGAGTTCACTGAGCCAGGACACTGTTGGGCTTGCACTGAAGGGTGGCCCCAGGATCACCCAAAACAAGAATGACCAAATCATCCACAAAAGCAGCTGTGGTTATGCCTTCAAACTTGATCTCTGTGTGAAGCCGTTCATCCAAGATGATGGACCAGAAAAGTGCCATATATTATAAGGTAGGGGGTCACAGCCTGCCCTTTGCCCTTTCAGCACAGAGCCTGGCATTCTGGAAGCAGGAATCATTCAGAGTGGAATGGTTAGTCATTGGACATGGATAGTCCAACTTGGAGGCATCTCTAATGATAACCCCATTGTTCTTGATTTTAATCAGGGCCTTGATCTTAATTGACTTTAGTAATGGTTTAAGTACAGAGATAATCTTTTGCTTCACTGCTAAGGAAGGAGGTCGCTATCATTAATGGCTTGGAGAATAACCAGATTGGCCTCTGGTTTAGGCGTAGGGAGAGCAATGTCATCAATAGGTGGTTATTTTCTCAGCACTTCAGCAAAAAAAAGTTGGAATGCTGTGGCATTTGGTTGATGCACTGATCTTGCAGTGGGGCCCGGACCTCCATCTTGGCCCAAAGCTTCTCGTTGTCTATGTGAAAGTCGAGGAGGACCATTTCCATAAGGAACTAAGACTTGATAATGTATGTACAGGCAGCAGCAGTAACCTGGCTCGTGGCCAGGGGCATGACGTTCTCCAGCTGGGACCTCAGAATATAAATTGCGTATCAAGAATGGAATCACCCAAAATATCTCAGTCCTGGTCAGAACCAGAAAAATTGAACCAGGCAAAATCCCAATGAAGAAGGAACTCTGTGGCAGCTCAGACTGAATGCCATCATTTAGTGACACCTGGGAGGGAGGACTATTCTGAGCCCCTCTTCTTGGATGCAAGGCTGGACTTCCTGTGAGGGAAGTCCCTATTGAGGTCCAGTTGGGAAAGGTCAACTCTTCTGGCCCAGGTCAGGGGCAAATCAAGGAGAGAGAGCCAGAACTCTCAGTATCAGTTTCATCAGACATGATTTTAGAGATGGGGACACAATCATGGGGTAATTTTATAGAAATTTGAATAATCAAGTCAGTCCAGATTAGCATGATATAACCAGCATAGTCTGAAAGAGGTGGCACGAAAAAGGGAAATTGGTGGTGAAAACAAACATCTCATTCCGAATATTAAAGGCCAAGCAGCAAGCTGGCTAATTGGGATGATATGGGCTATTCACAAATAGCCCATATCATCACAAAAAAAAAGAATTGAAATCACCCAGGAAAACCCTAGGTAGAAAATATTCAGATGCCATATAGCTTGTCAATTAATCCTTAGTATCAGATGAAAAAACATGGGGTTAAATAACCACAGACTGAGAATGAATATGGCCAAAATGGAGTCTCTATGCAGAAAGGACAGGAGGGGAGAGGAGTTATGCTCATAGTTAAGAAGCATATTAAATCTAAGGCAGTGCATCCAGTCAAAACGGATGGGCAGTGCAATGTCGACTCAGTTTGGTTTGATGTAAGCAGGGGGAAAACAAAAATTAGAGGAGTGTGCTTATAGGCCTAATGACTGATGAGTACAGTGACCAACTGTACAAAGAAATAGAGTGGGCCAGTAAATCAGAATGTCTTATGCTGGGCAGTTTTAACTTTCCAGATATTGATGGGAACTTATCGGTTTGTCACTCACACACTAACTAAACTTTTGTGGATTTATTGTGTGACTTTTCTACAGCTGTTAGACAGACAACAAGGGGAAACAATTTTCTTGATCTGATTATCAGCAGTAATTTGCTATGCATTAAGAATCTGCAGATAAAAGACCCACTGAGTGCAATAATCACAATATACTGATGTGAGATTTCAGGATTTACTTTAAGACTTAACTACTGTCAAGGGTAAAGGGAAGAGCTTTTGCTTTCGTAAGGGTGACTACAGTGGTCTCAGACAGTTCTTGAATTCTATGCAGTGGGACCAACTGATTTGTTACCAACAGCGAATTCTAAATGGGGAGCACTCAGGGAAGTAATCGAAGAAGCTACTAGGCTTTTCATACCAACCAAGAAATACTATTCAAGGCTTAGAACTGAATGGATGTCAGATGAACTAATGAGACTTGTGGCAAAGAAGAAAAAATCCATAGGGTTATACAGGTATATCAGGACATGGGGATGGACTTTTCTACTGGAAGGATTGTTGCTTTGTTTCTGGGTCATAATCATAAACCTAGATTTCATCATCTATTATGACCTTGCATATGAAGTTTCTGTCATTTCCAGCCTGTGCATGCAGGTCCCTATACAAAGAAAGCGAGTTTTTTTTTATTGCAGCAATTTTTTTTTTGCAACAATTTTTCACTGAAATACGTTGAAATATACCGTATGATAGCTCTAGAATATCACAAATATCTTTAATTATATTGCTGGCTATCCTTGATTTGATGCACTATTTCAACATTTTCATCAGTCTGACATGACAATGAATGACCTAAATGTCCAGAATCATCAGCCGAAATTTGGTTGTCTTGGAAACACAAATACCATTGAAAAGTTATATTATAGCCGTGATATCATCACCAAACACTTGTTTTAGCATTTTGTTAAATCTCTGAAGCAGTTTCCCCAAGTTTTTGACAAAATTTGATGTAAAGTCACTTTTTCTTACCCTGCACAGTCTTACTCGGCTACAAAAATTGCAAGACACACTCAACAGAAACACACTTAAGAACCAGTTGTGCAAAAGCATTTTGTCCTATTGGCACAAAACTCACCATGCTAATTCACAATGACCATTTCAGCAGTATCTGATAATACACTGCTATACCAAATACGGAGGATGCGTAAAGGTCAGGGAATGACCACCGCATATCCCCGGAGCAATATGGCCTTAGTTGCTAATGCTCCTAAAAAAAAAAAAAAAAAACCAAAACCAAACCAAACAATGCTATACTACATGGTTAGTTCCACACAGCCAGTCCAGAAAAGGTTGACTTGAGTTAGGTGATGAAGGATGTTGCAGGATAGATGTGCAAAAGTTTTCTTTCAGCCAGATGAATTATTTTTGGAACAAACTATCATATGATGTTTGGAAATGGGTAGTGTGAATAAAGTTTGGAAGAACTAGACAGATTATGATCAAGGTAGGTGATATGGTAAGTGGTGGGTTTATTTTATTTTTTCCTTTTTTGGCTGATGCTATATAAGCTTACTTCCTTCTATCACTTGTAATTACTGTGTGTGAATTAGTATTAGTAGTGGCAAATGCCAAAAGTAAGCAAGCTAATAATAGCATCAGCCAAAAAAATAAAAATGATTTGTCTAATTCTTCTTTAAATTTATTCAGACTATCCACCTTCACAACACCAGACGGAAATTTGTTCCAACAATTAGTCACGCTCTGGCTAAAAGTAAATTTTTACACATCACTCCTACAATCATCCTTATCAAATGTAAATTTGTCCCCTTATGTGTATTATATAAGCAAGAGTTAGGATACCATTCACATTTATTCAATCCATTTAAGGTCTTAAATGCTTCAATTAGGTTTCTTCAGAGGTGCCTAGTTTGAAAACACTGCAATTAGTAGAACCCTTATCAGGGTACCCTTTTACCAAAGTTAATTGCCACTTCTTAGCATATCTACCTAATTTTTTCAGATGTTGTAGTAGCATACCCTGATTGCTCTTATTCACCATCCAGTCAACCTGTGCATCATCTAAAAACTTACACACTGAGCCAGATATGCCTTCATCAATATCATTAACAAATATAAAAATAACAATGGACTCAGCACCCAACACTGGGGCATTCCACTAACAACATTAGTCCAATAGGGGCAGTGTCATTGATAACTACTCTGTCTTCTCTCCCTCCATCATCACTTTCTCCATAGCAGTAATTTGTCCCCTTGATGCTGCACTGTTTCAATTTGTGCAGCTGTCTTTCATGTGGAACAATATCAAAAGCTTTTCTGAAGTCTAAGTATATTGTGTCAAGATTATTTTTCTGCATCCAGTTCCCTTTTTACTGTATCATAGTATCCAGTGAAAATCAGACAAGATTGCTCCTTAACAGATCCATGCTATGACAGTCATATGACTGCATTCCTGTTTAGATGGTCCTGCATTACTTCTTTAACCAGTAGCTCCATTATTTTCCCTGGATAGAGGTCAGGTCAGCAATTACTCATTTCATCCTTTGATCTCCCTTTGTGAATCAAAGGTTTCATATTTCCCATCCATGGGATCTCCCCCCAAAATCTAAGAATGCTCTCATATGTTTGCTTACCTCATTTTGCTGCTGCTTTTAATATAATTGAATACATACCATCAGCTCAGGTGCCTTATTTACTTTCAGCTTTAACTCTTCCACTTTTTCCACTTTCTTCTGTTATCATAAAATCATTTAGCTCCCAGGTATAACTTGCTGTACTTCAGATATTCCCATCCTGAAAAACCTCTTTGCAGGTGAATACAGCTGCGAAATTTAAGTTATAGTCCCACATTAACAAGTATCCAGAAGGTGTGTGTTGATGTTGGACTTGAAATTATTTTGATTATTATAGAGAAAATATATAAGAAATTTATTCCACACAACAGCAACAGAAATGATAAGTGATGATTGAGGAAAAGTTTGGAAACTAGAGCATTGTTCAAAGATCCCAGAGTTGAACTGTGGATAGATATTGGCTAATTGATGGATATTAGCATTAGTACAGACATATGATGCAAGAAAGCAAGCTTATGTAGCATCAGCCAAAAAAAAAAAAAAAAAAAAAAATCTTCCCGATTCCCCCATCCATTCACTCCAAAAGTTTGTTTAGCTCGGCCTTGAATTTATTTAAGCTGTCAATTTCCATGACAGATGGAAGTTTATTCCACTAATCAACCACCTGCTGGCTAAAGGCAAATTTCTGCACATCTGTTCTACAACCATCTTTCCTCAATTTGACTTTATGCCCCCTCAGGTGCAGAATCTGAGAAAGAGGACAAATCCCACAGCACTGAGCTTGCTCAAACCATTCAATTCCTTATACACCTCAATCAGACTACCTTGCAGGTGCCTAGTCTCCAGACACTGCAATCTTCAGAACTTAAGCCTATCTTCATAGCAATAACTCTTTGTTCCACTCACTAATCTCATTGCCTTTCTCTGTTCTCATTCTAGTAGCCAAACATCATTTTCTAAAATGAGGTCTCCAGACCTGTATTCAGTACTCAAGGTGTGGCCTTAGCATTGCTTTATACAATGGGGTAACAATCACCTCCTTATCCCTGCTAGGAAAATTCCTATGTATCATCGACTAGACCCCGTGATCTACTCTTGCAGCCTGTCTGCACTGTCAGAAAACTTCATATCTGACTGCACAATTGCCCCCGGGTCTTTTTCATTCTCCACTACCCTGAGCGTAGTACCGCACAGTTGCTATGTTACTCTGGGGTTACTGCTACCCATATGCAGTACTTTGCATTTCTCAATGTTGAACTTCAGTTGCCACCTCTCAGCCCATCTGCTCGACTTTTCCAGATCCTGTTGCAGTAGTGTACTGTCCTTACTGTCATTAACAACCCTACCAATCTTCGTATTGTCTTGGACATTAAGCCTGATATGCCTTCATCAGTATCATCGATAAATACAGAAAACAACGAGCCCAGTACCGAACCCTGGTGAACTCCACAAATAACATTAGTCCATGAAGAGCATTGATTACCATTCTCTGTCTTCTCCCACTCAGCCATCCTTTTATCTATTGTTACAACTTGCTCTTAATGCCATAGTGTTCCAACTTGTACAGTAGTCTTCCATGTGCAACAGTATCAAAAGCTTTCCTAAAATCCAAGTATATGATATCAAATTTATTTTTTGCATCCAGTTCCTTTGTGACCACATCATAGTATTCAGTCAAATTGGTCAGATAACACTTCCACTTAACAAACCCATGCTGTGTCTGAACTATAACTGCTGTCTTGTCAAGATAATCCTGCAGTGCTTCTTTAACCAGTAGCTCCATTATTTTTCCCGGAGCAGAAGGTAAACTAACAGGTCTGTAATTACTTCTGAAATGAAGAACTATATATGTTCTTCATTTCAGAAGACCAATGTTCATGGAAATATCTGTAAAAAAAGGCATAGGTGCCTCCGTAGCCAGATGGGAAGGAGCAGCAGTGCGTAGCATATGCTTCTTGATTAGACTGGGGTTCGAGCCCATCACCACCAAATACGGAGGATGCAGAAAGGTCAGGGAATGACCACTGCATATCCCGGAGCCTTAGTTGCTAATAAAACAATGCTCTTATTCATAATTATTAGAGCATCCTTAGATTCAGGGGAGCTCCCCATGGACTGGAGATGTGCAAATGTTTTTCCAATTCACAAAGGGGGTTCAAAGGGTGACGCAAATAATTATAGATCTGTTATTTTAACTTCTGTTCCGGGGAAAATAATGGAGTCACTGGTTAAAGAAGTGAAGCAGGATCACCTAGACAAGACTGCAGTAATAATTCAGACACAGCATGGGTTTGTTAAGGGGAAGTCTTGGTCAGACAAGACTTCCCCTTAACAAACATCGTAGTATCCAATTTGATTCGATACTACGATGTAGTCACAAAGGAACTGGATGCAAAAAATAATTTTGATATCATATACTTGGGAAAAGCTTTTGATACTGTTGTACCTGGAAGACTGCTGTACAAATTGGAGCGATATGGCATTAAGGGCAAATTGCTGCAGTGGATAAAAGGATGGTTAAGTGGGAGATGGCAGAGATTAGTAATAAATGTACACTGCTCTACTTGGACTAATGTTATTAGTGGAGTCTCCCAGGGTTTGGTGTGAGGCCCATTGTTGTTTTGTGTATTTATTAATGATATTTTTGAAGGTATATCAGGCTTAGTGTCCAAGTTTGCAGACGATACGAAGACTGGTAGGATTGTTAATGACAGTAAGGACAGTACGCTACTGCAACAGGATCTAGAAAAGTCAAGCAGATGGGCTGAGAGGTGGCAACTGAAGTTCAACATTGACAAATGCAAAGTACTGCATATGGGTAGCAGTAACCCAAGAAATTCATACCAACTTTATGGTACTATACTCAAGGTAGTGGAGAATGAAAAAGACCCAGGGGTAATTGTGCAGTTAGATATGAAGTTTTCTGAGCAGTGCAGACAGGCTGAAATAGTAGATCATGGGATCTAGTCAATGATACATAGGAATTTTCCTAGCAGGGATAAAGAGATGATTATCCCCTTGTATAAGGCAATGGTCAGGCCACACCTTGAGTACTGCATACAGGTCAGGAGGCTTCATTTTAGGAAATGATGTTGCGCTACTAGAATGAGTACAGAGAAAGGCAACGAGATTAGTGAGTGGAACAAAGTATTGTTGTTACGAAGATAGGCTTAAGTTCTGCAAATTGCAGTGTCTGGAGACTAGGCACTTGCGAGGTGATCTGGTCTGTAATTACTCGTGTCACCCTTCGATCCCCCTTTGTGAATTGGAGATACATTTGCACATCTCCAATCTGTGGGGACCTCCCCTGAGTCCAAGGATGCTCTCATAATTATGGCTAAGGGTTTTGGTTACTTTCTCTGCCACCTCCTTTAATATAACTGGATAGATCCCATCCACCCCGGGTGCCTTTCTTATGTTTAACTTGAACAATTTCTCCTCCACTTTGCTCTCAGTTATTGCAAAATTGCTCTCAGTTAAGCAACCTGCTACAATTTGATAACCTTCTGGTATTTTCAAACCTTAGTAACTCCTCATGTGTGAATGTAGATGAAAAATACTCATTCAGTTTGTTTGCTATCTGAGCAGGATCATTAACAGTTGAACCATCAATATATGAAGTGGGCCAATCAGATTCATCCTCTTCCTTTTAAAGTTTATATAAGTAAAGAAATCCTTACTGTTTTTCTCAGCATCGTTTACCAAAGATTTCTCGTAATCTGCCTTCGCCTGCCTAAACTCCTTTGTGACTTGATTACAGACTAGCTTATATCTGCCATAGGCTTCTGTGTCGCCTGATAATTTATATGCATCTCATGCATTTTTCTTCTCTGTAACGAGTCTCATTAGTTCATTTGATAACCATTTAGGCCAAAACTTTGACCACGTGCACGAGCATAGGTTTTTTCGAACAAGAGGGAAATGCTATCAGGACCCAAAACTTTCTTGGCATCAAGAATTTTAACATTCTTCAGAAGACCACTCGGAGCTTTGAGTGAAGTGTATTTGGTATGGTAGGAAGGGATTTACCAAGATCATTTTTACAAGAGTTAGAAGAAAAGTAAGATGCTAGTAAGTTGGCTTTATCTTTAGCCAAGGATGCATAGAACCATGCAGTTATAACAGTGATGGGAGTACAGATGGACAAAGTTTCAACCAAATGCTTTGGCAAGAAACCAGACTTGACTACTATTTGGACAAGAAGCAAGTTTTCTACTCTTAGCCATCAATATCAAGATTGGATTGACTAATAAATCTTTTACAAGCATTAGGTTAGGTACAAGCCCATTTTCATATGCTACATTTGTGTCTCAAACAGTCTTAGCATATTTACTGAAAACCATGATTTACATAAATGATGAGATTTTAGAATGGATTGTGGAATAAAGAAATTCATCCCCATAAGAATCATTTCTCTGACAATCTGAGAAAACATTTGGATTGGAAGATTTAAAACAGTAATCCAACCAAGGAAAAAAGAAATATAAATTATGCAGATCATCACATTTTACATTCTTGTAATGCTAAACAACAGTCATTACTGAAAATGGTCATAAGAAAGAGGCTTTGTTGGAGAAGAGATTATCATAAAGTTGTCTACTGAGGTGCCAAGAGGATCACTAACATTGACTGTATACTTTTGCATTTGGTGAGAAAAAGATCAAGAGTGTTGGTGGTAAAATAGTCTGGTATTCCAGTAGGTTAATGAACATTTTCATTAGTAACTACAGAAAGATCATTAGCAACTAGAAAACTAAACCAAACTGTAATTATGAATGTTATATTGTCAAGAAAAATTACACCACTGTTAGGAATGTTAGATTAGAGAAAGTCTAGTTTCAAGGAGAGGAAATCAAAAAGTTGTGAATGATTAGTAGAGTTGAGAGAATGATAGAGGTAAGAGATAAATTTTATAGAATGAGTGCAGAGATTTTAAGGCAGTGAGATTCCTAAAGAGAAGTCTCTCACAAGACATATTCAGAGCAGCCATATGCACAAGTACCACCTTTGAAGCAAAAGGAATCATAAAGAGAATAAGTAGGGCGACTGAGGTGAGTATTGGTTGAGGCCACCAGTAATTTGGATTTCTGTCAGAAAACTTTTCACTTTAAATGCTTATTACAGCAGCAACACTTGCAGGATTTGGCATTATAAGTCTGCAAAAAAGGTTAAGGGCAGAGATCAGAGATCCTTAGTCTGAAATAAGGCTATTTCTTGTTAGTTACTGCTGACAGCAACAGTCAGCAATGCCTAAGGAGAGGTTAGATTTTGTTCAGTACTTGCTGTAATGCCAATGCATACAGAAATCAATGTATTACAGTAAACCCTCGATAAGGTCATTCGAGTTGCGCGGACACGCTTCGTCAGGGCTCCTCAGTTAAGTGGATTGGATTACTGTTGATTATTGCTTTTAAATATTTGATTTATTTAGTATATTGTTGGATTATTGTCTCAAAGGATTGTCTCAAAATGGAAAGTGGAATGCAATGTGCTGTCATCGACACAACTATGGATAGGATTTCCAGTCAGTGGAAGAAGGTCATTAATATACAAGAGGAAAAGTGGGAGAAAGAACTGAACCTTGGGGGACACTGGAATTAGTGGAGAAGTTAGAAGACAGAGAGCCATCTACCATCACCCTCAGTGAGCGATCAGAGAGAAAATTGGATAACCAATTACAAAAAACAGATGGCAAACCATAAGATGAAAGTTTGTTTAGAAGACGTTTATGTTAAACACGATTGAAAACCTTTTAGATATCAAGAGCAACTACTTGTTTCACCGAACCTTTCCATTGAATTAGTCCATAAATGGGATGAAGATGAAAGAAGAGGAGGAAGATGAAAAGTTGGTTCTGTGAGTTTGAAATTGGACAGTAAATGGATGTTGGCTGGTGGCTGCACGTGTTTGGACTGTTTTGAAAGAGAGAGAGAGCAGGAATTATAGAAGCCAATTCAGCAGAACAGTGTCCATGGAAATATCTGTAGAAAAGACGTGCAGCAGATTGGTCCTTGAGGTTGTCACAGACATTCTCTCAGATATGCCGGACAAACTGTACTTGCTACCTGGGAGTCTAAAACGCTGATGGAACTGATATTTGGGTGACACTCAAGTAAGTGGACCCAATTCCGGCGAAGTCCGGACGGTCTGTGACAGCCAAATCCTCTGCTTGCACCTTCACGATGGTGGGACTGTTAGTAATCCTGGGTATAACCTCCATGCACAAGTACATGGTGGGTGACAACCCAGGTGTGAACCAACGTAAGCAGGGGTCGAGGTGTGGCGCCCACACCACATGGAGGAATGCTGCCCCTCTATGTTACCAGGCAGTACTAGGTGGTAGATGACTCTCATCAACCGGTGCAATACCACCACTTTGCTTATTGGAGGCTTGAAGTGGTGGAACCCATGTTTAGTCTCTAGAGCTAAGTTCCAGTCAACCCTTCCCCATCTCTTCCATCATGCAGTATGATTGATGACTTTTGAGGTTATGATGAACATCGTGGCAAGATCCAATATTCCTTACATTTCGAGGGTACAGCTCTAAAACGGTGTTCGCAGGCCGGCCGCTAGTTAGTACACCGGACCAAACCTATTGGTAACTCTCTAGGAGGCTTCTGGATCAACTAGTGCATAATCTTGCTACCTCTACTCTGCCAGATAGTGACTGGAGGGAGTCCAAGTAGTGTGTGTGCGGGGGGGGGGCATTGTCGAGGCTACGTTATGTCAAGGATCTGGGTATATTCTTACCATGTGTACGCCGTATCCAAAAATTTCATTACTTCATACAGCATGTCCCACCCACTTTTTCTTACTATTGAATACACCATGAATTGTCACACTAATAGAGCAAGCTTATCTGTGAAGAGATCTAAACCTCCCAAACACTTCCTAATTCATTTCACAAATATACGTGGTCTCAATTCTAATCTCAACAATGTCCATTTCCACTTGCAGTCTATTTTGTTATATTTTTTCCTGTAACAGTTTGATTTTTATAATATTATAGGTATAATTTTTTAAAGTTAATTTTCATTGATATTTAGCTAATTTTATAATGGTAATTACGAGATCTGCCTTAAACACGTCACAGGGTATCGTGACTCACATGGAAATAGCCGATGGCGATTTACGGGTGAGTCATGATTTAATCTGTTACGGAACCTGTGGAATGTTTTCCAAGGTTGACCTGGTGACTAATCATAACTCACTTGGGGATTCTTTTCTTTGTGATCGATGTAAGGAGTGCACCGATCTTAAATTACAATTTGGTGCACTGATGGAACAATTTGTGGCACTGAAAAAATGGGTGCTTGCCCTCGAGGATAATGCATCTGGGAGCTCATCAGGGACTCAAAATTCCAGCAGTCTACCAAGTGATGCACTCCTGATTCGGGCCTCAAAACAGAAAAACCAAGTGCAAACTACTCTGGTTCAAAAGGACTTTGTTTTATTAGGGGACTCTATTGTCAGGGAAACGGGGAATATTTTTTTAATAAGGATAGGTGGAGTAGAACCAGGATATGTCTGCCGGGAGCAACTATTAATGATGTCACTAACAGATTGTCAGATTTTAAGGGGGGTAAAGAGAATATTATTATTCATGTGGGGTCTAATGACATTAAACATACACGATCTGAAGATTTATTGGAAAAATACAGGACCATGCTGAGGAAATGCTGCGAGCTAGGCCACAATGTTTATGTGTCTGCAATTCTGCCCAGACATGATAGGAGGGATTATATGTTAAAAGCCTTGTGGATTAACTCAAGACATGAAGGACTCTGCAAGGCTTTATGTGGGAAATTTCTATTCGATTGTCCCACACTTGTAGATAGAAGGAATTTGTTTTGTAGAGACAGGATACACTTAAACAAAGGTGGTGCAAAAGTTTTTGCCAGTATTATGAGGTTACCTTAAAGGTTCAGGGAAACTGCTAGTTAGGGGGGGATGTGGGTAATACTGACACGTGTTTATCTGATAATATTGGTCAAAGTAACTCTTGCACATTCCTCAAGAGTTCTTATCTGTTACCCCAACTGGACATATTATCTAGATGTTCTGGGGGCAGAAATGTTTCAAGTGAGCGGGTAGCTAATGCCAGGGAAGAGAGCCTAAAAAACTTCAAGGGTTGTGTTAGGGTTGTTCAGTACACAAGAACAGTAACTCTTAATTGTTTATATACTAATGTTAGAAGCGTCGTCAATAAAATAAGTGAATTCGAACTGCTGGTTAAAACAAGTAATGCGGACATAATAGGGTTTACGGAAATGCGGTGCCACCCGGAAATAGGGGATGATGAGTTTCATTACAGCTTGTATAATGTATTTAGGAAGGATAGGGTAGATAGAAGGGGTGGTAGTGGGATAATGCTTCTTATCAGAAGCATCCTGAGTGCAACGATAGCTTTCCCGGATTCAGACGTTTCACGTGCTAGTATAGAATCTGTATGGTGTGAGATAGTTAGAAACAAAGGTATAATGTGAGTAGAAGTAATCTACAGACCAGGTGATTGTGAAGATTATGACGAAAGCCTCTACATACAAATAGAACGGGCAAGTAAGCTTCAGTGTCTTATTATGTGTGATTTCAATAATTATGTGTGATTTCAATGCCTTTAATTGATTGGAGTAAATGGGAAGGAAACTTAACATGGGGAACAAAATTTTTAAATCAACTAGATGACTGTTATTTGTCAACATGTCAGGGAAAGTACTAGAGAAAAGAATATCCTAGACATCATCATCCATGAATCAGATGACATAATAGGGCTGACAGTAGAGGAACCAGTGCCGACCGGGCTAGCCGGGTGGGTAAAGTGCCTGCCTGGTAACCCAAAGGTCGCGGGTTCGATTCCTGCCCCGGGCTTGGATCAAAGTACTGCTAAAAACCTTGGGAGGTGCATTATAGCCACAGAAGCCTATGTGCCAACAAATACCAAAAAAAAAGAGGAACTAGTAGCAGGAAGTGTTCTATGGTGGATGATGAAGAGAGAGAGGGGTCGCAGTAGTAAAAGGCAAAGGAATGAGTTATAATTTCAGAAAAGGAAATTACGATGCCTTAAGGTGCTACGTGGCCTCTATTAACTGGGTAGATATTGCATAGAGAATGAATACAATTGAACTGTTGTATGCTTTTAAAACATTAATCACAGACGCCTTGAATGCGTATTTACCATTAAAAAAATACTCCACGAGGAGGGTTCCAAGTTGGATGAATAGTGAAGTTGCCACATTACTTGAGCAGAAAAAGGTGGCATGGAAAAGTTACAGAGCAGTAAAAAGTACTGAAGCGTATAACAGCTACAAGTTTTTTTTTTTTTTTTGGGAGCATTAGCAACTAAGGCCATATTGCTCCAAGATATGCGGTGGTCATTCCCTGACCTTTCCGTATACTCCGTATTTGGTGGTAACAGGCTCGAACCCCGGTCTAATCAAGAAGCGTGTACTACGCCCTGCTGCTCCTTTTCACCTGGCTACGGAGGCGCCTTAACAACAACAACAGCTACAAGATGATCTGTAATAGAGCCACAGAAAAGGTTCGACAGGCAAAGGCAATTTATGAGAAATCGCTAGCAAACAGAGCAAAGAGCGGGGACAAGGAATTCTTTACATATATAAATGCTAAGAAGAGCAGGACAAACCAGATTGGACTTTTGCGTAAGGGAAAGGGGATAGTATTAAATACTCCAGCTGCCGTTGCAGATGAACTCAACAGTTATTTTGCATCAATATTTACAGATGAAAAACCTTTTGTGGCAATGGGAAATTGTGGGAGCGAAGTTGAAAAATATGTAATTAATGATATTGAAATTTCGCAAGATTATTAAATGAAAAAACTTTCAAGCCTACAGGCCTCTAAGCTCCTGGAGTTGATGGAATATACCCTATAATCTTAAGGGAGGTGGCAAGTGAGTGCATTGAACCATTGAGGCTAATTATGCAAGCATCACTAGACTCTGGGGAGATTTTGTTGGATTGGAAAAGTGCCAATGTATCTCCCATACATAAGGGTGGTTCTAAGATTGAAGTGGGAAATTATCGACCTGTTAGTCCGACTACAGTGGTAGGGAAAATCATGGAGGCAATGATCAAGGATGGAATTCAGCATCATTTGGATAGAATTGAAATTCTCATGGATACTCAGCATGGTTTTGTAAAGGGAAAATCATGTTTAACAAATCTGGTTTGCTATTTTAAAAGGGTCACTCATGAGCTGGATTTAAGGAATAATTTCATCGTTGTTTATTTAGATTTCAGCAAAGCTTTTGACTCAGTCCCACATGAGCGGTTGCTTTATAAGCTGGAACAGGTTGGAATCACTGGGAAAATCCTTAGATGGATAGCAGGATGGCTTCAGGGCAGAAGGCAGAGGGTTGTGATAAATGGCTATTCCTCGGATTGGGTTGATGTAGGAAGTGGGGTTCCCCAAGGAGCAGTATTAGGACCACTATTTTTAATTTTCATAAACGACATTGATGAAGGGATAGAGGGTGTGATGTCTAAATTTGCAGATGATGTTAAAATTGGTAGAGTGGTTAATGATCACTGTCAAGCTGAGCATCTTCAGAGAGACCTAGATAGACTTCAGGAACGGTCAGAAAAATGGCAGCTATGCTTTAATCCAACCAAGTCTAAAGTATTACACCTGGGAAACATTAATCCCAAAATAACTTATTCACTTGGTGGAGTTCGACTAAACCCAGTACTGGAGGAAAGGGACTTGGGTATTACGATATGGTCAGACATGAAATTCTCTGAGCATTGTAAACAGGTTGCAAGGAAGGTCCATGGTGTCCTATCGATGATCTATCGAACTTTTGCAAGTAGAGATAGGGACGTGATAATCCCATTATATAAGGCTTATGTTAGACCACACTTGGAATACTGTGTTCAAGTATGGAGACCGCACCTAAAGAAAGACATCGAGCTTCTTGAAAGGGTGTAAAGACGGGTAACTCGCCTGGTGAGATCAGCAAAAGGGCATCCTTATGAAGAAAGACTTTGAATATGTGGGTTGCAGAGTTTGGAAACTTAGACACCTTAGAGGAGATTTGATTGAGGTGTTTAAGGCTCTGAGAGGCATCAGTAAAATTAGCGAGGACGAAATTTTCAAGATTATAAATGATGCTAGAACTAGGGACATAAATTAAAGTTACGGGGGGGGGGGTATGTTTAGATTGGACTGCAGGAAGTTTTATTTTAGCCAGCGATTTATAAATTACTGGAATAAGTTGCCTACATGGGTGGTAGAGGCAGACAGTGTGGGAAAATTCAAAGGTACCATCTGGATAGTACCTTTGGGTGAGGGAAACGCATAGGATAAGTTTAATTTCCTTTTCTTTTATTAATTATTAGTTTTTTTTTTTTGTTTTTTTTTGGTGCAGCATAAGCCATAGGCTTTCTTGCACCATGTGGTCATTATAATACTAATGACACCACTATATACCAGTACATTCAAGTGCATCTCTAGCATCTGCATATGAAACATCTGCGTAGTTCAACCAGTTTCCCCCTCTTCAATATTTCTATGAATTTGAACAAAAATAAGAACAAAACGACGCTTCTAACATTATATATCAGCATTAATGTGAAACTCTTTAAATTTGAACTCTGAATTGAATTCTAATTTAATTAGTGTGTGGCTTCAAACATTAATCAATTTATTTAAAATTATAATTAATAAACGTAAGTCTGATATGCGTTATATTAGAATATCAGACTTACATTTAGAATTTCAATTTCAGTGAATTTGACTATTAAAAGTTATTTAAACATTATTTAGAAGTAAAAGAGGGTGATTTCCATATAGCAGTAGCTACTTAGCCAGATTTTTAGATGTGGAATGTCTGAAAGTAAACAATTAATATAATATTTTTGTTACAATACAGCATTCCTCATCCAGAATTGATTTGTGAAGATAATTCTTTGGTATTACCAGTGTATTCGGTACAACCTGTAGCTGTTTTGTGTACCTCTGGAACAGGACCTTCTAAAGTCTCTCACAAAATGCCATGTACTAAAATTTCTTGGCAGCGGCATGACGGTTGCTTTCAACTTGCAGCAGGTTATGCAAATGGTAAGCTTATAGATGATTTAATACATATTTTAATATTATTTTTTCTGCCTCCCTAAAAAAATTAGAATGCTGCCTATTGCAAATTCCAGATTTGGATAAAGTTGATTTTTCTTTGAATGCAGGAACATTTATCTGAAAAATGGAAGCATTCTGTTCAGAGGAAATTTATATTACATCTGAAGAGTTTGCCTTTGTGTTAATAAAGATAATCTCTGTGCTTAGCATTGGAAATATCAAATTGTCTGCTCTGACTTAGATAAATAAGGATTTTGATCTTAGTATATAAATTAAGGATTTTGACTGTAGTATAGTAGGTCAGAATGATACAAGAATTTAATTCTTGCATCATTAAGGAATCTGAATTTTTTTGCTGTGCAAACTTACACAGTATTAGCAAAACAAAAAAAAAAAAAAAAATCTACCTACTTCATACGCCCATTTATTCTAAAATTTGTCCAATCCTTTAAACTTAATTCAAACTACTCACTTCCACAATATGGATGTAAGTTTGTTTCAGCAATCAGTTGCTCTGTGGCTGAAAACAAAAATTTTTGTACATCTGCCCTTCAACTGTCCTTTTACAATATAAGCTTATGTACCTTTGTACATAAATTTATTATTAGTAGGAGTAGTAGTGGTGGTAATAGCAAATAATGCAAGAAAGCAAGCTTGTGCAACATCAGCAAAAAAAAAAAAAAAAAAAAGACGACACTTGTCCATCCACTCTAACTTTTATCTGGTTCTTCCCAGAGCCAAACTTGCACCTTTAGAGGTCTGAAGTGCAAAATCACCTTGGGGCCCCTTATAGATTTAAAAATGAATTTCTCATGACAATTTAGCTTCACATGAGCACAAGGTTCATTATCAGCAAAGGTTACATGTTTTTATACATTTATGGATAATGGGATAATCATCTCCTTATCTCTGCTAGCAAACATCCTCTATATCATTGACAAAACCCCATGAGCTGGCCTGGTAGCGTGACTGAATTGCTGAGAGAACTTCATATCTGACTGCACAATTACCCCCAGGTCTTTTTCATTTTCCATTACCCTGAATGTAGTAGTAGTAGTAGTAAAATACTAGCTCTGGGATTAATGTTAAACTTCAATTGCTACTTCTCAGTTCATCTACCTAATTTTTCTAGATCTTGTTAGAGTAGCATACCCTGATTACTGTTGTTAATCACCCTGCCAAACTTTGTACCATCTGTAAATACTGATAAAGATAAAGATACTGATAAAGGCATATCACATTAAGTGTGATATGCCATTATCAGTATCATTAATAAATATCCAAAACAATGGGCCTGTTTAGGCACAAACAGATGAACTTATTTACATCTGTAAACATTTAATAATAACTATCTTGTCCTTTCACCTGGTTTTATGAACAGGATTTAAACTGTATGGATAATGCAATGGTCTTGATTTCCACAAAAGAGCAGACTTGTCTTTGTAATGAGTTGTGCTGGTATTTCACTACTTTAACAGGTAGATTTTGCTATATTACAACTTTGAAAACTATGATCTTGTATACTGCATAGAGGCTCATATTGAACAACAACTTTTAGTTGTTTTGTCTGTGTGCTGTCACTAGAAACCATCTGCTATCTGGTGAAGGACAATTTTAATCCTGAAAGAGCGTACTATAGTCTCATCTTTTAAATAAATGAGTGGTTAACCAGTCAGTGAGCACTCTGTTTGAAAGTAGTGCAATGGGCAAGTCATTGCAAAAGCAAGTTTGTTCTTATGTGAGAATTAAGACCATTGCATTACACTATTCTGCATTTTGAAAAACATTTACTGATGTTTCTTCGGAAAAGAGGTGTTTCTGAATCATTTTGTAATGCTAATTTCAAAAATTACTTCAGTTTGTTTCCATCATGTCAAATTTTTTCAAAAATCATGAAATAAAATTTGATTTTTCACAAATTTTTATTAATTTTGACAGAATTTGTGCACTAAAATAATAACAAAATGCATGTTGAAAACATGCATTTTGTTATTATTTTAGTATGGTAAAAATTACACTATACATTCACCTCTCATTTTAAAAACTGATCTACAATGGGTCAAATTTTCATTTCTTTGGTTTTCTTGCAGATTGTTTTACTTTACAGTCCCTCTTCAGCATCCAGCAATAGCCGGTCATCATTTTAACATTCTTTCTCCTGTAGTACCTCATCTCCCTGTCTTTAATGTCCTGATGAAACATCTCACCTTATTCTTCACTAACACTTCCTAGATTTTCTGGGAAGTAGTTGATGTTGGGAACATAAAAAATTTACCTTGATGCCCTTGTTGCAGCCCAGCTTCTTGAAGTTTGCCAACATATTTTCAACTATATTCTTGTAGTGTGGATACTTTGTTTCCTAAGAAGTCCTCAACAACAGACCCGAAGCTAATCCATGCCTGTTTTTTTTCTTTTATTAATAGTTCCCTCAAAATCTCGGTCCCTCATCAGTTTGTGAATTTGAGGTACAACAAAAATACTTTGTTTTAGCTTCTCTTAGGTGATCAATGAGAATTTTGTACAAAGGTAGTTGAAGCAGGGACCTTCCTGGGGTAAAGCTTTCACAAACTGTTTCATCAAACCCAGTTTGATATGCAAGGAGGACAGTTTTGGGGGTCTATCAGTGATTTATGAACTATGTTTTTTGATCCGGGCAAAAACTGTCCCTCTTTGGCCAGACCTTGATGTTCCGGTGCTCATGCTTGACTGTCCCACTCACCCAAAAAGCAAGTTTTTGTGTAGCCAGATTACTGTCCAATAACATGCCTCTCACTTTAAAGTCAGCACAGACTAACCAAGTATGTTCTTTATACTTAATATTTGTTAACAACTTCTTCAATTCTCATATGTTTCTTTCAAATGCACAGAGTGAGCTATTGGAATTGACACATTTTTACTTCTTTTGTGGAGCTACACACCTTTGAGACTCCTCTTTGATGTGTAGGATTTTAACTAATTCACTAAATAGTTCATTAAGTCATTTATATTACTGCAAAAAACTGTAGAATCATCCTCAGAAAAGTAGGGAACTAGTTCTTGGTCTCTGTGTTTCTACCACGAGAAAAACATCCCATTTGCTAGATTTTTTGACTTAAGTCTGGAACCAAGGAGTTCTACAGATTCCTTTGGTAAATTTAAATATCTTACCGGATCATTGAGTTCATTCTGCGAAAACAGTTGAGAGCCGGACTTGTCTCCATGCATATAGACTTCAGTTTCATCTTCAGAAGCTTTATTTTCAGCACTCTCTGCTGTTACATTCTCCAATATAAGTGGAGGGCATGAAAGCAACAGGTAATCTCTATGTGGGACTGGTCTAATGGCAGATGGAATATTAAGATACACAATGCCCTTTTTACTCTTTGCATCATATCCCTCTACATTAACTAAACAAAAATAACAACCACTGTGATAGTGGTTGTAGGGTCTCACCAAATCATGGGAATTGCAAATGGCATAGCCTTCTTTTTATCATGTTTCCACAATCTCAATGCTTCAACACAGGAGCCTATTGTGGAGCCTATTGTTTACCTTGGTCACCAAGTTTCACTCCAAAATAAACACAATACACATTTTTTCAAATTCGTTAATCGTTTCCAACTGCGTCACAGTCGAGGTGCGCCAAGTCCGGCACACCGCGGTACACTCTCGGCATACTGTGTCTTAAACAAGACCTCGCAATGAGGAGCAGTTTGCCTCGACCCTGCTCCGCTCTCCAACTCTTGGTGCGGAAGAATGCTTTGACTTCATAAGAAATCTCGGCACTCGGTCGCATAGGCAGCAAACTCGATAAATGGAAATTCGAATCCAGAACGCCTCCTGATCAGTGCTTCGGCCAAAACAGGCAACTGAATCTGCTGTGTAGACCAATGGGCACTACTTCGCGAATGAAACGAGAGGCATAGAGGAGAGGTGAAACACATGGTGAGGGGGTCACAGGATGCTGCACTTTATCAGAGCCGATTAGCCATTGGGATTGATCAGCCCACAAATATTTTCCACCATTCATTTCAATTACTTCTCTTATCGGTGTCCACATCTGCCTTATTCGCCCTTGTTTTTCGGGGCTTCTCTTCGAACACCCAGCGATTTTAGGGTGACAAAGACATCCAGCCGCCGTATGCTTCTCAGCGCAGGCGGCCCGAGACCATCCCTTTCGGGCTTATATTTTCTTTTTCATTTGTTCTGCTCGTAATTTTTTTGATGGTATGTGACTGACAATTTGTGTAAACGTTTCTCACCATTTTTTCCGTTGATCGCAACGTACGCCGCATTTTTCGTACATTCAAGCGACTGGCTAGGTCGCAGGGATGGTCTTTGCTGTACCCATTTATTCGATATAGAATCGTGCTCTGGTGATGGCTTGCATTTAAGACTCATTGCCATCGGCAAGCGTCTCTGTTTCCGCACACTCCCTTCTACATTAACTAAACAAAAATAACAGTTATCACAGTGGTTGTAGGGTCTCACCAAATCATGGGAATTGCAAATTTCCACAATCTTAATGCTTCAACACAGGTTTGGAAAACTTTATGTGGAACCTATTGTTTATCTTGGTCACCAAGTTTCACTCCAAAATAAACACAATACACATTTTTTCAAATTCTTTAATACTTTGTATTTGCGTGAGATCTACTTAACTTCCACAAATATAACAAAATATGTTTGGATTGTTCAAACACTTGCATGAAGATATTTTACTCACTTTTCAGCACAAGTCTGACACAATAATCTCAGAAATAAACTGGGCTCACATTGGTAAACACTGCTGCATAGAGCTTTCAAGGTCAAGAAACATGACTGAACGCATCATTGCCAACGTGTGAAGATTTAGTTTACAAATTCTATCATTTACTCTTAACTAAATACATTCAATAATACAACTCATGACAACTTAAGGATTTGTGAAAAAACAGTACATGATAGAAAAAAAAGAAAAAAAAAAATTTTTGAAATAAGCCTAAAAAACTGAATTAAAAGCAGCTATTAGTTTACAAACATCAAAACCATGCAGAGTTCTTTTATCAATGGGGTCAAATTCTGCTGGCTGCAAAAACAAGTTAAAGGACAAAATAGTCCTGCAGGCATCTCATAACAAAAAAAAGTATTACTCTTTTTTGCATGGATTCTTAGTGACAAATGTAATCATTAAACTAGTGCTTGATTGCTGTTTTAATATTTCTGGATTGTAAAATACTGATTTTAGTTTTTGTAAAATGTGCTGGATTTTAAAGTAATCCAGATTCTAAAATGATGGATTTTGCAGAATTTACTATACTATTTGTTTCTTTAATTTTATTCCAAAATGTTTTTAATTTCTCCCTCCACCAGCCAGGCCCTTCTGTTGCCTTGACAGCCTGTGTAAATGTTGCCCTGAGATAGTAGGCCTTAAATTTTTTTTTTTTTTTTTTTTTACGAAAACCCCCAAACACGAAAGGTATCAAAACCTATAGTACTTAGTACCGTGCATGGGTTGAAGGAGAAGTATGGGGGGAGAGGGGATGCCGGAAACTTTGCTCTAGAGACTAAACATGGGTTTCACCACTTCAAGCCTCCAATAAGCAAAGTGGTGGTATTTCACCGGTTGATGAAAGTCATCTACCACTTTAAATGTTGCAATGATGCCTTAGTGCATAGACTGGATGAGAGATGTTATATTAGATGATAAAAAAAAAAGTTTACTTGATCTTAGCATTAGCCATATGGTTCAAGGAAGTACTGCACTTTTGCTGCACCTGAAAAAAAAAGAAGCCTATTTGACTCCTTCCTCACATGGATACCTATCCAGTTGAGTTTTGAATTTCCCCACACTGCTGTGTTACCCTCAACCACCAATGGAGACAATTTATTCCAATAATTAACCACTTGCTGACTGAAAGAAAACTTCCTGCAAATCTAAACCTCTCCTGTTATTTGAATTTATGGTTTCTAGTTCTGAAATCTTTTATAACATTAAAAATTTCACCCTCTTTCATTTTGCTTTATCTCTAAGGTGTCTAGTTTCCAAGCACTGTAGCCCACACATTTGCAGTCTTTCCTCATATGCATTCCCTTACATTAATCTCACAGGGTATGTTTGCCCACCTTTTTAGACCCTTCCAAGAAGCTCAGTTTTTTTTTTTTTTTTTTTAGGTGTGGTCTTGTTACCTGGACACAGTATTCCATATGTGATTTTACAATTGCCTTATACAGCGGTATTATATCTTTCCTGTCTCTACAAGAAAATGTTCGATAAATCATCAATAGGACACCATGCCACCTGTTTACAGTGTTCGGAGAACTTGGTGTCTGACCATATTGTAATTCCAAAATCTTTCTTCCTCTACTGTTACTGAAATTTGGGCATCAGCAGCACCGTCAATAAAGAAACCACTCTTTGCCGCAGAATTCTGGCTCCTAAAGTGGGCCAACAGGAAGCACCACCTTCCAGCACTGATTCGCACCATGCAGCTTGCCGACTCTCAGGATTCCACGGCTTCCCACCTTAGTCAACAACCAACGCCTCCTAACAACAGTCAAGATGATAACAGGCATAATTGCAACACCTTCATTCTGGGATACCTGTGGCTGGAGGATTCCCCCTGCTGTCCTTAGGGCCAATCCCCAGCTCTACTCGCATTCAGCACGACTCCATCTCTCGGACATGTTCCTCCCTCAGCAGATGCTCAAGCAAACCCAGGCACTTGACGCTGACCTAAACAAATTCGCTGTTGAGCGGACTTACCATGAAAAAATTATGACTAGTAGGACTAATCAGCAATGACTGATGTGTACCTTGCATCTGTTCCTGTCTGATGGAGCTGGTGCTCTTATCTCGATGTTAAGCCAGCTCAATCAGACTTAACTCTCGTAAGGAGTTCTCTCCTTTGTATTAAAATATGTTTTCGTTTGTAAAATTACCTTTTTTTGTAAATAATTGTCCGATTTTCCCGGAAGTTTCGGGAGGCTGTAAACCCCTGGCTTTTTGGCCGTGAAGGGCAATAAAGATTCTCTCTCTCTCTCTCTCTCTCTCTCTCTCTCTCTCTCTCTCTCTCTCTCTCTCTCTCTCTCTCTGTTTTTAATTCAACCCCATCAAGTGTGTAAGTTATTTTGGGGTAGGATCATGAACTGTTCTACCATTCTTGATGTCATCTGCAAATTTTAACATCACACCCTTTATTAGCATCATTTAAGAAAATCCCAATGTGCCATTAAAAACCAAATCAAATCAAATTTAAGAAAATCAGAAACAAGGGTGGTTCCAGTACCAATCCTTGGGGAACCCCTAATTCTTATGTTAGCCCAATCTGAAGAATAACCATTAATCACAACCCTCTGCCTCCTGCTCAACAGCAATCCTGCAATCCAGCTTATGATTTCCCTGTGATTCCAACGTGTTCCAGTTTATATAGTAACCTCTCATGCAGGACTGAGTTATATGCTTTGCTGAAATCTTTGTAAACAGCATTGAAATTATTTTGACAAGATCACAGTAGCCAATTTGGTTAGCTATTGTGACCCTGTCAAAATAGCTAACCAATTTGGTTAAACATCCCTTGTAAAATCCATCCCTTCCATCCCTTGTAAAATAAACATGATTTTATTTTACAGAATCATGCTATGTTTCCCTAAGAATATCATTTCTATCTAAATGATTCTGAATTCAGACTGATCAGTTAGCAGTTAACCACTTCACTCTTAGAGCCACCTTTATGTGTTGGCAATACATTGGCACTTCTCCCATTAAAGGAAATAACTTCTGAATCTAATGAGGTAAGAAAATGGAGGAAAGGTGAAAGTTTGTGTGATAAAACACGTAAGAGATGGCCTGGCTTATGCAACTTAATGTTTCACGAAACTGAAAGGCCTGATTAGATTTCTTATACTGTCAGTCAAAATTTATCTATTTTTCAATAAAGATTTATCTGTTTTATTTTCTTTATGGAATTTCCTAAGGAATTCACCCACCATATTTGTGGAAAAACTATTATTTAAAAAAATGTAATAGAGTCACTTAAAATATTAAGTGACAGATTCATCTTCATTATTTTAGAAAGATGAGGATGAATTTGCTTCAAACACTTGAAAGATTTTAACAAGTTAGTATTGTTTGAAGGCCCCAGCTAGTTTGTTTGATAATGCTCCTGGGCATTTCCCCTTTCCTTAATGATTTCTACCCTAACTCAAAAGAAAAGAGTGAATTAGATTGGACCCTTGCATAATGTGACATTGGAGGCAAATTGCTGCTATAGATAAAGGGGTGGTTGAGGGGGAGAAGACAGAGAGTGGTAATCAATGGACACTGCTCATCGTGGACTAATGTTATTAGTGGAGTCCCTCAGGGCTCAGTGTTGGGTCCATTATTGTTTTCTGTATTTATAAATGATATTGATGATGGTATATCAAGCTTAATGTCCAAGTTTGCAGACGATACAAAGGTTGGCAGGGTTGTCAAGGACACTACTGACACTATGCTGCTGCAACAGGATCTGGAAAGGTTGAGCAGATGGGCTGAGAGGTGGCAAATGAAGTTTAACATTGACAAATGTAAAGTACTACACATGGGAAACAGCAGCCCAAGAGCAACGTATCAACTCTGTGGTACTACACTGACAGTGGTAGAGAATGAAAGGGACTTGGGGGTGGTTGTGCAGGCAGATATGAAGTTCTCTGAACAGTGCAGACGGGCTGCAAGAGTAGCTCATGGAGTATTGTGAATGATATACAGGAATTTTTCCAGCAGGGATAAGGAGGTGATTATTCCCTTGTATAAGGCAATGGTCAGGCCACACCTAGAGTACTGTATACAGGCTGGAGGCCTCATTTCAAGAAGGATGTAGAGCTGCTGGAACGAGTACAGAGAAGGGCAACAAGATTAGTGAACAAAGGGGTGCTCTTACGAAGAAAGGCTTAAGTTTTGCAAATTACAGTGTCTGGAGACTAGGCACCAGCGAGGTGATCTGATAGAGGTGTATAAAGCCTTGAATGGTTTGAGCATGCTCAATGCTGATGGGATTCTTCCTCTAGCTCAGAATAATCTCCTGAGAGGGCATAAATTCAAATTGATGAAAGACAGATGTAGGATAGACGTGCGGAAATTTGCCTTTAGCCAGCGGGTGGTTGGTTGGTGGAACAGACTTCCATCCCTTGTAGTGGAGGTTGATAGCCTAAATAAGTTTAAGGCTCAGCTGGACAGGTATTTTGAACGAACAGAGGGGTGAAGTGGGTTTTTTTTTTTTTTTTTTGCCTGATGCTGCATAAGCTTGCTTTCTTGCATCAAATGCCTCTACTAATGCTAATGCTAATAATGGGTGTGGTAAAAGTATAGCATTAGCATTAGTAGAGGCATACGATGCAAGAAAGCAAGCTTATGCAGTATCAGCCAAAAAAAAAAAAAAAAACACTCCCATTTCACCCCTCCATTTGTTTCAAATGCCTGTCCAGCCCTTACTTTTATTTAGGCTGTTAGCTTCCACAACAAAAGATGGAAGCCTGTTCCACCAATCAACTACCCGCTGACTAAAGGCACATTTCCTCACATATATTCTACAACTATCTTTCCTCAATTTGAAACTGTGCCCCCACAGGTTCTTAGTCTGAGCATGAGGAAGAATCCCATCAGCATCAATCAGATCACCTCGCAGGTGCCTACTCTCAAGGCACTGCAATTTACAGAACTTAAGCCTTCCTTGGTAAGAGCACCCCTTTGTTCCCCTCACCAATCTTATTGCCTTTCTTTGTACTTGTTCTAGAAACTCTACATCCTTCCTAAAATGAGGCCTCCAGACATGTATACAGTACTCTAGGTGTAGCCTGATCATTGCCTTGTATAACAGGATAATCACCTTCCTGTCCTGCTAGCAAAATTCCTATATATCATTGACAAGACTTCATGACCTGCCCTGGCAACCCATCTGCACTGCTCAGCAAACTTCATATTTGACTGCACAATTACCCCCAGGTCTTTTTCACTTTTCACTTCCCTGAATGTAGCACCACATAGTTGGTACATTTCTCTTTGATTATTGCTACCTATATGCAGTACTTTGCATTTGTCAATGTTAAACTTCAGTTGCCACCTCTCAGCCCATTTTCCCAACTTATCTAGATCCAGTTGGAGTAGCATACTGTCTTTATTGTCATTAAAAACCCTGCAAATCTTTGTATCATCTGAAAACTTGGACATTAAACCTGATATACCTTCATCAATATCATTGATAAATATATTAAAAAACAATGGGCTCAACACTGAACCCTGGGAAACTCTACTAATAACATTTGTCCACGAAGAGCAGTGTCTGTTGATTACCACTCTCTGTCGTGTCCCACTCAACCATCCCTTTATCCATTGTAGCAACTTACCCTTAATGTGATACTTCTCCAATTTGTACAGCAGTCTTCCATGCACAACAGTATCAAAAGCTTTCCTGAAATACAAGTATATAATATCAAAATTATTTTTGGCATTCAGTTCCTTTGTAACCACATCATAGTATCCAATCAAATTGGTCAGACAAGACCACCCTTTAACAAACCCATGCTGTGTCTTAACTATTACTGCAGTTTTGTGTGGATGATCCTGCAATGCTTCTTTAACCAGCAATTCCATTATTTTCCCCAGAACACAAGTTAAACTAACAGTTCTGTAGTTACTTGTGTTACCTTTTGAACCCCCTTTGTGAATTGGTGATACATTTGCACACCTCCAGTCCATGGGGACCTCCCATGAGTCCAAGGGAGCGTTCATAATTATGGCTAAGTTTACTTCCTTTTCTGCCTCCTTTAATATAGCTGAATAGATCCCGTCCACCCCAGGTGCCTTCCTTATGTTTAACTTCAACAATTTCTCCTCCACTTTGCTCTTAGTTATTACAAAATCACTTAGCTCCCTGTTAGCATTTGATAAACTTCTGGTACTCCCCTCATTGAATAACTCCTGATGTGTGAATATAGATACAAAATACTCATTCAGTTTATCAGCTACCTGAGCATGATCATCATCAATAGTCAACCCATCTATGTTAAGTGGTCCAGTCTGATTCATCCCTTTCCTTCTAGAGTTTACATAAGTAAAGAACTCTTTGCCAAAGATTTCTTGTAATCTGCCTTCGCCTGCCTAACTTCCTTTGTGACTTGATTACAGACTAGTTTATACCTGCCATAGGCTTCTGTGTCACTTGATACTTTATATGCATCCCATACATTCTTCTTCTCTGCCAGAAGCCTCATTAATTCATCTGACATCCATTTAGGCCTAAACCTTGAACAGTATTTCTTAGTTGGAATGAAAAGCCTAGTAGCCTCCAAAATTTTGAATTCAACGTTGGTAACATCATCAGTTGATCCCACTGTATAGAATTTAAAAACTAAGACCTCTGTAGTCGTCTTTACAAAAGCAAAAGTCCTTCCCTTTAGTCTTGATGGTAGTTACATCTTTAAGTAAATCCCACATCAGTAAATTGTGATCACTGTCACCCAGTTGTTTCTTTATCTGCAAATTCTTAATGCATGAATAATCACTGCTGATAATGAGATCAATAGTATTACTCCCTCTGGTCGCCCCTCGAATATGTTGCTGTAGAAAACAGTCATCGAATAAATCCACAAAATCTTGCTAGTGTGCAAGTGACCAACCCACAAGTTCTAGTCAATATCTGGAAAGTTAAAATCCCCCATTATAAGACATTCTGATTTACTGGCCCACTCTATTTCTCTGCACAATTGCTCATTATACTCATCAGATTCATTAGTCCTATAACACACACCTACTCTCATTTTTCCTTTCCCAGTGCTTATTTCATACCAAACAGACTCAATACTGTATTGTCCACCAATATCAATTGGATGCCCCTCCTTAGATTTTGTGTTTCTTAACTAACAGCATAACTCCTCCTCCCTTCCTGTCCTGTCTTTCCTTCTTGTACACATTGTTCTCCCCAAATTCCAATTATAGATAACTCTCTGATGTTGTAAATGAATTGAACAGGTACTATGAACTGATATTTACAAATGAAAGACTCTTTGTGGTTAGGAGAAACTGTATGAATGAAGCTAGAAAGCATGAAATTGGCAAAATTAAAATTTCAGATTATTCATTAGAAAAACATCTGAGCCTAAAGGCAACTAAGGCTCCTGGTGTTGATAGCATATATCCAGATATTTTGAAGCAGGTAGCAAGAGAGTGCATTGAGGCTAATTACAAAACTTCCCTTTTTCTCATGAAACAGTCTCAATTTGTTCATCAGTTTTGATATTTTGCGCAGATTTTTATATCTGGTTCCACACAATTACTGAAAATAGTCTCACTGTGAGTTAAACAAGGAAATACAAGAACTTTTACGTTAGAGAAAAAATATTGATACGGTACTTATCATATCAACCCACACTTATTAAATAATCTTTTGAAGAATTTATACCTTTCAGCTTATTTGGATTATATACTTATTTAAGAAGTACATTAGATCTTTTAGATGGAGATCTGAAGTGCTAAAAACTGATTCCATACTCAATCAACTACTACTGTCTCTTCTAGTAGTTTTTATGTGATAGTAGTAGTCTTGATTATAAGCAGTACATTTTAACTGGAAACATAAAAATAATAACTAAACTTATAAATATAGCTAAAGTGCACAAGTTTCTCTCATTCTAGATGAAACTGGCTGAGTTTTTTTGTTGAGCTAATATGTAATCATTATTCTTGCATGACAGAGTTAATCTCTTTTTCTGTAGGGTTTCACAATGAATAATTAAGCAAGTGAGTTTTCTGAGAGGGTGTTTAATTTTTACCAATATTTAAATTTTAATGAAGAATGCTTTCTTATCTATTTTTCCACAGGACACATTCCTGTATCTCTGGAATGTGTCTGTCAGTTGAGAGATATTGGAGATGTTTGCAGCAGAGTATATTAAAGTTAGAATCATATGTTAAGAAATTTCTGAAATAAATAAAGATAATATATTTAAATGGTTGAAACAACTATCTTTCAATGTGTTCTTATTGCATATTTGTAACAAAAGGTTTAATTGTTGTATTTAAAAGATCATCATGCATGTTTTTTTTTTTTTTATCATCTTAGGCATTGTATGCGTGTGGAACCTGAATAGCAATTCGCCATTATTAGTGACTTCTGAAACCACAGGACAAATAGTTTTGAAACCATATCTGGCATTTCCTGCCCATGGAGCTCCTATTACAGGTTTGACATGGTCATCAATTCCAGGTGGATACTTTCTTGTGTCAACTGCTTATGACAGGAATATTAAATTTTGGGACCTCCGTGATATCAGTAAGCAGTATTTATATTATTTAAGGAGAAAACATTCTTCTGTTCAGGTTAAAATTGGATGTAGTAGAACCACATTAATACAAATTCAGTTTATACAAAACACATTGTTCTCCTGCTAAGGATAACCTTTTCAACATAACATGTTCCTTTATTACAAAATTTGGTTAATGTGGACTTTGTATTACAAAATCCATTTTTGTCCCATAAGAAATGGCAGTCCAAAACTGAACCCACTTGCATTTGAAAATCAAGATTTATTTTTTTTTAAAGTAGTTAACCAGCTTTCCTGTGATTATAATATCAATAGAAATTTGTTGCTGTTTTATAGAAACGAATGAAATTTTTCATTTTTGATTATTAAGAGTTTCAGAAAAAAGAAACATTTTAATGATTGTAGATCACTTCTTCAGCTTTAGTGTTTCAGTCTTTAATTTCTGATACCTCCACTTTTGTACAACAGCCAGATCAAGGCATTATTTATAACTCCAGGTGAGCATATGAAGCTGCCTGCCTGATAAGGAACTTGATTCCCAGCATAGAAGCAGGAAACAATTTGCAGCCAAAGTAGAATGTCTTAGATGCTATTTATAATGTTATTTCTTGGAATGGTATTGTGTTGATGGCTTTGGTGAGAATATCATTGAAAAAACAGTCCAGGAATTGAATGAATATGATAGGACGGGATATCGAAGGGATGGGACTTTGAAGAAAGTGGATTTTTCTGGAAAATTTGGGGAGTTTATTAAGGGAAGGATAATGTTGCCACTAACATCAGAAAAGCTTCTGACAACAAAGCAGAATGAAGTTTGTTACCAGTGATGAAAGTGAAAGTTAAAATATTTGATATGCTTAATGTACTTTGCTGTATTTAATGTATGTAAAATATAAGACATAAACTGTACAATTGAAATTGGATTCTTTGTTTAAGTTAATTTATTAGAGTTAATTGGTCATGTTTTCTTTAATACAGTGATTTAGCTGAATTAAATTTTTTAACAGTTTGTGTTACTAATTATATATTTTCATTTAATTTCTTTTCTTATGGCTTCACTTATAAATAAAATAAAATATTTTCTTATTATTGTTTGCCAAAGCTGAATGCTGAAGCAGTCAAGTTTTGACTGCTTCAGCATTCTGGTTTTTGGCAGACTTCATTATTAAAAAAAATACAAATGTTTAGGTCCCTAAAATTTGTGTTAATGAGATCCTAGTGTAAACTTTTACTTTGTCTTCTTTTACAAATCCAAAATTTTGAAGTTGTTCATAGTTTATGAATGAGCATTATGTACATCATTAGAATAATTTTTTAAATTTATTAGCATTAGCATTAGTTGCGGCATATGATGCAAGAAAGCAAGCTTATACAGCATCAGCCAAAAAAAAACCTTCCCATTTTGCCCATCCAGTCACTCCAAATGTTTGTCTAGTTCAGCCTTAAATTTTTTTAAGCTGCCAACTTCCAGAAAAAGATGGAAGTCTGTTCCAGTGATCAACTAATCCGCTGGCTAAAGGCATTCCACACATCTGTTCTACAACTGTCTTTCCTCAATTTGAATCTGTGCCCCCTCAGTTCTTAGTCTGAGCAAATGAAAGTATCCTGTCAGCATTGAGCCTGCTCAAAGTGTTCAAGGCCTTGTACACCTCAATCAGATCATCTTGCAGGTGCCTACTCTTCAGATGCAGCAAATTACAGAATTTAAGCCTCTTCTGGTAAGAGAACCCCTTTGTTCCTCTCACCAATCTTGTTGTCCTTCTCTGTACTCGTTCTAGCAACTCTACATTCTTCCTAAAATGAGGCCTCGAAACCTGTACACAGTACTCAAGGTGTGGCCTGACTATTGCCTTATACGAAGGGACATTTTAATAATAATACCAGACCTGTACACAGTAGTCAAGGTGTGGCCTAACCATTGCCTTATACAAAGGGACATTATTATTGATATTATTTTAATAATATAACTATGGGGGCTTCGCCCCTGCTCACTTTGCTCGCCAAACCCCACACACGCTTTTCTATGTAAAATGTAGAGGTATAACGGAGTAAGTCTAATCTTTTCTACGTAAAAGATACACCTGTCGAAGCACACTGATCGATATCTAATCAGGAAATGACCTACGTAATTATTTGCTTGTGCATTTGTAGTGATGTAATTACCCCACCCACTTGTACTACATGATTGGCTACCCCACCACGCAGCATTCTCAAGGTCAAATAAATATCACTATGTAATTAGGGAAGGACATTACATGGTTGTTTTCCATTGAGGTTATGATTATATTAAAACCACTCATACCATGTGAAAATTAACAATATAGTTTTTTAGGCTGTTCGCCTGCATTACTATACATTAATATGATGTTTCAGGTATCTTACCGATACCCATCATCAGACCAAGTTGTTGGGGGAACAGAAAAATAGAAAGAGTTACAAATTTGAAAAATTTTTAGAATATTACAATTACCAATAATCACAGTTACTAATTTACAATTAACAAATTATGGTTGTAAAGTATTAAATTTTTTAAAGTTACTGTTACAATAGAAAACAGGAAAACTAAGATATTTACAAAGATATTAAATTCTTACTAGCTGACAGACTCCTCTTACCATGCTCCCAGAAACTGGGTGTGCATATAGGCAAGAGGCCTGCCGGCAGTTAATTTATAGAAGAGGAATTAACTACATTAACTCCACTATCCACTAGGATAGTGCCAAGTTTTTATAGATCCTGAAACAGCCTGCACACCAACCCTGGTGTCCAGTATGGGAGCAAAGGTCACCCCAGGCTTTTAACAACCCCAGATCCAGAATAAAAACTTGGCATTATCCTATTGGCTAATGGAGTTAATGCCTTTAAAATATTTACAAACTATTTACAAATATACAAACTATATCTGGTCCCCTTCATCAGCTGACATTACAATGGATTTGTAATGACATTACAAGAGGTTGGTAAACATTATGGAGTTAGTTATGGCTCAAATAAGTGATGTCATTGCCCCACCTTCTTCTCCCATTAGCTTGAATAAATATCGCTAGGAAGAAAACTTTTTTAAACGATTTTCACGTATCATTTAATTTTGTAAATTAGTAAGTGTAATTTTATGCTTAATATCTTTACTTTTATAGCCTGTGGATAACATTCCTCCTATTTCCGCTTATTAGAACCACCCTTTAACAGAATTAAAATTCAGTTCAAAAACGGGATCACAGTGATCGGCGCTTACTATATATTGTATAGTGAACAGTATTTTATTGTACAGAGTCCATCATAAAGTGATTTAGCATTAGTAGAGGCACATGATGCAAGAAAGCAAGCTTATGGAGTTGAGAGGAAGAATCCTATCAACGCTGATAGGATTCTTCCTCTTACTCAGAATAATCATCTGAGAGGGCATAAATTCAAATTGAAGAAAACAGATGTAGGATAGATGTGCGGAAGTTTGCCTTTAACCAGCGGGTAGTTGGTTGGTGGAACAGACTTCCATCCTTTGTTGTGGAAGTTGATAGCCTAAATAAATTTAATGCTGAGCTGGACAGGTATTTGGAATGAACAGAGGGGTGAAATGGGAGCGTTTTTTTTTTTTATTTTTTGTTTTTTGGCTGATGCTGCAAAAGCTTGCTTTCTTGAATCATATGCAAAAGCTTCCTTTCTTGAATCATATGCCTATGCTAATTCACATTTTCATCACATTCCAGTGTGACGATAGTCTGTATAGGTGTATATCTATAGGTGCTGCTATATATGTTTTCACATCAATAATTTCCTGAGTAGTGAAAGGGACTCAATGCTACACGGCTATTGGCCGTTGTGTTCAACAATGCCGAAGTCAAATGCAGAGTGTTGTCGAGTATCGAGCAAGCCAAACTAACAAAATAAAAATGGTGGTAGCAGTGAGTGTGAGACAAAACAGAAAATCAAGACAAAAACAAGAAAATCAAGACAGAAAATCAAGACAAAGACAAAACAGAAAATCAAGAGTTGGATTTAGCAGTGCTTTCAACCAGCAACAATGCCACTCCATCTAACAACAATGCACTTGAAGTGAGTATTAATTACGTACAACGGAAGATTTCTCCAATTGCAGAGCAGATGAGTTTAAATGATCGAGCTCCTTTTCTTTACACCGACTACTATTTACATAACAATGCACATCAAGAGTTTGAAAAGATATTTCTGAAAAATAATTTCTGTTCTGTATGCTTCATTTGCAGTAATCTATGATTCAAAAAATATGACACAAAGAAACCAGCTGCTAAAGATGCACCATTGATATGCACTGCATTTCCTGATGTTGACATCGATGAGATCCTTGTGTGTAATAGCTGCAGAAGCTCACTTAAGAACACCATTCCAGCTATCTAAGTCGAACGACTTTGTCTACCCAGAAATTCCATCCCATTTACCAAGTTGGATTTAGTGACAGAGAGGCTTATTTCACCTCGCTTACCATTCATGCAAATAAGGTGCCTGAGATACGCATAAGGAAAATACGGCATTCTGGGCCAAGTGATCAATGTGCCTGTTTCAGTCAACAGGATGGTCCATTGCTTGCCAAGGGAGATTGAGTGAAACAGGCACATTGACCACTTGGCCCAGAATGCCGTATTGTCTGCACGCATGTCTGAAGCGCCTTATTTGTGCACATAAAACACAAGAAAATACACAAGTCCAGCCATTAGATCGGGTTAGTAAGAAATCGAGTGGTTAAAGTGTGGCTTCAATATTTGGTCGACATGCCTCTGTATCGATTGTATCAAACCACGATAGATCAGTCATTCTTTGATGACAGTCATATGGAAATTAATTTGGCTAAAGAAGACATTAGCATTAGTTGAGGCATATGATGCAAGAATGCAAGTTTATACAGCCAAAAAAAAAAAAGAAAAGAAAGAAACACCTTTGCATTTCACCCATCCGGTTACTCCAGATCAGTCTTAAATTTTTTTAAGCTATCAACCCACAACAACAGATAGAAATCTGTTCCAGCAATCAACTACTCGCTGGCTAAACCACTCCCTTCCCTATCTCTTCCATCATGCAGTATGATTGATGACTTTTGAGGTTATGATGAACATCGTGGCGAGATCCAATATTCCTTACATTTCGAGGGTACAGCTCTAAAACAGTGTTCGCACGCCGGCCGCTAGTTATTACACCAGACCGAACCTATTGTTAACTCTCTAGGACACTGCCGGATCAGCTAGTGTATAATCTTGCTACCTCTACTCTGCCAAATAGTGACTGGGGGGAGTCTGAGTAGTGTGTATGCGGCGAGCATTGTCGAGGCCACATCATGTCAAGGATCTGGGTATATTCTTACCATATGTACGCCATATCCAAAAATTTCATTACTTCGTACAGCATGTCCCACCCACTTTTTCTTACTATTGAATACACCATGAATTGTCAAACTAATAGAGCAAGCTTATCCGCGAAAAGATCTAAACCCCCCAAGCACTTCCTAATTCATTTCACAAATATACGTGGTCTCAATTCTAATCTCAACGATGTCCATTTCCACTTGCACTCTGCCAAACCCCATGTACTTTTTCTGACAGAATCTCAGTTATCGGTTGATTCAAATACTGCTCATCTCAGATGCCCAAATTATTCGCTGTATGATTCCTTTCGCCTCAAAGGTGGTACTTGTGCATATGCCCATTCTGATATTCCCTGTCAGAGACTTAGCAATTTTAAATCTCCTCTCTTTGATCTTCTCTGGCTTAAAATCTCTCTGCCTCATTGTGTCAAATTCATCTGTTGTCTCTACCGTTCTCCCAATTCCACTAATCACTTGGAGCTCTTAGACTTCCTCTCTTTGCAACTTGACTTTCTCCAGTCCAACTTTCCTAACAGTGAGTAATTTTCCTTGGTGATTTTAATGTTCACAACTCCAGCTGGCTTCCGTTTTCTAGTCACACTGACCCCGCTGGTCGAGATGCTGAGGCTTTTGCAATTACTAATGATCTTGCACAGATTGTTCATTTACCCTCAAGAATACCAGACAATCGTAATCATACAGCCAATACGCTTGATCTTTTTCTCACAAACAACCCTTCTAAGTACACGGTCGAAGTGAGAGGTCCTTTAGGCACTTCAGATCACAACTTGGTGATTGTCTCTTCTCCAATGGAGCCTTTATCTCATGGCTATTCCCAACCTCGTATTGTTTGACATTACAAGAATGCAAAATGAGATGACCTGCGAGACTTCTTTTCTTCTTTTCCTTGGTCGGATTACTGTTTCAAAACTTCTGATGTCAACGTTTGCTCAGATCGTGTCAGTGAAATTATTCTTACAGGAATGGAATCCTTTATCCCACACTCCACTTTAAAATCTCGTCCTTTATCTAAACCTTGGTTTTCCAATAAATGTGCTAAGGCTGTTCAGGAGAAGAATGTTGCATATCGTAATTGGCTTGTTTCTAATTCTCCAGTTTCATTTTCTGCCTACACCAAAGCTCGCAACAATTGTAAAGCAGTTATTAATCAGTCCAAACTAGAGTTTGAACAGGCTAAGAGTAGAAAACTTGCTTCTTGCCCCAATGGTAGCTGAGCATTCTGGTCTCTTGCCAAAGCTATTGGCCGCAACTTTTGTCCATCTCTACTCCCACCTCTGTCCAAACCAGATGGTTCTGTTGTCACTTCAGCCAAGGATAAAGCTGACCTGCTAGCATCCCATTTTTCTTTCAACTCATGTATTAATGATCTTGGTAAAACACCTCCCACCATACCCAACACGTTCCATTCAATGCCTCCTGTGGTCTTCCGTCAAAAGGATGTCAGAAGGAATTTGACGAATCTTGATGCGGAGAAAGCTCCAGATCCCGATGGTATTTCACCACTTGTTCTCAAAACCTGTGCTCCTGAACTTACTCCTATTCTTTGTCGCCTTTTTTCACTTTCTTATTCCAAAGGTGTTTTTCCTTCTGCTTGGAAATTTGTTCATATCCAGCCAGTTCCTAAAAAGGGTGACAAATCCCTCCCATCCAATTATCGTCCAATTGCAGTTACTTCTACTCTTTCTAAAGTAATGGAGAAATCAATTAACCGCCAACTCTTAAACTACCTAGAAACCTTCCGTCTGATCAATGATCGCCAGTATGGATTCTGTCAGTGTTGATCCACTGGTGATATTCTGGCTTATGTTACCCATTTATGGACTAATTCAATGGAAAGGTTCGGAGAAACACAAGTAGGTGCTCTTGACATCTCAAAGGCTTTCAATCGTGTTTGGCATAAAGGTCTTCTAAACAAGCTTCCATCTTATAGTTTGCCAACTGTTTTTAGTAATTGGTTATCCAGTTTTCTCTCTGATCGCTCACTGAGGGTGATGGTAGATGGCTCTCTGTCTTCTAACTTCTTCACTTATGTGAGTGTTTCCCCCAAGGTTCAGTACTTTCCCCCACTCTTTTCCTCTTGTATATTAATAACCTTCTTCCATTGACTGGAAATCCTATCCATAGTTTTGCCGATGATAGCACATTGCATTCCACTTTCCATTTTGAGAAACCTTGTCCTGCTCAATCAGCATCAATTTCTTGAAAATCTGCTACCAATTCTTTAAATGCCGATCTTCAGGTAATTCTCCAGTGGGGCAAAGACAATTTAGTTGATTTCAGCCCTTCTAAAAGTCAGTCTTGTCTTATATCTTGCAAAAAGGATTCTTCTGCTCCTATGCTTATCTTTAGTGACACTCCGATTTCTAGGCAAAATGATATATCTCTTTTGGGGATTACCCTGACTTCTAATCTCTCTTGGCACAAGCACATTACAAATATTGCTTCCTCTGCATCTAAAAAACTTGGTTTTCTCTTTCGCTCTCGGCGTTACTTTTCTTCCAAACAGCTGCTCACTCTGTATAAATCGCAAATCCGCCCTGCCATGGAATATTGTTCCCACATCTGGGGTGGTGCCCCCAAAACCTCTCTCAGGCTTCTTGATTCCATTCAGAAGAGGGCAGTTAGGTTAATTAATGATTCATTTCTAATAGAGTCCCTCCACTCACTGTCTCATAGACGTACTGTTTCTGCTGCATGCCTTTTCTACAGATACTTCCATGGGCACTGTTCTTCTGAATTGGCTTCTCTAATTCCCGCTCTCTCTCTCAAAACAGTCCTAACACATGCCACCACCAGCCACCATCCATTTACTGTCCAACTTCAAACTCACAGAACCAACTTTTCATCTTCCTCGTTTATTCATTCAACTGCCGTTTTCTAGAACAACCTTCCTTCATACGTATTTCCTGAAAATTAGTCTACAGAAGTTCAAGTCCAATGTCAACAAATATCTTCTTTCATCTTCTCAACCTCAACCCAAGCATGGTACTAAGTACTATAGGTTCTAATACCTCTCGTGTTTGGGGTTTACATAAAAAAAAATAAAATAAAATAAAGGCAAACTTCCGAACATCTATTCTACAACTGTCATTCCTCAATTTGAATCTATGCCCCCTGAGGTTCTTAACCTCGGCAGGTGGAAGTATCCCATCAGCATTGAGCTTGCTCAAACCATTCAAGGCATTATACGCCTCAATCAGATCACCTCGCAGGTGCCTAGTCTCCAGATGCTGCAACTTAAGAACTTAAGTCTTTCTTCGTAAGCACACCCCCTTTGTTCCTCGCACCAATCTTGTTGTCCCTTCTCTGTATTCATTCTAGCAACTTTATGTCCTTCCTAAAATGAGTCCTCCAAACCTATACACAGTACTCAAGGTGTGGCCCAACCATTGCCTTATACAAAGGGATAAGCACTTCCTTGTCTCTTCTAGGAAAATTCACATATAACACAGACAAAACTCCATTACCTGCTCTGGCAGCCCATCTGCACTACTCAGAGAACTTCATATCTTCATATGAACTTCATATCAAATTTAAATTACCACACTAAACCAAGGCATAAGTACAATAAGAATACTATACTATTTCCAGGTTACGTGACACTAACACATACTATGCTATAAACGTATATAGTTAACTATATACGTTTATAGCATAGACACTAACACATACTATGCTATAAACGTATATACATATTGTTATAAATTTATATTTTACTTAAATTTAAATAAAAATTTTACTAAATATAATAATTTTCAATTTACTAATTAAAAATATTTTACTTTCGGAGTTAGAATTATATTATCAGGCTTAATAAAAATAATACTAATATTAATTATTAATAAAAATTAACTATTTTATATAATATAAATTTAATACAGTAGACTCACATTTTACGATTGATTCACTCTACAATCAAATGCAAGTGCTGTGGCTCAGGGGAGAACTGACGAGGGCAGTTGCCCTCTGAATCACAGCCTTTTAAAATGCACTGTTTGTTTGATTTTGTGGAGCAATCAGGTATGGGACATGATATTGCTAAGGGGAATGTCTTTGTGTGTGCACGATGTAAGAAGTGTGAGGAAATCAGGTGACAACTCAGTGTTATGGGCTTATATGAGAAATTGATCGCCTGATTTCCTCACACTCCTTACATTGTGCACACACAAAGACAGTCCCCTTAGCAATATCATGTCCTATACCTGATTGCTCCACAAAATCAAACAAACAGTGCATTTTAAAAGGCTGTGATTCAGAGGGCAACTGCCAGAGCAGGTCATGGAGTTTTGTCTGTGATTATGGGAATTTTCCTAGCAGAGACAAGGAGGTGCTTATCCCTTTGTTTAAGGCAATGGTTGGGCCACACCTTGAGTACTGTGTATAGGTTTGGAGGACTCATTTTAGGAAGGACGTAGAGTTGCTAGAATGAATACAGAGAAGGGGCAACAAGATTGGTGCGAGGAACAAAGGGGGTGTGCTTACGAAGAAAGGCTTAAGTTCTTAAGTTGCAGCATCTGGAGACTAGGCACCTGTGAGGTGATCTGATTGAGGTGTATAATGCCTTGAATGGTTTGAGCAAGCTCAATGCTGATGGGATACTTCCACTTGCTGAGGTTAAGAACCTGAGGGGACATAGATTCAAATTGAGCAAAGACATTTGTAGAATAGATGTTCGGAAGTTTGCCTTTAGCCAGCGAGGCGTCTCCATAGCCAGGTGGGAAGGAGCAGCAGTGCGTAGCACATGCTTCTTGATTAGACCGGGGTTCGAGCCCGTCACCACCAAATACGGAGGATGCGGAAAGGTCAAGGGAATGACCACCGCATATTCCCGGAGCAATATGGCCTTAGTTGCTAATGCTCCTAAAAACCAAACAAACAAACAAAGCCTTTAGCCAGCGAGTAGTTGATTGCTGGAACATACTTCCATCTGTTGTTGTGGGTTGATAGCTTAAATAAATTTAAAACTGATCTGGAGTGACCGTATGGGTTGACTGTATAAACTTGCATTCTTGCATCATATGCCTCAACTAATGCTAATGTCTTCTTTAGCCAAATTAATTTCCATATGACTGTCATCAAAGAATGACTGATCTATCGTGGTTTGATACAATCGATACAGAGGCATGTTGACCAAATATTGAAGCCACACTTTAACCACTTGATTTCTTACTAACCCGATCAAATAGCTGGACTTGTGTATTTTCTTGCGTTTTATATGCACAAATTAGGTGCTTGAGACATGCTTGCAGACAATATGGCATTCTGGACCAAGTGATCAATGTGCCTGTTTCAGTCAATCTCCCTTGGCAAGCAATGGACCATCCTGTTGACTGAAACAGGCACATTGATCACTTGGCCCAGAATGCCGTATTGTCTGTATGCGTATCTCAGTCACCTTATTTGCATGAATGGTAAGCGAGGTGAAATAAGCCTCTCTGTCACTAAATCCAACTTGGTAAATGGGATGGAATTTCTGGGTAGACAAAGTCGTTCGACTTAGATAGCTGGAATGGTGTTCTTAAGTGATCTTTTACAGCTATTACACACGAGGATCCTGTCAATGTCAACATCAGGAAATGCAGTGCATATCAATGGTGCATCTTTAGCAGCTGGTTTCTTTGTTTCATTTTCAAATCATAGACAGAACAGAAATTATTTTTCATGAATATCTTTTCCAACTCTCGATGCGCATTCTTATGTAAATAGTAGTCGGTGTAAAGAAAAGGAGCTTGATCATTTAAACTCATCTGCTCCGCAATTGGAAAAATTTTCCATTGTACGTAATTAATGTTCACTTCAAGTACATTGATGTTAGATGGAGTGGCATTGTTGCTGATTGAAAGCACTGGTGAATCCAACTCTTGATTTTCATTTTGTCTTTTACTCAATATCAATAGTCTTTGTCATTCTCTCACACTCATTGCTACCTCCATTTTTATTTTGATAGTTTGGCTTGCTCGATACTCGACAACGCTCTGCATTCGACTTCGGCATTGTTGAACACAATGGCCAATAGCAGTGTGGCATTGAGTTCCTTTCACTACTCAGGAAATTATTGATGTGAAAACATATATAGCAGCACCTACAGACTATTGTCACACTGAAATTTAACGAAAATATGAATTAGCATTAGCATAGGCATATGATGCAAGAAAGCAAGCTTTTGCAGCATCAGCCAAAAAACAAAAAATAAAAAAACGCTCCCATTTCACCCCTCTGTTCGTTCCAAATACCTGTCCAGCTCAGCCTTAAATTTATTTAGGCTATCAACTTCCACAACAAAGGATGGAAGTCTGTTCCACCAACCAACTACCCGCTGGTTAAAGGCAAATTTCCACACATCTATAGTACATTTGTCTTTCCTCAATTTGAATTTATGCCCTCTCGGGTGATTATTCTGAGCAAGAGGAAGAATCCCATCAGCATTGAGCATGCTCAAACCATTCAAGGCTTTATACAACTCAATCAGGTCACCTCACAGGTGCCTAGTCTCCAAACACTGTAGTTTGCAAAACTTAAGCCTTTCTTCATAAGAGCAACCCTTTGTTCCATTCACTAATCTTGTTGCCCTTCTCTGTACTCAAGGTGTGGCCTGACCATTGCCTTATACAAAGGAATAATCACCTTATCCCTGCTAGAAAAATTCCTGTCTACCATTGAGAAGCCACCATGAGCTACTCTTGCAGACCATCTGCACTGCTCAGAAAACTTCATATCTGCCTGCACTATTACCCCTAGGTCCTTTTCGTTCTCTACCACTGCTAGTGTAGTACCACAGAGTTGATACGTTACTGTGGGGTTACTGCTTCCCATATGTTGTACTTCACATTTGTCACTATTAAACTTCATTTGCCACCTCTCAGCCCATCTACTCAACTTTTCTAGATCCTATTGCAGCAGCATATCATCTGCAAACTTGGACATTAAGCTTGATATACCATCATTAATATCATTTATAAATACAGAAAACAACAATGGACCCAACACTGAACTCTGAGGGACTCCTGTAATAACATTAGTCCACGATGAGCAGTGTCCATTGATTACCACTTCCTCTCCCACTCAACCATCCCTTTATCCATAGCACCAATTTGCCTCCATTGCCACACTGCTCTAATTTGTTCAGCAGTCTTCCATGTTCGACAGTATCAAAAGCCTTTCGAAGATCCAAATATATGATATCAAAGTTATTCCCTGCATCCAGTTCCTTTGTAACTAGATCATAGTATCCAATCAAAATGGTAAGGTAAGACTTTCCCTCAACAAAACCATGCTGTGTCCAAGCTATAGCTAAAGTCTTGTTTAGGTGATTCTGCTGTACTTCTTCAACCAATGCCTCCATTAATTTTCCTGGAACAGAAGTTGAACTAACAGGTCTGTAATTACTTGTGTCGCCCTTTGATCCTCCTTTGTGAATTGGGGTTACATTTGCACATCTCCAGTCCATGGGTACCTCCCCTGAGTTCAAAGAAGCTCTCATAATTATGGCTAAGGGTTTGCTTACTTCCTTTGCTGCCTCCTTTAATATAACTGGATGGATCCCATCCACCCCGGGTTCCTTTTTTATGTTTATATTCAACAATTTCTCTTCCACTTTCCTCTCAGTTATTACAAAATCATCTAGGTAACAGCCAGAGTTTAACTCACCTATGGCATTCCCCTCCCTGAATAATTCGTCATACGTGAATGTAGATGCAAAATACTCATTTAGTTTGTTAGCCACCTGAGCAGGATCATCAACAGTTGAACCATCAATATCCAGTGGACCAATATAATTCACCCCTTTCCTTCTAGAGTTTACATAGGTTGTTTTTCTTTACATTGGTAAAAAAAAACAACATTTTCTTTACATAGGTAAAGAGATAAATATTTGTATTGACGATTTATTGTAAACTCTACTGACTTGGTTGTCGTGCCGTAGTATAAACAGAAAATTTAAAAACAACAGAACTCTGTTGTTTTTCTTTGCATCCTTTGCCAAAAGATTTCTCATAATCTGCCTTTGCCTGCCTAATCTCCTTTGCGACTTGGTTACAGACCATCTTATATCTATCATAGGCTTTCATGTCACCCATTAATTTATATGTATCCCATGCATTTTTCTTCTCTGCCACATGTCTCATTAGTTCATATGACATCCATTTAGGCCTAAACCTTGAACAATATTTCTTAGTTGGTGTGTAAATCCTAGTAGCTTCCAAGATAAATTCTTTGACTGCTTCCCATTTTGAATTTGCTGTTGGTAACATCATCAGTTGGTCCCACCGTATAGAATTTAAATACTGTCTCAGACCACCATAGTCGCCTTTACAAAAGCAGAAACCCTTCCCTTTACCCCTGATCGTAGTTACCTCTGAGTAAATCCCACTTCAGCACACTGTGATGACTGCCACCTAGTGGTTCCTTTATCTTCAGATTCTTAATGCATGAAGAATCACTACTGATAATCAGATCGAGAGTATTACTCCCTCTATTTACCTCCAGAACATGCTGATGTAGAAAACAATCATCTAATAAATCTACAAAAGCCTTGCTAGTGTGTGAGTGACCAACCCACAAATTCCAGTCAATATCTGGGAAATTAAAACCTCCCATTATAAGACTCTCTGATTTACTGGCCCACTCTATTTCTCTGTACAGTTTCTTATTATACTCATCAGAGTCATTAGGCCTATAACACACTCCTACTCTCAATTTTGATCTCTCAATGCTTATGTCACACCAAACTGACTCGACACTGCACTGTCCAGTGATGTCGACTGGCTTCACTTCCTTCGATTTTATGTGTTTCTTAACTAATAACATAACCCCTCCTCCCTTCCTATCCTGTCTATCCTTTCTGTACAAATTGTACTCCCCAAATTCTAGTTCTGCATTCCTTATATCTATGTGGCACCACATCTCTGATATCCCAACAATATCTGCCTTTGATGTTTTGAGCAATACCTCAATTTCATCAAATTTATTTATCAAACTCCTAGCATTGTTGTACATGCAAGTATACATGCACCTGTTCCTATTCTTAGCTACCCTAACACAACCCATGTGTTTACATGCAATGACTCCCAGCAGTCTCTGAAATACCCTAGGTATTTCAGAGACTGCTTTGAGTCGTTGCTGTATGAAAGAAAAATTAATATTAATATAATTTTTCATTCATTTTTAGCCATTATTTTTTGAAGTTTATGGGATAGTAGAAAGTGGAAGTGAAGTAGTGGTTAAACAAGTGAAAGAATTTGAAAAACCTAGTGCAAAAATGAACTGGGACTGAGGGGGGGAAAAAAGGAATATACAAGTAAATAAATAAATAACACTATATTCAGTTATGGGAGGGCAATTTTAGCAAGAGGTCGAATCAGAGGATGGCAGATATGCAAAAGCTGAATATAGTAGATGAAAATACGATACATAGCCAGGAAATTCATCAGGGGACTACTTCTGACCATGTATCAGTCACTGCATTTCCAAACTTGTATTAGAAAAAGGGGGCAAATATGCGGCCTTTTATCGTAATACTGATGAATTTCCTGGCTATGTATCATATTTTCATCTACTATATTCAGCTTTTGCATATTTGCCATCCCCTAATTCGACCTCTTGCTAAAATTACCCTCCCATATCTGAATATAGTGTTATTTATTTACTTGTATATTCCTTTTTTTTTTTTTTTCCTCAGTCCCAGTTCATTTTTGCACTAAGTTTTTCAATTTCTTTCACCTGTTTAAGTACTACTTCACTTCCACTTTCTACTATCCCTTAAACTTCTCTTAGTTCTGGCACCTTGTGTTCTTTTCATTTCCATTTTTACAGACACTTTATTTATTCTACAAACCACACATTATTTATTTATTTTGGCGCGTCCGTAGCCAGGTGGGCAGGGGCAGCAGTACGTAGCACACGATTCTTGATTAGACTGGGGTTCGAGCCTGTGACCACCAAATACGGAGGGTGCAGAAAGGTCAGGGAATGACCACCGTATATCCCCGGAGCAATATGGTCTTAGTTGCTAATGCTCCTAAAAACCAAATAATGACAGCACATTATTTATGTCCTTGTGCTTCCTCTACTGCTGCACTGCACGTTTTGGAGCATTAAACATACTATAACTTTTGTTATTTTCCTTTTTCTGTTTACTTTGCTTCTTAACTGTTATATATTACTACTTAACTGTTATATATTGATTTTTAATTGTGTTAAATTGATTTGAATTGTGTTAAATTGGTTTTTAATTATTTATTTTTTACTCTAATGTAAGTTTTCGATTTTTTCATTTTAATTTCTGGAGAGTATCATACAGAAGTGTTCTACATACTATATCTAGGTAAACTCCTTATTATTTTATAAATATTACTATCAACGTAAAACGTATTGAGTATTACAGCTCTGATTCATACTATATAATAACTACATGTAAACAGTAATTTTGACATCACATACTTTTAACTTCACATACTTTAACTGCTAAAAAAATTTTAAAAATGTGTTAAATTGATTTTTAATTGTGTTAAATTGGTTTTTAGTTATTTATTTTTTACTCTAATGTAAGTTTTCGATTTTTTCGTTTTAATTTCTGGAGAGTATCATACGGAAGTGTTCTACATACTATATTGAGGTAAACTCCTCTTATTATTTTACAAATATTAATATCAACGTAAAATGTATTGATTATTACAGTTCTGATTCATACTATATACTACTATATATATATATATATATATATATATATATATGAGAACTGCAAACTTCATGTTTCAATTTTTTATAAATTGTAAAATCTATTACAGTCTATTAGAACCTCTAGCGCCGCACATGGGTTCTAGACTGATGTACAAGGAATGTTGGTTGGATTTCTCACTGAGCAGATATCTTTTCTGATATCTGCTCACTGACCACTTTAACATAAATTTCCTGTCAGTTAATCATTAAGATGCATAATTTCATTCATTAAAGTTGTAATTTTATTTTGTGAGTTCTGCCCCACACACACACACACACACACACACACACACACACACACACACACACACAGCATAATCAGGAATATGCTTTAAAGATGGTCATCGTTCATTTGTCTGATTTGAGCATAGGTAAATATAACATGGATGTAATGGTTAATTATAAATGATATATTAACTTACCAGTGTATCAAAGCAACCCAAATTTAAAAAAAGCACAAGAGATGACAAACTACCAAGTCACTCTCTTGAATTACAAACATCGAACTCGTGATTAGTGTGAACAAAGCCCTGTGAGATAAACTTTGTATAATGTTTACACAAATGAACAATCTTCAAATATTTATTTTTTTCACTGATTAATCGAAAAAGGATAAAGTTTACTGTATCAATGTTGAATAAGAAACTAATTACAAAATGATTGGGCAACTTTAATTTTTTTTTTTTACTACCCTAATGAAGCTGGATATGATTGGTTAGGGCTGTTATTCATCATCACATTCTTTCAACAGTAAAATTCCATAAAATGTTGATAATTCAACATCAATATTAAAAATGCATCATTCTATATCTTTGCAAAAGTCATGGCAATCCTTGCAAGATACAGAACACAGTAATCATAAACAAAGTATTGGTAGTTCAGCCTTGCAGTCACTAGACTGACTATAAAGTACTAGTTTCGTGGATTTCCTAATAGCCATGACAACTGTGTTTATCAAGCCTTGTATACATTAACAAACTTGTTTTTGAATAATTATAGTTTATTCCTAGTTATTAAGTTGTGTTTGTGTGATTTTGTTTCTTATTTTTTGGCAGTATCATCATATTGCTCATAATATCATAATCTGTTTGCTTTCTTGCATCATTTTGCCAGTGTTGATAATTTTTTAAAAAAACCATATTTCAGTTTATTCGAGCTATTGTAACTAAAACAGTTTTTTCCCCCCTTTCTTGTAGGTATACCTGTTAATACTTTGAAGAAAAATTTAATTAGGGATCTTTCCTGGATATCTCATTGGTGTGGAGTGATTGCTGCCACAGACGACTGCTACAAGTAATATATTTTTCTTTCCAAAAAATCGTTCTCTCTCTCTATAAGTTAAGAAGTCCTAAAATATATGCTGTCGATATACGTGTATTCATTCAGCACCACATTGTCAGCAATTACTCTTTTTTTTGCTTGCTTTCTTGCATCATCCTCGTAGGAAATGATAAACTTACATCAAGAGATCTAGTCAGAAAACCTTTTACTTGGTCTCCAGATACTGAGGAAGCCTCAACCATTGCAACACACAGGGTATAGCATTAATATTGTACAACATCTTGTTGGAAGTGACCTTCCTGACACCTGTATCATTCAGTTGTTCAAAAAAAAATTTGAAAATATATAGATAACTTTCATAATTTAGTTTATTTTTAAAATTTCAGTCATTTAGCATTAGCATTAGTAGAGGCATATGATGCAAGAAAGCAAGCTTATTCAGCATCACCCAAAAAAAAAAAAAAAAAAAAAAAAACACAACACTCCCATTTCACCCCTCCGTTCACTCGAAATACCTGTCCATTTTTGGCTGGGCCCAGAAGTGTTAAGTAATTATAAAATTATGAATGGAGTGTCAAAGTATTTTCTCATATACATAATGTGTGAGCATCAAAAAAAGTTTGAAAGCATGAACTAGTGTATAATCTTGCTATCTCTACTTTGCCAGCTGCAGTTTGAGGGAATAGTATGTATGCAGGAAAACTGCCAAGGCCACATTATGTCTAAGAGTTGGCTACTCTTGCTGTGTACACATCATATCTAAAAACTTCAGTTCATACAACATTCCCTCCCCACATCATTTACCTCATCTACATCAAGGCATCATGAATAGTGAAATGCATAGATAAACATATCTGTGAAAAGAAAAGAACCAAACCTTCCATAAACTTTCTAAATCATTTTTCAAATGTTACACTTGTCTCAGTTTCAACCTCAGTGATGTCCATTTTCACCTACAATCTGCCAAGCGACACTTATTTTTTCTGATAGAATCTCACTTATCAGTTACCTCAACCTTGGTGCTTGACGATGTCACAGATATTCTCTCAGATATGCCAGACAAGCTGTACTTGCTACCTGGGAGTCTAAAACGCTGATGGAACTGATATTCGGGTGACACTCAAGTAAGTGGACCCAATTCCGGCGAAGTCCGGACGGTCTGTGACAGCCAAATCCTCTGCTTGCACCTTCACGATGGTGGGACTGTTAGTAATCCTGGGTATAACCTCCATGCACAAGTACATGGTGGGTGACAACCCAGGTGTGAACCAACGTAAGCAGGGGTCGAGGTGTGGCGCCCACACCACATGGAGGAATGCTGCCCCTCTATGTTACCAGGCAGTACTAGGTGGTAGATGACTCTCATCAACCGGTGCAATACCACCACTTTGCTTATTGGAGGCTTGAAGTGGTGGAACCCATGTTTAGTCTCTAGAGCTAAGTTCCAGTCAACCCTTCCCCATCTCTTCCATCATGCAGTTTGATTGATGACTTTTGAGGTTATGGTGAACATTGTGGCTAGATCCAATATTCCTTACATTTCGAGGGTACAGCTTTAAAACGGTGTTCGCAGGCCGGCCACTAGTTAGTACACTGGACCGAACCTATTGGTAACTCTCTAGAAGGCTTCCGGATCAGCTAGTGTATAATCTTGCTACCTCTACTCTGCCAGATAGTGACTGGAGGGAGTCCGAATAGTGTGTATGCGGGGAGCATTGTTGAGGCCACGTTACGTCAAGGATCTGGGTATATTCTTACCACGTGTATGCCATTTCCAAAAATTTCATTACTTCATGCAGCATGTCCCATCCACTTTTTCTTACTATTGAATACACCATGAATTGTCAAACTAATAGAGCAAGCTTATCTGCGAAAAGATCTAAACCCCCCAAGCACTTCCTAATTCATTTCACAAATATACGTGGTCTCAATTCTAATCTCAACGATGTCCATTTCCACTTGCAGTCTGCCAAACCGCATGTACTTTTTCTGACAGAATCTCAGTTATCGGTTGATTCAAATACTGCTCATCTCAGATGCCCAAATTATTCGCTGTATGATTCCTTTCACCTCAAACGTGGTACTTGTGCATATGTCCGTTCTGATATTCCCTGTCAGAGACTTGGCAATTTGGAATCTCCTCTCTTTGAGGAGATTCCAAATTGCCAAGCTTGCTCTGGCTTTAAGCTTGCTCTGGCTTAAAATCTCTCTACCTCATTGTGTCAAATTCATCTGTTGTTTCTACCGTTCTCCCAACTCCACTAATCACTTGGAGCTCTTTGACTTCCTCTCTTTGCAACTTGACTTTCTCCAGTCCAACTTTCCTAACAGTGAAGTAATTTTCCTTGGTGATTTTAATGTTCACAACTCCAGTTGGCTTCCATTTTCTAGTCACACTGACCCAGCTGGTCGAGATGCTGAGGCTTTTGCAATTACTAATGAGCTTGCACAGATTGTTCATCTACCTACAAGAATACCAGACAATCCTAATCATACAGCCAATACGCTGGATCTTTTTCTCACAAACAACCCTTCTAAGTACACGGTCGAAGTGAGAGGTCCTTTAGGCACTTCAGATCACAACTTGGTGATTGTCTATTCTCCAATGGAACCTTTATCTCATGACTATTCCCAACCTCGTGTTGTTTGGCATTACAAGAATGCAAAATGGGATAACCTGCGAGACTTCTTTTCTTCTTTTCCTTGGTCGGATTACTGTTTCAAAACTTCTGATGTCAACGTTTGCTCAGATCGTGTCAGTGAAATTATTCTTGCAGGAATGGAATCCTTTATCCCACACTCCACTTTAAAATCTCGTCCTTTATCTAAACCTTGGTTTTCCAATAAATGTGCTAAGGCTGTTCAAGAGAAGGATGTTGCATATTGTAATTGGCTTGTTTCTAATTCTTCAGTTTCATTTTCTGCCTACACCAAAGCTCGCAACAATTGTAAAGCAGTTATTAATCAGTCCAAACTAGAGTTTGAACAGGCTAAGAGTAGAAAACTTGCTTCTTGCCCTAATGGTAGCCAAGCATTCTGGTCTCTTGCCAAAACTATTGGCCGCAACCTTTGCCCATCTCGGCTCCCACCTCTGTCCAAACCAGATGGTTCTGTTGTCACTTCAGCCAAAGATAAAACTGACCTGCTAGCATTTCATTTTTCTTCCACCTCATGTATTAATGATCTTGGTAAAACACCTCCCACCATTCCCAACACGCTCCATTCAATGCCTCCTGTGGTCTTCCGTCAACAGGATGTCAGAAGGATTTTGACGAATCTTGATGCTAAGAAAGCTCCAGGTCCCGATGGTATTTCTCCACTTGTTCTCAAAACCTGAGCTCCTGAACTTACTCCTATTCTTTGTCGCCTTTTTTCACTTTCTTATTCCAAAGGTGTTTTTCCTTCTACTTGGAAATTTTCTCATATCCAGCCAGTTCCTAAAAGGGTGATAAATCCCTCCCATCCAATTATCATCCCATTGCATTTACTTCTACTCTTTCTAAAGTAAAGGAGAAATCAATTAACCACCAACTCTTAAACTACATAGAAACCTTCCGTCTGATCAACGATTGCCAGTATGGATTCCATTAGTGTCGATCCACTGGTGATATTCTGGCATATGTTACCCATTTATGGACTAATTCAATGGAAAGGTTCGGTGAAACACAAGTAGTTGCTCTTGACATCACAAAGGCTTTCGATCGTGTTTGGCATAAAGGTCTTCTAAACAAGCTTCCATCTTATGGTTTGCCAACTGTTTTTAGTAATTTGTTATCCTGTTTTCTCTCTGATTACTCACTGAGGGTGATGGTAGATGGCTCTCTGTCTTCTAACTTCTTCACTAATGCCGGTGTCACCCAAGGTTCAGTTTGTTCCCCCACTCTTTTCCTCTTGTATATTAATGACCTTCTTCCATTGACTGGAAATCCTATCCATAGTTTTGCCGATGATAGCACATTGCATTCCACTTTCCATTTTGAGAAACCTTGTCCTGCTCAATCAGCATCAATTTCTTGAAAATCTGCTACAAATTCTTTAAATGCCGATCTTCAGGTAATTCTCCAGTGGGGCAAAGACAATTTAGTTGATTTCAGCCCTTCTAAAAGTCAGTCTTGTCTTATATCTCGCAAAAAGGATTCTTCTGCTCCTATGCTTATCTTTAGTGACACTCCGATTTCTAGGCAAAATGATATATCTCTTTTGGGGATTACCCTGACTTCTAATCTCTCTTGGCACAAGCACATTACAAATATTGCTTCCTCTGTATCTAAAAAACTTGGTTTTCTCTTTCGCTCTCGGCGTTACTTTTCTTCCAAACAGCTGCTCACTCTGTATAAATCGCAAATCCGCCCTGCCATGGAATATTGTTCCCACATCTGGGGTGGTGCCCCCAAAACGTCTCTCAGGCTTCTTGATTCCATTCAGAAGAGGGCAGTTAGGTTAATTAATGATCCATCTCTAACAGAGTCTCTCCACTCGCTGTCTCATAGACATACTGTTTCTGCTGCAAGCCTCTTCTACAGATACTTCCATGGGCACTGTTCTTCTGAATTGGCTTCTATAATTCCCGCTCTCTCTTTCAAAACAGTCCTAACACGTGCCACCACCAGCCAACATCCATTTACTGTCCAACTTCAAACTCATAGAACCAACTTTTCATCTTCCTCGTTTATTTATTCAACTGCCGTTTTCTGGAACAACCTTCCTTCATACTTATTTCCTGAAAATTACAGTCTACAGAAGTTCAAGTCCAATGTCAACAAATATCTTCTTTTGTCCTCTCAACCTCCAACCCATGCATGGTACCAAGTACTATAGGTTCTAATACCTCTCGTGTTTGGGGTTTACATAAAACAAAAAAAAAAAAAAAAAAAAAAAAAAAAAACCATTGTAACACACAGGGTATAGCATTAATATTGTACATCTTGTTGGAAGTGACCTTCCTGACACCTGTATCATTCAGTTGTTCAAAAAAAGTTTTGAAAATATGTAGATAACTTTCATAATTTAGTTTATTTTTAAAATTTCAGTCATTTGTGGCTGGGCCCAGAAGTGTTAAGTAATTATAAAATTATGAATGGAGTGTCAAATTATTTTCTCATAAACATAATGTGTGAGCATCAAAAAATGTTTGAAAGCATGAACTAGTGTATAATCTTTCTATCTCTACTTTGCCAGCTGCAGTTTGAGGGAATAGTATGTATGCAGGAAAACTGCCAAGGCCACATTATGTCTAAGAGTTGGCTACTCTTGCTGTGTACACATCATATCTAAAAACTTCAGTTCATACAACATTCCCTCCCCACATCATTTACCTCATCTACATCAAGGCATCATGAATAGTGAAATGCATAGATAAACATATCTGTGAAAAGAAAAGAACCAAACCTTCCATAAACTTTCTAAATCATTTTTCAAATGTTACACTTGTCTCAGTGATGTCTATTTTCACCTTCAATCTGCCAAGCCACACTTATTTTTTCTGTTAGAATCTCACTTATCAGTTACCTCAACCACAACTAACATTATTTATCATAATTATTTGTTCTATAATTCCTTTTTCTTTAAAGGTGGTATATACATATGTTAACCCCGATATTCCTTGTCAAAGATTTCTAATCTAGATTCTCCTATTTTTGAACTCCTTTGCTTAAAATCTCTTTACCACATTCTGTCAGATTCTTCTCTCTCTCTCTCTCTCTCTCTCTCTCTCTCTCTCTCTCTCTCTCTCTCTCTCTCTCTCCCCCCCCCCCAACTATACAGCTCACTCAGAGCTTTTTGACTTATTTTCTTTGAAACATGACTTTCTCCAATCTGACCTTCCAAACAGTGAATTAATTTTCTAATTGTCTCTGATAATTGTAAAGCTCGCTGCCCCACCTTGCTTTAGTTCTCTAGTTCAGTGCACCAAGCTGGTATAGATACTGAGTCTTTTGCTTGGCATGTGCACATCGTATCTAAATGTCTACACCTCCATGTCCAGTATCAATATCTAAATAACCAATAACCTTAAACAATTTTTTTTCACTTCTGAAATGGGAAAAAAAAAAACACAAAAGATATTAGAACTATAGTACAGCGTATAAGTTGGAGGTTGAGAAGACAGACATACTCTTGTTGACGTTAGTCTTGAATATCAGAAGACTGTAATTTTCAGGAAATAAATGGGAAGGAAGGTTGTTCCAGAAAACAGAGATAGAAGAAGGGATAAATGAGGAGAAGGAAAAGTTGGTTCCATGAGTTTGGTGTTGTATAGTGAATGGATGCTGCTGACTGATTGTTCAGACTGGTTTGGAAGAGAGAGTGGAGAAATTATGGATTTCGATTCAGAAGAGTATTGCCGATGGAATATCTGTACAAAAGGCATGCAACAGAAACTGAATGTCTATGAAACATAATATAGGGAGAGATTTTGTAATAGACAGATCACTAATTAATCTTACTGCTCTATTTTGAACAGAGTCTAGAAGCTTGAAAGAGATTTTGAGGACACCATCCCAAATGTGGGAACAAGTATTCCATGATGTGGTGTATTTGGGATTTGTAAAGAACGAGCAGTTGTTTAGAAGAAAAGTAATGGCAAGAATGAAAGAGATAACCCAGTTTTTTTTACTGCAGAGGAAGCAATATTTGTGTTATGCTTCTGTGAGTGGTTAAAAATCTGTGACATTGAATATGAGCATAGTAGCAGTAGACTTTTTTTTTGTAGCAATAAAATAAGACAACTGAATTTTAGAAGGATTTAGGTTAGCTAAGTTTCCTTTGCCCTACTGAAGAATTACATGAGATTGACATTTTTGCCAGTCTCAGGTAAATCTGTTCTCAGGCTGATCTCTTCGCTAAATCATAAAAAATTTAGAAGGATATTAGAGAAGTTGAAGCTGTTTCTGCAGGACACAGATTTTCAAATTGGAAGGTGGAATGACATCATCAGAAAAACTATGGATAGGATTTCCATTCATTGGAAGAAAGTCATGCATATACAACAGGAAAAGAATGGGAGAAAGAACTGAACTTTAGGAAACACCAGCATTAGTGGGGAAGTTAGAAGACAGAGAGCCATCTATCATCACCTGCAGTGAGCATTCAGAGAGAGAGAGAGAGAGAGAGAGAGAGAGAGAGAGAGACCCCTGGATACCCAATTTAAAATATTAAAAAAAAAAAAAAAACCCAGTTAGCAATCCCCAAAAAGGAACTTGTTTAAAAGACATTTATGACAAACACCATTAAAAGGTGTAGAAAGGTCATGAGCAACTGCTTCAGTTTCATCAGATGTTTCCATTGAATTTTTCTAAAGATGAATAACATAAGCCAGTAATATCACCAGTTGATCAACACTGACAGAATCCATATTGGCAATCATTGATCAGATGGAAGGTTTCAAGACACTTTAAGAGTTGGCATTTGATGAATTTCTCCATTACTTTGAAAAGAGTAGATGTGAATGCAATAGAGTGATAGTTAGATGGGAGAGATTTCTCACCCCTTTTTAACAACTAGCCAGATAGGAGGAAATTTCCAAGCAGAAGAAAAAACAATGATAGAATAAGAAAGTGTAAAAGGGCAACACAGAATAGGAAATTCAGGAGCACAGGTTGTGAAAACAAGTTGAGAAATGTTATAAGGACTGGAGCTTTCTTGGTATCAGGATCATTCAGAATTCTTTTAATTTCCTTCTATCAGAAGAGTACAGGAGGCATTGTGTGAAGTGAACTGGGTATAGTAGGAGGTGAATTATAGAATTAATAGGAAATTCAGGAGCACAGGTTGTGAAAACAAGTTGAGAAATGTTATAAGGACTGGAGCTTTCTTGGTATCAGGATCATTCAGAATTCTTTTAATTTCCTTCTATCAGAAGAGTACAGGAGGCATTGTGTGAAGTGAACTGGGTATAGTAGGAGGTGAATTAAAAGTTAGAAGAAAAGTAGGATGTAAGTCAAATTTATCTTTAGCTAAGAATGCTATAGAACCAACAGGTGAGAGTATTGATGGACAGAAATTGCAGCCAGTAGATTTGGCAAGAGACCAGAATGTTTGACTACCATTTGGACAAGAAGTAAGTTTCTACACTTCACCTAGCTTGTTCAGAATCAAGGTTGGAATTTAATAATAACTGTTTTACAATTGTTACAAGCTTTAGTGTAGACAGAAGATGAAGCTTGAGATTGGATGCATACCAGTTGCAATATGTGCCATTCCATTAAACATGTATTGTAAAGCACCTCCGTATCCAGGTGGGCAGGAGCAGCAGTGCATAGTACACACTTCTTGATTAGACCTGGGTTCGAACCCATGACCACCAAATATGGAGGATGCGGAAAGGTAAGGGAATGACCACCGCATATCCCTGGAGCAATATGGCCTTAGTAGCTAATGCTCCTAAAAAAAAAAAAATACCAAATGTATTGGAACTGGCCATTTCGATAAACATAAGGCCATTCTTAATTGGCCTTATGTTTATTGGAAAACCAAGGTTTAGATAAAGGACTAGGTTTTAAGGTGGAATTCATTAATAAAGGATTTTATCACTACAAAAATAATTTCACTGACATGATTGAGCAGACATTGGGATCAGAAGATTTAAAACACTAATCCACTCAAGGAAAAGAAGAATAGAAATATTACAGGTCATCCCACATCACATTCTTGTTAATGCCAAACGACACAAGGCTGAGAATGGCCATGAGAGAGTCTCCATTGAAGAAGAGACCATCATCAAGTTGTGATCTGTGTTGCCTAGATGAACCACTAACATTGACCTTGAAGGGTTGTTTGCAAGTAAAATATTAAGAGCGTTGGGTTTTTGGTTAGGATAACCTGTCAGGTAAATGAACAGCTGAGTAGGATCATTAGAAATTGCAAAAGTTCAGCATCCCAACCAGCTAGGTCTGTGCAACTAGATAGCTGAAACCAACTGGAGTTTTTAAAATTACTATGAAAATTACTTTATTGTAAGGAAAGTTAGATTAGAGAAAGTTGAGTTTCAAAGAAATGAAGTCAAAGAGTTCAGAATGTTTAGTGGAGTTGGGAGAATGATCAAGGCAACAGATGGATTTGACAGAATATAGTAGAGATCAAAAAGAGGAGATTCCAAATTAGGAAGTCTCTTACAAATAATATCAGCACACACATATGCACTAGTACTGCCTTTTAAAGCAAAAGGAAAATTGTAAAGCAAATAATTAGGGAAACTGAGATGAGTAGTAGGTGAAGCTTTTCATGGCCACCTTGATCGGGTGATCCTGAAACCTCATTTCCAAACATTAGCTTACAAAATTCATCACTTTTGATAAGAATTCCTTTTTGTGCCCTTAACCAATGTCATCACTCTTCTAGGTATCCTTTCCAACAGATGGTTTACATCTTTCCTAAAATAGAGTTTATACACTTGTATGCAATATTCAACATGTTACCTAACCACTGCTTTATATAATGGGATACATGAAAAAATGTGAAAGAAGAAAAGTATATAAGAAAAAAAACTATCAGTGTACCATTCAAGTAAAGAAGTGGGATACTGTTTCAACACAGGTATTGAAATATATCTGTGGATTACTATGGTTTGGTCCACTGGCTAGTTAATCCACCAGACAAACCTGTTGGTAACTATCTAGGAGGCATTCAAATCACCTAGTGTATAATCTTGCTGTCTCTACTCTGCCAACTCAATGCTTTCTATGGTCTTTTGACAGAAGGAAATTAAAAGAATTCTGAATGATCTTGATATCAAGAGAGCTCACCTGTCTTCTCAACCTACAGCTCATACACTGTACTAAAGTACTATAGGGTCTAATATTTGTGTTTAGAGACCTTCTTCTTAGTAATGATATTGTACAATGTAGGATACATGAACTAGGGAAATTTATAGGCATGGAAGTGACTGAATGTGTCAATAAAAGTTCTTTCTTCAACTTATGCTTAGATGAAAGCAAGAAGCTAACACAAATCAGACAAATACTTATATGCAAATATTATTTTGATAATGATCGCGGTTATTTTAGTGAAAAATAAAAATAAAATAAAAATTCAGAAATATTTACAATGCAGTAAAAGAAAACTTGCATTTCAATGAGAAATCATTTCTTCTTGGCATTTCAGTGAGAAACCTTTGTTCTGTAACTGCAGATGGCGCTGCTATGATGAAGATCCAAAGTGGTGATTGAGCCTTCTTATCAATGATTGTCAAGAAGTACTTGTATGCAAATCTGTTAATAAAGCAGTGAATAATATGGTATCAATGGTAAAGAAGGTTATTAATATGATAAATACTAAAGCAGCATTCTTAGAAATAATTTTTGATCATTACATGACACTGCTGATGAAATGTATAAAGTACTTCTTAAGTATAATTATATCCAGTGGTTAAGTTTTGATCCAAGTGTGGAGAGGCTATGTGAGTTTTAGATAATGTAGTAACTGCCTTAACCCCAAAATATAATCATTTAGTGCTAGAATTCCAACAAACCTCCATTTGTGATTGCATCCTATTTTTAAAAGATATAGTTACACCAGTAAAAATAATGTTGACCTCTACATTTTTTCAAGCATTAACGAGTTCCTTTCAGATGAATCACTAGCCACTAAAACTGAAACAAAACATAAAATAATAATCTTTCTTGAAACATTGCATGATGAATTGGAAGATAGAATTCAAGAGTTAAAGTATTTCACAAATATCATATCATTTATATTGTTGCCATTTCAAGAGATCAATCATAAAAATTTTCTAGAAATGCAAACAGACTTTCTTCCTTTCACAGAATAGGAACCAATTGGGGTAACATAAAGTTTGTGCTGATGGAACTTCCCAGATACGAGCAAATGTATACATTTTTCATGATGAAAATAGCACAGTAGAAAGTTTTAGGTGTGATCTGTACCAACACTCAGAAGAAGTTGCTCATATTTCTGTATTAATTTTAAGTGTATTTCCACCAACAATTTTGCATGAAAGATCATTTAACATACTTCATTTCATAAAAAACAAATTCTGAAATAATTATTGATCAAAATCTTCAGCGAACAAAACTGTGTCCAATTTTCCTTTTAACAAGTTATTGTAATAAAACATTCTTTTTCATTGAAAATATCTAAAAATTGCGATGGTTAATCATACAAGAAATACAATTAACCATCATGGTTTTTAGATATTTTCAATTTTGTTTAAATTCTTTGCTTATTTTGTACTTAAATAAGAAATATAAATGCAAAAAATATTACATCCTCATTACAAAACATTCATTTATTTTCTGAAACCCTTTTTAGAATAATTTTAAAATTTTAAATTACAACAGAAATGCAAATGGTTAGGAATTATATGTGAAGCTTGAGAAGTAAGTACTATAGGGTATAAATGATTACTTTTGCTATAATTTTTGTTAAGTTTTAGAATTAATATCAGTTATCTATTACACAGGTTTATCATGAAGAAAATTAAATTTTAAAAATGACTATGGGTTAATTTATAGAAATCTGAATGACTGTGGCCACCAGTAAGTTGTGGTGGCTGCACCTGCTGCCACAAAAATATTTCTCATGAGAACTGCTAATCTAGATAGAGATGGAGTTATACTGTAGTCATAGCATGGATTTGTTAAGGGGTAATCTTTTCTGACTAATCTGATTGGAAAATATGATGCAGTAGCAAAATAACTGGATGCAAAAAATAATTTTTACATCATTCCTAAAACTTCAGATAAGTTTTTGATGCTGTTGCACATAAACGACTGCTGTAAACATTAGTGCAGTGTGGCATTAAGGACAGCTTACCACTGTGGATAAAAGGATGGTTGAGTGAAAAAAGGACAGAATTATTGATGAGCATGGCTCTTCTTGGAGTAATATTATTAGTAGAGTCCTCTCAGGTTAAGTGCTGGACTTAAATGTCTAATTTTGCAGATGTTACAAAGGTTGTCAGGGTGTTAATGACAGTAATCAAGGTAAGCTACTGCAACATGATCTATAAAAATTGGGAAGATGGGCTGATAACGGCAGTTGAAGTTTAACATTGACAAATGCAAGGTACTGCATATAGATATCAGTAATCCCAGATTAATGTACCAACTGTGTGGTATCACACTTGGGATAGTGGAGAATGAAAAAGACCTTGGGCTTATTGTGCAATCAGATACAAAGTTCTCTAATCAGTGCAGACAGGCTGCCAGGACAGCTCATGGGGTTTTGTCAGTAATAAACAGGATTTTGCCAGCAGGGATAAGATGGTGATTGTCCCATTGTATAAGCCAATGGTTAAACCACATCTTGAGTGCTGCATACAGATCTGAAAGCCTCATTTCAGGAAGGATGTGGATGTGTTACAGCGGTTGCAGAGAAAAACAATGAGATTAATGGAGGGGGAGACAAAAGTGTGCACTTACCAAGAAGACTTATCAGTTCTGCAAATTGCAGTGTCTAAAGACTAAAGACATAGGATCCTGAGAGGAGATCTGATTGAGTTTTAAGGCTTTAAATATATTAAGTAAGCTCAATAATGCTGATGGCATTCTTCTTCTTGCTCAGACCACTCACATGAGGGTTCATTCAAATTGAGAAAGGATGGTTTCAGGACAGATGTGCAGAAATTTGCCTTCATCTAGTGGGTAGTTAATTTTGAAACAAACATCTGGTGTTGTAGAGGTGGGTAGTTTAAATAAATTCAAAGAAGAACTAGACAAACTAATATTAATATAATCACCTAACATTGCCATATTGGTTCCACTCCTCAAAAAGGCCGCCTCCGTAGCCAGGTGGGCAGGTGCAGCAGTGCATAGCACATGCTTCTTGATTAGACCGGGGTTCGAGCCCGTGACCACCAAATACAGAGGATGCGGAAAGGTCAGGGGATGACCACCGCATATCCCCGGAGCAATATGGCCTTAGTTGCTAATGCTCCTAAAAACCAAATAAACAACAACAAACAAACAACTCCTTAAAAAAAAAAAGCACTTGTGTTTTCATCCAACAAAACATGCAAAGTAACCATAGAATACTCACAGTTTTCAGACTGAATATACTTAAACTATGCAATTATGAAAACCTCTCTCTCTCTGTTGCATATGTCTAATATAGGAAATTACAATATTTTACATATTAGACAGCTCTTTCCAACAAGTACTTTGGGATATATATAGCCTTAAACCACAGACATTATTTTATAATTACCCTATATATATATATATATATATATATATATTATTCTTTTGTAATATGATAATTCATGTTGTATTTTATTTTTAATATGCTTTTATAGTAGTTTTACTTAATTTATTTCTATCTCTAGCTTTTACTGTTGTCCCAGTAGCTGTTTTAGCAATGCATGGGTACGAACAGAGTACATATTGTTATTTCTTTTTGTATTATCATTCTATTGTGGTTTATTCCGTCTTTGTTCATTTTCTTAATTACAGGTATTTTCTACACATAGGTATTATATTTAAGACATTACAGGTCTTTAAGCTAGCCTAATCTCGGTTATCTTAATTTCCCATGGCCTATACATTCAGGATTTTTCAACTTGTTACGCATTGCTAAAAATTATATCAATTATTGATGAAAAACTGTAGCAATACTATTTTAAAACAGTATTATATAATATTAAACATATTTATACCTTTTTGTATTACATCTTTATACATTTTTGTATTACATCACATGGACGTCAATCCCCTACTTCATCGGGGGCTTTGAGCGGATTGACGGTCCATTCGATGTAATGCATTTCTTACTTAGCCGTTTCTGTTTGCATCTATCACAGCTTTGCTATTTTTTCAAATAACTAAATTCTAAGTTTCTATTTAAAATTTTTTGGTCCCAGGTTTATCTTAATTGTTATTAGTTAAATCAGTACTATTTATTATAAATTTATTATGAACCAAATTAATTCCCCATAATTTCTACAGCAACTGTGATAGAATACACAAAGCCCTACGGGTAAGTTTATTTAATATATTGCAATAACATTACTTACTTGATGTGTTTCAATGTAGGTCGTAGAGTCGAAAAAGGGAAGTTTCCCGCCCTTAACTTGTTTTAAAGATGGCTATTTTTATTGCGCAGTCGCGTTGACGTTTCAATGTGTTACTTCCATTAGGTTTCACGTTTCACTTCCAATAGGTTGTGTGCCGATGGTGTATTGGCCGAAGTCCCCGATCTTCAGGCCAATGTCTTTTATGGTGGTTTTGTAGTTGAATTTCGATGAATTTACTTAGCTGTGTATTTACATAATTTTTACATTTATTTTATTTTATGCCTTACCTCGGACAGTGCCGGTACCGCTTTTCCAAGGCGTAACAGCACTTAATTGTCCGGAGGCAAAGCTATATACATATTTACAGCCTCTTACAATGGGTGTGGGTGGGGGTGAATTTTGGCAATAGGTCGTAGTGCAGTCAGGCGACGAGCCTCGCCTGAGTGCAATAAACCTAATAAATAAGGGGCTACTCTTCTGAGCAAATACTATTATATTTTTAGCTGGCTTTTGATAAATGCATGTGGGTCTACATTGGGATGGTGTTTTCTATTTGCGTATATGGCAGTTTTTATGTGATATCTACTTTATTGTTTGGGAATTTTGTTTCTATCCAGCGTTATAATGAGTTTTTTAATAGCTATAATTACGTTATTTATATTGTTGCATATTTGTAATAGTCTGTTTGTCTGATTTCTTATGGTATTACCATGTACATGCTTTGCTATGTTACTTTCCCAGTGTGTGAGTTTTATTGTTTCGAAATTAAAGTGGTCTCTTTTATCATAGTGATTTGTATATGTTTTGTCTGGGTGGATGGCAATTTCGCTGTCTAAGTAGGCAGCTTTTTGGTTGTTATCCGGATTTGTACATTCTATCTTAAGGTCTGCTGGGTAATTTGTCTTTGCTACATTGATAAAGCTGTCATGGTTAAACACAATTACGTCATCTATATATCTATAGAATTTTATATCGTCCGTAATGTTACTTTCATAATAGTGCAGATAGAGGTTAGCCAAGGCGCAAGAACTGCTGGATCCCATAGCTATACCCCTACATTGTATATACGCTTTGCCTCCCATTAAAATGTAGTTCCCTTTTACACTGATTTTAGTAAGGTCATTCCAGTATTGTTTTTTGCATTGTAGTATGCTGTGATATTTTTGGTAATATATCTGTAGTACTTCCATTAGGTTGTCGTGCGCTATGCTTGTAAAGAGACTGGTGCCTCCGTAGCCAGGTGGGAAGGAGCAGCAGTGCGTAGCACATGTTTCTTGATTAGACCGGGGTTCGAGCCCGTCACCACCAAATACGGAGGATGCGGAAAGGTCAGGAAATGACCACCGCATATCCCGGAGCAATATGGCCTTAGTTGCTAATGCTCCTAAAAACCAAATAACAACAACAACAACAATAACAGCTTGTAAAGAGGTTTTTGAAGTCGTACGTGTTTATACTTTTAATATTATTGTTTTGTTTTTTAATAACATCCAAATATTCTTTGTTGTTGTTGATAATTCTGGTGTTTTTAATTTCTTTGGTGATGTTTTTTAATTTGTCTTCCATGATCTTACTGGTATACTTGATATAGCTGTTTTTGCCTGAGGTAATGAATCTTTTTCCCGTAGGAATCTTGTGATATTTTGGAATCCAATATATGTAGGGGTATTGTATCTTGTCTATTTTAATTTTAAGCTTTTTATGCATAGCCAATACTTTTTTGCTGATGATGTTTGGATTGGAGTCTATGTACTTGTATGTTTCATTGTCATTCAATTCCTCTTTGATGGCTTCTATGTAGAATCTTTTGCAAATGATACTGAAATTATTGTTTGCTTTGTCGGTTCTAGTGATAACAAATTTGTTTTGTATTTCTTTTATTTTATTGTAGATATTTTTTTAATTTTAATTGATTGTTATTTATATGATGTTTTTTTAAGTTTTCCTTGAAACGGTCTAGTATGTTTTCAGTATTGGCGTTTATCCAACATTGGAATGATTCTATGGGTTCATTGCTTTTGTATGCGATTTTGAATGCAAATTGTAACAGATCTGTGTATATTGATTTTTTAATATTTTCCAATCTAATTGGGGTGTTGGGTCTGAATTTTGTACCCTTTTTCATTGTTTCTCTTAGTGTTTTGTCTTCGATGATATTGAGGTCTCCTGTTACTATATGATTGTAATGTGTATTGACGAATTTTTTATATCTATTTTCCTGGCAGTGACAAGGTTGTTCTCCTTCATTCATATTATTAATGGTGTTATTGTAATTGCAGATGGTTAGTCCTATTGGCTTGGTGTATCTGTATCTAATATTTATTTGTGTGTTTTTGATGGGTAGGTAACATTTGTTATTATTTATGATATTACTTATATTAACTGTGTCGTATAAACGGTTTTGGTATTTAATTATGCAGTACTCTTTTTTATTGCGTTCGTTGAAATTTATGCCTATTCTGAATTTAAATATATCTTCAAGTATATGTTGAGGTGTATATTCTGTGTCTTTTGCCTTTGGTATATTTTGTTAAGTGCTTTAAGTTTGCTTATTTTAATAGAGAAAAGTATGTTGTGTATATTTTTGATGTTTATGGGGTTTGTGTCCCATTCTGTTAATAGTTTTTCGAAATCATTTATATTTATTGGTATTTTGCTGTTGTTTTTGTTGTATTCCTGTAATTTTCCGTTTTTAATCCCGTTATATTGCCAGTTTTTACTGATCTGGAATATGTTGTAAGTACATGTTTCTGGGCTGGTGAATGCGAAGTTCCTTCCATTGAATCGATTGTTTAATCCATAGGGATAGAGGGATTTATATAAAAGAATGAACATATCTTCCATGATTCCTCTTTGTGTGTTGTTATCGATGATGGTTAGAATGGCAATGGATACTTTGGCGAAGTCATGCTTTTTGAAGTGTCTGTATTCGATTTCGTTATTGTATTTGTCTGTCCTGTTTTGAGCGTCTATTGCAGCATTTTCATCAAATCTGTTTATTTGTGATCTGTGAAGGTTCATACGAAGGTGGAGCTCTGTACTTGTTTGTCCGATGTATTGTATCCCACATATCCCGCATGTAATTAGGTAGATTACATTTTTGGTGTGACAGAATGTTGGTGCTTCTTCAGAATTTAGATGGTGTCTGTGCATGTAGGGACAGGTTTTACAGAGTTTGCTGTTGCATTTTTTGAAATTGAGTTGCTTCATGTGTAGCCCGATATTTTCATTGTTTATACGTTTTTGGTTATTTGCTTCTTTACTCCCATATGGTGTGATGGCATTGTATGCTAAGTGACCATTGCTATGAAGAGACGGGTCCCGCGTGGTCATATTCGGTCCCGGGGTGCCATTTATGCTGTGATACCCATACAGCATGTTATTCTTATTTGTATTAGCTTCCATGTTGTTATTTATTGTGCATTTTGTGATTAATGCATTTTGTTATTAATTTAAGGCCCTTTATGTATGTCCCGTAATACCCCTGGGTAGGAATTTTTTATATAAAATGGTTCTTTTCGTATTTTATTTTTAATATGCTATTATAATAGTTTATTTAATTTCTTTCTTTCTAGCTTTTTCTGTTGTCCCAGTAGCTGTTTTAGCAATGATTAGGTACAAACAGAGTACTTAATATTATTCTTTTGTAATATGATAATTCATGTTGTATTTTATTTTTAATATGCTTTTATAGTAGTTTTACTTAATTTATTTCTATCTCTAGCTTTTACTAAAGCTAGAGATAGCTTTTACTAAAAGCTAGAGATAGAAATAAATTAAGTAAAACTACTATAAAAGCATATTAAAAATAAAATACAACATGAATTATCATATTACAAAAGAATAATATTAAGTACTCTGTTTGTACCCAATCATTGCTAAAACAGCTACTGGGACAACAGAAAAAGCTAGAAAGAAAGAAATTAAATAAACTATTATAATAGCATATTAAAAATAAAATACGAAAAGAACCATTTTATATAAAAAATTCCTACCCAGGGGTATTACGGGACATACATAAAGGGCCTTAAATTAATAACAAAATGCATTAATCACAAAATGCACAATAAATAACAACATGGAAGCTAATACAAATAAGAATAACATGCTGTATGGGTATCACAGCATAAATGGCACCCCGGGACCGAATATGACCACGCGGGACCCGTCTCTTCATAGCAATGGTCACTTAGCATACAATGCCATCACACCACATGGGAGTAAAGAAGCAAATAACCAAAAACGTATAAACAATGAAAATATCGGGCTACACATGAAGCAACTCAATTTCAAAAAATGCAACAGCAAACTCTGTAAAACCTGTCCCTACATGCACAGACACCATCTAAATTCTGAAGAAGCACCAACATTCTGTCACACCAAAAATGTAATCTACCTAATTACATGCGGGATATGTGGGATACAATACATCGGACAAACAAGTACAGAGCTCCACCTTCGTATGAACCTTCACAGATCACAAATAAACAGATTTGATGAAAATGCTGCAATAGACGCTCAAAACAGGACAGACAAATACAATAACGAAATCGAATACAGACACTTCAAAAAGCATGACTTCGCCAAAGTATCCATTGCCATTCTAACCATCATCGATAACAACACACAAAGAGGAATCATGGAAGATATGTTCATTCTTTTATATAAATCCCTCTATCCCTATGGATTAAACAATCGATTCAATGGAAGGAACTTCGCATTCACCAGCCCAGAAACATGTACTTACAACATATTCCAGATCAGTAAAAACTGGCAATATAACGGGATTAAAAACGGAAAATTACAGGAATACAACAAAAACAACAGCAAAATACCAATAAATATAAATGATTTCGAAAAACTATTAACAGAATGGGACACAAACCCCATAAACATCAAAAATATACACAACATACTTTTCTCTATTAAAATAAGCAAACTTAAAGCACTTAACAAAATATACCAAAGGCAAAAGACACAGAATATACACCTCAACAATATACTTGAAGATATATTTAAATTCAGAATAGCCATAAATTTCAACGAACGCAATAAAAAAGAGTACTGCATAATTAAATACCAAAACCGTTTATACGACACAGTTAATATAAGTAATATCATAAATAATAACAAATGTTACCTACCCATCAAAAACACACAAATAAATATTAGATACAGATACACCAAGCCAATAGGACTAACCATCTGCAATTACAATAACACCATTAATAATATGAATGAAGGAGAACAACCTTGTCACTGCCAGGAAAATAGATATAAAAAATTCGTCAATACACATTACAATCATATAATAACAGGAGACCTCAATATCATCGAAGACAAAACACTAAGAGAAACAATGAAAAAGGGTACAAAATTCAGACCCAACACCCCAATTAGATTGGAAAATATTAAAAAATCAATATACACAGATCTGTTACAATTTGCATTCAAAATCGCATACAAAAGCAATGAACCCATAGAATCATTCCAATGTTGGATAAACGCCAATACTGAAAACATACTAGACCGTTTCAAGGAAAACTTAAAAAAACATCATATAAATAACAATCAATTAAAATTAAAAAATATCTACAATAAAATAAAAGAAATACAAAACAAATTTGTTATCACTAGAACCGACAAAGCAAACAATAATTTCAGTATCATTTGCAAAAGATTCTACATAGAAGCCATCAAAGAGGAATTGAATGACAATGAAACATACAAGTACATAGACTCCAATCCAAACATCATCAGCAAAAAAGTATTGGCTATGCATAAAAAGCTTAAAATTAAAATAGACAAGATACAATACCCCTACATATATTGGATTCCAAAATATCACAAGATTCCTACGGGAAAAAGATTCATTACCTCAGGCAAAAACAGCTATATCAAGTATACCAGTAAGATCATGGAAGACAAATTAAAAAACATCACCAAAGAAATTAAAAACACCAGAATTATCAACAACAACAAAGAATATTTGGATGTTATTAAAAAACAAAACAATAATATTAAAAGTATAAACACGTACGACTTCAAAAACCTCTTTACAAGCATAGCGCACGACAACCTAATGGAAGTACTACAGATATATTACCAAAAATATCACAGCATACTACAATGCAAAAAACAATACTGGAATGACCTTACTAAAATCAGTGTAAAAGGGAACTACATTTTAATGGGAGGCAAAGCGTATATACAATGTAGGGGTATAGCTATGGGATCCAGCAGTTCTTGCGCCTTGGCTAACCTCTATCTGCACTATTATGAAAGTAACATTACGGACGATATAAAATTCTATAGATATATAGATGACGTAATTGTGTTTAACCATGACAGCTTTATCAATGTAGCAAAGACAAATTACCCAGCAGACCTTAAGATAGAATGTACAAATCCGGATAACAACCAAAAAGCTGCCTACTTAGACAGCGAAATTGCCATCCACCCAGACAAAATATATACAAATCACTATGATAAAAGAGACCACTTTAATTTCGAAACAATAAAACTCACACACGAAAGTAACATAGCAAAGCATGTACATCGTAATACCATAAGAAATCAGACAAACAGACTATTACAAATATGCAACAATATAAATAACGTAATTATAGCTATTAAAAAAACTCATTATAACGCTGGATAGAAACAAAATTCCCAAACAATACAGTAGATATCACATAAAAACTGCCATATACGCAAATAGTAGAAAACACCATCCCAATGTAGACCCACATGCATTTATCAAAAGCCAGCTAAAAATATAATAGTATTTGCTCAGAAGAGTAGCCCCTTATTTATTAGGTTTATTGCACTCAGGCGAGGCTCGTCGCCTGACTGCACTACGACCTATTGCCAAAATTCACCCCCACCCACACCCATTGTAAGAGGCTGTAAATATGTATATAGCTTTGCCTCCGGACAATTAAGTGCTGTTACGCCTTGGAAAAGCGGTACCGGCACTGTCCGAGGTAAGGCATAAAATAAAATAAATGTAAAAATTATGTAAATACACAGCTAAGTAAATTCATCGAAATTCAACTACAAAACCACCATAAAAGACATTGGCCTGAAGATCGGGGACTTCGGCCAATACACCATCGGCACACAACCTATTGGAAGTGAAACGTGAAACCTAATGGAAGTAACACATTGAAACGTCAACGCGACTGCGCAATAAAAATAGCCATCTTTAAAACAAGTTAAGGGCGGGAAACTTCCCTTTTTCGACTCTACGACCTACATTGAAACACATCAAGTAAGTAATGTTATTGCAATATATTAAATAAACTTACCCGTAGGGCTTTGTGTATTCTATCACAGTTGCTGTAGAAATTATGGGGAATTAATTTGGTTCATAATAAATTTATAATAAATAGTACTGATTTAACTAATAACAATTAAGATAAACCTGGGACCAAAAAATTTTAAATAGAAACTTAGAATTTAGTTATTTGAAAAAATAGCAAAGCTGTGATAGATGCAAACAGAAACGGCTAAGTAAGAAATGCATTACAGGTGACCCCCGCTTAACGCTGATAGTTCGTTCCGGGAAAACAGAGCGCTAAGTGAATCCGCGCTAAGCGAGCGCCATATTCCCATAAGGTAACATATGTATTTGTGAGTTGCGATCTATTCCATAGGATATTTTCTAATCAATAATAAATGGTAGTGAAAATATGCACCAATATCGATTAAAAATACTTAATATTCAAAATTTTGTACATATAAAATATTCTACATTATATACACATATAATTATGAGGTAATTAACTTACGAAAATCATGAATTTATTAATTCGATGGCCCTGTGCTCTCGAGTTTTCGTATCTTTGGACTGAAAAATGAGTCGATTTTGGGTTGTGCTTTGGCCTTCTTCCTCTCATTGTACAACAACATGTAGGGATTCATTTCTTTCTTCAAATTTCTTATTACCTTGGCACTTCGTTCCATGTCAGGGTCGTTCTCCCGGAAATAATCACACATTTTTTCGAAGTGTTCAAAAGCTTCACTAAGTCCTTTTGCAGTCAGCGACTTCATCGGTTCTTCATCTATAGTATCTTGATCATCATCTCCCTCAATAGCAAGCTCTTGTTCTTTTAAAATTTCCATTACTTCTTCATTAGAGAGGCCATCCCTGTCGTTGTCGATCATCTCTTGTACGATGTCTTCGTTAATTTCGTGTAATCCTGCTTCTTTTCCGAGCTCAACAATTTGTGTTTTAACATTTTCAACGGAATCATCAGGTTCCTGGGAATGCTTTATGCAATTTTTCCAAACTTTCCTCCACACTCCATTCATGGTTTTCTGAGTCACTTCATCCCAGGCACTTGAAATGTTGTAGATGGCAGTTTTAATGTTATAGGATTTCCAAAACTCCTTTAAACTCAGTACATTTTCAGTGTTGATGGCTTTAATAGCTTGGGAAAAGGTGTTCCTTATGTAGTACGCTTTAAATGTGGCAATTACTCCTTGGTCCATTGGTTGGATCAGAGACGTAGTGTTTGGAGGCATGTAAAAAACTTTTATGTGATTGTTCAAGTCTTCTAAGCTCTCTTTGCTTGGGTGTCCTGGCGCATTGTCCATGATTAGAATAGCTTTATAACCAATGTTATTTTTTGCACAATATTTTTCCACTGCAGGACAGAAGAACTCAGCATACCAATCAATGAAAAGCGGTCTGGTTACCCAAGCTTTTTTATTAGCCTTCCAGATGACAGGTAGGTTTGATTTAGCTAAACCTTTAAGAGCCCTTGGATTTTCGGAATGGTAAACTAAAAGGGGTTTTAATTTAAAATCCCCCGCAGCGTTACCACCCAACAACAAAGTTAACCGATCCTTCGCCGCTTTGAAGCCTGGCATGTTTTTTTCTTCTTTCGATATGAAACTTCTTTAAGGCATACGTTTCCAAAAAAGACCTGTTTCATCTATGTTAAAAACTTGTAGAGCAGTATAACATCCCTCTTCAATAATTTTAACAAATTCTTTTTTGAAAGTTTCGGCTCCTTGTTGATCTGCACTTGCAGCTTCTCCCTGTATTGCTACATTGTGCAGGTTATAGCGCTTTCTAAATCTATCAAACCAGCCCTTACTAGCATTAAATGGTTCCACATTTTTTTCGGGGTGAGCTTCCTTTAAATCTTCATATAGGCTCTTCGCTTTTTCTTTAATAATAATTGAACTTGACGGAATTCTACGTTGAATGTTGTCTTCAATAAAATTATGTAGAAGTTTCTCCATTTCAATCATAATAGCCGGCCTAGCCCTGGTCAATTTAGTTGCCTGCAGGGGAACAGCGGTTTTTCCAGCTGCTAAAATTGATTCTTTATTTTTTATGATTGTTCTTACAGTTGAACCTGCCAGTCCTAAATTATTGCACACATCCACTTGTCTTTGACCGGAATCAATTCTCTTCAAAACGTCTAATTTAATTTTCAAACTCAATGTTTTTCTTACCTTTCCAATCTTTGCACCGCGTCCAGACATTGTTGCTTTTTCATTCTTATCCGCCATAACTCTCTGCAAATGTAACTTCGTTGCACTGATTGTGATACGATGTTCGAGTACAGTAAACTGTCTGTATGTATGCACTGAATGATATCTAGAATTCCTCTGGCAAGTGAGCTGAAGACGGTGACAAATGTTTTATTTATCTGAAAAGTTCGATTTTACCGTGCAGTAAAATCAAATGGTTGTTTATTGCACGAAAATACTGTAATAAATTATGGTGTGAGTCATGGAGAATGTTTATGGAATTTCCAAAACAGTAAAACAAACAAATTTTATGTACTTCGGGTGACCACAAGGTCAGAGGAGTTCAGAAGACAAGAGAATACTGTACAAGAAACAGCACCGCATTTAGCACTCATGGGATTGATTGTGTGAAAAACATTTTGCAAGTTATAGTTCCCACAGTAAAACAAAAGAAGAGATAGGGAGTAAATCTATTTTTAGTATCTTTCTATTACATGTCAGAACAGAAAATGCAGACTTCGTAACAGCATATGACACTGGATGGTAAATTTTTTCAGCTGGTGTACTAAAAAAGAATTTCTCCCTTGAAACTATCCACACCAAGAAAATAGAGCATATTGAAAGTTTCAATTTTGTACATAGAGTAGAAATTATAAAAATAATTACTGCAGTTAATTTCATGGTGACTATTTTCTCCTTTTGCCAAAAAAAAAAAAAAAAAAAAAAAAAAGGCTCAAAACAGACTGGACTGAAGACGGATTTGCCAAAAATTCAATCTGTATGCTAGTAAAATAGCGTTATAGTGAGTTTTGACAGCGTTATAGTCAGATACGGGTTATAATATAAGAACAGCGTTATAGCGAATCAGCGTAAAGCGAACCGCGTTATAACGGGGGCCTGCTGTACATCGAATGGACCGTCAATCCGCTCAAAGCCCCCGATGAAGTAGGGGATTGACGTCCATGTGATGTAATACAAAAATGTATAAAGATGTAATACAAAAAGGTATAAATATGTTTAATATTATATAATATTGTTTTAAAATAGTATTGCTACAGTTTTTCATCAATAATTGATATAATTTTTAGCAATGCGTAACAAGTTGAAAAATCCTGAATGTATAGGCCATGGGAAATTAAGATAACCGAGATTAGGCTAGCTTAAAGACCTGTAATGTCTTAAATATAATACCTATGTGTAGAAAATACCTGTAATTAAGAAAATGAACAAAGACGGAATAAACCACAATAGAATGATAATACAAAAAGAAATATATATATATATATATATATATATATATATTAACATATTCACAAATTGAATGGCTAAGATTATAAAATAACTTCTGGAGTATTTGAGGCCTGTAATAACTTAGCCATTCAAATTGTTTCTTCTTCTTGGTATGAGTTTTCTCACTTTATTAGGAAATTATAATATAATCAAAAAATAAACCAAAATTGTACACAAATTTTAATTTTGTGATCAAAATTTGTTCGTAGGAACAAATTCTGCATGCGCTATACATATGCTGCTTTTGAATCAGCACATTATATTTTAATATTCACTATTTAAGTTTAGAATATCCACAGCTTTATTGTTATTTACCACATCATCTAATATGGAAATTACATCCCTCCCAGGTTTAGTTGATTTATCCATTGTTTTTCTATCACTGTGCACAATACATATGGATTATTATTCGAGTGGCTGGTCACTGTTAACTACTGTAGTTGTAAGACACACTTGTTGCCTCTCATATGGTTGGTTGTCCATTGTGCGACTTTCCAAGAAGGTAAGCAGGGGAAAAAAAAAACTATTAATGGTGAACAACAGTAAACATACTTGTCATGCACTGCATCTCCAAAAGAGGCAAGGAGGGACATATGGACAGTGAAATAAACTTTGTTACAACATAGTGGCAAACAGGATATTACAGATATGTTTGGCCACTCCCACTTTTTGTATAGCATCTTCAGAGACTCACACACATGGATAATGAGATGAGTTTATTTATAGGTAAGAAGCAAATACAGTTTTATGTATATCTCCATTGTGGATTAACTTTTTAATACCATTATTATATTCAGAATTTAGAAGTAAATGCTTCAATGACTTTGTTAAGTAAATAGGTTAAGATTAGGCTCAACCAGTCTTCCCTTATGAAGAAATGTATTATAAAAATAAATTACTGTACTGTTACTATTCAATAAAAATAAATCCTCTGATTTTAACACATCTGAATAGTTGCATTACTATAAAAAATATATTGCATAATTGTATGTATTTAACTGTATAGGTAAAGTTTATATGTTTGAATTATTTTTATAGCATGTATTCAAGTTGCACTTTCTATAAAGATTGCAGTGCCCCAAATGTTCGTTTATTGTCTCATCACAACTCCTGCATTTGGGTAAGTATTTCTCTGTAAGTGTTTCTGATATTAAGTTATATAACCATGGTAATGTATATCAAATATCAGTTCCTAATGATTTTATCCAACATTTAAAGTATTAAATGTTACATGTAAGCAATATAGTATTTCATTTTGTTAATTCATAGACTGATTATGCCAAGTTTAAGCATTTACATTTCCAATTAAATATATAATTTTTTTTTATGTATTTTTCTTTCTTCCTCCTTGCTTTGCTGCTCATTTAAATTCAATGCATTTTCATAATTTTGCCATGAATATGCTGATTGAGACTACTCACTATCTGATGGTTGATTAGGCACCACTGTTACAACTGTTTCAGTAAGACTTGAAATAACTGTAATAGTGGTGCCTATGAGTTTTAAGTGAATAGTGGATTTGCCTCTTTTAGTGATGCTATTTGGTTAAAAACAATATTAGTAATTTTAGGTTGACTTTCAGATAACAATGGCATTTCTAAAATGATCACAAGCCCAAGCCTGCCAGTATCAAATAGCATTTGTTATGTAATTATTTTGACTCCTTTATTGAAATAAAACTCAAGACTTTTACTGATTTACAGCAATCAACCAAAGCATCCCAATACTAAGAGTTAAAATATACACTTGCAATTTTCGTTAAGTATTTAATTGAATTTTTTTTCTATACTCCACTTAGCCTGCTCATTTAGATTCTAGTTTTTTTTTTTCCCTGCTTTTGTTTCCTTTTTTTTTTTTTTCATGCGCTGCTTAGCTCAATATTCATGTGCTTAATATTTACCACAAAGTTGCTAATTGGGGTCACTCATTGTCTGATAAGGGCTCATTATTACTCAAAGCAGCTCTAGTGGCAATGTTTTTGTTTTTAATAATTCACCTCTTTTGGTGATTTTATTCAATTAAAAGTGCTATTAGTAATTTTAGGTTAATTTTAAGAATAATATCTAAAAGGAGCACAAACTCAAGTATGTCACTGTCAACAGAAGGAATACGGTATCCCCTTGGGGACACCATGTTCCCTCTGTTGACAGAAAATTAGAATGCAAATAGTCTACATCCTCGTAATGAAAATTAGAATGCAGAATGGCATTCATTATCTAATTACTGATAGTACTCAACATTTTCTCCTTTATTCCAGTTTTAATTATAGTGCTGAAGTAGTCTGTTTACAAAATGGAGTCAGATTATTAAAATCATATAGATGTATAAAGTTTTTAATATTCTCCACTGTTTCCAGGGATGGAAGCGGTGGAGAATATTTACAAACATTCCCTGTTCTTCCTGACAGGTAATCCTGTCAGGAAGATCAGAAGAATGCATATTAAGTGTGAGTTCATCAGAGCAATGCAAAGCTGAGTTTTGTGGCTGCAAGAAAGAATACTAAAGAGAACTTTTTCCATCAATAAATAAAAACAAGTTATTAATGTATGCAGTTCATTACATTTCAGGAATGTTAGAACATGATTTATGACAAAAACATGGCAATTTATGGCAAAAACAAGCAAAAAGCAACGTTTCTACACATCCACCATATTTCCTATTTATTTCTCCAATCAGCACACAGTAATCCATGTAATATCCAGAAATTCAGTTACAATATGAAGTTTGTGAAGTAGCCATGAATTGACATATTTGCTGGATCAAAGTGTGTCCCCGGTGGGCCTACAATTTTAAGAAATAGTAGTGAAGAAATTGTTTTTGCATCAGCCCAACCAGAGCATTAACAAAGCTCTGGTTGGGCTGACGATCAGATTCATTTGTCAAAATCCTCGTTTGCATTCACTTTATGAAATTGGTATCGTACTCAGAGCATTCATCAAATGCTCTTCAATTTTTCCAAAACTGCCTTTTCAATTAGGATTTTTGAAATCCACAAATTGTATCTCTTTCATTTAACTAAAGCCTAATTTGACAATTTTCTAACTTCATTCTCACCAAATGCCAACATTTCATGTTCAGAAGGTTTAATACCTTCATTGTCCTCATTTTCCTTCTATCGTCATCGATATTGTCACTAGTTCTTAAATTTGAATATTTTCTTATTTTTTTTAACTTTCCAAAATGTCATTGTCATTCAGATATTCAGCTACTGTGACCATTTAAACAGAAGTAGGGAAAATTTACAGAAAAATGTGGATAACGCACTTCCGCGAAACAACAGATGATTATTTGTCAAGGTAAAAGAAAATCACTTTCTCCTAATTCTCGAACAGGGAGCTTACAGTTGATTCACGGCGGTGTCCAACCTATGGCCCGTGCGGAAAGTGAATACAGCATTTTAAATTTTGCTAATTATCAAAAAAATTTTCTCATTAAATGTTTTGTTTAGTAAATGTAATCGTGTATTGTACTTAATAAAATTTTAGAATATTTTTAATTTTGTGTATTTTATTTTATTTCAATTTTATTTATTCATCTTACGCAGTCATCCTTTCAGGTTGTAAATTTTCTAAAGCATTTAAAAGCAAAAGTAAGGTATTTTTTTGAAAAACAACAGAAAGTCATATTTTTATAATTTTAATAAAATATAAAAAATAAATTAGTGACATAGATTTGTTACACATAAAAGCATTTTTTATATATAGCCTGAAAATAAAACATGGTAACATGAAAACAGAAACTTCCTTTTACATATAACAAGATATGCAAAATGTAAGATAATGCACTAATTTTTCTCAAATCACTCAGTGCAGTCCCCTGAAAGAAATCTAACTTTGAAAATAGCCCCTCTACAGGAAAAGATTGGACACCACTGCCGTAGAAGGTGGGCCAGAGCCCATTGGGAATACCCATTGTCTGCTCGATGTTGACCAGCGCGACTTCTCCATATGTGGGACAGGTGGTCGGATGTGTTTTGCCAGGTACCCCTAAGTTGTAGAATGGTAATCCCTTTAACTCTCTCAATTCTTGCTTAGCAACAGCACTAATTTCCTAAATTGCCTGAAGGCCAAAAGTGTGAACAGTGCCTACCCAGTTAAATCTCTCCTAAGCCATTCGTTATATGAAAATTGTCTTTGCTCAACGGAAACTATTTTAAACGTAATTTCCAAGGGGAATTTTTAAAAAAAATTGCTATAAAAGGAGTTCATTAAACAGAGGTTATTTAGACTGAGTAATTTAGAATTATAAAAATGGTTATAAAGTTTTATATAGAAAATATCTTAATAGACAGTGAAAAATGCAAATTTAGTTTAATAACTTTAAGCTTATTTGACTAGTAGGTAAACGTGTGAAAAAAATTTACGGAATATTACAAATTTCGAAGTATACAGCATCCAAATGTCACAAGTCACTGTTAATAAAGGTGCCAGTACGCAGTACCATTGTGTACCATCCCAAAAAAAAGCACTGTGAATATCCAATGTGATATCTATGAAAAAAAGAAAAAGAAATAATAATTTGTAAATTTCTGGTCCAAATTTAATGAAATTTGAAAATACTCAACAAATCATTCTAAAAGAACCAAATATAAAAATTTCTGAAGATCCATCCATCTGAGAGTCAAGTTATTATGTGTGGACTGATGGACAAAGAAATAATTGCCAGATTTCTAATGGTCTAATTTTAATGAAATTCAGGATAGTATTAGCAATGGCCACATGGTGCAAGGAAGCCTATGGCTTATGCTGCACCAGCCAAAAAAAAAAAAATTTATATATATATAGCTTGACAAATCTTTCTGAAAGAGGCAGATATAAAATTTCATGAAAATCCTCCAATGAGAGGTGAGTTGTTAGATGTTCGTAAATGGACAAAAAGTAATAATTGCTGGATATCTATTAATGAAATTTTGGTTGACAAAGTGTTCTAAAAAGCCAAATATAAAAATTTATGATAATCCATCTACTAGGAATTGAGTGGTTATGTATGGACTGACAGATATGGTTTATGCATATATGCTAACATGCATAAAAATTCAGATTATATAAAAATAATTGCGTAAATAAAATATATAAAAACACTTACCAATTTTCAGTTTTTTTAAGTGAATTGTTACTGAGGAATAAAGTGGAGTAAACATTTTGCCCCTTGTAATAAAATAAAACTGTGTAAGCTGAACCTAGTATGATAAAATGCTATCACTAAAGCTTCACTTTAGTAAGTGCTGTAGCATAGAGCATCATAGTACTTCATGAAATAAAACTAGTGAAAAGAGTTTTGTAGACAAATGTTTTTGAACTGTTTTCATTGATTTTTTTTTTTTTTTTTTTTTCAAGTAAAAATAAATAAATTTTAAATTGAGAGTTTTTGTAGTCCTGAATCTCCTACTTTTAGCTTTCCATGAAGCTGAAAGTATATTTGGGTTAAAAAGAAAGGAAGTGAAACTGTTTTTATTTCTTTATTTATTTTACATCTCTTTGTAAGAAGTTCCATGGAAGTTAAACAAAAAATATTTCTAAGAAAATAATATAGGATCATTTTCCTTTTTTTTTTTTTCTTTTTTTTTAATAATTATTGTAATTTTGAACATTTTATTTTATATGTTCATTACCAGTGGTACTTGTGACATTTTAAAAAAGGAGGAAAGAAAAAATATTGATACTTGGCTGCACTACAAATATAAGATTTGCATGTATAAACGTTCATTAAAAACATACTTATTATAGTTATAAGTACATTTAATTTTCATAATATTTATATTATTAGTGAAAAGGACCAACTTTCATAACACTATAGCACTTCTAAAGCATTTTTGTAAAACGGGGAGGTACCCATGGGCTGGAGATGTGCAAATGTAACCCCCAATTCACAAAGGAAGATCAAAGGGTAATACAAGTAATTACAGATCTGTTAGTTTAACTTCTGTTCCAGGGGAAATTAATGGAAGCACTGCAGGGTCATCTAGACAAGACTTCAGTTATAGTTCGGACACAGCATGAGTTTGTCAAGGGGAAGTCTTTTCTGATCAATTTGATTGGATACTATGATGTGGTCACAAAGGAACTGGATGCAAAAAATAATTTTGATATCATATACTTGGATCTTAGGAAAGCTTTTGATACTGTTGCACATGGAAAACTACTGTACAAATTGGAGCAGTATGCCATTAAGGGCAAATTGCTGCTATGGATAAAGGGATGGTGGAGTGGGAGAAGACAGAGAGTGGTAATCAATGGACACTGCTCATCGTGGACTAATATTATTAGTGGAGTCCCTCAGGGTTCAGTGTTGGGTCCATTGTTGTTTTCTATATTTATAAATGATATTGATGATGGTATATCAAGCTTAATGTCTAAGTTTGCAGATGATACGAAGGTTGGCAAGGTTATTAATGACAGTACGCTACTGCAACAGGATCTAGAAAAGTTGAGTAGATGGGCTGAGAGGTTGCAACTGAAGTTTAACATTGACAAATGTAAAGTAATGCATGTGGGTAGCAGTAACCCCAGAGTAACATATCAACTGTGTGGTTACACTCAGGGTGGTAGAGAATGAAAAGGACCTGGAGGTAACTATGCAGTCAGATATGAAGTTTTCTGTGCAGTGCAGACGGTCTGCAAGAGTATGGTGTCTTGTCAATAATATACAGGACTTTTTCTAGCAGGGATAAGGAGGTGATTAACCCCTTGTATAAGGCAGTGGTTAGGCCACACCTTGAGTACTGCATACAGGTCTGGAGGCCTCATTTTAGGAAGGATGTAGAGCTGCTGGAATGAGGACAAAGCAAAGCAACAAGATTAGTGAATGGAACAAAGGTTGCTCTTACAAAGAAAGGCTTAAGTTTTGCAAATTACAGTGTCTGGAGACTAGGCACCTGCGAATTGATCTGATTGAGGTGTATAAGGCCTTGAATGGTTTAATCAAGCTCAATGCTGTTAGGATTCTTCCTCTTGTTTGGCCTCTTGTGTGGCAGACGAAATTCTTCATAGTGCTGAATCTAAGAGAATCTATTATTGTTTTGATCTTTATATAAACGTTTTCAGTTTTCCATTACTGAGTTTCATTTTTTACACATATCACTTAATTTTTTTATGTAAACAGTTTGCATGTAAACAGGCTTAAGTCTTGCAAAATACAGTGTCTGGAGACTAGGCACCTACTTAGGTGATCTGATTGAGCTGTATAAAGCTTTGAATGGTTTGAGCATGCTCAATGCTGATGAAATTCTTATATACATGTACTTTTAGTGCATATATATATATATATGGTCATTTATTATTATTATTTTTTTTTTAATAATGTTAACCTTTATGCGAATGCATGTAGACTCATAATTTAGAACTTTTTATTTTAGGTTATTAAAATTCAAACCTTCATAAATGGAAAAAAATTGAAAATTATGCCAGAATAAAATATCTTTATAAAATAGGATTATGGACCAAGGATTAGTATTTGTGATGGCAAATAATCCAGGAAAGCAAGCTTATACAGTATCGACAAAAAAAAAAAAAAAAAAATCCCACTGTGTGTCACATATAACTGTCAAAAATTGGGTGGATGAATTTAAACATGGCACAATCAGCATCACAAGTGAACAGAACATCCATCAACAACAACCACTACAAAAATACTAGTAGAGTTCATAACATGGTAATGAATGATCAGTGAATAACTGTTAGAGAAATAGTAGAGGTTATAGACATGTTAATTGAATGACTGCAAAACATTCTTTCAAATGAATAACAACAGTTTCTGCATGATGTCTTCCCCTCCTTTGCACACCAATCAGAAATATCTTCAATTCAGAAATTCAAAGTAACTTTTTTTCTCATTATCAAGCAAATCCTGAAAATGTTCTGGCCAGATATCTAACTATAAACAATACATGATTTCATCATTACCAACCAGAGTTAAAAATTGCAATAAAAACAAAGGAAGCATGCCAGTTCATTACTCTGAAATAAACTAAATCAATTCAGTTGACAGGCAATATCATAGCATCCGTAGCCGAGTGGGCAAGAGCGGGAGTGCAGTAGCACACGCTCTTTGAGTAGACCGGGGTTCAAGCCCCTGACTGCTGAATACGGTCGATCTGCCAACCCGCACTGGACCAGTGTGGCAGATTATGGTCCATTTCCTTCAACGTGAATTGTTGAGGAGGCTTCCATCCTGCAGTGGGTTGATAATGGCTGCACTTTACTTTTTTTTACTTTTTATCATAGCATCTGTCTTCTGAGGTTAAAAAAAATAATGAATTCGAGAGACTATTAATGTTTTTATTTTCCTATAAAAGTCTTCAGTTCTCCATTAGTGAGTTTCATTTTTCACACACATCATGTAATTTTTGATGTCCCACTGTTGGTTTTCAATTTAAAAAATAGATGAACATCATTTGGGCTGAATCTAGCAAATATGTTGGGCTGGCAACAATTCATAATCAGCCCTGATAAATGCATCCATGGCAACAGCCTGTGTATAAACAGGTGCATTGGTCTGGTGTAAACAAACAGTTTACCCAACTTTTGACTTGATTACACGATGGGCAATTTAATTACAAGGTTAGCATAGTACTGTCCATTCATTGTTTTTCCCTTTTAAAAATACTTTCCCATAATTGTTATTTAAATTTATTTAAATTAAATTTTTATTTTATTATTTTTTTATTAAAATTTTATCTCAATCCACTAAAATAAAAATATTTACATATATATGTAATATTTATGTACACACACACACACACACACACACACACACACACACACACACACACACACACACACACACACACACACGTGTGTGTGTGTATTTTTAAATCCTGGAGCATTGTGACATTCATGATCAAAAGTTAATATAAAAAGTTATCAGCAAAAGTTTGTCTTAATCCACACTTTAACTAAAGTGTGGAATTAACTGTTGATTTTTGAAATTTACAGGTTTGCAGATCTGATGTTTAGCTAAATATTTAATATTTTTTAAAAATTTTATAACTGAATTATTTTAAAAAATCTATATCTTCCTCTTCAGAGTGTTAATGTATCAGAATGGTTAAATGCTGAAGCTAGTGCTGATGCCTCTGGAGAAGTGATTGTTACACTGCTTGGTGAACTTACAAAATCAGAAATTTCTAAAATTATCAGTCAGTCTAGAGTGGTAAGTAACTTTTGCTAGTCTGTAATTTGCACAATTCAGCATTCTTGACTTTTATGCTTTACCAAGTCTGTTTTATTTGGAATCACATGTGTGCCATTGGTCATATGTCTTATTTATAGATATAATTGATAGAGATCACAGGAATTTCTCTCCCTTCCCATTTAAGAAAAAATAGGAATAACTTTTCATTGCATTATCCAAAAAATAATGCACAGAGTCATTTATTCTTTTTTATATTTTAAATATTTGTAAAATAATAAGAGAAGTTTACCTCGATATAGTACCGTAGGACACTTCCGTATGAAATAGGAAGTGTCCTACATACTATATCGAGGTACTATACGTACTAAATGAAAAAATCGAAAATCTTACATTAGAGTAACAAATAATTTTAAAAAATTTAACACAATTAAAAATAAGAAAATTAATTAAAAGAATTTAACGAAAAAATTGCAAAACGCTTTTCCTTCCTAAAGCTGACAACGCTTTTCGACCATATGTCGTGATCACAGGAATGAAAATAACCGAATAGGGGTGAGCATGAAACTTAAATAGTTATTATTTGTCTTCATGCATGCATGTAAAAGCCCAGGAATCGGAGATCAGATATGGCCAGCGAACATTAACAGAATTCTTGTGTAATTTAATTTCTACAGTTTCTGCAATTAATAGTCGCATATAATTACGTTGGACACTTAATCCTTTTATAAAACAAGTGATGCAGTACTACTCAAATATTATGGAATGATGATGCAAATCATGCTGTTTTTACAGATGATGTAATAGTATCTTGAGATGACATAATTTTACCTATGGTCGGAATTATTAAGGAAATATTAAACTTTAGGAGGGTGATGAAATTTACTGTGGCCATCACTGTAACTATGTACATAGATACTGCATATATGTAATTTACAAATTACTCTTACTTTATCTCATGTCAAGCAGAAAATATGAATCCTTTGAAAGACAGCTTTAGATCTCACTTAATAAAATTTATACATATTGTAATGGTTATCATTTATCAGCCCAGATGTCAACGTGTATCCATTTCTGTAAAAAAACAAGAGATTCGCTGAACTTGAATTATGCATTATTCAGAGTGAATCATGTTTCACTCACCACTAGAACTCACATAAATGCATTTTAATGATTTTATCAAATTCTAAGCCTAAGCTGGTTAATAAATTAAGCTTTATGCAACATATCGCACACATCTGAGGACAATTTTTCTGGGGGGGGGGAACAACCCTAAATATCCTCAGAGTACTCTGTAAGACATGGAGTTCTGATGGACGGACACACTCTCCTTCATTTATGCCATGTATTAATCAGATCTTGCCTGGATTGTGGTGCACCTCTCTATTACATGACTAGGAAAAAGCTGCATCCATTCACTTCAGTACTGTCCATCAGTGTCTCAAGATTGCCCTAAGAGTTTTAAGAACATCCACTTGTCCACAGGTGCCTCCATAGCCAGGTGGGCAGGAGCACCAGTGCGTAGCACATGCTTCTTGATTAGACTGGGGTTCGAGCCCGTGACCACCAAATATGGAGGATGCGGAAAGGTCAGTGAATGACCACCGCATATCCCCAGAGCAATATGGCCTTAGTTGCTAATACTCCTAAAAAACCAAATAACAAAAACTTGTCCACAGTCTAAATATATGGTATTTACTGGGTTTTCTTTTATGAGACATTTAAAGCAAATGGAATTTCCTTTTATTCCTTTCCATATTCTGATTCAGGATTAATATGAGAATCACTCAAAAAAGTAATGCCTGATTTTTTTAATTTTTTTTTTTTATTCCACTGCAGGTGTATCACTCTAAACTATATGATATGTACTTCAAGTCTTGAAGTACTTGCATTTATTTTCACATATTCACCACAACTTGGTATATACAGGCTATCCTTGATTTTAAATGTCTCGTAAAAGAAAACCCAGTGCACTAGGAAATGTTAATAACTTTTATTGGGAATGAAAACTCAAACCGTTTATAATAAAAAAGTCAGCAGACTTCTACATGAGCTCCTTTGGTGCAGGAAAGAAGGTCCAAACGATGCTCGATTTCAGACCAAGTTTGCTCCAACATAATTGCACTGATGGTGGCAGTTGCATGCATGATACAAGGCAATGGTAGATGCCTTGGTGGAATAAACCATATCTTTCACATAGCCCAGAAGAATAAATCTAAGGGTTATGTCAAGTGAACAAGGGAGCTAAGGTATCAGTCCACCACACCCAATCCAATGGTCCAGGAATGTGTCATTCAGAGCAGTGCACACCTGCAAGCTCCAATAAGGCAGTGCTCCATCTTGCTGAAAGATTATGTTGGGCTGTAGATGTGCAATCTGAGGAAATGCATGTATGTCTAGCAATATGATTCTGTAACAGTATCCTCCAAGAAGAACAGTCCGATAATGATGACCTTCACAAGACTATGCCACAAATTCAATTTTGAGCTGTTTTAAATGTGATCTCGGATACAGTACAGGCTTTCAGAACCTCAAATTCAAACATTGTGTAGGTTAACTTTTCCTGAAATGTGAAATGTTGCCTGATTAAAAAAAAAATTGTTGTTTTGGTCGATACAATTAAGAATGTCAACAGCGGAGTTTTGTTGCTGTGATTTGTCACCTGGCTTGATTTCTTGAACCATTTTCAATTTACGGGTGTAGAAGTAGAAGTGCAGAGTTGCACAGGGCATGATCAATTCCCTTGATGCATGCCTGATTGATTTCCGCAGGCTACGAACAAAGGCAGTGCATACCTGTACCTCTTCAACTTGCTCTTCTGAGATGCTTTGACAACTTCCTTCATGTTGTTTCTGCATGCTACCCAGGTTCAAAAATGTCCTGTACCATCTCCATATAGACTTTGGGTCAGGTGCATCTTTGTTGAACCCGTGTCTAAATTGCCTTTGAACCATGACTTTACACAAACAACAGAGCTACAGCCTCGGTCACAGCACATTTCAAAAATCAACAATGAAACTTGACCATATCGCCCTCTACTGATTCCCACTACACTGTAATATATACAATACATGAATTTTAACCAATGTAGAGTGGTGGAACAACTTGGACAGGACCAGATGAAAGTCATGCTCTTCACAGATGAACCTCTGCATAAGAGGAGAGAGCAGGGAACAAGTGCAACAGCAAGTTGATATATGGGCTAGTATGGCCAATTAATTTGGACTGGTTTTCAGTCAGGAGAAGAGTGAAATAATGGATCTAAAGAGGAGTGACAAGCTTGATGGATACATTACAATGGAAGGGAAACAGCTAAAAATGGTTAACAACTTCAAGTATCTAGGAAGCACCATTACAAAGACTGAAGTAATAGACGAAGAAATAAATAGAAGGGTACAAGCGGGTGGAAATTTCTATAGGCAGACAAGAGATTTGATTTGGAACAGGAACATACCACTGAAGTGTAAGAAGGCTATATATCAGGACTATTACATACCAATTCTGACATATGCATCTGAAACTTGGACTATGAGATAAAAGGATGAAAGCAGAATTCAGGGGGCAGAAATGAGATTTATGAGGAGCATAGCCAGAAAGACAAGACTCGACAAAATCAGGAATGATGTGATTAGGGAGAGAATTCAGGTTGAAAAACTCCAGAATAGGATTGAAAGGTCCCATTTGAAATGGTTTGGATGTGTCAAGAGGATGAACGAGAGGCATTTGCCAAGAAGAATGTTTGATTTACAATTAAGGGACAAAAGCCAAGGGGGAGACCAAAAATGAGATGGCAGGACATGCTTTCATCCTTTTTCCTCATAAAGATCGATGTCATTAAGAGAGGAGGAAATTGGGGTGAAATCAACGACGAAGAGAAGTACACGGACAGGGCATGGTGGTGAGGCTTCATACGTCGGCCCATGGAATAGCGGAACAATAATAGATGATTATGATAATAAATTTTAACCAACTTTTGAAATCAGGTATATTCAGAAGAGACTCCCTGTATTTCTCCACCACTGAACCAGAGCCTTCATCCCTTTCTTTTAAAAGTTTCTATCGGCCTCCAAGATCCACAGGTGAAAGTCTGATGGTATAAGGTCAAAATTTTATGGGGTGGGTTGGCAGAACAGTCCACCCAAATTCTGATATAGTCACCCTTGTTAGGATGCTGATATTTTTTAATTGATGAATCCTTGTGTCATCCCTCCATAGACTGCCACTTTAACTCTGGTTCATTGTGGTATATATTGTTAAGAAAATTATTCATAGTCTCATGCCACTCCAGAAGATTAAAACTGCACCATGCTCCTTGTAATCTGGTATTTGTGAAACCCATCTGTACACAATTTCCTGTATCTCAGATCAACCAACATTGATTTTAGTGCATTTAGGCCTGTTCTTACTCTTACATGCATTTTCTTCACAAATCAGTTCATTTTGTCTTCATTTTCTGCCATCATCATCATGGTGCGAGGACAACCTGACTTTGGCATGTCCTTTAAACCACTAACATATCTATATTAACTGTAGAATTGCCCATAAGCCTTCTTCATATGTCAGTGAACCTCAGTGGGTGCGATGTTCTCGGCATTCGGGAACATAAGTCTGTTCCCACTCTTGCATGAATTTCTACATTGACACCACCAATTGACAGGTTTCAAATAAATACAGATGTGCAAATTAACCTTAAATAGCAAATTGTAGTGAACAGGATTATTATAAATAAATTAATCAATTATAAAGTTTATTAAGGCAAACCAAATGAAAAATTAAAACATAATGAAGGGCCCTACCAAGCATAACCTTAATTGCTGTATTAGTTTCATGATATAATAGTATCCTGCTTTCTACAATAGTTGTAAAAAATTTAGTGTTCAGGCCACTACTACCTCAACATTGCTATAAAATACAGATACCAGACAGGATTTTCTAAGCTTCTGAGATTTATCAAGCCCTGGTACTAACTGTAGCCTTTGTTTGTAGAGTATGGAAGACGTGAGACAGTTTTGTTATGAAAATGTTTTACATAAAAAAGCTATAAAATTGTGCTTCTTTCAGTTAACCATGCAACACTGAATGCTTAATATATCAGGTCAATAAATAGATTTATAATACAAATTTGGATTCAAATCCCACTGAAGAATCGGCCTACACAAAATTCAAATCATCCCATGAACACACACACACACACACACAGTGTTGTACAGACATATGCAACTAAAGGACTGTTGATGTATGGCGTGGAAAATCTGTATAATATATGAAACAAGTTGACTTTATCTGACATATTGCTGGATAAAATTTAAAGTACTGCCTTGTGCCGATTTCATGGTAATAAAGGTTTTTGAGAATGCATGTTATGAATGTTAAGAGTTAGTACATTTAATATACTTCTACTCCACATATACAAAGTAGCCATTTTGCTTCACTCAAAGGTGTGCCAGATTCTGTGACAAACTAGTCTTTAATATTTCTAATCCAGATAGATCACAGAATACCTTGGGGGTTGCTTATGAAGGGTAAAAAATAAGGTTCCAGTTTTACATTTAATGGTTACTTTATTTAGTGAGTAAATTCCCTAAGTATAAATGGGCCTGTTGTACTGCAATCCATGGTACAATGAAATAAGATAAGTGTAAATCCAGTAAATATCTTTAATTATGAATACTTTGGAGCTTTCGAGACAATCGTGTCTCTTCTTCAACAGAGTTTAAACTTAACGGATACAGTTATGCGTGCAGTGAGGCATGTGAAGGCACATTATTCAGTCATTAAACTGGCATTCATTGTTGCTGCAGGCACAGTTCTTCTCCAGCGCTTGTCGAGGTATAAAATGGTTGTCTCCAAGATGGGGTGCAGTTTCATGCCCTTGCAGTGGTTCATGGCTCTCGAATTTCTCAATGTATTGAGTGACTCCAATCATAGGCGGCGGCGGAAGTGCCTGGAGTGGTCTATTATTTCGTAGTCTCGTTTGGGATTGAGGTCATGGTGGGTAGTCCAGAAGTGCTGTGTGATTACAGACTGGTCGGTCTCAGCAAGGCAGATTGCTCTATCGTGTTCTGCAAGGCGGTCTTGAAGACGTCTCGAAGTCTTTCCTATGTAGCGGCTGTCACAGTCTCTACAGGTTATGCGGTATATTACACTGCTGCGTAAGAGAGGGGTGACAGGGGTCTTTACACTGGAGACTAGAGAACGTAGGCTTCTACAGGGTAACTGTACGCATTTTATGCGGTATTCCCTGAGGATTTTAGAGATCTGGCCTGACACGCTTGGATAGTAGGGAATGTAGGCGGTAGGTATATTGTCCTGGGTTGGTGGTGTCGGATAGACTGTGAGCACACATACTAGACAAGTGCCTATTGCAAGCACAAGAGCTCACAGTACATGATGTACTGTGTGTTGTGACACATTACTCCCATCACCAGTGTTCCATTTACCGGTGAGTTGCTCCACAGTCGCCCTTCTGTTACCATGTACCATCCGGGAGAGCCTTTGCTCACCTTGAGCATCGATGAGCTGTGGTTGTCCAACACCTTGCCAGCAGTTCGTGGGTTTTCCTTCCTCGGACCACTTTCAATAGGTACTAACCATGGCTGAGCATGAGCACCCCACTAGCTGTGCCATTTCAGATATGCTCTGACCCAGTTGTCTGGCCATTACAATTTGGCCTTTGTCAAACTAGCTTAAGTCTGCTGCCTTTCCCATTTGAAGAACAAGAGTAACACTGATTAACGGAGCTCAGTATCAAGTGTATTTTATACTGTGTCCCGACCCGCACACGTGCCGTAATTCATCTGCAGTTGCTTCGATTTACATAACGACTTGATGGTCATAATGCTTTGGCTCATCGGTATAATATCCTGTTTATATTGTCAGTTAGTTATTTGTGCAAACATATCAGTTACTTGATTTTGTATTTAAAAATTGACTCATTAACCAAAATTTAATGTCACAAATTTGATTCATGGTTTAGACTTCAAATTATGTATAATTTTTCTTTTTAGATGCAAAACTTGAGGCCTGTATCCTGAACAGCATGTTGAAATATGGTTTTGATATTGTGTAACAGTTTGCACTTTATTTCGCCAAACACCTGTCATATTTGGCTTTATGAATTTAATGGATAATTCTAGTTAATAACTTTACTTTTACATATAGATTAAATGACAACTAAGTACACTATTATACCATGTGAATGTATTTTAAAATATATTTATTGAAGTGTTACCACATCAAGGTACACTTAAAATATTGAGAATGTTTCTAGGTTCTACTGAACCTCACCTTTAGGCCTCTTTAGAAGAAGAGATACTTGCCTGAAATATGGCTGCTTGCACTGTTGCTAAGTGTCGATTGCTCAAATATGCACTCAAATGTGCATATTTGAGCAATATGGTGTTATAACTCTTTGGCAATGGAAAGGGAAACAAATGACAGATTTTCCATTAAAACGTTCTTCCCCCCCCATGTCCTCCCTTTTCAATATATTATGCCCTTTAATTCATCTTTTCTCTCATTTCTACATGTATAATTTGTCAAATTTTAATAAAATTATTCCTGTTAGCATTTCTATATTTTCATTAATAAAAATTCTGTGTTTTTTAGCCCATCTATAGAACTGAGCTGGAACTTTTGAAAAGTTTGGAAGATAGTAAAAAGGATGAAGAAAAAGAAGAAGAATCAGTAGATTCATCAGTATCACCTAATTCAGTAGAAAAAACAGAAATTAGTAAAATTAATTTGGCTCAGAGTGAAGGAGTGGTTGACCATTCTCACAAGAAAAATAATATGATCATCAGTGTGACACATGAAAATGGAAGAGCAGTAGATGAGGATGTCGATCTCAGGTCCAATTTGGAGAATTCAACAAATGATTATAGCAGTAAAGCATTATCTCACACAGGTACTATTATAATAGAGAATAATGGTTCATCAGACAAAACAGTGAACTGTGGCCAGATGCCTAGTCACAAGATGAATGAAAATAAAAATCTATTGGAGAATGAAAATAAACCACAAAAATGTACAAATTTTCAGTCATCACTGCACCAAAATGAACATACTTTAGCAATTATGTCTGATGAAAGGAGGGAACAAAATTTACCAAAACCTGAAAATACTGAAATTCTAGAAATGAATATACCCAATATAAATGCTGTAATCAGAGAAGGATCTGGGAACAAAATTAGTAGCCCATGTACAGAATCCATAAAATCTTTAGAAACCCCAAAAAATACACACTGTGATGTAGATAAAGAGCTTCAGTGTTTGGTTTCAAAGGTACCAGACATGGAACTGAATGATAATTTTTCTGAAAACATTGTACATAGTTCAAATGTTAATAAAATAGAAGTTAGTACACCTGTGCTGAACAGTGTCCAGTCATCAGAAAATTTCCAAATAACAAAATCTGTACCATCAAATAATAGTCAATTGACTGTGGATATTGGCTCTTCTGGAAGTAAAGAACATGCCAAATCAGTGCTAGCTGAAGAATCAGCTCTGACGGTTATATCTTGTTTGAAGGAGAGTGTTCCTTTGCGGTCGTATAAAGATATTTCTAGCAAATATGGGTTGGTGTTCAAGGATATTGATTTAGTAAGTAAGATATTTTGTATTTGTTATTTACTTTTCATTTTTGAGAAATGGCTACTCTACGTGTGGAAAAAACAATTTGCATTTTTAAATTTTCAGTCTCAAATGTAATATATTTTGGCAAATATTATTTTTTTTATATGATACTTATACACCAATTATCTGTTATTACAATTCAGTCTCTTATATTCATTGAGAGATTCTTAAATGATAAATTACAGTTATTCCCACCAAGTATTCATGTTAATTTTAGGAATAACTATGACATATTTATCATTTTGTTAATTATAAAATCAGTAAGATAAACATGTAGGGGCTACCTTGTGCCTTGTAGCCGCATGCTATTACCCATAATATACTATTTTGAACAACTATTTTAAGGGTCAGAGAAGTGTGCAGTAAATTTTTGCATATGTGTATTTTTAAGTTTTCTTCCTCACTTCAATTTTGTTTTTTATTATATATTTTTATCATATATATATATATTTGAATTCATATTTGAATGCGGCATTCTTTGCAACAAACCTCTAGTGCTAAGTAATTGAACAAAATAAATAAAAATAATTTACTCATTAGCATTAGTAGAGGCATATGATGCAAGAAAGCAAGCTTATATAGCATCATCAATCAAAAAAAAAAAAAAAAACCCCACCTCCCATTTCACCCATCCATTCACTCCAAATGTTTGTCTAGTTCTGCCTTGAACTTATTTAAAGTTGTTGACCTCCACTACTACAACTGATGGAAGTTTGTTTCAACTATCAACCACCTGCTGGCTAAAGGTGAACTTCTGCACAAGTATTTTAGAACATATGAATTAGTAAATTGATAAGAGGAGTTTACCTCAATATAGTACGTGGAACACTTCCGTATGATACCCTCCAGAATTTACTAATATTATAACTCCTCTTATCAATTTACTAATATTATTACCAACGTAGAACATATTGAGTAATACAGCTCTGATTCATACTATAGAACATATGAATGAAGAAAATAACTATTAAATACATGTATTGCAGTGGTTAATAAAGGGATAACTTATTTTTAATGAAGAATATGGAGAAAATAAGCACTTGAACGTGCATAGATTGTAATATGTCTTTAATTTCTTAAAGGACTACAGATTATTCCCAGACATTTTGTGGTACTTTCTGTACCACTTTATTTATATTAAAGGATTATTTTTATCATTTTAATTATGGAAATTTCTTGATTTCCAATCATTCAGTAATGCCATCACTAATCATGATGTGTCACTCTTGATTTGGATGCAAGAAGTAATTTTGTCATTGCTTATTTGGACTTCTGCAAAGCATTTGACTCAGTCCCACACAAAGAGATTAATTATATAAGCTAGAACATATTGGGATTATCGAAGATCTTGGTATGAATTACACAATAGTCACATGACAGGAGGCAAAGAGCTGTAGAAGATGCATTTAAGTTGTAAGTTCTCCAAATTTAGTTTTAAAAAATAATCGAAATATATTATTGCAACTGCTTTAAAAATGGTAGGAAGTTTAGAAAGCTGTCAAAAGATAGCAGCAAGATAAAACATGTCACATCAGTTGTAATGCTCCAAACAACATAGTATGTTTGTAATACTTAAAATGGTTCTTAAAATACTTAAAATTCTTCATTTATCAAGACCATTGTATAGTTATCCGGTATTTGCATAAATGTCAGAAGTTTGCCCTAACATCATTATGCATGTGAAAGATGAGCATAGCTCAGTGCAAATGTTTTGTGAAGGATGAGAGTCTTATAAGAACAAAGCTCATCAACCAAGACATCGAATCATTCATTCTGAGGCCAACATCCTCTGGATGGATGAAATTGTTTTAGGTGACAGTTGAGCAACAGTGGAGAAAATTGAAACAGCTACAAGATCCATGTTGACTCCACGTATACCATCCTTCATGAAGATCTCTGAATAAGCAAGATGTCAGCCAGCTGTTCCACAAACAAAAAGACATTTGTGTCAAATTGTTTGAAGCAGTGCTCACTTAATGCATAAATGAATGGTTGTTTCTTCTCCTTGATTATAGTGATGGATGGTTTAACCAACAGCAGATTCTAAGTGGAAAGCATTCAAGGAACTAATTGTGAAAGCTACTAGGCTTTTCATACCAATTAAGGAATATTGGTCAAGGTTTAGGCCTAAATGGATGTCAGATGAACTAATGAGACTCATGGCAGAGAAGAAAAATGCATGGAATGCATATAAATTATCAGGTGACACAGAAGCCTATGGCAGATATAAGGTAGTCTGTAATCAAGCAAAAAGGAGATTAGGCAAGCAAAGGCAGATTACAAGAAATCTTTGGCAAAGGATGCTAAGAAAAACAGCAAGAACTTCTTTACTTATATACACTCTAGAAGGAAGGGGATGAAACAGATTGGTTCACTTGATGTTGATGGTTCGACTGTTGATGATCCTGCTCAGATAGCTAATACTCTGAATGAGTATTTTGCATCTACATTCACACATGAGGAGTTAAGGTAGGAAAATGTTGAAGTTAAATATAAAAAAGGCACCTGGGGTGGATGGGATCTATCCAGTTATATTAAAGGAAGTGGCAAAGGAAGTAACCCTTAGCCATAAATTATGAGAGCATCCTTGGATTCAGGGAAGTCCCCATGGACTGCACATGTGCAAATGTATCCCCAATTCACAAAGGGGGAATCTAAGGGAGCCACAAGTAATTACAGACCAGTTAGTTTAATGTCTGTTCTGAGGAAAATAATGGAGTCTGGTTAAAAATGCATTGTAAGATCATCTAGACAAGACTGCAGTAATAATTCAGACACAGCATGGGTTTGTTAAGGGAAAGCCTTGTCTGAAAAATTTGATTGGATACTATGATGTGGTTACAAAGGAATTGGATGCAGAAAATAATTTTGATATCATATACTTGTATTTCAGGAAAGCTTTAGACACTGTTACGCATGGAAGACTACTGTACAAATTGGAGCAGTATGGTATTAAATTTAAGTTGCTACAATGGATGAAAGGGTGGTTGATTGGGAGAAGACAGAGAGTAGTAATCAATGGACTCTGCTCTTCGTGGACTAATGTTATTAGTGGAGTTCCCCAGGGCTCGGTGTTGGTCCCATTGTTGTTTTGTGTATTTATCAATGATATTGATAAAGGTGTATTAGGCTTAATGTCGAAGTTAGCATTAGCATTAGTAGAGGCATCAGCCAAAAAAATAAATAAATAAATAAAAAATAAAATTAAAAAAAAAAAAAGAAACCACTTCCACTTCACCCCTCTGTTCGTTCAAAATACCTGTCCAGCTGAGCCTTAAACTTATTTAGGCTATCAACTTCCACGACAAGGGATGGAAGTCTGTTCCACCAACCAACCAACCACCCGCTGGCTAAAGGCAAATTTCCGCACGTCTATCCTACATCTGTCTTTCCTCAATTTGAATTTATGCCCTCTCAGGTGATTATTCTGAGCGAGAGGAGGAATCCCATCAGCATTGAGCATGCTCAAACCATTCAAGGCTTTATACACCTCTATCAGATCACCTCGCTGGTGCCTAGTCTCCAGACACTGTAATTTGCAAAACTTAAGCCTTTCTTCGTAAGAGCACCCCTTTGTTCCATTCACTAATCTTGTTGCCCTTCTCTGTACTCGTTCCAGCAGCTCTACATCCTTCTTGAAATGAGGCCTCCAGACCTGTATACAGTACTCTAGGTGTGGCCTGACCATTGCCTTATACAAGGGAATAATCACCTCCTTATCCCTGCTAGGAAAATTCCTATATATCATTGACAATACACCATGAGCTACTCTTGCAGCCCGTCTGCACTGCTCAGAGAACTTCATATCTGCCTGCACAACCACCCCCAGGTCCCTTTCATTCTCTACCACTGTCAGTGTAGTACCACAGAGTTGATACGTTGTTCTGGGGTTGCTATTTCCCATGTGTAGTACTTTACATTTGTCAATGTTAAACTTCATTTGCCACCTCTCAGCCCATCTGCTCAACCTTTCCAGATCCTGTTGCAGCAGCATAGTGTCAGTAGTGTCCTTGACAACCCTGCCTACCTTTGTATCGTCTGCAAACTTTGACATTAAGCTTGATATACCATCATCAATATCATTTATGAATACAGAAAACAACAATGGACCCAACACTGAGCCCTGAGGGACTCCACTAATAACATTAGTCCACGACGAGCAGTGTCCATTGATTACCACTCTCTGTCTTCTCCCCCTCAGCCACCCCTTTATCCACAGCAGCAATTTGCCTCCAATGTCACACTGCTCCAATTTGTGCAGCAGTCTTCCATGTGCAACAGTATCAAAAGCCTTTCTAAGATCCAAGTATATAATATCAAAGTTATTCCCTGCATCCAGTTCCTTTGTGACTGCATCATAGTATCCAATCAAATTGGTCAGGCAAGACTTCCCCATAACAAAACCATGCTGTGTCCGAGCTATAACTGAAGTCTTGTCTAAATGATACTGCAGTGCTTCTTTAACTAGTGCTTCCATTAATTTTCCTTGAACAGAAGTTAAACTCACAGGTCTATAATTACTTGTGTCAGCCTTTGATCCTCCTTTGTGAATTGGGGTCACATTTGCACATCTTCAGTCTGTGGGTACCTCCCCTGAGTCCAAGGAAGCTCTCATAATTATGGCTAAGGGTTTGCTTACTTCCTCTGCTGCCTCCTTTAATATAACTGGATAGATTCCATCCACCCCTGGTGCCTTTCTTGTGTTTATCTTCAACAATTTCTCCTCCACTTTACTCTCAGTTATTACAAGATTCTCTAGCTTACTGCTAGAGTTGAATACACCTCTGGCTTTCCCCTCGCTAAATAACTCCTCATGTGTGAATGTCAATGCAAAATATTCATTTAGTTTGTTAGCTACCTGAGCAGGATCATCAACAGTTGACCCATCGATTATCGAAGTTTGCAGGTGATACAAAGATTGGCAGGGTTGTTAATGGCAGTGTACTGCTGCAACAGGATATAGAAAATTTGGGCAGATGGGGCTGAGAAGTGGCAACTGAAGTTTAACATTGACAAATGCAAAAAACTGTATATGGGTAGAAGTAACCCCCAGAGAAATGTACCAACTGTGTGGTACTACACTTAGGGTGATAGAAAATGAAAGAGACCTTGGAGTAATTGTGCAGTCAGATATGAAGTTTTCTGAGCAATGCAGACATGCTGCAAGAGCGGGTCATGGGGTTTTGTCAATGATATATAGGAATTTTGCTACCAGGGAAAAGGAGGTATTGTCCCTCTGTATAAGGCAGTGGTCGGGCCACGCCTTGAGTACTGCGTACAGGTCTGGAGGCCTCATTTTAGGAAGGATGTAAATTTGCTTGAGCATGTAGAGAGAAGGACAACAAGATTGGTGAGGGGAATGAAGGGATCCTTTTACCAAGAGAGGCTTAAGTTCTACAAATTGCAGTGGCTGGAGACTAGGCACCTGCAAGGTGATCTGATTGAGGTGTATAAGGCTTTGAATGGGTTGAGCATGCTGAATTCTGATGGGATTCTTTCATTTGTTCAGATTATGAACCTGAGGGGGCATAAATTCAAATTGAGGAAAGACAGTTGTAGAATAGATGTGCAAAAATTTGCCTTTAGCCAGCAGGTGGTTAATTGCTGGAACAAATTTCCATCTGTCATTGTGAAAGTTGATAGGTTAAATAAATTCAAGGAGGAACTGGACATAATTTTAGAGGGAATAGATGTGTGAATTTTTTTTTTTTTTTTTTTTTGGCTGATGCTGCATAAGCTCATACACTTGCTCTCTTGCATCACATGCCACTACTACTAGTACTGAAGCCTCTCTAGGTAAGAGCACTCTTTTGTTTCTTTCACTGATGTGGTTGCCTTTCTCTGCACTTGTTCCAGCAGATCCTTCCTAAAATGAGGCCAACTAGACCTTTATACAATATTCAAGATGCAGCCTAACTATGGCCTTGTACAAAGGGATAATCACCTCCTTATCCCTGCTAGCAAGGATAAGTTACTGTGTATGATTGACAAAACCCCATGAGCTGTCCTGGCAGCATGTCTGCACACTCTGAGTATTTCATATCTGACTGCACAATTACCCCAATGTCTTTTTTATTTTCCCCTACCCTGAGTGTAGTGTCACACAGTTGATAAGTTACTCTGGGATTACTGCTACCCATGGGCAATGCCTTGCATTTGTCAACGTTAAACTTCAACCCATTTTTCAGCCCATTGATCCAATTTTCCCAGATCTTGTTGCTGTAGCTCATCCTAATTACTCTCATTAACCACCCTGCCAACCTTTGTATCATTGCAAAATTTGACATTAAATCTGATATACCTTCATCAATATCATTAATAAATATTGAAAACCAGCAATGGACCGAGCACTGAACCCTTCAGGGCTCCACTTTTTAACAAGTCTTTTATGTGCAACTGTATCAAGAGCCTTTAGTTGCTGTAAAAAGATTAGTAGCTTCTGCGATTCTCTGAATGCCTCCCATTTAGAATTTGTGGCTGATAATATCATCAGTTGGTCCCTGCTGAAAGGAATTTAAAAACTGCTTAAGACCACTTTGGTTGCCTTTATGAAAGCAAAATCCCATCTCCTTACCCTTGACAGTAGTTATAAATTTAAGTATAATCCTCATCAGTATATTATGATTGCTGCCACCTAATGATTCCTTTATTTTGATGTTCTTAATGGTGAGTCACTGCTTGTAATCAGATCAAGAGCATTATTTTCTCTTGTTGCCTCTCAGGTATACTGCTGTAGAAAAGTCTGCTAATAAATCCAGAAAATTTCTGCTTTTGTGCAAGTGACCAATCTACAAGTTTCACTCTCAGTATCTGTAAAGTTAGTCTCCCATTATAGGACATTCTAATATACTAGTTCACTTTACCTATCTTTGCATGTTCATTGTACTCATTACTGTCAGACTCTTACTTCGTTTTAGTTTTCACAGTGCTTTCACACCAGACTGACTCAACATTTCGCTGGCCACCCACATTGTCTGGGTATACTGCCTTCGATTCTGTGCTTCTTAATCAAGAGCATTACTTCTCCCACCACCTTCCTGTCCTGCCTACCCTTCCTGCACACATTGTACTCTCCATATTCAAATTCCACATCACCTATGTTTGAGTGGCACCATGTATCCAATATGTCTACTCTGCATTTGTTTACTTAATCAGTACCTATTCAAGCCGACCGGGCTAGCCTGGTGGGTAAAGTGCCTGCCTGGCAACCCAAAGGTCATGGGTTCGATTCCCGCCTCGGGCTTGGATCAAAGTACTGCAAAAACCTTGGGTGGTGCATTATGGCCACAGAAGCCTATGCACCAACAACTACAAAAAAAAAAAAAAAAAAAAAAGTACCTATTCATCAAATTTGTTTACTGTACTCCTAGCATTAATGTAGAAACAAGTATACATATACCTCTTTTTGCTTTTAGTAACCTGGCACAACCCATATATTTGTTTCTTTCACAATTACCTTGGCAGGCCTTGTAATCCCTGACATCTTGCTTTTCAGACTGCTAATGTCCCAGTAGAAGCGGTGCAAGAATCATTTTCACCTCTGCCTGCAGCTGCTGTTCATCTATTAGTTTTTGTATCTCCCAGGCTAGCATTTTCCAACCCACCTAACACTGCTTTTATAGCATCTGCAAATATTCTTGCACCCCTTCTATTTAAGTGAACCCATCCCTGTAAAAACAGCCTCTCCTGTTAAAAAGCACAGCCCACACTGAGAAAAATTCTACCTTGGGCTGAATTCATTGACAAGGCCCTCATCATGTACTCCCTCTATCATTTTGGGCAGAATTGCAGACACTTTTTTAGATTTATTCTTAATTTTATGGCATTCTCAGTATTGCCCTGTACTTGTTTTAAGCAATTCCTCAGATCTTCTGCTCTTAATATCATTAGCACCAACATGAACAACAATATCGCCTTTTGTGCCCTTAAAAGATGATTGCTGCTGTACAATATCATCAACTTTAGTCCCTGGCAGATATGCCTTGGTTCTGTTCCACCTAGTCTTTGTATACAGTATATTTCCCATTCCCCCAACAATAGGGTCACCAATGACTGCAACCCCCATTGGATCAGAGGTCTCTGCCATTGAAAATGTCACTGTGTGTCTGTTGCTTGAGCATGATCTCTAGGGTTGAGCTTGGCAGATGAGTGCTTGTTGGATCTCTCTCTCTCTTTAATTCCTTTGGGGGGGGGAGTCATCGACCTGTTTTTCAAGCCTTCATATAAGCCCATCAGAAAGTTGAATTCACACTTAACCTCCTCATGCTCTTAACTACACACACACACACACACTGTATCATGTCTGGTTAAAAGTATCTTTGCAAGAAGAACAAGCAGAACACATTAAAAAATCCTGATTTATAAGAGAACTGCAGTTGGTAGATCTATCCCAAATGAAAGAATTCCCACTACTTTGAACGTTTTGCTTCAGTGCTCCAGTCTGTTGCTTGAGTCTAGTCTAACAAAATTAAAAGATAAAGTATAATATAACACAGTATAAAACAAATATAACTATATATGTATAACAGATAACTATATCTGTTAAATATAATATAACTTCATTCAAAAGCACTATTTACTACACTATTGTAAGTTACGTTACTGTGTTATACACTTACATTATGAGATCAAATTTGTATATGTTTATAGTTTATGGATTTAATAAAACACATTTAATATAACTATACTCCTGCGGAATTATATAGAAGACTACTAAAATACTTCATATTGTTCTATAACAATACTGTAATCAATACTACATTTATATCATTCTTTTATCAATAATATAACAGTGGAAGGTATATCATTATTATATCAATTCAGGGGAGTAACAGTGGTGGTAAACTACAACTTTCTTTTTTGAACAGTTTTGAAAACCAAGTAAGCAACAAATTAACCAACTTTATTAGATAAATACAAGTAACGAGTGTACTTGTGTTTAATTTTTAACAAAAATAAAATTAATTTTTAAGTAATAAAAAAATGTAAACTTAGCAGTCTGTACTAAAAGTTTGAGTACTTCAGGGAAATGATTTCATCCCCCTTCTTCTCTCTTGGCGCCTCCGTAGCCAGGTGGGAAGGAGCAGCAGTGCATAGCACACGCTTCTTGATTAGACCGGGGTTCGAGCCCATCACCACCAAATACGGAGGATGCGGAAAGGTCAGGGAATGACCACCGCATATCCCGGAGCAATATGGCCTTGGTTGCTAATGCTCCTAAAAAAAACCAAATAACAACAATAATAACCTTCTTCTCTCCCTACCGACTGTTATACTCTAATTAATAGCAGTTGATAGGAGGAGAAGGGGGACTTAATAAAATAAAGTGTCACATTTAATACATAAGGAAGAATTTTTAATTACCAGAGCTATCAAAATTAGATTGAAATTAATTAAATCTCTTTTAACTTCATTTTAAAAGTAACAATCTGTTTTTGACTGTGTAATGTTGAGAAACATTACATCTAGAACATTCAGTACTCTAAACTAATTGCTTATTTACAGATGTTTCTGAATCCATTTTGGGATTCCATTATCAAATCAAAGGAAAAATGGATGGACTGTCTTCAGACAGAGAGGAAAGGAAACTGCTTCTTTTCCTTTTTGTCTGGAGATGGTCATATACATTTTTGCTTTGACTTGATAACAGAATCTCTAAGTGGATTCAAAAATGCCATCTGTAAATAAACAGTTTGGTTTAGCATATTGAATGTTCTAGATGTAAGGCTTCTCAGTGTTGCAGAGTCAGCAAACAGAATTGTTGTTTTTAAAACATGGAGTCAAAGTGTTTTAATCTATTTTAATTGATAATTCCCATGTCTCCCTTTCACCCAGCATATTCAGTATTAAAAAAGTTGTTTATTACTCTTAAATTACTCTTTATATAGTAATTTAAAAGTAATTTTAGTTAAATAAGATATGAAGTTTTTTATATCAAAGTATAAATAATACTTTCTTTTTATCCCTGTATCCAGGCCAAGAGCCTAATTCCACTTTTCCCATAGAACTTTAATCTTACAATTCACAGATTTGCAGTTCATAGAACCCCTGTAAACAGCATGGTTTCTCTTAACCCTCTCTTAGATTTGTGTGGTATATTTTATAAACCAAAACAGAAAAATATAAAAATTAAAATATCTGTTAGAATTACATTGGTATATATTCCTATGCATTGTACAGTCGGTCCTCGTATAACACGTGTTTACATTACACGAATTCGATCATACACGATTTATAAATAGGGGAATGTTATCTTATATAGCACGAACCGAATTCGCTTATGCACGATTCGCCTTTGTATTTACAAGAAATGGCAGTCAAATGCGAAATCACCCCAACCGAACGCAACAAGATAGGAATGAAGAAGATTCTGAAAATGTATTTATGTTTTATATCAGTGAAGGGGAAACACATTTCACCATAATAACGTAAAAACTAACACAATTCCAGCTATCGGTATAATCGCAAATGCAATTAGATGGAGTTTACTACCAGTTTATAACAGATTCCACTAGCAGAAACGCAACTGGAAATTGTTTTTATTGTTTTATGGTAGTAACCCCCAGAAATGTGCTTTAGTAAAATGTGAGGTGTTAATAGCGTATCTCGGCCTTTACCGTGTTGTTTATTCAGTTGCTATACGCGCGCAGCTTTGTTTATGTGTATTAAGGGTGCCTCCTCGTTTTGTAATTGTGCTTTATTCCCTAAAAATGAGTAAAATGCTTAAAAGGTGTGAAAAGGAAGCATCCTGGTGAAGACACTACAGATTCAGAGAGAAAAAGAAAAGCAATATCGATAAACAGAGGTGGACTGGATCAAAAATTCTTACCCGGGAAAATTTATAGTGGCCTCATACTAGCATTTATGGCCAAAATCACACCGGCCTCCGGGGTTTCCCCAGTAAGGCTTATGGCCAGTCCGCCTCTGTCGATAGAGAAAAAAAATATGAAATTGTGAAACGCTTTGAGCGAAATGAAAGACCATGTGATATTGCACGTGCTACAGACCTAAATGAGGCAACGCCGAGAATTACAAAGAATGCGGAGAAAATAAAAACAACTTTCATAGCGGGAACAACTCAAAGTGTAATTAAAATCCATTAGATTAAGACACAAGAATTGGAAGAGATGGAACGGCTGTCATCTGTTTGGATAGAAAATCAAACAAAAAACAAGTTTGCTTACGATAGAAGCAAAAGCAGTAGCAATATTTTATTACGTAATAAAATACATAAGCATTTTATTACGACTTACGTATTATAATTTATACTTACGTATTATAAAATACGTAAGTATTTTATTACGACTATTTTATTTAATATAATAATTTTTTACGAATAAAATACATATTTTATTCATAAAAAATACTTTTTTATAATATAATAAAAATAAATATTTTTTATTATTTATTGTATAATAAAAATAAAAAAATATTATATTATATTTTATAACGATTAAAATTACCTGATTATTTATTGTATTTGGTAATGTTTTGGTTCCAAATGTGTTGAACACACATTTGGGTGGTCGGCACCTAACCCCACTTTTTCCATAGGGACTGTTGTTTATATTGCACGATTTTTCATTGCACGAGAGTTTCTAGGAACACAACTATCGTGCTATACGAGGACAGACTGTATTTACATTTAATCTGCATCTGTATTGATTTTCTATAGAGCTTTTTTGGTTTTATATTTGATTTTTATTACAGTGCATTGTAAGTGAGGTAGTTGACTGCTGTTTCAAACAATGGTGTTTGTTATTATTCAGTATAGTTCCATAATAAAATTATAAAGTGCACCATTTTTGCCTATTTCTTACCTTTCATCTTAAAAACCTGAATTGTGTGTTATGTAAACCACTTTCCTCATCTTTTTTTTTTTTTTTTGCCACACATGCTAGAAGGATAATGGTTTCTTTATATTTCTGTATGAAGACCTACACCTAGAAGAATTACACAAAAATATCTTACAACCTGAGAACCTAATCATGCATTTTCCCCTCTACTCTTTGGAGATTGTAGAAATATTTAGATGCATAATCTCCACAAACAGTGAGGTTCTACTCTACTTTTGATAACATACTGTAATTTTACAACTGAAGAGGCTATTCAAAACCTTAACTGTTCATCTCTTCATTTCCAGAATGCTTGAAAATGATTTTCTTTATAAATGTATTTAAATTATTGCTGAAAGGATACTTTTCAGCAATATGATAATAATGTCTTCAAAATATTATTTATATTTATATACAATATGCACTGTCCAGTCAAAACATTATGACCACCTACCTAATAGCAAGTATGCACTCTTCTTGCCATTTTTACTGTCTCCACATGGCCAGATAGGGACTCTGTAAAGTCCCTGAACATTGCAGGAGATGTGTTGCACCATGTTGCCAGAATTGCATCCCATAGATCTGCAACAGTCCATGCTGCAGTATTCAAATGCCAGATGTGTTGATCCAGATGATCCCATGTTGTTCTATGGGATTCGTGCAAAATTCATGTGTTGGTTAAAATTCTGGCGAATTCAGCAGCCAAGGTAGCACTTGGAGATCACTTTTGAGTTCAGCGAACTACTCTCACATGATACTGACAAAGTGGCGTGGTGCCTGCTGGGACACACCTATGTCATCTAGGGAGACAGTCACCATGAAGGGGTGTACCTGATCAGCCACATTGGAGAAATTCCCAGGAAAACATCCCCCATACCAAAACATTGCTGCCACCTGCCTGTTTCTGTTGAACCAGGACATCGGAGTGATTTATATCTATCATCCACAAGGCACAGCAGGAAACGTGATTCATTATTGGAAAAGCCAACATTTTTCCAGTTGTTAATGGTCCAATAATGCCATTCAAATGCCATTCAGTGGAATGCTGTAAGCATGGGTATCTTAACCCACCTACTCCTCAGTCCCATGTGAAGGAGGGTCATGGTCTTGAAAACACTGCTGGTCATGCCATCCCTTGGTTAAAGTCCATGGTCACCATTCCACAATTTTCCATCTATCAGCTCACGCACACTGGGAGTTCACCACAACCATCAGTGAGGCATGGGCTTCCACCATTGGCCTGGTGACTGCTACTCCATCCACTGTCTGTCCACTCTGAAAACACCTTAACTACAGCACTCTGCAAACAGCCCACAAGATTCACAGTTTTTGTAATACTGCCACCCTTCAACTGGCACTCAACAATCATCCCTTTTTTAAAGTCCAGATCACATCCCTTGCCCATGTCAATCAAGTTATTCGTATTGACTGCCTGCCATGAACCTGCAGTATCACATTTACCGAATCTCACTGCAACATGTGCCACCAGGTGGGGAGGAACAGCTGATTGCTAAAACATGGTTGTGGTCATAATATTTTCACTGGGCAGTGTATATATATATGTGTATGTGCATGTGATTAATTATTCATAATTTATTTCTTGCTAGAGGAATTTGTCATCTATACCACAGGCAGAGTTTCAGAGACTAAACAGAACAGAGAGTTTGAATTTAACACTGCCACAACACTATCCACTTGCTTCTGTAAATAAGGTAATATATATATTTTTAAGAATCAGTTTTTAGCACATCAATAACAGAATATGCTATACAGGCATACCTCATTATTCATTCTTATTTGATTCTCAAAACCATGACAATGAAACAATGAATATTGAAGCCCATTTTTTCACAAACTTACTCTTATAAATAATGCCGTAAGATACAGTATTCTTTTAATTTATTTATTCTTCAGAACACTGTTTTGTAATGTACACATCCCTGAGGTCATACAGCACCACATATATTTATTATGCACCTTGCTTCTGTTGGGGGAGAACTTCATTATTCAGAACACATAATGCAACTTAATTTCACTTCCAGTGTCCCAAGTTATCTTGTTATTTTATTACCAGAATCTGTACAATCAGTACTGTAACAGAACACGAGAGAGATAAAATGACAAGGTGAGTAGGCTGAAGCTAGATGTGTTGTACAGTGAATTTAGGGTAAAGGCCTTATGTTACAAGAGGTATAAAACATAATGATACAATAATACAGGGCGTACCTTTTGAATATCCCTGATTTTAAAAGTTGGTTAAAATTCATGTGTTGTACATACAGCAACCTAGTGGGAGCTGGGAAAGGGGGATATGATCAAGTTTACTTGTTGATGATTTGAAATGCATTGCAACCAAGCCTGCAGCACTGCTATCGTTTGCTTAAAGATAAGATTATTCCAAGAAAAAGCACAGGCAGTGGTGTGGTTTGCAAAGAGAAAACCTGTTGTCGTTAGGCAATTTAGGTGTGTTCAACAAATATGCACCTGACCCAATGTCTCTACAGAGATGGTACAGGACTTTTTTGAACACTGGTAGTGTGCAGAAGCAACATGAAGGAGATCATCAAAGCATCTCAGAAGAGTGAATTGAAGAGGTACGTGCTGCCTTTGTTCATAGCCTGCAGAAATCAATCTGGCATGAATCAAGGGATTTTAACATGCCCTGTGAAACTCTGCAGAGCATACACAAGCGGCTGCATCTGTACACCTATAAATTGTAAATGGTTCAAGAAATCAAGCCAAGTGACAAAACTTCACTGTTGATATTCTTGATTGCATTGACCAAAACACTGATTTCTTTTCCTGACATGTTTGACAAGGCAACACTTAATGTTTCAGGAAAAGTTCAGCAGTACTACTCGTGCTGAAGTGCTTTCACAGTATGAGATTAATGCACTCTGCAGCAAACTAAGTTTTCTGAATGCTACTTGTACTTTATATTCCTACATAACTGTTTACAGCAAAATTACTTAATATTAAAACAGCGTAAAATAGAGTTCCTTCATCTTAATTCATTAGATGTAGTTCTTAGATTCTTGCAAAGATATTTCATTTTATTAATTTTGGAATTATATTTGCATGCAAATGAATGAAAATAATGAATATGCAGGGTTGAGTGATTAATACATTGGTGGTAAAATTAAATTTTAAAGAACAAATTTTTGATATGATGACTAATGGATATTAGTATTAGTAATGGCCGCATGGTGCAAGAAAGCCTATGGCTTATGCTGCACCACCCAAAAAAAATAAATAAATAAAAAAATTGAATAAAACAATGATAAAAAAAAATAAAAAAATAAAAAAAAATGATAAAAAAATATATATACAGTGAAACTTCTCCTAACGGACACCTCTCGTTAACGGACATCTCTCTACAATGGACATTTTCAAATTCCCCAACTCACCTCTATTGGTTTTAGCGTGTTTGCAGCTTCTGTCTAGCGGACATTCTCTGTAACGGACGCGGACAGGCAATCTGCACTGTTTCGTTTAGATCTAGCACTTAATTTGAACTCCCCATAACGGACAGCGGGAGAGCTCATGGGGCGCCCTTTTTCTAGGAACTTTTCTTCCACATATTGCCTCAATCTATTTTCTATTTCTGATTCTCTGAATTTTATCAAGGTTTACGTCGCGGTTCTAAACCCTTTTTCAAGAATTTTTAAGGCACGTGTAAAACTTCTGATGAATTCGGTGTTTGCAGGGGGCGGGGTAAATTTGGTCGGCCTTTCGTCTTTTGAGTTTCAGTTTTCAGTTTTGTTCAGTGTCTTGTGAAGTACACAATGTCTTCTCGTAAACATTTAACTTTAAAAGATAAAGTCGAATTCATTAATGCGTATGATCGGCAAAAAAATAGTGTTCGCACTCTCGCTGCAAAATTCAAAATCGGGAAGACGCAGGTAAGCGACATCCTAAAGAAAAAAAAATGAACTGCTCAAACAATTTTGGCAACACGGAAATGATCAGGTTCAAAAATCATTCCCGAAAACTGTTGGACTTCAAATTGACAATGTTACGTATGAGTGGTTTTGTCGCGCACGTGCTAAAAAAATTCCCATTAATGGGCCTATTATTAGGGAAAAGGCTTTGGAGGTTGCGAAATCTATGGGAGTAAATGAGTTCAAAGCTTCTGTGGGATGGCTAGACAAGTTCAAAACTCGGCATAAAATTTCTTGGAAAACCGTAAGTGGTGAAGGTGGATCTGTTGATACTTGGGTTGTAAAAGAGTGGACCGTCAAATTGGAAGATTTATGTCGTGATTTTGAAGCTAAGGATATTTACAACTGTGATGAAACAGGGTTGTATTTTAAAGCTCTTCCTGAAGAAACAATGAGTCTAAAAAACGAAAAGTGCCAGGTGGAAAAATTTCTAAGGAACGCTTGACTGTACTATTGTGTACAAATATGCTGGGAGACTTTGAACAACCTCTTGTTATAGGAAAACCACAAAATCCTCGTTGTTTCAAGGGCATAAAGTTGAATCTTTTGAATGTTGACTGGAAGTCTAATAAAAAAGCGTGGATGACACGAGATATCATGAACGAATGGATAAGTCACTTTAACCAAAACATGATTCGTCAAAACAGAAAAATTATTCTTTTCATGGATAATGCTGCATCTCACCCGCACATTGAATTGTCCAACATTCAAATCGTTTTTCTGCTACCAAACACATCTGCAGAGTGTCAGCCCTTGGATCAAGGGATAATAAAAAATTTTAAACTTCACTACAGAAAACGTGTTTTAAGACATCTCATTGCAAACATGAACGATGTAACATGTGCGAGTGACCTTGCAAAGAAAATCAGCATCCTAGATGCGATTCAATGGATTTCCTCTTCAGTAAACACAATTAGAAAACAAACTGTCGTGAACTGTTTTGTAAAGTCTGGCTTCTCAAACGCAAAAATTGAAGTTGTGAACAGCAATGTGGAGCACCAAGAAGAACAAAAACTTCAACATCTATTGATAATGTACGATACTTCAGCTACAAGTGACCCTGGCTACAAAGATATAGACTCGAACCTCACTACAGAAGATGGTGATCTAGATATCAACGACATTATCATCGATATTTTTCAAGAAGTTCTTCATGAGGATGAAGAAATGGAAGGAGGTCATTCTGTCGAAGAACATATTAAAGACGAACCACCGATGAAAATAGAAGAAGCGCTCATACAAATCAATCATTTAAAAATGTTTTTCGCCACTGAAGAAGATACTGAAGGACTTTCGATGGTTTCTTCACTCCAAACAAATGTTTAAAACAAAATTATCAGCCGGAAGAAGGTGCAGAGGAAAATAAGTGATTACTGTATGTATTTTTCTTAAGATGAAGTCATAATATGCATAGCACAATTGTATGTATATTATTTACAAAAATATTGTTCAAAATCTGTATATATTTTAATTTAATTTTACATTAAACATTTAACGATTTTTCTTTCATTCTTTTTTTTTCTCCCTCAGACTTTTTGTTAGTGGACACTTCTCTCTAACGGACAGATTTTCATTCCCCATGGCTGTCTGTTAAAGGGAAGTTTCACTGTATATTCCTGCACACGTCTTGTAAATAAAACAGGTTTAATAAATGAGATTATTAAGAATATATATTAAGAGACCTGCCTGAAACAGAACTTATTGATTAAGGCAAAAAGGAACAGGTATTTTTTGAAATCATTATGTGCACTTGGAAAAGAATACAAAAAGGGGGGGGGGGAATAACATAGATAATACACTGCCAAAGCTTGATAATGGATGAGTAATGCTCACTAAAAACAGAACAATGAGCTTTTCCACAAGTTATTTGGAAACAAATGTAGATAATTCTGGGATCATACAGGTCAGATAGCAACTGTTGGTCAGCCATCAATGATTACTAAGTAATTTGTTGGATTACCATAGATCAGTATTTTAATACCGATAGAAATAGACCAGAGCTGAGTCACACGCTAGCACTTTAGTTTGTTGGAAGCATCCATCTGTGGCTACAGGTTGCCCATATAGTAGTAGTACAGTAGTTATAACTATCGCCCTCCCAAACTGCATGGAAAAGGCTGGATTGAAATCCCTACAATGACAGGAGGACTTTTTGTAGGCTTTTTTTTTTTGATCTCATGTAAGGGTAGCAAGAATTTTTAATCCTGGAAGCTCAGGTTTTTTTCATCTATCAAAATAAGTAATTCAACCAGAAAACACATGCAGTTTAAACATAAATTACATGTTGATGTATGAGCTACTACTTGGGTAGTCTGTAATTAGAAATGGTTCTTTTGTTTGTGATGCAGATTATTCCTCTGTGGCAGCTTAGTCAGTGTGATACATTGTCATTTGCCACTCACCTGGAGAGTTCTAGGTTTGATTCTCACTGGTGACTGGAGGAAGATCCAGAGGCCTCTTCAAAGTTCTACTTAGCCAGTCTCAAGCAGAGAGAGGTGGGGGGGGGAGTAACGTTCCCCTACAGTTATTCCAGCTTTTTCAGCCTGCTTATATAGCTGTAGAATTCTTATGAACTCGCTGATAATTAAAATCATATTAGTTAACTCTGCAAAGGTAAACAGATTTGTAGTATTTCCCATAATATAAGTTTAACGCATGCTGTTCTGTAAATAAAGAATTATCATGGAACCTGAAACTCAAGTAACAGTTCACATCACATCGACACTGCTTGCTGGTATGTGGTGTGCCACACTGGTCACTCAAACTGAGTTATTAGTGTTGGTAGTTACCTATGTGAGGAGGGAAACAAATAATTTGTACTTTCTTGTCTACTTTTCTTCTTTTTTTTTTTTTTTTTTTTTTTTTAGTTGTTGGCGCATCCGCTTCTATGGCCATATTGCACCTCCCAAGGTTTTTGCATTTTCTACTTTGATCTAAGCCTGAGGCGGGATTCAAACCCACGACCTTTGGGTTGCCAAGCAGGCACTTTACCCACCTGGCTAGCCCGGTCGGCACTTTTCTATTTTTTTTTTTTTTTTTTAATTTTATTATTATTTTTTTTACCCTTTGGCCAGTGCAGCAAAAGCCTGTAGCTTCCTTGCACTATATGGCTATTACTATGTTGTGGATATTTTAGATCATTCACTTGTGGTGCCTGCTTCACCAACAAGGCACCAAGCAGCAGTGAAACTGTGGTGCAAGACCCATACTTATGTTTTGATGTTTTACACAGTTTTATAATTTGATTAATTTTTGAGAGATATTTGTATTGGAACTTTTTCTTAGTTTTAACTGTTGAATATTCTCTGTTTTGTTCCATTCAATTTTGAGACACCTTACATAATTGTAGGCTGGATGTAAGAAAAATTTGTCTTTAGTCAAAGTGTAATCAGCTATGAGTAGCTAGCCTTAATATAGAGCTAGAGAAATTTTATTTTGTTTATCTGTATTATTTATTTTTGACAATAAATATAGATACTAAAGCATGGAATAAAAGTAAAAGATTTTGTTTCCATATTTTGTTAGCCATTTTACTACTGTTTTAATAAAGGTAATGCATACAGATGGAATGAAGAACTACAAGGTCTTCATTCCATTTGCATGCCTTACCTTTAATGTTAATAGAACCCAAATATCTAACATGAGAATATATGGAACATGAAACTTACTGGGTGGGGGGGTGTAGATGTGAGGGGGGAACTCAATGGAAAGAAATTCTACCCAAAAGTGATGCGAATTTAGTAAGGAAATCAGTAAAGAGACAAAACATTAAAAAAAGATACAATAGCTAAGAAAAAAAAAGTGGAAAGAATGGTACTTTGAAAGTGATAATTTCTTAGTAGTTGATCGAAATATGGTATTTTTTTAACAGTGGTTTCATGGAGACTGTCTTGTTTCATCCCCATTCATGCACCTTGTTATGATTGGGTTTAGTGTCAATCATGACAGATTGAGATTGCCAGCAACCAGCAAAATTCTATGTTGGGGTTATATCTTGTCACATGATGGGACAGAATGCTACAAGTGATTTTGTTTGTTGGTATTTCAGAGGAACAACAGTTCCTCCAAAAGTGTGTTTCATTTGATCACCCCTATAAAAATAATATAATATTATGTTAAAGATGCTAGCTAAATATGCTTAACAGAAAATAGTGTGTGTTTTATTAGGTCTTCACAGATTTACTATAGTGATAACAAATTGGTTATTGCATGAATGTAGCTATGAAGCCCAGTTTTATTAGGTGCACCTACCCTTTTCCTGAAATGGAGCACTCCTTCGATAACTGCAGCATATATTTAAACCATGCAAAATAAAGCAGGTAGCTAGATATGTATGTGTACAATTCAATGCAAGAATGAGGAACATGAATGAAGTAGCTTTGAACATGGCATGGTAGTCGGCAACAGATGTGCTGGTATGAATATCCTGGAAACTGCAATCCTGTTGGGGTTTTCACATATAACTGTGTCTTGGGTGTATCAATATTGGTCCAATAACCAAATAACTTCCAGCCAATAGTAATCCTGTGGTTGGAAAGCTTATTCATATGAGAGGTCAGTGGAGACTAACGGAACTTGTGCTGGGTATCAGAAAAGCTAGTAAGTTAAATAACATCTCAGCATAACAGTAGTGGCCTAAGAAGCATTTCATTAAGTGCAGTAATGTACACACACACATTCGAGTGAACCATGGTTCAAGCCTGCATTACTGCTAAATATGGTAATGATTGTACTCATTGTCAGAAAATAATTAATTGTAAACTCCTCTAATCTAGTAGCCTTACCAAAGTATAAACAAGAACAACTTATCGTGTACATTATCACAGATTGGTATATTACAGCTGATAACTGAACTGGGTTCCTCTCCTGTCGACAAAAAAACAAGAAAGTATGATTAAATATGCTTGGGAACACCAACACTGGATAGTGAAAGGTTAGAAAACATGTTCTTGTTTATATTCCAGCACGACCACCAGGTCAGTGGAGTTTACAATAAATAAATCAGTACAATATTAATCGTATTTTAGCAGTCACAGGCTTGAACCCCGGTCCACTTGAAGAGTGTGTGCTACTGCACTCACGCTCCTGACCACTCGGCTGTGTCAGGCATGTTGCCTAGTCTAGTGAATTGCCTCTTCCTGCTGTTTTACAATGATAGGTCCAGAATGTAGCAAAAACTGCACGAGGCCATGGACCCAACCCCTAGATGTGAACAGTGCAGGCTGGTGGTGGCATTGTAATGGTGTACATACAGTGTTTTTGTGGTGCAGATTGGGCTCCCCTCCTCCTCCTCCTCATATCAGTGGAGCAACATTTGGATGCAACAGGTTATCTAGAAACTGTTTCCAATGATGCACATCCCATCATTGCTGCAGTATATCCATCTGCAAATTGGTATTATACCTTCTATATCACAGGGTCAGAATTGTACAGAACTGGTTCCAGGAACACAAGAGTAAATTTAGCCTACTACAGTGGGATATCTAATCATCATATCTCAGTCCAACTGAGCACCTGTGGAATGAGGTGGAACAGGCTTGTTTTGGAGTAGAGATCTGCACTCATCCAATTTGCTAAAACTGTAGGAAGTAATTGAGTCAAAATGGGCCTGCCCATGCCACTGAATCCAGGATGTTCTTAGAGCTTAAGTTCTTAGAACCTATTTTCTGTTAGGCAGACATACCTAATAAAGTGACCACTCAGTGTAACTTTTTATAAGTTAACGTAGTTAAGTTTATCAAAACTATCTAGGGTGCCAAATACTTTTGCACCAGCCTTGATTCAAATTCAAGTATTTTATGCTGCTTTAAGTTTAATATTTCCTCTCAGTCCATTTCACCTTTTTATGTACACAGCCAGCAAATTAATTTATCATATACCGAGTGTGGAATAATCCCTCTTTTTAGTTTTCAGTAAACTTTAGTTTGCATTTTTCAGTGTGGAATTAGTATCTTTTTATTATTTTTATATTTTCTCTATATCTTTTTTACTATATGAACTTATAAACGTATTATAGCAAAAGGATAATTTTCCTGCTGTTAATTAGTCAATATATTTTTTAAAATTACATGAATGAATATTTACATAACTTTTAATTAATTTATTTATTTTATTTATTTATTTTTTTTTTTTTGTCAAGGTGTGCTGGAATCCAAACATGGGTTCTCATCTGTGGATATTCACTGCGGGCCAGTCTGGAATTGCACGGCTTTCTTGCATATCAGGATTACAAAGTTCAAAAGCAAAAGAAACTAATGAAATAAACTCTGTAAGGTGATAAAGGGTAAAAAAAAAAAACTATAATCTAAAACACTGCACTGAAAAAGTAACAAAAAGTGTAAATGAACAAAAGTGTACTTTGACATTTTAAAGTTCCACTGCAGAAAATAAGTGAGATCAGTGACAGTTTTCCCCACAACATTTTGAATGAAGGATTTTGGCACAGTCAGCCAGCTTTTGACTGGCACAGTGTTGTATATATTCCTTAGCCTCCCGCTGTTAGAATTATTTACTTAAATTTAATAAAAATCATGCTTGCTTATGTAATATGATATATACTATCAGTCAGGCTGATAAATATGAACTTTAAATTATTTTAAGTTTGGTATATCTGTGGTTTAACACAGAAATACCACTGGAAATTTATGAGTAGCTCTTCAAATATGTATCATGAATTTATGTATGTAAAGGAAATGAAGAATTCTTATTCTATGTTTGTTTTAAATTCTGAAAATAATAGTGTGTCTAATTTAATTTTGTATTCAAAGTAAACTATCATTTTAAACTGATTACAGATGTGTTTGATTTCATACAGAAGTTAATTCCTCATCAAGTGCAATTTTGTTACATACACTCCATCTATAGCAAGCCAATCTAACAACATTTTAGTATAATCATCATATGATGATTATACTAAAATATGGTTAGAATGTAGTAAGATCATTTGTCTTAAGTTTTATAATCTCAAAATATCAAAAGTATGCTTAATCAATTCCTTGAATTGAGTTGGGGAAGTTTTTTTTATCTTATTCTTTTTATTATGTCTTTTAACAGGACAATTTCTTTGGCACTAAAAAGAAAAGTTAGCTTTTGTTTATTTAATACACAAGTTTTGTATTCCATTGCCATGTGTGTGCATGTTAAGATTTTTTTTTTTTTTTTCCGTTTATATTTGTAAATTATGGGTTGTCTAGATTCCTGTTAATATATATTTATAAGGCTTGTAAAAATATTTTAGACCTAAAATTCTGCATTATGATTTATAAGAGTGCCAAATATTTAAAAAATTTAGCCAGTTGCCTTTTTCTAGATATGTGGGTCATATTGGGAGCCATTTTGTTCTCTGCCAGGTAGAATCTTTTACTTAAATTATTGGGTTTTATTAATTTTTTGTTTCAAATTAGTAGTGCATTTATTATTTGTATTTATCTGATAATGTAGGTGAAATTGTTTCTTTACTTGGCTTGGAAATGCGAATTGAGGTAGGAGAGGTTTTTATGCCATTGTGTTCATTGCATCAACATAAGAATGATATAAGCATCATTTGATAGATTTTTTTTGCGATTCCATAGTAGTATTTTTATTAAGTCTATAAATTATAAATTTATAACAATACAAATATAGCATTATGGGAATAGTGTAATATTATTATTCTACTTGTTTCTCTTAGTTTTGCATGGATATTTTAAATTTAAAATTAAACTGAAATCCTGCTTCAGACTAGAGCAGCAAAGCAGACAGCTCAGAGTAGTAGGAATGCTTGGCTTGGGGCAGGCATTCCGAGGGCAGTTCTCCTACGAACCAACTTCATAATATGAGCTACTTGCAGCATGTTTGCAGGGCAATCTGTAGCAGGATGTGTTTCTTCATTTACAATTCAAAGAAGCAAAACAAATCCATGAGGATATGAAAGTTGCAGAAAAGCTTGTAGGTTAATATGCCCACTGAATCAAAACATGTAAATCCATAACATTTACTGTTTTGTTTCATTAACCTTCACAATTTCAGATAAGCACAATTGCTTAGAATTTATTGAATCATTGTTAAAACCAGCACACATAAAACTTTTATCTTTAGCTTCATTCAAGTTTCTGCTGATCTGCATAGTTTCTTCTGATCAGGAGTAAAGAGAAGGGTTTTTGTTTTCATAAAGGTGACTATGGTGGTCTAAGACAGTATTTAAATTCTATACAGTGGGACCAACTGATGATGTTACCAACAGCAAATTCAAAATGGGAAGCATTCAAAGAATTAATCTTGGAAGCTACTAGGCTTTTCATACCAACTAAGAAATATTGTTCAAGATTTAGGCCTAAATGGATGTCAGATGAACTAATTAGACATGTGGCAGAGAAGAAAAATGCATGGGATACATATAAATTAGCAGGTGACACAGAAGCCTATGATAGATATAAGCTGGTCTCCAACCAAGTCACAAACGAGGTTAGGCAGATTACGAGAAATCTTTGGCAAAAGATGCAAAGAGTTCTTTACTTATGTGAACTCTAGAAGGAAGGGGATGAATCAGATTGGTCCACTTGATATTGATGGTTCAACTGTTGATGATCCTGCTCAGGTAGCTAACAAACTAAATGAATATTTTGCATCTACATCCACATATGAGGAGTTATTCAGGGAGGGGAATGCCAGAGGTGTATTAAACTCTGACAGTAAGCTAGATAATCTTGTAATAAGAGTAAAGTGAAGGAGAAATTGTTGAACATAAACATAAGAAAGGCACCTGGGGTGGATGGACTCTATCCAGTTATATTAAAGGAGACAGCAAAGGAAGTAAGCAAACCCTTAGCCATAATTATGAGAGCTTCCTTGGACTCAGAGAAGATACCCATGGACTGGAAATGTGCAAATCTGATCCCAGTCCACAAAGGAGGATCAAAGGGGGAGACACAGGTAATTACAGACCTGTTAGTTTAACTTCTGTTCCAGGGAAATTAATGGAGGCACTGGTTAAAGAAGCATTGCAGGATCATCTAGACAAGACTGCAGTAATAGTTAAGACACAGCATGGGTTTGTCAAACGGAGGTCTTGTCTAACCAATTTATTGCTTACTATGATGTAGTCACAAAGGAACTGAATGCCAAAAATAAATCATATATTTGGATCTTAGAAAGGCTTTTGATACTGTCAAAGACTGCTGCACAAATTGGAGCAGTGTAGCATTGGAGGCAAATTGTTGCTATGGATAAAAGGATGGTTGAGTGGGAGAAGACAGAGTGGTAATCGATGGACACTGCTCTTCGTGAACTAATATTATTAGTGGAGTCCCCCAGGGTTCAGGGTTGTGTCCATTGTTGTTTTCTGTATTCATTAATGATATTGATGATGTTATATCAGGCTTTGTGTCCAAGTTTGCAGATGATATGAAGGTTGGCAGGGTTGTTAATGACACTAATAACAGTATGCTGCTGCAACAGGATCTAGAAAAGTTGAGCAGCTGGGCTTGAGAGGTGGCAACTGAAGTTTAACATTGACAGATGTAAAGTACTGCATATGGGAAGCAGTAACCCCAGAGTAACGTATCAACTATGTAGTACTACACTGACAGTTGTAGAGAGTGAAAAGGACCTAGGGGTAATTGTGCAGGCAGATATGAAGTTTTCTGAGCAATGCAGACGGTCTGCAAGTGTAGCTCATGGTGTCTTGTCAATGATATACAGGAATATTTCAAGCAGGGATAAGGTGATTATCCCCTTGTATAAGGCAATGGTCAAGCCACACCTAGAGTACTGTATACAGGTCTGGAGGCCTCATTTCAAGAAGGATGTAGAGCTCTTGGAACGAGTACAGAGAAGGGCAACAAGATTAGTGAATGGAACAAAGGGGTGCTCTTACGAAGAAAGGCTTAAGTTTTGCAAATTACAGTGTCTGGGCACCAGACACTGTAATTTGCAGTGTCTGGTGATTAGATTGTCTAGATTGTCTGTAATTACTTTTCTAGATTGTCTGTAATTACAGTGTCTGGTGCCCAGGCACCAGCGAGGTGATCTGATAGAGGTGTATAAAGCCTTGAATGGTTTGAGCATGCTCAATTCTGATGGGATTCTTCCTCCTGCTCAGAATAATCGCCTGAGAGGGCATAAATTCAAATTGAGGAAAGACAGTTGTAGAATAAATGTGTGGAAGTTTGCCTTTAGCCAGAGAGTGGTTGATTGCTGGAACAAACTTCCATCTGTCGTAGAAGTTGATAGCTTAAACAGATTCAAGGCAGAACTAGACAAACCTTGCTAATGCTAATGCATATGTGCTGCCCTGTGATATATATTCCTTTATTAAACAGTTTACTACTCTTACAGCTATATTATTACTGAACTTAACAAAGCTCTCCAGAATTCTCAAAATAGTTCTGCTGGACCAGATGGCATTTAGTACATAATGCTTTGCCACCTCAACTCCGACTCTAAATCTACATTGTTAAAATTTTATAACAGAATCTTTAATAAAAGAATGTTTACCCTGATACATGGCTTCAGTCAATGGTGGTAGCCATAGCAAAACTTGAGAAAGATACTAGAAAAGATGGTTCACAGGAGACTTGCCTGGATTATCGGAGATCAAGAGACTATAATGCGACACCAATTTGACTTCCGCTGTAACAGGTCTACAACTGATGTTCACATCAAAGTTGAAGCTCACATTCGAAATGCTTTTGTTAAAAAACAACACATAGTAATGATAACTTTCCATATTACCAAAGCATTCAACACAACCTTGGAGATATAGAATCCTCCAAGACTTAATCTTGGACTGAGAGGTAACCTGCCTCAATTCATTCAGAATTTTCATCTCAGGACCTTTCAAGTATGATTCCAGAATAAGCTGTCCACAATTCCCACGCAAGGAGTACCTCAAGGATCAATTTTAAGTGCCACACTTTTGCTTTACGTACCAGTGTCATTACTTGAGACATCCCAGCTATAGTGGAAACTTATCTATGTATGTAGACGATCTTACTATCTCCTGTCAATCATCGAGCATGGTTACCATTGAAAGACAACTAAAATTAGCAATACCAAAAATTGAAATTTGGACAAAATGCAACAACTAACAATTAACTGAGGGGAAAACAGCAGCAATATACTTCTGTAAATTGTGATTGCTCCATCTGGAACCTGTATTAAAACTAAAAAGCAGAGAAATGCCAATGACAGATTCCATAAGATTATTGGGTTTGACTTTAGATATCAAATTCAATTTTCATAAACATATAACCCACTTACCTCCAGAAATTAAACATCCTTCATGCAGTATCCTCAACATCTTGGGGTGCTGACAGGCAGTCATTACTGAATTTATATGTGCTCTAATCCAGTCATGATTAGATTATGGGACTTATAGTATATGCTTCAGCTAAAATTAGCATCTTATGGTCTCTGAACACCAACACAGTGCCCTTCGATCTAAACTAGGTGCCTACAGAACCTCGCCAGTTCACAGCTTGTACGTGGAAGCACATGACCCCCTGCCACTTTATATTAGAAGACAAATCCTAGTCTGCCAATACAAGCTTTTCATCTCATTCTAGTTGGATATACCTCAACCAACTTCTTTGGCAAAGACTGAATCCAAGTCTAATGAACTCAGGCCTGCTGGGAATACCCCTTCAAGAAATAATACAGAAGTGGAAAATTGATCTCAACAAAATGGAGGAAAGTACAAATATGCCTTTACCTCCATGGGATAGACATGATATAGACACTGATCTGTACTTTGCTCAGTGGTCAAATAACACCATTCCATCCTTTAACATCCAACAGCTACATGCCAACCATACTTTGGAACACTGGGAAAGTCATAATCTATATGGATGACTCTAAGCCACACTCACACGTTGGTGCAACAGCTGTATTCCCTTCACATGTAGTTTCAAAATCCCTTCCACTTGAGTACAGAATACTTTCTGCAGAATTATATGCCATTCAGCTCACATTAAGTGAAATATGCCAGCAATCATCACTTTCTGTCCTAATATATTCTGATTCACTCAATGCTATATCAGTCATACAGCATAAACATCATTCTCGTTATCCCACCCTACAAGAAATAGGCTTTCTAATCAACCCAACCTCTTTCAAAAAAAAAAAAAAAAAAGCACTGAAATAACTCTTTGCTGGATCCCAGGACACTCCAGAATAGAAGGCAATGACAAAGAAGATAATGCAACAAAGTCGGCATCAGAACTACCAAACAAAACAATAACGTTCTTGTTTATACTCTGGCACAACCACCAGGTCAGTGGAGTTTACAATAAATCATCAGTCACGGGCTCAAACTCCAGTCCACTCAAAGAACGTGTGCTACTGCACTCATGCTCCTGACCATTCGGCTACATCATAGTTCCATATACTGATTTTAGGCCAAATGTTATTATGCTCTTATAACAATAGTGAAGACAAATGGGCCCAGATAAGGAGAAATCAAACCAACAATGAACTGCCAGAAATAAAACCAAATCCACAAACATGGGACTCAAGCATCAGAAAGTTACAGAGAAGAAGTAATGCTTGCCAGACTGAGAATTGGCCACTTTCATCTTACAAGTTATCATCTACTAGCTAATGAAAATGCTCCTCTCTGTTTTCAATGCCAAGTTCAGCTTACAGTAAGACACATCCTTTTGTTATGCCCTAGCTTCAGAAATACCAGATTCATTTATTTGCAGGGTTTTATGCACTAATCAGAACCCACTTACCCTTCAAAAGATATTAGATAACTGTGCAAATCTAGATTAACTATTTAATTTCATTCAGCAAATTCATTTGTCTGATTTGACAAATGAATCTGAAAAAAAATTGATTTACATTAAAAAAAAACTGAAAAGACATATCTTGGCCTTTGATGCTGTTGTGTCTTAAAACCCTTAAACAACAACAGCTATATTATTTGTTTTGGATTCCTTCAAGTTGGGCAGAAGCTTTCCACCAATTTGAATGCAGTTAGTCACACATTATTCATAATAAATAAGAATACACACTAATGTAAATGTAGTGAAAGAATCCTTTTTGCACATAAAAGAGCAAACTAAAAAGCAAAAATGAGGGTAGGAGTTTGTTATAGGCATAATGACTCTGATTGAGTACAATGAACAGTTATACAGATAAAGAGAGTGGGCTAGTAAATCAGCATGTCTTATAATGGGGGATTTTAATTTCCCAGATATTGACTGGAACTTGTGGATGGGTCACTCACACACTAGCAAGACTTTTGTGGATTTATTTGATGATTGTTTTCTACAGCGACATGTTAGAGAGACAACCAGAGGGATTAACAACCTTGATCTGATTATCAGCAGTGATTATTTATGCATTAAGAATATACAGATAAAGGAACCACTAGGTGGCAGTGATCAGTGTACTGATGTGGGATTTACTGAAAGATGTAACTAGCATTAGGTGTAAAGGGAAGGGATTTTGCTTTCGCAAAGGTGACTACAGTAGTCCCAGAGATTTTTTAAGTTTAATACAGTGTCTTCTTCTTCTTCATTGTCTTCGCCTTTTCCGATGTTATATGGGGTTGGCATTTAATGTTCCCAATTCACACTTTACATCCTCTTCTTCTCCTCTAGTTGGATTAACTTCTTAACCGGAATACATATATTGGTTTTGGCATAGTTTTTACGACCAGATGCCCTTCCTGACGTCAACCCTCACCATTTATCCGGGCTTGGGATTTAAGCTGCCGATCTACTAAACCTGCCGCAGCCATATAAATGGAGTAGCTCTTATTCAGTGATGAAGCTTCTTCGTGATGTCACAATTTAATGTCACAATTTAATAATTTTATGCAATTTATGCCAAATTTCTAGTCACCACTGAACAAGCAGGTGGCACTGCTGTAGTTCTTTTATCTCCTGGAAACATCCAAATGGCTGACTCGGTAGGATTACTGTGACCTTGAAAATACCAATAACGTATAACTCAGCAACACGTGAGTATTTTTAAATACAATTTGGTATCCTGAAAACTTCTACATCAAAGCTATCAATGTAGCACAACTATTCTACTAAGAATTCCCAGTTACTGATTATAGTTCCTTAAAAATTTAATGACCTTGAAATTTCCAATGTTTCCTATGTCCGAACATAATAATGATAGCCATTTTAAAAAAGTTCACAGTCCGAAAAATAAAACCACCTTTAGGTCCCAAATCTTAACTTCACTCACCCACACTTATTTCATCTAAAATATAACTTATTTTTGAGCAACACTCCCGAAAACCTTCTTTATTAATTAATTTTAATAGCACACTAATTTAGCTAGCATACAGCTGGTTCCACCAGCACCAAAGTTTAATTCAGTGTAATACAGTTTAATATAAATAACAGTACAAACAGAAGACAAAGTGGTTATCAATGGACCAACTGATGACGTTACCAACAGCAAATTCTAAATGGGAAGCATTCAAAGAAGTAATCTTGGAAGCTACCAGACTTTTTGTTCCAACTAAGAAATATTGTTCTAGGTTTAGTCCCAAATGGATATGAGATGAACTAATTACAGTTGTGGCAGAGGAGAAAAATGCATGGGATAGATATAAATTATCAGGCGACATAGAAGCCTATGTATATATAAGCTAGTCTGTAATCAAGTCACAAAGGAGATTAGGCAAGCGAAGGCAGATTATGAGAAATCTTTGGCAATGGATGCAAAGAAAAACAGCAGACTTCTTTACTTATATAACTCTAAAAGGGGATGAATCAGATTGGTCCACTTGATATCAATGGTTTAATTGTAGATGATCATTCTCAGATAGCTGCCAAACTAAATGAGTATTTTGCATCTACATTCACACACGAGAAATTATTTAAGGAGGAGATGGTCACATGTTTATCAAACTCTAACAGGGAGTTAAATGATTTTGTAATAACTGAGAGCAAAGTGGAGGAGAAATTGTTTAAGTTAAACATAAGAAGGGCACCTGGGGTGGATGGTATCTATCCAGTTATATTCAAGGTGGCAAAGGAAGTAAGCAAACCCTTAGCCATAATTATGAGAGCATCCTCGGACTCAGGGGAAGTCCCTATGAAATGGAGATGTGCAAATGTATCTCCAATTCACAAAGGGGGATCAAAGGGTGATGCAAGTAATTACAGACCTGTTAATTTGACTTCTGTTCCAGGGAAAATAATGGAGTCACTAGTTACAGAAGCATTGCAGGATCATCTAGACAAGATAGCAGTAATAATTCAGACACGGCATGGGTTTGTTAAGGGAAAGTCTTGTGTGACCAATTTGATTGGTTACTATGATGTGGTCACAATGGAACTGTATGCAAAAAATAATTTGATATATACTTGGATTTCAGGAAAGCTTTTGTCACTGTTGGACATGGAAGACTACAGTACAAACTGGGGCAGTATGGCATTAAGGGCAAGTTGCTACAATGGATAAAAGGATGGTTGATTGGGAGAAGACAAAGTGGTTATCAATGGACACTGCTCTTCGTGGACTAATGTTATTAGTGGGGTTCCCCAGGGTTGGGCCTATTGTTGCTTTGTATATTTATCAATGTTATTGATGAAGGTTATATCAAGCTTAATGTCAAATTTGCAGATGATATAAAGGTTGGCAGGGTTGTTAATAACAGTAATGATAATATGCTACTGCAATAGGGTCTGGAAAAGTTGAGCAGATGGGCTGAGAAGAGTCAACTGAAGTTTAACATTGACATATGCAAAGTACTGCATATGGTTAGTAGTAACCCCAAAGAAATGTACCAACTGGGTGGTGTTACACTCAGGGTAGTGGAGAATGAAAGAGACCTGGTGGTGTACCCAGGTATCATCGTAAGGGGGGGGGGCATGGCAAACAGCCATTTTGAGTTTTTTTTTTAGAATGACTCCTGTGTTTTTTTTTCTTTAAAAATTTAAAATTTTTGTTTAAGGAGCAGCATATGTCCCTCTGCCCACCCCTGAAGAGACCTGGAGGTAATTCTGCAGTCAGATATGAAGTTTTCTGAGAAGTGCAGACAGGCTGCCAGAGACCCCATTTAGGTAATGGGGTCTTGTCAATGATATACAGGAATTTTGTGAGCAGGAATAAGGAAGTGATTATCCCCTTGTATAAGGCAATGGTCAGGTCACACTTTGAGTATTGCATACAGGTCTGGAAGCCTCATTTTAGGAAGGATGAAGATTTGCTAGAACAGTGCAGATAAGGGCAATAAGACTGGTGAGGGGGAACAAGGGTTGCTCTTATGAAGAAAGGCTTAAGTTCTACAAATTGCAGTGTCTGGAGACTAGGCACCTGCTAGACAATCTGAATAAGGTGGATAAGGCCCTGAACAGATTAAGCAGGCTCAATGCTGATGGGATTCTTCCTATTGCTCAGATTACAAACCTGAGGGAACATAAACTGAGGAAAGACAGTTCTTGAATAGATGTGCAGAAATTTTTCTTTAGCCAGCAGGTAGTTGATTGCTAGAACAAACTTCCATTTGTCATTGTGGAAGTTGATAGCTTAAATAAATTCAAGGCAGAACTAGACAAACATTGGGAACGAATGGATGGGTGAAATGGGAAGGGTTTTTTTTTGGCTGATGCTGTATAAGCTTGCTTTCTTGCATCATATGCCTCTACTAATTTTTTTTCCAAATACATCAAACATCTAATGTTCACAACATCCCTTTATTTTTTACATTGGGAGATTCAAAATTATCCCACGTATTAAACTACAAATAAACAGATTAAACTAAAAATAAACTAACTATACTGCTTCCTAAGGAGAAATATATTGCTATTTGTGTGTAATGTATGACATTACCTTCTCAGATGCACATGAGCTGGATAATGTTATTTACAACACCTAGATAAATTTTTCAAATTTTTTTCAGTAATTTACTTCTTGTAAATTGCATATCTTCTCAGTAATCTGATGTATGGCCTAACCTACACCAATGAGCCAAAACATTATGACCACTTACCTAATATGATGGTCCTCCACATGCAGCCAAAACAGCTCGTACCCGGCAAGGCATGGATGCTACAAGATTTCTAAATGTGCCTTGTGGTATCTGGTACCAACACGTAACCAGCAGATCCTTTTAAGGTCCGTGGTTGAGTACCTGCAGATCGCAGTTGCTGTTCCAACACAAACCACAGATGCTCGATGGGATTAATGTCTGGAGAATTTGGAAGCCAGGGCAATACCTGGAAGCCTTCCTCATGTTCCACGAACCAGTCTCGAACAATCCAGGTGGTGTGGCATAGCACATTTTCCTGCTGAAAGATGGCACTGCCAGAGGGGAAGACTGTTGCCATGAAAGGATGTACCTGGTCAGCAATGTTTTTAGGTAGGTGGTAGATGTCAGAGTGCCCGCCACATGAATGATTGGACCCAGGGTATCCCAGCAAAACAGTACCCAAAGCATGACACCGTCGCCACTAGCTTGTTTTCGTCCCATGGTGCATCCAGGCGCCATCACTTCCCCAGGTAAACGACATACACGTACCCGGCCATCCACATGGTGCAACAGGAAACATGATTCATTGGACCAGACGGCCTTCCAATCACTCGAAGACCAGTTTCGATGCTCGCGTGCCCATCGTAGGTGCTGTCGCCGGTGAACTGTGGAAGTGGGCACTCGGAGTGCCCTGCAGCTACACAGCCATTTTCAGCAGGATTTGATGTACCGTGTGTTGTGACACATTACTCCCATCTCCAGCATTCCAGTTACAGGTGAGTTGCCCCTCTGTTGCCACATACCATTCAGGAGAGCCTTCGCTCATCGATGAGCCATGGTCACAACCCTCGCTGGCAGTTCGTGGGTTTTCCCTCAGACCACTTTCTGTAGGTACTAACCACAGTTGACCGTGAGCACCCCACCAGCCATGACATTTTGGTTATGCTCTGACCCAGTCTTCTGGCCATTACAATTTACTGTTTGTCAAACTCGCTTAAGTCCGCTGCCTTTCTGATCTGAAGAAGAAGAGTAACACTGATTAATGTTACTCTTCTTTGGTATCAGATGTTTTTTATACAGTGTCCCGACCCACGCATGCACAGTTCACCTGCAGTTGCTTCAATTTGCATAACGACTTGCTGGTCATAATGTTTTGGCTCATTAAGCAATAAACCAATGGATCCTTACTGCAGATTATTTTATATATATATATATATAGAGAAGTCTTAATGGAGTGAAAAATATTTTTGCTTAAACTACCAAAATGAACATAATCATGTTAAATCCAGACCAAAAATGGCTACACAAGGTAATGAATCAATCTGATTACCATGTGTTCTGTACGGTTGATGCTTGCCAGTTGTATAAGAACTCTCACAGTTATATGAATTACATTAACTTTTTATATTAGAAGATTCCAAATTTGTTACGAATGTTTATTTATGCCATGCAGCTTGTTGAAAGAAGTTTACAATTGCATCTCTCTGAAAACCCCGGGGGCTCACATCTGGTGAGTATGGGCTTGGCACACCCAGGGTCCTGAGCTGGATATCATCATTCTTCTCTTTCTTGGTGATCCCCTTCTACTTTTGTCTCTCTCTCTCTCTCTCTCTCAGGGTAACTCGGGAGCTTTTTTTTTTTTTTTTTCCTGGTGCAGCATAAGCCTCAGGCTTCCTTGCATCATATGGCTATTAATAATAATAATAATAATAATAATAAAAGAACTGCAGTACTGAATGTTGGTGTACTTCAAGCTCTTACTTTGTAGTATCAGACAAAGATTGGAAAGGCCGATTATTTGTTATTAAACATAACTCATAAAACAAAGTTAGAATATCACCCAGTGAGAACTACAAGTTCATCTCCAAGATTCATGAACCACCCCTCCATACTCTTTAACAAGCATGCCATCCAACCAACCCATCTACCTTACCTCGCCAGTTGCAAACCTGGAAATGTTTTAATTTCACCACTGATAATCACCCTTCATAGAATAGTAAATGATTACGAAGTTAGTGTATTTTATTATGAAGTTCGCTGACCCCAACAGTGTGACATTGTTCTAATGGTGTTACTTACACACACAACACTACGGTTATGTAGCTGAGTGGCTCTTTATTTCTTATTTGTAATTATACAGTAAATTGGATTCCCTGTAAGCATGGCTCATTTGAAAGTGTGTGGATCATTAGAAGCAACTGACAATTTTGAAATTTTATTTTTAGTATATGAAGTATTGCTGACTAATATTTTTAAGTACAGCATTAATAAAACAAGTTAGTTAAAGTATGCAGTGTTCAGGCACATTAGCAAATAGTAATAATTCATGATTTGTGACAAAAAGATGAGCAAAAAGCAGAGACTTATGTAAAACTGAGAATATTTAATTTCTGTACATCTGCCTGACTGCCCATTTATTCCACCAGATCACAGCAACAAATGTAATATCCAGTGCTTCTTCAGCTAAAAATACATGATAGCCTATGTGTTAGATATGAAACAAAAAGAATAATTGCCAGATTTCTACTAGTATGATTTTAATGAAATTTGGGACAGCTTGATAAATTGTTTTAAAAAAGCTAAATATAAAATTTCATGAAAATCCATTGACTGTTGAGTATGGACAAAGAATAATTTCCAAAATATTTGAAGAGCTAAATGTAAAATTTTATGAAAATCCATCCATCCATTGGGAGTATAATAATTGCTGGATTTGTACTGATCTGATTGTAATGATATTTGGAACAGCTCTACAAATCTTAAAAAAAAAAAAAAAGAAAAAAAAAAAAGCCAAATATATAATTTTATGAAAATCCATTTATTCATCCACTAGGAATCAAGTTATTACACCCTGACAAGGTGCATTATAGCCAAAGAAAACTTATGTGCCATCAAACCCCCCATAACAACAACATCCTGACAGACAGATATGGTGAAAACAATAGGTGCTTGATGCAATCATGTCTTAAAAAAAAAAAAAAAAAAAAACTACAGTATTGATGCATTTACCATTTGAAATGTTTAAATACACTTCAGTCAGCAGTGCCAAAATGTTAAAACTAAAAACACGTGCAAAGCAATACAAACATACTTAATAGATTGTCTTTTATTCATGTTAAAAAACTGAGTCGATTTTATTTTCAACTGTACCACCTGCTTATCATGCAGTTATTAAAGTTGTCCCTTCCTGCAACTGCATTAAAGTAAGGTTGCACTGTATTATAAACTTGTATTCTGAGTACATGACCATGTTCTTAAGTAGTTAGGAAAAAATTTAACAAAAAAAAGTATGAAAAACCTACTTCTTATATTGAACACATGAGGGTCACTCAAAAAGTTATCTACCTCAGTATAATAAAAAATATTTATTATTATTATCTTTTTCTCAATATCCCCCAAGTTCAACATAAGTCCTTCATTTAGAGACAAGAGTTGTGAAACAAGTCTGTTCTGGCCTCTGGAAAAAGCCAGTTACAGCTTCCTTGAGATAGTCATCACTTTAAAATTGATGTTCAGGCAGGCATGTCTTCAGATTTCTGAAGAGGAAATAATCACTGGGGGACAGTAGGGCAGGTGGTTTAACTTCTTAGCACTTGCTTTATCAGAATTGCATACAGGAGCATTGCCATAAAGAAACAAAACACCTTCTGTCACTGTTCCTTAATGGCCCTTCTTAAAGTTTTGAGAACAGTAGTATAGGTTTCTGTATCTACAGGGTGTCTCAAAAATATTGGTACAAACATTTAGGGGAGGTAGGTAACATCTAAAGAAGTGATGGGCAAACTTTTTTAGGAATGGGCCAAAAAAAAAAAAAATTTTGGTGGGCCAATATAATTTATTATAAAATGCAATAAAGACAAAAAAAAAAAAAAATAGTATATTTTAAAAATTCTTTAATACTAATGTGATGAAGTTGTGACTGCATTTCTAAAAGTTCCTCATAATCTGGTTCGAACTAGGATGTACTGATTCTGAGAAGTGAAGTTAAATGCTTATCTGTCAGTCTGTTTCTAATACAACTCTTTCGAAGTAGAAAACACCTGTTCACATATATAGGATGAAGCAAACATAGCACTAACTTTCGGGGCGTTGAGATATCAGATTTGGGAAACTTGATTTCGATAAAGACTTGTAGAACTCTAATTTTGGGACATTGAGAAACAACTATTTGAGGTGATTGTTAGATTGCAATTCAATTAATTCAAGCTGCAAGTCCGGTCTCACTACTTCACAGTCCACATTAAAAGGCATGCTGAAATATCTAAGTCTTTTTCAATGGCACTGAAGTCTTGAAATCTTCGTTCAAATTCAAGATGAAGTTTTCTCAGGCCATCTTCGTAGCTCTTAAGCTTGTCTTTATTTACTGGGGCTATTGAATTTAATCTCGGGAAGTGAGACAAGTCGTTCTTAGCTATCTGATTAGCAAACAGAACAAGTTGTAGTTTAAAACCTCTGAGATGGCCCCAGATACCGTTGATAAATTGATTTTTTCCTTGCATTTTGACATTCAACTTGTTCATGTGACAGAGATAATCTGTGAAAAATGCAAAGTCCGAAAGCCATGCTGTATCTTCCAAAATTTCACACTCCACAGACCACTGTTTCTCATGGAAGAATGACACTATCTCGTCTTTCAGCTGCCAAACTCGCTCAAAGACACGTCCTGCACTCAGCCACCTAACTTTCGTGTAATACAGCACATCAGAGTATTCAGATTGCATGGACTCAAGAAAATCTCGAAATGTGAGTAAGCCCACGAGATCGAATGTGTCTGTGAGTAAGCCCACGAGATCGAATAGTATTTACAAGCTTCATGATTACATCAAGCACAGGTTTCATATTCAAGGCAGATTTACACAGGGCATCTTGATGTACAATGCAATATAGAAAGACAATCTTATTCCCAAGGTATTTTTGATTAAAGATCCCAACAAATCCAGATTTTTTACCTGTCATACTTTGTGCTCCATCAGTCGTAATATTACACATGTTTGTTATGGGTACTTTCAATGTCGAAAGCCCTTCCTGAAATTCAAGAAAAATATCAGACCCTGTGTTGTTCCTTTTAACAACCACATGCATGCCAATTCCTCACTAATAGAAAAGTTTTCATCAACGCCTCTTATAAATAATACTAGCTGAGCAGTATCATTTATATTAGTGCTTTCATCCATAGTAATGGAGCAGAATTTAAACTGACCAATCTTTGACTCCAACTGTGATGTCAGATTTTTATTTATAGCTTCGACTCTAGAAGTCACAGTTTTTCGGGATAAGCTTAGTTTCAAAATCTTTTTTCTTGTCAGGACATAAAACATCACAAACTTGGAGCATACAGTGTTTAACAAACTCCCCATCAGAGAGAGCTTTATTACTTTTAGCAATACTGTATGCTACAATATAACCTGCAAGTGTAGCTGCTTTCTGAGAACTATTTTTTTTATTTAAAAAATTTTGGTAACTTGATAATTTTTTGCAAAGATCTACTTTTCGTTTCCTTTCATATTCAGACATTGCTTCATAATTGGAATTTTTCTGCTTAGAAGTGAAGTGGCAGGAAATGTATTCTTTGAAGACTGCTACGGTTTCATTGCAGATGGGACACAGTGGTTTATCCTTTACAACTGTAAAAAAGTACTTCCAGGTCCATTCATCTTTGAAAACATGGCACTCTGAATCAATTTTACGTTTTTTAGTTTTGGGGTTGAAATATTTTACTAATATCCACAATAAAACTCACAAGCACCAACAACAATAATTTCACCATCGTGACACTAACATTCAAGAGTAGGTTCCCGCTTCACGCATATTCCCGAACCAACTAATGTTATTTGATGTGGTCATGTAGACAAATATTAGCGCCTCTGCTGTCGTTAATATAAACATATAAGCAGTATATCCAAATTCTTCTTTCAAAATCTTGTTTCTATTTTTTTAAATTTAAATATAAAAGCAAATAAGTATATTTTAATAATTTTATACATATTTATTAGGGCGGGTTCCATTTTTTGCACATGCAAAAGTTTTTAAATCAATTTCTATATAAATTATCACAACTATATTTTTCATATGCAAAAAATATATTCAAATTTCTACGTAAATTTTTGCATATGCAAAGAATGGAACACGCCCTTAAATGAATTTTTTTAAAACATTGAAATTTTCTATGCTATTGTTTTAAAATCTGCGGCTGGCCGGATAGAACCTCCAGGCGGGCCACATCTGGCCCGCAGGCCATAGTTTGCCCATCAATAATATAAAGGAATGTGAATCGCATAGGAAACCATTACCGGAAACGTCACCATAAGTTGGTAGACGGGGCTATTCATCAGTTTGCGAGAGGGAAAATTTCTGGTTTACTCATTCAAGCAGTAGTTGCTGCATGAAGAGCATACATCGATATACGAACTCTGAGCTGGCAGACATACACCTAGTGTATGGATTAGCAGAGGGCAATAGACAAGCCGCTCAACGAATTTATGGAGAACGCTTCCCAGACAGACATGTACTGGACTACCGTTTGTTTGAGCGTGTGCATCAAAATTTGTGCAATCGATTATGGGTCAATTAGAGGTAACAGGAGTAGTGCAGGCAGACCACGTTCGACGCAAACTCCCGCCATGGAACAAAATGTGTTGAATGCCATCCAGAATAATCCTACTACCAGCACACGTGCCGTTGCCTCAGGAGTGTCTCAGAGTGTACAGCATGTCTGGCAAGACAATTCCTTACACCCCTTTCATCTCCAAAGGGTGCAGTTACTGCTCCCCCAAGATCATCCTGTGGCTTTTGCGCAGTGGTTTCTCCAAGACTTCAGAATTTTCCAGCCTATGTTTTGTTCACGGATGAGGCTTATTTCACTCAGAAAGGTTTTTCAATCAGCACAATGCTCGTGTGGGCTCAAGACACGGTGTGCACCCCCATACTACATCATTTTGCAATAAATGTGTGGGCAGGTATGGTCGGTGACTGCTTAGTCTGCCCATACCTGTTACCATCCCGCATGAACTCCACTAAATATCGGATCTTTCTTGAACAAGTTCTACCAGGGTTACTTGACAATGTTCCAGCAAATGTGAGATGCAACATTTGGTTTCAACATGATGGGGTGCCTGCCCATTATGGAAGGTGTGTTCATGACCATTTGAACTGGCGTTTTGGGTGTCAATGGATTGGCCGTGGTGGACCCATTGCCTGGCCCCCATGCTCATCTGATTTATCGAGCCTTGATTTCTTTCTGTGGGGGCCCTCAAATCTATCGTGTATGAATCGCCTGTGGAGACGGAAATGGATCTCGTGGCGAGACTGTGCCGCTGCTACTGTCAAAGGAACTCCAGGTGTGTTCAACTGTGTCTGCCAATCCATGCTGCGTCTCATGGTGGAACCTTCGGGCATCTGTTGTAACATCATGAAATGCATCTGTCTCGTACTCCATTGTTAATATTATGTCAAATAAACGTTTGCCACTAATTACTGTCTTGTGTCATTTCTGCTTCTTGTGCCTCTGCTACTACTTTCCCATGACGTTTCTGGTTATGGGTTCCTATGAGATTCACATTCCTTTAGATGTTACCTACCTCCCCTAAACATTTGTACCAATATTTTTGAGACATCCTGTACAGTGATTATTTTCTTAATCACTGGGTACAGGGTGTAAAGAACTCTTCACACAACCCAAAAAAGATGGTGATTAGTCAGAATCTTCCTGGAGACCTGAATTTTTTTCCATGATATTTTCATCACATGAACTGCTGTTTTGTTTGTGGATTCCAGTGAAGAATCCATGTTTCATCACCATTACAATTCTTGAAATTTATAGATGAAATTTTCAAATTTGAGTCCTGAATTATTTCTGAAGCAGTATGAACATCCTTGGCATTCAGCAAGAACTGACCTTTGACATGGGTATGGAACCCTCAAAAATATTTTTGGCACACCTTTAATACACAATTTTTTTTTTTTGACACATTTCTGGAGTTGTCACTTCCATTGGTCAGGAATCCACAGAAGATCCCATTTGGGATCACCTATGGATTCCTGAAAGCATTTGGGCCATTCCCTTCTTTTGTCAAATATTTGATGTTGGCTCAATGATCCATTTAGTCATATTTTCCTTTGGGTTGACTACTTTAAAAAGCTCTTTCATACTTCACTGTAGGCTGCACTTGTGCAAATAAGATACAAACATGAGTATGATGAAAATAGTTTTCTATATATATCAAGAATACTTAAGTCAAGGTAGGTCTTTCTGGATGCCCTTCATATTATTTCTATATTTATCTTACTATTCAAAATATATACTCAGATTACAGTAAAGCACACAAATCTTTTGCACTAGATCTATATTTAAAAGTTCCTCTCCCATAAAGTATGCTACTTATTGGGTTAGTATATATCATCCTTCTCAGTTTCTGTCTAATTTTCTTTGATCATTTTAATTTTACATCTTGGGTTGCACCCCCCCCCCCCCCACTTTGATGAACTACACTTTGTCTCACCCTTATCCTTCATCCTGTCTGGCTAGGGTGGGCCTACTAGGAGCTTAAGCTCCTGCCAGCAGAGCTCTCAAAGTCATTGGGATATTCTACCTCCTCCCCATAAGCTGGTAGTCCGCGTGGAAGTATTTAAAAGTTACCACATTATATTAATAAACTGCATACTTTCAGCCATAATGGCAGTGAACCTTTCTTTGTTTGAACACAACAGGAAAGGTAAAAACAGGGTATTATATTACTTTCAAGGCAAAATACATTTAACATGTAAAACTACATCCACCAGACATTCAATTCATCAAACTTCAACTGGTATCAATGTATTTAAAGTAAGAAGTTTATTGATGGAAAGTAATCCAACTATTTACATTTTTTTTTCTAAATGTGCTAACTTAAACTTACATTTTGGTTTTAAAAAAATAAAATAAATAAAAATTCATTCCAGTGGCATATACATCTCATATCAACATATTCATTATTCTGGTTACATATTTCACAATGCAATATTTTGGATAAAATGAAATAAAATTATAACTAAATTCTTGATTAAAATAAGAGTCATTACATCATTTTAGCTTGGAGTAAAACAGCAAATTGAATTATACAGCACTATTATGCCAACTAGAAACATAATTCCCCACAAATAGTTCAACACTTAATTTGAAAACAACTTGTTATAGTAAATAAATGATCACATATTAAAAAAAAAAAAAATTCCATCCTGAAAACAATTACATTCCAACAAGTTTCTAGCTTTAATGAAATGGCAAAACACCATTTGATTCTGTTACACATTTAGAAAACTCCATTGTAGAAATTACATGGTGGGGGGGATATGGTTTTATTCCCCCAGATACATCATCAAAATGTGCATTTTGGTGGGGGAAGGAATTAAAACAACACTAAGAATTCTAAATTTTACCAAATTATTTGAGCTATAAGTCATTTACCACTAGGACTTCTGAAGTCTTTGCACACATGATTAAATTCAAACTATCAAAGCCCAGTATAGGGAAACCATCAAAATACTACATGCATATTCACAAATATGTCTTCTGGTGTAGAAATTTCACAACTAATACCACAGATGGAACCATTAATCACAGCAAGTGAAGCAGCATTTTATTTCTAAGTACTCAAAAAAAACTGTCAAAACTGCTAAAGGCAGCAGCATATTATTATGCAAATACATGTGTATTTGGAAATACACCATAGTCCATTAGTGTTTTGCACATAGCATCACTAGATGTATTCTAAACACTCTCAGGTACAAATTCAAGTTCATTGTATGTTTGGAAAAAAATATAATAAAAAAGCAGACTTAGGAACATTCTTGATATCGCTGTTCCTAAATTCATTTATTTCAAACTTTAACCACTAAAAGTTGGTGACACAAATCATTATCACAAACTATATGTGAAAATGTACACAAACCATTTTAAATGCTTTAAAATCTAGAGCTTATCAAAACAGGCCCCACAACATCGTGGAATGCACAACGTATAAATAACAGTACACGGTTACCGATCCAGCCAGTGAGTTTTTAATGAAAATGAATGCTATTAATATCAGTTAAATATAAAAATGATTTGTTATGAAAACATTAAGCACACATGGCTGATTTCTGGAATATATACAAATACAGTTAGGCCAATGTACATGTGTGTAAAAGATGCCAATCAAATTCACCAAAGCTGCTTCTTAAGTGAGGGACATATACCATCTTATAGTGCATATAAGTTGCCAAGGAACTACACGTGACATCACAAAGAGTTTTTCACAAGAACTGATGGCCATAAACCAACAATTTTTAGATGGTTGAGACTTGGCAGCCACACGTCCTGATGAGTGGTTTGGTATAAGGGACTTCTGTTTTATTTAAGCATAAAACTCTTTGTTTGTATTTCTTACATATAAGTGAACTGCAGGAGATCGTTTTGGTTCTTCAAGTGCATAACTTCCTTCATCTTTTTTTCTCATACGATAAACAATGAACATAACTAATAATATAGCACACAAAAGGCCGACAACAGCACCACCTATCACAGCTGAAAAATGCAGAGGAAAATTAATCATTGAAAAGAAAGGGCATATTTCAAATATTATCATTATAATTTAAAATCTTCCTAAGATATACAATTACAAATAAGCAGTCATGGAACAGTATATCACCTTACCTAATTATGCAATAATGGGAATATGACTAAAATGTTCACCTTTCTTCACAAATGCAGCATGTATTACAGTTAAGGAAGGATGTTATGTTGTTTTCCATTAAGATTATTATAGTAATAATCTTAATTACAGTTAAGGAAGGATGTTATGTTGTTTTCCATTAAGATAAGGAAGGATGTTATGTTGTTTTCCATTAAGATTATTATAGTAATAATCTTAATGGAAAACAACATAACATCCTTCCTTAACTGTAATACATGCTGCATTTGTGAAGAAAGGTGAACATTTTAGTCATATTCCCATTATTGCAAAATTGTGACCTTTGGGTTGCCAGGCAGGCACTTTACCCACCCGGCTAGTCCAGTCGGCCACCCTTGCACTAAATTAAACTGATTTAACACTAGATTAATGCTATAAAAATGTATATGCTAGAAAAATGCTATTGTTTTAATAGCATTAATTTTTGAAACCTTAGAGAAATGCATATACATAGGAAATCTACACAGTTTTCAATTCTTACTTTTATTCTCAAAATAAAAAAAACTTGTTCTTATGCACACAAATATACAATCCCCTCATACACAGCCCAGAAACTCGGGACCTTGAATGAATAAACAATTTGAAATGGATTATTCATTCAATTCAGTGAATTTAAAATTTCTTATTCAGGATGAATAAGCAATTTTAAATTCACTTTAAAATCTTCACCTTTTAACTTGAAAGCACATTACTGCAGTCTTGGAAGTGAGTTCCACAAATTTAAAAAGCTCATCTGATTCAATTATTTAAACAATGTTTTTTAAAAAAATTTAAGAATTCTATGCTTACATAATTGAAGATTAAGATAAATGAAAAACAGAGCTATGATGCTCAATGAGTTCTACATTTATATTAACATATAGAAATAAAGAAGAATTTACCCCAATGCTTTTTTGTAGAATAACTTCACCATGACACACACAGCTGAATTCAATCGTATATAAAATTATTACTCAATGGCTTCCTTCCCTCAAAGACATTCAACGTATCCACATATTTGCTGTATCCATGATTGATAGTCAAGATCTCCAAACCCGACCAACAATACACAACTCTGAGTGCCAGAAGACATTATGTCTAATAATAAAATCATTAAAAATATTGCGGTGTATAAAAGTTAAAATCATGAAATTAGTTAAAATAATTTAAACCAATTTTGAACAACTTCTTAAAGTGGACCGGGGTTTTTCCCCATTAAAAGCCCCTGTCTGCTTCAGGAAGGAAGTTGTTCAAAATTGGATTAAATTATTTTAACTTTTATACACTGTGATCTTTTTAATGATTTTATTATTAGACAATGTCTTCTGGCACTCAGAGTTGTGTGTTGGTGGTCAGGTTGAGAGATCTTGCCTATCGATTGCAGATACATCGGATCGTTCATGTCTTTGAGGGAAGGAAGCCATCGAGTAATAATTTTATGCCTGATTGAATTCAGGTGTGTGAGTGGTGAAGTTATTCTACAAAAAAGCATCGAGGTAAATTCCTCTTTATTTCTATATATAATTGAACATTATACTTAAGCAACAGATATGAATAAAATACATTTACCACCACAAATGTAAAAGCAAAAAAGTTTGGGTGCATAAACTTACCTGCCAAAATGCCAGGTTGGCCAAAAAATGAAGTTGGCTGGTCATCTTGTTTTTGACCCAAAATGTGTATCTCATTATGCATACTGTTTTGGTCTGTCTGCTTTGTAGGACTTGGTTCACCACCGTTAAATTTTGTTGATGTCTCATGAGTAATAGGATCTATAATCTCAGGAATTCTATTTTCATGTTCAGGTGGGGGCTGAAAAAGAAACACACAGTTGAAAACTCCCAAAAAGTGAAATGGGATCTGGTTTGGTGTTTATTTGTGCACCAGAAATGAAGATGGGATGTAGTTATCTCTGTATGAAACTTCACAGGAAAAAAGCATGCGCAGAATTACATTTTGGATGCATCTGTTTATACATTTTAAATAAAATTTTAAATGATACATTATCGAAATATATTTCCCCACATGTTCCCTTTAAGATTTGTAGAAACAAAAAATTGTTTCACATTACTTTTAATACTGAATATGGATATTTAAGTCCAATAAATATTTTATTAAATATTTGAATATACCTACAAAATCGATCCCTTTGAGGATTACTATTTTTAAATGAAAAATAAAAAACTGTTTTTACACTGTGTTTAACTGTTTCTATGCTTATTAGTGTATTTTCATGCAACTTAAATGAAACAGTAGCTCTGTAATGTGCATTTGAAAAATAAATAAATAAAACACATGGCTATTTTAAAATAAAATTTGGTAACAAGAAAAAATGCAGTACTATGGAGGGCAATTTTTATTTTCAACATATTTCATTCTTCAGTATATTGCTATATGAAAACAAAACAAAAATATGTGCCTAAAATAGTTTTGTGGTCTGGCTAACTATATAAGTTCTTTAGTTTTTGAACTCTTTTTGTGTTACAGAGTTCAAAAGTGACATCTATTTTTTTAAAGAATAACAAAAAGTATATATCCAGTAAAAAAAAAAAAAATATATATATATATATATATATATATATATATATATATATTTTAATTATAGATAACTACATCGGAGCTTTCGAGACAATCGTATCTGTTTATCAACAAATTTGAAATTAATGTATACAGTTTTGCGTGCAGTGAGGCGAGTGAAGGCATGTTATTCATTAAATTAGTATCTATCTACAGTAGATACCAATTAAACTGGTATTCTATTTAATTTAATTTCTATTAAATTCATTATTCATTAAATTGGTATCTATCTACAACAGATACCAATTTAATGAATAACGCACCTCACTGCATGCATAACTGTATACGTTAATTTCAAATTTGTTGATAAAGAGACAATTGTCTCGAAAGCTCCGATGTAGTTATCTATAATTAAAAAAAAAAAAAATGTTTACTGGATATATACTTATTGTTATTCTTTAACCATGGACACCAGTACTCCAGGCCCATTTGTCTTAATACGCTCTCTTTATGGCCAAAACATTTACAGTGATTGTGTCCAGTTACAGAAGTCCATTTCGATAGCCCGCAACAGACAGCATCTGCGCTTTGCGCACAGGTGCAAAAACAAACGCATCATCCCTAAAGGGTTCAGCTATAGAGCCCCATTTAGCAACACTTGCATGGAACATGCCTGCTTTAACTTCAGTCTACAAACTTTAAAATTGTGGATAACCCATCTCCACTATGAAATCAAGAACGCTGACTACAATAAATTCAGACTTACAAGAACTACAAGGTAAGATCTCGCCTACCTTATTTACCAACCTTGTACATACCATCTGTCGCTGAGCTAACCACATCTGATACTTACCGCTTACGATAACAATGTAAATTCATTAACTTAGATAGAGAGACCAACTCCTCGAGAGCAAACACCCGTTCAACTGACATGACTTCCTTCGTCCTAAATCTGAGCAGCAAACAGCTAACCATGGAGCAGCTCAACGTCTTGTCCACTGGCATGAAGTTCGCCGTCATACCATCTAATCCGCCAGTCACACAGCTCGCTATGGGAGTGGAAGCAAGTATTACCAACCTCCCAGAAGAAACTGCTAACGAAATTAGTTTCAGAACAGCCACCATCCTCCACAGCACTCGGCCCACTTGCTCAAACCTTAACCATCGTCAGCACGCGCCCCTTCCTCTTTAAAAAAGGACAACACCATCGTCATACTTCCTGCTGACAAAGGACGCCGGGCTGTCGTATTAGACTGGTCAGCCTACCGAGAGAAAACCCACCCTGGCTCTCCTACTAGACCCCAACATGTATGAACCTGTGGCAGACCCACCCATCAAGGTCTTAAAACATCTAGAGGCTTGTATCAATAAGCTTGTCCACGCATGGTTTAGAGAAAAGAAAATCTCTGCCACAACTCGGCGTCTTCTTCATGCCACCGGCTGCCAACTGCCACAGTTTAATGGATTACCAAAAATCCATAAACCAGGTGTTCTTCTCAGACCTATAGTGTCCTGCTGCAATATTCCCACATATGAACTGTCCAAGTTTAGTGCACGCCTCCTCTCACCTCTTGTAGGAAATACCACGCATACCGTCAATAATTCTTCAAATAGGCCTCTGGGGTTGGGTATATTCATACTATGATTTTTTAGTGTTTCTCACCAACCACTGAAGTAAAAACGAAAGACGGAAAACCAAATTCTTAAAATTTTTAATATTTACAATAAATTTATTTACAAACAAAACAAAATACCATATTACTGATGATAGTAATTTTAAAATAAGACAACTGTGATATACAGTAAATATACAAATACCGAATTTAAAATACAATAAAATATACTAGGTTAAAAGCGCTAAAATACTAACTGAAGCTTTCAAAGGCTTCTGCCTTCTTTCTCAACAGTGTACTTCTATTCTGCGGTGCATGATTAAATACCAGCAGGTTCACGGTGCGTCTCACGTAAACGTATACTGTTCCCATCGGAACCGGAAGTGGCTCGGGAGCGTTTCAGGCAAAAACGTTCATCCCCTCCAAGGATTACCGCCTCAAAGAGGGGATGAATGCGTGTGCCCCTATCTCTATTTATATTATTCTCAATAAAACTAATTCGTAAGCTCTCGAGCCACTTGCGATCCACTAAAAAATCATAGTACCGTCAATAATAGCGGCGAATTCATCCGCCTCATTAAAGAGCTCTCCATTCCCAACAGTGCCATTATGGCATCATTTGATGTAGTGTCATTGTTTACATCAATTCCTGTCCAACAGGCCGTACACTGCACCAGGAGGCTCCTTGAGAGTGACTTAAACCTTTCAAACAGAACATCACTATCCACTGATGACATCTGCACTGCCCTCAACCTATGCTTGTCAAGCAGCATCTTCACCTTCGAGGATTCCATATACCAGCAAGTATATGGCACTGCTATGAGCATCCATCAGTTCCGTAGTAGCGAACATCACCATGGAAGATTTGGAAGAACAAATATTCCTGAACCCACCTGTGCCTATTACAACATGGTGCAGATATGTTAACGATATTTTCACCATCATCCCACGTGGTTCTGAAACAACATTACTAGAATATCTCAATTCCCTGTCTGATTTCATCCAGTCTACTCTAGAGTTGGAAGTTAACAGGTCACTCCCATTCCTGGATGTCCTGGTAAAACGAGTGGGCCCACATCTGGAGACCTCAGTATACCGTAAACCTATGTGGTGCGAACAGTTTACAAACTACAGATCCGGCCATGCCCCCAGTCATCTCAACAACACTGCCCGCACTCTGTTCTCCAGAGCTTGGAGCCATTCAAATACTGATGCAGCTAGACGCAGCGAGATTTCTCGTGTGAGGACAGATTTGATCAATTGTGGCTACCCATTGCACGTGCTAGACAGGTGCCTATTAAAAGCACAGGAGCTCACAGTCCACCCGAGACCCCCGAACCAGGACAATTTACCTACTGCATACATTCCTACTATCCAGGTGTATCGGGGTGGATCTCTAAAATCCTCAGAGAATGCAGCATAAAATGTGTACAGTTGCCCGGCAGAAGCCTACATTCTCTAGTCTCCAGTATGAAGACCCCTATCACACCTCTCTCTTATGTAGTAGTGTAATATACCGCATAACCTGCAGAGACTGTGACAGCTGCTACATAGGAGAGACATCGAGATGTCTTCAAGACCGCCTCACCGAACACAACAGAGCAATCCGCCTTGCTGAGACTGACCAATCCGCAATCGTGGAGCACTTCTGGGCTACCGACCACAACCTCAATCCCAAACAGGACTATAAGATAATAGACCACTCCAGCACATTCACCACCGCCTTTGGTTAAAGTCACTCAATATATTGGGCAACCCAAGAACCATGAACCACTGCAAAGGCATGAGATTGCACCCCATCCTAGAGACAACCATTTTATGCCTCGACAAATGCTGGAGTAATACAGCGCATGTCTGTGCAGCAACAATAGATACCAATTTAATGAATAATGTGCCTTCACTCGCCTCACTGCACGCATAACTGTATACGTTAATTTCAAATTTGTTGATAAAGAGACATGATTGTCTCGAAAGCTCCAATGTAGTTATCTATAATTTAAAAAAAAAAAAAAATTTTTTTTTTTTACTGGATATAGACTTATTGTTATTCTTTAACCATGGACACCAGTACTCCAGGTCCATTTGTCTTAATCTATTTTTTTCCATCACATATATTTTATGTTTCAAAAACATAAAAAAATTTTATGCAAAACTAACATATGCAAAACTGACAATGCATTTTTTATTATTAAAAGGTTGGTACCAATGCTTACTGATTTTTACTGTATAATTGTAAACAAAGAACCCTCCATAAACAATGAGAAACAGAATCCATAATGACATTAGTATATAAGTGGATAGCAGGCCACTAAGTGTCCTTCTTTGTACTGTTTTAGTCTGTACAGAGTGATCCAAATAAAATCTTTATTCCTGTGTTGGTGATTTTTGTAGTGCATTATCGCAACAAGAGGCAGTTGTAAATAAACCTGACATATTTTTCTACATTAGTGGTAGCTTTGTTATAAAAATAGCAGAGAAAACTGGCTAATTTGTTAAAACAGCACATTGTATGTACACATTCTAGGAAAAAACTTGGCATCTGAGATAAACTATGGACTCCACACACAGGTTTCCACACTTGTGTTGAACAGTTTTGGAAACAGAGTCAAGGTGAGAAAGAATATCTTTTCCTCCTACAGTCTGGTATGAACTGAGAAGCCATGGATACGACTGCTATTTCTGTTTATCTTAAGCACAACAACACTAAAAATTAAAATAACATTTTGTATGTGAATACTAAATTTGCTATAAGACATCATGAATGAATGTGATCTGCCTTCTGCACCAGAGGTACTAGGCGCATTATAGCCTAAGCTGCTCTTGCGCCAATAGCTCTCAAGCAACAACATCTGCACCAGATATTTCAATAAACTGCCTTCACCATCAGATTCTAAATGTAATATACATGGCAACAATGACAAAATTAAAATGTACATCAATCACACAGTTCGTAAAAATATGCCAAACAATTTGATGAGAGATTTGGATCTTAAAAATCCTTGCAAAGATCCTGGATAAAGACTCCAGACTAAAAACCTAGCCTCTGACAACATCATTTTCTTAGTGCAGTCACAGGGGAGGTCATTCCATACTTTTCTCAGGATGATTCACTTGTCTATTGCAGAAATATCATTAGATCTGGTATATGAATCAACTAAATAGACGGTTCTTCAATTTCAACAAAATTAGCCTGAAAAGCATTTTCCCCTTCATAAAAGAAACATTTATCTTTCTGTTACAATTGCATATTCAGCTAAATTAAAGGAGAAACATGAAATCCCCAAAACATCTTAATAAAAAAGACATAATTGACTATTCCGTGAAGCCCTGACAAATCTATATGTCGTTGGGTCAGTGATCAAGTTACATTTTTGCTTTATAAGTGAATGGAACAGCAGAGAACAGAGTGAGTGATGGTTAAGGAGGAAGTGGACACACACAGAGAGAGAGAGAGAGAGAGAGAGAGAGAGAGAGATGTACTGAACACAAGTCTAGTTGGCCCTTTGTACCAAATTTGGGTTGATGAAGTAACCTGTAAAAATTTTACAAAAGGATGATAACTGCTCAAGTATCTTAGCAAATTTATATTTTTCTTTCTGAATTTATCTGATGTAAAACTCAGAGAAAGCATTTTCATGCCATGGGGGATGTCTTTGTGTGTGTGCGATGCAAGGAGTGTATCGATATCAGACAACAAATCAGCGTTCTTGTGGGCCTATATGAGAGCTTGAAGGACAGGGTGAATGACCTCGAAGAAACTACATTGAGGGGCCCATCAAGCTCTCAGCTGCCCACATCAACGCCAGAGCTTGCACTTGGCATCACGTGACACAGAGGCAACCCCCAAGGCAGACTGCGCTGGTCCCGAAGGAACAAGTAGTTGTTGGTGACTCTGTTGTCAGGGAAACGGGGAACATGCTTTGTAAAAAGGATAGGTGGAACAGGACCAGGGTATGTCTGCCAGGGGCAAAGGTTGATGACGTTGTAGAGCGAATATCATCTTTTAAGGGCACAAAAGGTGATATTGTTGTACCCGTTGGCACTAATGATATTAAGATTAGGAGACTGGCGGAATTACTTAACAAGTACAGGTCACTGTTAAAAAAAAAGCCGTGAATTAGGGTTGAATTTGAAATTGTCTACAATTCTGCCCAGACACGATAGGAGGGAGTATATGATGAGAGCCTTGTCGATCAATTCGGCCCTGGAAAGATTGTGCAAGGCTCAAGGGGTAGAATTTTTTTCAGCCTGGACTGTACTTGTTAACAGGAGAGATTGCTTCTACAGGGATGGGATACACTTAAATAGAAAAGGTGCAAGAATATTTGCTGATGCTATCGAGGCAGTGTTAGGTGGGTCGGAAAACTGCTAGCTTGGGGGGAGACAAAGACCAATAGATTGACAGTAGCCACTGGCAGAGGTGAAAGAGATTCTTGCACTGCTTCTATTAGAATGAGCAGAAGCCTGAAAAACAAGATGCATGATACTACAGAGACTGCTGGGAGCCATTGCAGTACAAGTAAACACATGGGATGTGTTAGGGTAGCTAAGAATAGAAACAGGTGCAGGTATACTTGCGTGTACACCAATGCTAGGAGCTTAGTAAATAAATTTGATGAATTTGAGGTATTGCTCAAAACATCAAAGGCAGATATTGTTGGGATATCAGAGACGTGGTGTCACACAGATATAAGGGATGCAGAACTGGAATTTGGGGAGTACAATGTCTACAGAAAGGATAGACAGGATAGGAAGGGGGGAGGGGTTATGCTATTAGTTAAGAAACACATAAAAACCAAGGAAGTGAAGCCAGTCGACATTGCTGGACAGTGCAGTGTTGAGTCAGTTTGGTGTGACATAAGCATTGGGAGATCAAAATTGAGAGTAGGAGTGTGCTATAGGCCTAATGACTCTGATGAGTATAATAAGAAACTGTACAGGGAAATAGAGTGGGCCAGTAAATCAGAGAGTCTTATAATGGGAGATTTTAATTTCCCAGATATTGACTGGAATTTGGGGGCTGGTCACTCACACACTAGCAGGGCTTTTGTGGATTTATTGGATGATTGTTTTCTACATCAGCATGTTTGGGAGGCAACTAGAGGGAGTAATACTCTTGATTTGATTATCAGCAGTGATTCTTCATGCATTAAGAATCTGCAGATAAATGAACCACTAGGTGGCAGTGATCAAAGTGTGCTGAAGTGGGATTTACTCAAAGAGGTAACTACCATTAGGGGTAAAGGGAAGGGTTATTGCTTCCGTAAAGGTGACTACGATGGACTGAGACAGTATTTAAATTCTATACAGTGGGACCAACTGATGATGTTACCAACAGCAAATTCAAAATGGGAAGCATTCAAAGAACTTATCTTGGAAGCTACTAGGCTTTACATACCAACTAAGAAATATTGTTCAAGGTTTAGGCCAAAATGGATGTCAGATGAATTAATGAGGCATATGGCAGAGAAGAAAAATGCATGGGATACTTACAAATTAACACATGACACAGAAGCCTATGATAGATACAAGTTGATATGCAACCAAGTTGCAAAGGAGGTTAGGCAGGCGAAGGCAGATTACGAGAAATCCTTGGCAAGGGATGCAAAAAAAAACAGCAAAGAGTTCTTTACTTATGTAAACTCTAGAAGGAAGGGGATGAATCAGATTGGTCCACTTGATATTGATGGGTCAACTGTTGATGATCCTGCTCAGGTAGCTAACAAACTAAATGAATATTTTGCATCGACATTCACACATGAGGAGTTATTCAGCGAGGGGAATACCAGATGTGTATTCAACTCTAGTAGTAAGCTACAGAATCTTGAAATAACTGGGAGTAAAGTGGAGGAGAAATTGTTGAAGATAAACACAAGAAAGGCACCCGGGGTGGATGGGATCTGTCCAGTTATATTAAAGGAGGCAGCAAAGGAAGTAAGCAAACCATTAGCCATAATTATGAGAGCTTCCTTGGACTCAGGGGAGGTACCCATAGACTGGAGATGTGCAAATCTGATCCCAGTCCACAAAGGAGGATCAAAGGGGGAGACACAGGTAATTACAGACCTGTTAGTTTAACTTCTGTTCCAGGGAAATTAATGGAGGCACTGGTTAAAGAAGCATTGCAGGATCATCTAGACAAGACTGCAGTAATAGTTCGGACACAGCATGGTTTTGTTAAGGGGAAGTCTTGCCTGACCAATTTGATTGGATACTATGATGCAGTCACAAAAGAACTGGATGCAGGGAATAGCTTTGATATTACATACTTGGATCTTAGAAAGGCTTTTGATACTGTTGCACATGGAAGACTGCTACACAAATTGGAGCAGTGTGACATTGGAGGAAAATTGCTGCTATGGATAAAGGGGTGGTTGAGGGGGAGAAGACAAGAGAGTGGTAATCAATGGACACTGCTCATCGTGGACTAATGTTATTAGTGGAGTCCCTCAGGGCTCAGTGTTGGGTCCATTATTGTTTTCTGTATTTATAAATGATATTGATGATGGTATATCAAGCTTAAATGTCCAAGTTTGCAGACGATACAAAGGTTGGCAGGGTTGTCAAGGACACTACTGACACTATGCTGCTGAAACAGGATCTGGAAAGGTTGAGCAGATGGGCTGAGAGGTGGCAAATGAAGTTTAACATTGACAAATGTAAAGTACTACACATGGGAAACAGCAACCCCAGAGCAACGTATCAACTCTGTGGTACTACACTGACAGTGGTAGAGAATGAAAGGGACTTGGGGGTGTTTGTGCAGGCAGATATGAAGTTCTCTGAGCAGTGCAGACAGGCTGCAAGAGTAGCTCATGGAGTATTGTCAATTATATACAGGAATTTTTCCAGCAGGGATAAGGAGGTGATTATTCCCTTGTATAAGGCAATGGTCAAGCCACACCTAGAGTACTGTATACAGGTCTGGAGGCCTCATTTCAAGAAGGATGTAGAGCTCTTGGAACGAGTACAGAGAAGGGCAACAAGATTAGTGAATGGAACAAAGGGGTGCTCTTACGAAGAAAGGCTTAAGTTTTGCAAATTACAGTGTCTGGAGACTAGGCACCAGCGAGGTGATCTGATAGAGGTGTATAAAGCCTTGAATGGTTTGAGCATGCTCAATGCTGATGGGATTCTTCCTCTAGCTCAGAATAATCACCTGAGAGGGCATAAATTCAAATTGAGGAAAGACAGATGTAGAATAGACGTGCGGAAATTTGCCTTTAGCCAGCAGGTGGTTGGTTGGTGGAACAGACTTCCATCCCTTTTCGTGGAGGTTGATAGCCTAAATAAGTTTAAGTCTCAGCTGGACAGGTATTTTGAACGAACAGAGGGGTGAAGTGGAAGTGGGTTTTTTTTTTTTTTTTTTTTTGGCTGATGCTGCATAAGCTTGCTTTTTTGCATCAAATGCCTCTACTAATGCTAATGCGGCCAAAGTTAATTAGTTAATTTCAGATGAGCAATTTGCAGGAATGATGACAGCTGAAAAATAAGCATGACGGACTTCAAAAGTACTGTTCGTAATCACCCACCCAATTATTAAAGTATCTTTTAAAGTAAAATCAATGGATTTCAAAATCTAGGTTATAAGATGAGCTGAAAGTTCATTTCTTGCAATCCCACAGACTTGTTTTTCTGGAAATCCTGGTTCAGTCAGAAAGTAACAAGGTGGTGATTCCACTAAGGTATAAAGTGTACAAAAAGAAGATACTAGAAAGGCAGAATGTTAACATGATGGGCAATTATGGGTCTTTGAAAAGGGAGATGTGTGGAACAATCAGAGCTGCCACATTTTGACTTTTGGAAGAAGCAGGAGGTTTTAAAGTCCAGACTTTGCACTTGAAATTAAATTTCGCTAACAATGTATGCATTTTATATTAAGACAGCCAGAGGACTGCTTACTAGTACAGTACGCTTTCACTAAAATATAAATTAAACATGGTGTGATCAAATGATTTTCAAATTAAACACTATTAAACAAAATTAAAGGAAATGAATTTGTTTGCAAACTGTGTCAAGTAGTGCTGAAGAGGTGCCAACTGCCATCTTCAGCAGTTGAATAAAAGATGTCATATACAGCTTGGAATCGCTGATTAGTGCTATCAGTAGCAATCAAAAATGGCATATTATTCAAAGTTATCACTATCTCTCTTCTTTCCCTCTCTGTGCAATTTTACTTTAACAATACCTGCTGTTTTTGTTCTTCCAGATCTTTTTTTTTTTTTTTTTTTTTTTTTGCTATTTCACTTTTGAGAAACATATTTCTAAACATTGTGCCTGCATTATTAGCACAGTTCACAGGAAGATTATGTTCTATGATTTTAAACGTCAACAAGAATTTAGAATATATGACATTATCATCATCATTTTGAAATTCTACATTTTTTTGTATGTATTGCACACTGCTCTTATTCTTATTTGCTTGCAAATGTTCTGATTACACTGCATTTCCCACCATTTTAAAAATCACCTCAACTTACAATACACATAGAAAATGTATTACCTTTTACAGATTTTACAATACATAGAAAACCTTGTACATGTCTTCTAAAATTTTATGACATATTGCTTTAGCATCATAATGGACATTAATTAGCTTCACACCATACCACACAAAATAAAAGATGGTAAATACTACAAGTAACAGAGTATGGGACAGTGTTCTGTTGAAGAATAACGTGTGCATTCTGCATATTTCATGCAACACATACCAGCATACCTGATGACCAATTCATTAATGAAAATAAGCAAAAAATCTGAAATTTTTATGATGCCGAGATGAAAAAAAGTGATCAAAACAAGATAAAAAGACAAAATTACTGTTATAAACCTGGAGAGTTGACAGAGATGAATAATGCACAAAAGAAAAACTATAATACATTAATATTCTTCTATTTTCTTAATTTTAAGTTTTGTTTGTTATTTAGTTTTTAGGAGCATTAGCAACTAAGGCCATATTGCTTCGAGGATATGCGGTGATCATTCCCTGACCTTTCCGCATCCTCTGTATTTGGTGGTCATGGGCTCAAACCCCGGTCTAATCAAGAAGCATGTGCTACACACTGCTGCTCCTGCCCACCTGGCTATGGAGGCGCCCCTTAAGTTTTGTCTATTTCATTATAAAAAGTACACAAGTTTTCATTTGGATAAATTAAATAAAATTTACAAAATAGGAAAAATGCATTTTCTATTTCCTCAATTAGCAGAAAATCCTTAATGTGATATAAAAAAAAAAATGGGTGTAAACTTTGCAATCAGAAGGGCAAAACTAGGAAAGATAACACATTAGATAGAAACTCCGTTCTATAAGTTTTAGCATGCATGCCTGTTTAACCAGAAAAATACATAACAGGATATTTCAAACTGTGCTTAAAAAATTCTGGGACATATTCTATTGTCCAAAATAAGAAAAAAAGTTGATGTAAATGTATACCTGAAAATAATTTATTATTTCAAACTTATTACAGTAAACCATCAAAAAATAAAAATAAAAAAGCATGTAAACACAGCAATCCTCAATTTTTGAGATTCATATGAGGGCTGTTCAAACAAGCCCTCATATGCCATAACTTTTTTTTCTTTTCTGTGTTGGCAATGACAGATTTCCAAAAAGAGCTTTATTGCTTACTCTGAAAAATGTGATCAAGGTGATAATGGCAGATGAGATGAAGCCATCTCATCCGCCATTATCACCTTGTGCAAAACCTCACCATCTTTAGCATTAACAGAGGCATATGATGCAAGAAAGCAAGCTTATGCAGCATCAGTCAAAAAAAAAAAAAAAAAAAAAAAAACCGCTCCCATTTCATCCCTCCTTTCATTTCAAATACCTGTCCAGTTCAGCCTAAAATTTATTTAGGCTATCAACTTCCACAACAAAGGATGGAAGTCTGTTCCACCAACCAACTACCCGCTGGCTAAAGGCAAATGTCTTCCGCACATCTATCCCACATCTGTCTTTCCTCAATTTGAATTTATGCCCTCTCAGGTGATTATTCTGAGCAAGAGGGAGAATCCCATCAGCTATCAGCACGCTCAAACAATTCAAGGCTTTATACACCTCAATCAGATCACCTCGCAGGTGCCTAGTCTCCAGACACTAATTTACAAAACTTAAGCCTTTCTTCGTAAGAGCAACCCTTTGTTCCATTCACTAATCTTGCTACCCTTCTCTGTACTCGTCCCAACAGCTCTACATCCTTCTTAAAATGAGGCCTTCAGACCTGTATACAGTACTCAAGGCGTGGCCTGACCACTGCCTTATACAAGGGGATAATCACCTCCTTATCCCCGCTAGAAAAATTCCTGTTTATCATTGACAAGACACCATGAGCTACTCTTGAAGACCGTCTGCACTGCTCAGAAAACTTCATATCTGCCTGCACAATTACCCCCAAGTCCTTTTCGTTCTCTACCACTGGGAGAAATCCCAGGTGCCGTCTGACATGAACATACCTTGTCAGTGTAGTACCACAGAATTGATACGTTACTCTGGGGTTACTGCTTCCCATATGTAGTACTTTACATTTGTCAATGTTAAACTTCATTTGCCACACCTCAGCCCATCTGCTCAATTTTTCTAGATCCTGTTGCAGCAGCGTACTGTCAATGTCCTTAACAACCATGCCAACCTTCGTATCATCTGCAAACAAGCTTGATATACCATCATTAATATCATTTATAAATACAGAAAACAAAAACAACAATGGACCCAACACTGAACCCTGAGGGTTCAATGTACTCCACAAATTACAGTTCTGTATTCCTTTTATCTGTATGACACCATGTCTCTGATATCCTAACAATAGCTGCCTTTGATGTTTTGACCAACACCTCAAATTCATCAAATTTATTTACCAAACCACTAGCACTGGTATATACACAAGTATACATGCACCTGTTCCTATTCTTAGCTACCCTAACACAACCTATATGTTTACTTGTACCACAATGACTCCCTGCAGTCTCTGAAATACCTTGCATCTTGTTTTTCATGTTACTGCTCATTCCAGTAGAAGCAGTGCAAGAATCACTTTCACCTCTGCTAGCGGCTACTGTTAATCTATTAATCCTTGTATCCCCCCCAAGCTAGCAGTTTTCTGACCCACCTAACACTGCCTCGATAGCATCAGCAAATATTCTTGCACCCTTTCTATTTAAGTGTATCCCATCCCTGTAAAAGCAGTCTCTACTGTTAACAAGTACAGACCAGGCTGAAAAAAATTCTACCCCTTGAGCCTTGCACAATCTTTCCATGGCCGAATTGATCAACAAGGCTCTCATCATATACTCCCTCCTATCATGTCTGGGCAGAATTGCAGACACTTTCAATTTCAACCCTAATTCACAGCTTTGTTTTCAACAGTGACCTGTACTTGTTAAGTAATTCCACCGCTCTCCTACTCTTAATATCATTAGTGCCAACGTGTACAACAATATCACCTATTGTGCTCTTAAAAGATGATATTCACTCTACAACGTTATCAACCTTTGCCCCTGGCAGACATAACCTGGTCCTGTTCCACCTATCCCTGACAATAGCGTCACCAACAACTACTAATTCCTGTGGGACCAGAGCATTCTGCCTTGGGGGTTGCTGCAGTGTTGCGTGATCAAGTGCAAGCTCTGGCGTTGATGTGGGCGGCTGAGAGCCTGATGCCCCCCCCCCCCAATTTAGATTCTTCAAGGGCATCCACCCTATCCTTCGAGCTCTCATATAAGCCCATAACAATGCTGAGTTGTTGCCTGATTTTCTCACACTCCTTACATCGCGCGCACACAAACACAAATTCCCCTTGGCTTGGCAATATCATGTCCCGTACCTGATTGCTCCACAAACATCAAGCAAGCAGTGCATTTTAAAAGGCTGTGATTCAGAGAGCAACTGGCCCCCCTCGGTTCTCCCCTGAGCCACAGCACTCCTATTAGCTTGAGCCTTTTGCTTTGCTGCTCTGATCCGAGTCATGATTTCGATTAAATTTCAATTTCAGTATAAAATTATAACCCTAAACTTGTATTCTGTCATATAACTTCCGTATCAAGTTATGTATTAATTAATTATGTTACGTCTGTAAAATCTAAGTCATTATATGTATTTAGTTAAAAAAGTACAATTTAAATGGCAATGAAGTTTAACAAGATTAATAAATTTTACTGATTAATTGATAATATTATATACTATACTATACTAAACTAACAGGATAAAACATTGTATCGCATAACAATGGCAGCAAGTCACGAACGTTAAATCTACGGACACAAGTATTAATTAAGTTCCAAAATCTCGCTGTCTCAATTCAGAAAAAACCAAGGATCCTGGCTAGGTCTATAAGCTACTTATAGAAAATAATTTAATATATCAATTAGTCAATCTTCAGTAACCATTCTCTGCAGCTCCTTACACACCTCCCTGCAAACTTGCTGTTACTCAGATGTGAGTAGTCTTGGAACCCATCGTGCATAAACACGTCATGCAGAAATATGACATGGAGATTACCATGCATGCTTCCTATTGATATTATCAACATCCCTGACAGTTGCCTTACTGTTATATGACAGTCTTCCCTTGCAATTATTGAAGCAGTGTTTATGGTTTCTGTGTGGACAGCAGTGGTTGGAGCTCCAGAACAAGCCAATTTTTGTGATTGAATCACATCCATTTTTAAATAATCTAAACCACCTGCAAGCTGTGTTATATGGAAGTGCAGATTCACGCCATAAGCCTCTTTCAACATCTATGCTTCAGCTGACATTTTCTTAAGAAAGAAACAAAAGCTGAGAACATTACTGTTCCTCGCATGTCATGTCCATTGTCACATAGGCGAAACTGAACAGGCATAAACTTGTCTGACTGCCAAGGTGACACTAAGCACACGAGTCAACTGTGCTGTTGTTGTTGTTTGGTTTTTAGGAGCATTAGCAACTAAGGCCATATTGCTCCAGGATATGCGGTGGTCATTCCTTAACCTTTCCGCATCCTCCATATTTGGTGGTGACGGGCTCGAACCCCGGTCTAATCAAGAAGTGTGTGCTACGCACTGCTGCTCCTTCCCATCTGGCTACGGAGGCGCCGTCAACTGTGCAGTTGCTACATGATGTAGCTTGGTTTGGTCTTAAATTCCACAGCTCAGCTAGAAATAGCAAGCAGTGCATGAAAAATTATGATCATCTTAACTGAACAGCCCTCATATAATTTTATGAATAACTGTTCAAAGTGACATCCTTGTAGTTCAATGCAGACCTCATCTTGACTGAAAAACATGCTCAAACATTCCCACAGTGGTGGTGGACTATTTTTCATTGAAGTTCTGGATATCACAGAACCAGGATTTAAGTAATCCACAGGAAGTAGTCAAAGGGGGGGGGGGGGAAGGTTTCATGTAACTGTGCTGGCCAAACAAGAGGGCCTCCCTCACCTGAGTGAAAAGGTGGCAAGGTAGGTCCCTGCCAGCCAGCTGAAATGAACAGAGTGCCATCATGTATGAACTACCTATCACATTTTGTCCAAAGAGGAACATCTTCAAGCAATATCTTCCAAAAAGTGTTGGGAGGCTTGACTGACCAGATATCATGTAAGAACATATAAATATATAAATATGATCTTTATTGTAAGGTGCAAAAGTACACGCAGGTACCCAGACTTCACAAACCCTTCACGGTACTAAGCCAGGGGTTAACATGTGGCTGAGATATCATCTCGTCGGAAATATAATACAGGATAAATAAATAACATAGAGCAGATTATATTGTCCAATTAATTGATTTCAAATAATACTGCACTAGATGATAATAAAGAGTTGCTCTTAATGAACTCTTACCATTACACCATTTCATTTTCTTTTTTCAAGTTGTGCACATTGATGATTCCAAACCTGCACTCAAGTTTGCTTTATCAGTAAACAGCAACTGACTTGCCAAAATCAGGATCTTGGGCATGATGACAGAGGGGCTATTAACAGAACTTTTGTCACTTAAGGTAGTCTGCTGGGATAAATGACTACACTTTCTACAGATGAAAAGATACAAATGATATGATCAAAGAATACCCCAAACAGATAAGTCATGAACCTACAGTGCAACATCAATTTGCCAGGTACTTATCCATGGAAAATCTTATTCCATTTCAAGAATTTCACCTTTCAATGTTTTGATGGTAGACTTTGAAGTGGGCCAATTTGGCAATCATCTGTAAAAAAATTCTTTCTGGTGTCATCATCATCACCAGCCATTTTCAATCCACTGCAGGATGAAGGCCTCTCTAGCAACTTTCCAGTTCCTTCTGTTTTGTGCAATGGCCATCCATTTACTACCCACAAACTCATGAATTTCATCTATCCATCTCAGTTGTTGACTTCCAGGTTTTCTTCTAGCTCCTCTTGGGTACTATTCTGTTATTTTCTTAGTCCATCTGTCATCATGTCTTCGAGCTATGTGTCCTGCCCAAGACCATTTTAGTTCTTTAGTTTTGATAAGAACGTCCTCTACTTGAGTTTGCTGCCTAATCCATGTGTTTCTCTTCTTATCTAACAGTCTGATTCCCAATATAATTCGTTCCATTCTTCGCTGTGTAGTTCTCACCTTCTCTTCCATTCTTTTGGTGAGTGCCCAAGTTTCACTTCCATAAGTCATGGTGGGAAGTATACGTTGGTTCATTATTTTAAGTTTCAGACAAATTGGGATATTGCTCCTCAGTATGACTATATTTCCTGAATGCCATCCATTCAAAATTTATTATTCTCTTGACTTCCAGCCATTTATCATTATTACAGTTAATGACTTGTTCCAGATAATTATATGACTCCACCTTTTCAATTACTGCTCTTTCAATCATTATATCCCTTTCTGTGGCATACTTGTTCATCATTACTTTTGTTTTAGCCATATTCATCTTTAGTCCAAAATCCTTACTAACCCTGCAGAACTAATTAAGGTTTTCCTCTAATTCTATGGGATCGTGGCTTATGACCACAATGTCATCTGCAAATCGTAAATTGTTTAGGTACTCTCCATTCACATTGACTCCTTTCTGCAACCAGTCTAATCTTCTGAAAGCTTCCTTTCTCAATCTCAATTTTAATTGCTTTCTCAATCTCAATTTTAATTCCTTTCTCAATTTTAAATTTACTACTGTCTTTGTCTAGTCTAATAAAGGAGGTAGCATTCTCATATATTTTCTTCAAAATCATAATATATGGGGTATCTATGCCTTGTCTTTCCAGTGCCTGAAACATTGCCTTCTGCTGCATAGAGTCAAATGCCTTTTCATAATCCACAAATGCCAGGCATAATGGCGTTTTATATTCATTTGCTTTCTCCATTAGCTGTGATATTACATGAAGGTGATCCATATCTGAGAATCCTGTTCTAAAGCCAGCTTGCTCTTTCGGCTGATTCTCATCAAGTACTCTTTCTATCTGTTAGTAATGACCCTTGTGAACAACTTGTAGATGTGGGATAACAAGCTAACTGGCCTATAATTTCCAATTTCTGATTTATCTCCTTTCTTATGCAGCAAAACTATGATTGCGTTATTCCACTCCTTAGGCATCGCACCTTTTCTAATGCATTTTGTGAAGACTCTTGCCAGTTTTTTTGTACCATGTCTCTTCCTCCCAGTTTTAACAACTCTACAGTAACTTCATCTTCCTCCAGGGCTTTCTGATCCTTCATTTTCTAATGCTGGTTGGTTGTTGTTGTTTGGAGCATTAGCAACTAAGGCCATATTGCTCCGGGATATGCGGTGGTCATTCCCTGACCTTCCCGCATCCTCCGTATTTGGTGGTGACGGGCTCAAACCCCGGTCTAATCAAGAAGCGTGTGCTTCGCACTGCTGTTCCTTCCCACCTGGCTACGGAGGCACCCATTTTCTAATGCATGTTCTACCTCATCAGGAAGAATATTGGGTATGTCGTATGTGTTACTAATTTGTGATCCATCTTCCCCACTGCTGGCATCATTCCCTTGCTCCTTGTATAATTCTCTATAGTAGTCTTCTGCTATTTGAATTATGCCTTCTCTGCTATTTATAATTACACCATTGCTATTCTTCAGTTTCAGTATAATTTGTCTTTCTGTATTACTGCTCATGGCTGCTGATTTAAGTCCTTTGTTTTCCCTTAATGCTTATTCTACTTTTCTTGTGTTAAATTTTCTTATGTCCTCTCTGAGTCTCTTTCTAATGGCTTTGCATAACTCAGTATACTCAATTTTCTCCTTGTCAGTGTTTTTCTTGCTCTTCATTTGTCATCTTCGGTTCATCATGACAAGTGTTTCTTGACTAATTTTTTCTTCTTTGGATTTCTTTTTACCTATAGGTTTCTTGGACTTTATCACTTTCAGAAAGTTGTAATATTCCTTGTCGATATCTTGGTCCTAAGCAGTCTGGAGAAGCTCAAACATGTTCATAAGTTCCAGTACATACTGCTTTTTCTTCTCTTCTGTTACCTCAAAGACCTTTGTATTATTTACTCAAGTCAGTTTTTTCCATTCTTTTCTTACATCTATATCAAGTGTACATCTTACCATTATGTGATCACTTCCAACATTTACCTTGTTCAGGACAAGTAACATCCTTCTCGATATATCTTCTGTTAGTGAGGATGAAGTCGATTTCATTAGTTGTTAATCTATTTGGGCTCTTCCATGTCCACTTTCTGTTCACCATTTTCTTGAAAAAAGAAAATCAGTTCATTACTGATATTCCTCGAGATTCTGCAAATTCCACAAGTCTTTCACCCTTTCATTTCTTTCACAAATTCCAAAATTTCCTATAGTTCCCCTTTCTGTGCTGTTTTGTCTCTTTCCAACCTTAGCATTGAAGTCCCCCAATGATAGTGTAGTGAGTTTTCTGTTTGTCTAGAAGACTCTCAATTTCAGTGTACATTTCTTCAACCTCTTCATCATCATAGAAATCTTGAGTAGTAGTCTTGATACCCTTAGTGATGTACTTTTGAATTCCAAAATGTTGTTTTTTATATCTTTATTGAACAGAAAGCCAAATCCACCTTCACTCCTTTTGCTGTTTCCATTAGTATACAGCAGATTTCCACTTGATAAACTTATAAGTGATTCATTTCTTCTTGTTTCAGCCAAACCGATGATATTCCAATTCACATTTTCTAATTTCTTTTCCAGCTCTAATATCCTGTCCTCACTTATGAGCAATCTTACGTTGTAACAGGCCAAGTTCAGTTTCCATGCATGGCGGCCTGGTTGTACCCTGAGATTCTTAGCACCCTCTGCTTCCACTCTGATCCTCTCGCTGCTGTAAGAGGGGGAGTGAAAGCTACTGGGGACTGAGGGCCATTTGTTTCGTCAGGCTGTCATGTTCTTTCTGGTGTAATCACCTTATTTAAGGTGAATTTCCTCCAAGATGACTATACTTAAGGTATATATCTGTGTACTTAATGTTGGAAAATGAATCTCTACTGTAAAATGAAACAATGTCACCAAATAAGTTCCATATTAAACAATACAGAACTTATTTGGTCTTTCATATTAAACAATATCAACATTTTATTTTCTACTGTTTTGGCATTCACACATATGTTTCCTAAATCATAAGTTGCAGACAACCTCTAACATGACAAATGTGAGTTACTTTCATGTGTAATAACCTCAAAATAATTAATTTTTTTCCGACCCTGAAATATGTTCCAGAATTTTTTGCACTGGGAGAAAAGATTAGCTAGCGGCATGAGTTTATAGGTGACAAGAGTAATTGTAGATCTGTTAGCTTAACTTCTGTTCCAGAGAAAATAATGGAGTCACTAATTAAAGAAATGCAGGATCATTTAGACAGGAATGCAATTATGCTGCAATCCCAGCAGAGATTTCTTAAAGGAGGGGGTTGTCTTTGCTTGACCAATCTGGTTGGATACTATAATACAGTAACAAAGGAACTGTATGCAAAAAAAAAAAATAATAATTTTGACATATACTTTGGCTTCAGGAAAGCTTTTGATACTGTTGCACATAAAAGACTGTTGTACAAATTGGAGCAGTGCAGCATTAAGGGCAAGTTACTGCTATGGGTAAAGAAATGACTGAGTGGGAGAAGATGGAGAGTAGTTATTAATGGACACTACCCTTCATGGACTAATATTATTAGTGGAGTACCCCAGGGTTCACTGCTGGGCCCATTATAGTTTTCAATATTTATTAATGATACTGGTGAAAGTATATCAGACTTAATGTCTAAATTCGCAGATGGTACAAAGGTTGCCAGTGTGGTTAATGACAGTAATCAAGATATGCAAGATTTAGAAAAATTAGGCAGATGGGCTCAAAAACAGCAGTTGAAGTTTAACATTGACAAATGCAAGGTACTGCATATGGGTAGCACTAATATATCAAATATCCCCTTCCTTAATTATGACTTTAAATGAATTGTTAACTTAAACAAGTCCTTACCACTTCTCACTATCAAAAACTTAAGTTCAATAAGTCTGGGATCTACTGATGAGGATATACAGTGTGCAATTAAGACCAAAAGGTTGCCTGACATATTATTAAATATTGTAACAAAAAATATTCTTTAAAACATCCAGGTGTCTGGTTAATTTTGAGAATATAGTATATTTTCTTATAGAGAGAATATGCATTTTTTATACTACATGAAAATAACACTAAACTAGCAAGTGGTAGAGTTTTCAAAAATAATTTTACCAGTTTCTTCCAAGGTTTCTGAGTTGTAGTGGCTGCATCAGTCACAGGAATTGTAGTACTTGTAGTGGTGGTGGTGGTGGTACTAGTAGTACTGGCAGTAGTTGTAGTACTAGTAGTAGTAGTAACTGGAGGCGTGACTGATACTGTTTTGTGAACATCAGGATTTGCTATCATCTTTGGTAGATCTACTACTGTGCAAATGCAAATAATTAATATAATGAATACACAATAAAATAAATCTAACAATTTAATATACAAAATTTTCATCATTCATAATGCAGCAATTCATAATGTGTCAAATATTTTCATAATTCATAATGCAGTGGGTGTGTTGATTACCCAAATGTGGATCATCTAAAATATCAGTTATCTTAATCATCAAGGAGTTGGCATATGCTGTTCTAGAATATTAATATATTGATAATATCTACCAGTTTTTTCTAATAATGTTGTCAATGGCTTAAAAAAGATCATATTTGGGGAAGGACTACTAAATTACCAATAGCTGGAGGCAGAAGTGAAAATGATTCTTGCACTGCTTCTATTGGAACATGCAGCAGCCTGAAAAAAAAGTACTGAGGATTTCAAGGCCTGCTGTGAGTCATACTGGAACAAGGAAATACATGGGCTGTGTTATGGTAATTAAGAGCAGTGCTTTTTTTTGAAAAAAAATAAAAATAAAAAAATAGTGCCGGTACTGATTCTTTGCTATCAGGAAAAACTGAAAATTAAAAGGATATGAAAAGTAACTAAAATTTTTTTTCCCTGATATTGTTACTTTAGTTAGTAATTTTTTTTAGAATAAGAGCAACAAATTAAGTATATTAGCAGAGTTTATTAAGCATAAATTTATTATTCAAGTATATAAAAAAAATAAGTAAAATGTGAATAAAATAAGTAAAAATAATTTGTATTATAATTGTGTATTGTACTTAATAAAAGTTTTGAATATTTTCAATTTTAATTTTACATGCAACAAGATATGAAAAATGTAACACACTAAAAAAATCTAACTTTGAATTTTTTTGAATATGGCCCCTGTATGGGAAATGTTTGAACACCTCTGCAGTAGAAGGTGGACCAGAGCCCATTGGGAATACACCTTGATCTGCTCACTGCAGACCAGCGCAACTTCTCTGTATGTGGGACAGGTAGTCGGATAGGTTTTACCAAATTTTACCACCAAGTTGTAGAATGGTAATCCCTTTAGCTCTCTTAATTCTTGCAGCAGCACTAACTGCCAGAAATGCAAACAGTGCGTACCGAGTTAATTTTCTCCTAATCCGTTCACTATATGAAAATTTTCTTTGCTCAAAGGAAACTATTTTAAATGTAACTTCCAAGAGAAATTCAAAATAATTCACAATAAAAGGACACAATTAAACAGAGGTCCGACTGAGTAATTTAGAATTATAAAAAAAAAACAAAAAAAAACCTTCCCATCCAGTAACTCCAATGTTTGTCTAGTCCAGCCTTAAATTTATTTAAGCTATCAACTTCACAATAACAGATTGAAGTCTGTTCCAGTGATCAACTATCTGCTGGCTAAAGGCAAACTTCCCACATATGTTCTCCAACTGTCTTTCCTCAATTTGAATCGATACCCCCTCAGGTTCTTAATCTGAGCAAGTGGAAGAATCCCATTAGCATTGATCCTGTTCAAACCATTCAAGGCCTTATACAACTCAATCAGATCACCTTGCAAGTGCCTAGGCTCCAGATGATGCAACTTGCAGAACTTAAGCCTCTCTCGGTATGAGCATCCCTTTGTTCCTCTCACCAATCTTGTTGCCCTTCTCTGTACTTATTCTAGCAACTCTACATTCATCCTAAAATGAGGCTTCCAGACCTGTACGCAGTACTCAGGGTGTGGCTTGACCACTGCCTTATACAAAGGGATAATCACCTCCCTGTTTCTGCTAGCAAAATTCCTATATACCATTGACAAGACTCCATGACCTGCTCTGGCAGCCCATCTGCACTGTTCAAAGAACTTCATATCTGACTGCACAATTACCTCCAGGCCTTTTTCATTCTCCACTTCCCTGAGTGTAGTACCACACAGTTGGTACATTTCTCTTGGGTTACTGCTACCCATATGCAGTACTTTGCATTTGTCAATGTTAAACTTCAGTTGGCACTTCTCAGCCCATCTGTCTAACCTTTCTAGATCCTGTTGCAATAGCATACTGGCTTTACTGTCATTAATAACCCTGCCAACCTTTGTATCATCTGCAAACTTAGACATTAAGCCTGATATACCTTCATTGACATCACTGAAAAATACACAAAACAACAATGAGCCCAGTACCGAACCCTGGGGGACTCCACTGATAACATTAGTCAACATAGAGCAGTGCCCATTTATTATCACTCTTGGCCATCTCCCACTCAACCACCCTTTATCCGCTGTAGTAACTTGCCCTTAATACCATACCACTCCAATTTGTACAGCAGTCATCCACGTTAGCATTAGTAGAGTAATTGATGCAAGAAAGCAAGCTTATATAGCATCAGCCAAATAAAAAATAAATAAATAAATACCCTTACCATTTCACCCATCCATTTGTCTAGTTCTGTCTTGAACTTATTTAAGTTGGTGACCTCCACCACAACAGATGGAAGTTTGTTCCAACTATCAACCACCACTGTCCAAATGCAAATTTCCGCACATCTATTCTACAATTGTCTTTCTCCAATTTGAATCTATGCCCCCTTAAGTGAGTAATCTGAGCAAGAGGAAGAACCCCATTAGCACTGAGCTTGCTCAATCCATTGAAGGCCTTGTTAACAGGAGAGACTACTTCTACAGGGATGGGATACACTTAAATAGAAAGGGTGCAAGAACATTTGCTGATGCTATTGAGGCAGTGTTAGGTGGATCGGAAAACTGCTAGCTTGGGGAGATACAAGGACTAATAGATTAACAGTAGCCACTGGCATGTGTGAAAGTGATTCTTGCACTGCTTCTATTGGAATGAGCAGCAGCCTGGAAAACAAGATGCAGGGTATTTCAGAGACTGCTGGGAGTCATTGCGGTACAAGTAAACACATGGGTTGTGTTAGGGTACCTAAGAATAGGAACAGGTGCAGGTATACTTGAGTGTACACCAATGCTAAAAGTTTGGTAAATAAATTTGATGAATTTGAAGTATTGCTCAAAACATCAAAGGCAGATATTGTTGGGATATCAGAGACGTGGAGTCACACAGATATAAGGAATGCAGAACTGGAATTTGGGGAGTACAATGTGTACAGAAAGGATAGACAGGAAGGGTTATGCTATTAGTTAAGAAACACAAAATCCAAGGAAGTGAAACCAGTCGACATCGCTGGACAGTGCAGTGTCGGATCAGTTTGACGTGACAAGCATTGGGAGATCAAAATTGAGAGGAGTGTGCTATAGGCCTAATTACTCTGATGAGTATAATAAGAAACTGTACAGGGAAATAGAGTGGGCCAGTAAATCAGAGAGTCTTATAATGGGGGATTTTAATTTCCCAGATATTGACTGGAATTTGTGGGTTGGTCACACACACACTAGGCAAGGCTTTTGTGGATTTATTGGATGATTGTTTTCTACATCAGCATGTTTGGGAGGCAACTAGAGGGAATAATACTCTTCATCTGATTATCAGTAGTGATTCTTCATGCATTAAGAATCTGCAGATAAAGGAACTACTAAGTAGCAGTGATCACAGTGTGCGGAAGTGGGATGTACTCAAAGAGGTAACTACCATTAGTAACTACATTGTGACCTGACTACAGACTAGCTTATATCTGCCATAGGCTTCTGAGTCGCTTGATAATTTATATGCATTCCATGCATTTTTCTTTTCTGTCACGAGTCTCATCAGTTCATTTGATAACCATTTAGGCCTAAACCTTGAACAATATTTCTTAATAGGTATGAAACTTTTAGTAACTTCCACGATTAATTCCTTGAATGCTTCCCACTTAGAATTTACTGTTAGTAACATCGTCAGTTGATCCCACTGTACAGAATTCAAAAACTGTCTGAGACCACGTACTCACCTTTATAGAAGCAAAAACCCTTTCCTTTACCTCTGTAGGTAATTATATCTTTAAGTAAATCCCACATCAGTACACTGTGATCACTGCCACCTAGTGGTTCCTTAATCTGCAAATTCTTAATACACGAATGATCACTGCTGATAACCATATTAAGAGTATTACCCTCCATGGTTGCCTCTTGAACATGCTGCTGCAGAAAACAATCATCCAATAAATCCACAAAAGTCTTACTAGTGGGTAAACGGAAGGGTTTTTGCTTTCGTAAAGGTGACTACGATGGTCTGGGACAGTATTTAAATTCTATACAGTGGGACAAACTGATGATGTTACCAACAGCAAATTCAAAATGGGAAGCCTTCAAAGAATTTATCTTGAAAGCTACTAGGCTTTACATACTAACTAAGAAATATTGTTCAAGTTTCAGGCCTAAATGGATGTCAGATGAACTAATGAGACATATGGCAGAGAAGAAAAATGCATGGGATACATAAATTAATGGGTGACATGGAAGCCTATGATAGATATAAGTTGGTCCATAACCAAGCCACAAAGGAAATTAGGCAGGCAAAGGCAGATTATTAGAAATCTTTGGCAAAGGATGCAAAGAAAAACAGAAAAGGGTTCCTTACCTATGTAAACTCAAGAAGGAAAGGGATGAACCAGATTGTTCCACTGGATATTGATGGTTGAACTGTTGATGATCCTGCTCAGGTGGCTAATAAACTAAACGAGTACTTTGCATCTACATTCACACATGAGGAGTTATTCAGGAAGGCAAATGCCAGAGATGAAGTAAACTCTGGCAGTGAGCTAGATGATTCTGTAATAACTGAGAGGAAAGTGGAGGAGAAATTGTTGAGGATAAACATAAAAAAGGCACCCAGTGTGGATGGGATCTATCCAGTTATATTAAAGGAGGCAGCAAAGGAAGTAAGCAAACCCTAAGCCATAATTATTAGAGCTTTTTTACACTCAGGGGAGGTACCCTGAAGATGTGCAAATGTGACCCCAATTCACAAAGGAGGATCAAAGGCTGGCACAAGTAATTATAGACCTGAGAGTTTAACGTCTGTTCCAGGAAAATTAATGGAGGCACTGGTTAAAGAAGCACTGCAGGTTCATCTAGACAAGATTTCAGTTATAGCTTGGACAAAGCATGGTTTTGTTAAGGGAAAGTCTTGCCTGACCAATTTGATTGGGTACTATGCTGCAGTCACAAAAGAACTGGATGGACAGAATAACTTTGATATTATATATTTAGATCTTAGATCTTTTGATACTGTTGCACATGGAAGACTGCTGCAAAAATTGGAGCAGTGTGGCATTGGAGGCAAATTGCTGCTATGGATAAATAGATGGTTGAGGGGGAGAAGATAGAGAGTAGTAATCAATGGACACTGCTCATCATGGACTAATGTTATTAGTAGAGTTCCTCAGGGTTCAGTGTTGGGTCCATTGTTGTTTTCTTTATTTATAAATGATATTCATGATGGTATAATCAAGCTTAATGTCCAAGTTTGCAGATGAATCAAAGGTTGGCAAGGTTGTTAAGGACACTACTGACAGTATGCTGCTGCAGCAGGATCTGGAAAGGTTGAGCAGATGGGCTGAGAGGTGGCAAATGAAGTATAACATTGACAAATGTAAAGTACTACATAGGGGGAAACAGTAACCTCAGAGTAACGTATCAACTCTGTGGTACTACACTGAGCATGGTAGAGAATGAAAAGGACATGGGGGTAATTGCGCAGTTAGATACGAAGTCTTCTGAGCAGTGCAGATGGTCTGCAAGAGTAGCTCATGGTGTCTTGTTAATGATATACAAGAATTTTTCTAGTAGGGATAAGGAGAAGATTATCCCTTACTGTATACAGGTCTGGAGACCTCATTGGAACTGCTGGAACGAGTACAGAGAAGGGCAACAAGATTAGTGAATGGAAAGGGTTGCTCTTATGAAGAAAGGCTTAAGTTTCGCAAATTACAGTGTCTGGAGACTACGCACCAGCAAGGTGAACTAATAGAAGTGTATAAAGCCTTGAATGGTTTGAGCATGCTCAATGCTGATGGGATTCTTCCTCTTGCTCAGAATAATCACCTGAGAGGGCATAAATTGAAATTGAGGAGAGACAGATGTGTGGAAATTTGCCTTTAGCCAGCGGGTAGTTGGTGGGTGGAACAGACTTCCATCCATTGTTGTGGAAGTTGATAGCCTAAATAAATTTAAGGCTCAGCTGGACAAGTATTTCGAATGAACGGAGGGGTGAAATGGGAGTTTTTTTTTTTTTTTTTTGGCTGATGCTGCATAAGCTTGCTTTCTCGCATCACATGCCTCTACTAATACTAATGCACCTAAATGAGCTCACCTTGCAGGTGCATAGTCTCCAGAAGCTGCAATTTACAGAACTTAAGCCTTTCTTAGTAACACCAACCCACTGTTCACCTCATCAATCACATTGCCCTTTTCTGTACTTGTTCCAGCAGCTATACACCTTTCCTAAAATGATGCCTTCAGACCTGTATACGGTACTCAAGGTGTCGCCTTACCACTGACTTATATACAAGGGGACAATCACCTCCTTATCCCTTTAGTAAAATTTCTGTATAGAATTGACAAGAAACCATGAGTTACTTATATTTAGGAGATAGTCTAGTCAAGCAGACCCAATTTTGACGAAGTCCATGCACAAGCACACTTTGGGTGACCACCCAGGTATGAACCAACATAGGCAGAGGTAGAGGTGTGGTGCCCATACTACAGGGTGGAATGCCACTCCTCTGTGTTACCATGCAATACTAAGTGGTAGATGACTCTCATCAACCAGTGCAATACCACCACTTTGCTTATTGGAGGCTTGAAGTGGTGGAACCCATGTTTAGTCTGCAGAGCTAAGTTCCGGTCAACCCATTCCCATCTCTTTCATCATGCAGTATGACTGATGAATTTTGAGGTTATGATGAACATCGTGGCGAGGTCCAATCTTCCTTATTTCGATGGTGGCCACTAGTTAGTACACCGGACCGAACCTATTGGTAACTCTTTAGGAGGCTTCCGGATCAGCTAGTGTATAATCTTGCTACCTCTACTCTGCTAGATAGTGACTGGAGGGAGTGAGTAGTGTGTATGCTAGGGCATTGTCGAGGCCACGTTATATGTCAAGGCTCTGGGTATATTCTTACCATGTGTACACCATATCCACAAATTTGATTACTTCATACAGAATGTTCCCATCACTTTTTCTTACTATTGAATACACCATGAATTGTCAAACTAATAGAGTAAGCTTATCTGTGAAAAGATCTAAACCTCCCAAACACTTCCTAGTTCATTTCACAAATATACGTGGTCTCAATTCTAATCTCAACGATATCCATTTCCACTTGCAGTCTGCCAAACCCCATGTACTTTTTCTGACATAAAATCAGTTGATTCAGTTATCGGTTGATTCAACTACTGCTCATCTCAGTTTCCCAAATTATTTGCTGTATGATTCCTTTAGCCTCAAAGGTGGTACTTGTGCAAATGTCCATTCGATTTTACCGGTCAGAGACTTGATAATTTGGAATTCCTCTTTTCGATCTTGTCAGGCTTAAAATATCTCTACCTCATTTGTGCAAATTCATCTGTTGTCTCTGCCATTCTCCCAACTCTACTAATCACTTGGTGCTCTTTTGACTTCCTCTCCTTGCAACTTGACTTTCTCCAGTCCAACTTTCCTAACAGCGAGAAAAATTTTCCTTGGTGATTTTAATGTTTACAACTCCAGCTGGCTTCCTTTTTGTAGTCGCACCGACCCAGCTGGGTCGGTATGACTACAAAAGAAGATAATGGCTCCAATGGAGCCATTATCTCATGGCTATTCCCAACTGTGTGTTGTTTGGCATTACAAGAATGCAAAATGGGATGACCTGCGAGATTTCTTTTCTTCTTTTCCTTGGTCGGATTACAGTTTCATAACGTCTGATGTCAATATTTGCGTGAAATTTTTCTTGTAGAAATGGAATCCTTTATTCCACACTCCACTTTAAAATCTCTTCCTTTATCTAAACCTTGGTTTTCCAATAAATGTGCTAAGGCTGTTAAAGAGAAGAACGTTGCATATCGTAATTGGCTTGTTTTCAATTCTTCAGTTTCATTTTCTGCCTACACCAAAGCTCGCAACAATTGTAAAGCAGTCATTAATCAATCCAAACTAGATTTTGAACAGTCTAAGAATAGAAAACTTTCTTCTTGCCCTGACTGTAGCCGAGCATTCTGGTCTCTTGCCAAAGCTATTGGCTGCAACTTTTGCTCATCTCTGCTATCACCTCTGTCAAAACCAGATGGTTCTGATTTCACTTCAGCCAAGGGTAAAGCGGACCTGCTAGCATCCCATTTTTCTTCCAATTCATGTATTAATGATCTTGGTAAATCACCTTCCACCATTGCCAACACATTCCTTTCAATGCCTCCTGTGGTCTTTCGTCAAACGTATGTCAGAAGGATTTTGACGAATATCGATGCTAAAGAAGCTCCAGGTCCTGATGGTATTTCCCCACTTTTTCTCAAAACCTGTGCTCCTGAACTTACTCCTGTTCTTTGCCGCCTTTTTTCACTTTCTTATTCCAAAGGTGTTTTTCCTTCTGCTCGGAAATTTGCTCATATCCAGCCAGTTCCTAAAAAGGGTGACAAGTCCCTCCCATCCAATTATCATACCATTGCAATTACTTCTACTCTTTCTACAGTAATGCAGAAATCAATTAACTGCCAACTCTTAAAACTACCTAGAAACCTTCCTCTGATCAATGTTCGCCAGTATGGATTCCATCGGTGTCGATCCACTAGTGATATTCTGGCTTATGTTACCCATATATGGACAAATTCAATGGAAAAGTTTGGTGAAACATAAGCAGTTGCTCTTGACATCTCAAAGGTTTCAATCATGTTTGGCATAAAGGTCTTCTAAACAAGCTTCCATCTTATGGTTTGCCAACTGTTTTTTGTAATTGGTTATCCAGTTTTCTCTCTGATCATTCACTGAGGGTGATTGTAGATGGCTCTCTGTCTTCTAACTTCTCCACTAATGCCGGCATCCCCCAAGGTTCAGTTCTTCTCCTCTTGTATATTAATGACCTTCCTCCATTGACTGAAAATCCTATCCATAGTTTTGCCGATGATAGCACATTGCATTCCACTTTCCATTTTGAAAAACCTTGCCCTGCTCAATCAGCTTCAACTTCTCGAATATCCGCTACCAATTCCTTAAATGCTCATCTCCAGATAATTCTCCAGTGCGGCAAAGACAACTTAGTTGATTTCAATCCTTCTAAAACCCAGTCTTGTCTTCTATCTTGCAAAAAGGATTCCTCTGCTCGTATGTTGTTGTTGTTATTTTGGTTTTTAGGAGCATTAGCAAGTAAGGCCATATTGCTCCGGGGATATGCAGTGGTCATTCCCTGACCTTTCCGCATCCTCTGTATTTGGTGGTCACGGGCTCGAACCCCGGTCTAATCAAGAAGCATGTGCTACGCACTGCCGCTCCTGCCCACCTGGCTACGGAGGCGCCTATGCTTATCTTTGGTAACACTCCGATTTCTAGGCAAAATGATATATCTCTTTTGGGGGTTACCCTGACCTCTAATCTCTCTTGGCACAAGCATATTACAAATATTGCTTCCTCTGCATTTAAAAAAACTGGGCTTTCTCTTTTGCTCTCGGCGTTACTTTTCTTCAAAACAGCTGTTCACTCTGTACAAATCGCAAATCCCCCCCTACAATGGAATATTGTTCACATATCTGGGCGGTGCCTCCAAACCTCTCTCAGGCTTCTAGATTCCATTCAGAAGAGGACAGTTAGGTTAATTAATGACTCCTCTCTAACAGTCTCTCCACTCTCTGTCTCTTACATACGTACTGTTTCTGCTGCATGCCTTTTCTACAGATACTTCTATGGGCAATGTTCTTCTGAATTGGCTACTATAATTCCCCGCTCTCTCTTTCAAAACAGTCCAAACACGTGACGCCACCAGCCAACATCCATTTACTGTCCAACTTCAAACTCACAGAACCAACTTTTCATCTTCCTCGTTTATTCATTCAACTGCCGTTTTCTGGAACAACCTTCCTACATACGTATTTCCTGAAAGTTACAGTCTACAGAAGTTAAAGTCTAATGTCAACAAATATCTTCTTTCATCTTCTCAACCTCCAACCCAAGCACGGTACTAAGTACTATAGGTTCTAATACCTCTCGTGTTTGGGGTTTACATAAAATAAAATAAAGGCAAACTTCCAAACATCTATTCTACAACTGTCTTTCCTCAATTTGAATCTATGCCCCCTCAGTTTCTTAACCTCAGCAAGTGGAAGTATCCCATCAGCATTGAGCTTGCTCAAACCATTCAAGACCTTCATCATCATCAGCCATTTTCAATCCACTGCAGGATGAAGGCCTCTCCAGCAACTTTCCAGTTCCTTCTGTTTTGAGCACTGGCCATCCATTTACTACTCAAAAACTCATGAATTTCATCTATCCATCTCCGCCTTTGTCTTCCAGGTTTTCTTCTAGCTCCTCTTGGGTACCATTCTGTTATTTTTTTAGTCCATCTGTCATCATGTCTTCTAGCTATGTGTCCTGCCCAAGACCATTTTAGTTCTTTAGTTTTGATAAGAATGTCCTTTACTTGAGTTTGCTGCCTAATCCATGTGTTTCTCTTCTTATCTAACAGTCTGATTCCCAATATAATTCATTCCATTCTTCGCTGTGTAGTTCATAGCTTCTCTTCCATTCTTTTGGTGAGTGCCCAAGTTTCACTTCCATAAGTCATGGTGGGGAGAATACATTGATTCATTATTTTACGTTTCAGACAAACTGGGATATTGCTCTTCAGTATGTGACTATATTTCCTGAATGCTATCCATCCAAAATTTATTCTTCTCTTGACTTCCAGCCATTTATCATTATTACAGCTAATAACTTGTCCCAGATAAGTATATGACTCCACCTTTTCAATTACTGCTCCTTCAATCATTATTTCCCTTTCCGTGGCATACTTGTTCATCATTACTTTTGTTTTACCCATATTCATCTTTAGTCCAAAATCCGTACTAACTGTGCATAACTGATTAAGATTTTCCTCTAATTCTTTGGGATCGTGGCTTATGACCACAATGTCATCTGCAAATCGTAAATGGTTTAGGTACTCTCCGTCCACATTGACTCCTTTCTACGACCAGTCTAATCTTCTGAAAGCTTCCTCAAGGGCAGCAGTAAACAGCTTCGGAGATATTGTGTCTCCTTGTCGAACTCCTTTCTCGATTTTAAATTTCCTACTGTCTTTGTCTAGTCTAATAAAGGATGTAGCACTCATATATTTTCTTCAAAATCATAATATATGGAGTATCTATGCCTTGTCTTTCCAGTGCCCCAAACATTGCCTTATGCTGTATGGAGTCAATTGCCTTTTCATAATCCACAAATGCCAGGCATAATGGTGTTTTATATTCATTTGCTTTCTCCATTAGCTGTGATATTACGTGAAGGTGATCCATAGTTGAGAATCCTGTCCTAAAGCCAGCTTGCTCTTTCGGTTGATTCTCATCAAGTATTCTTTCTAGTCTGTTAGTAATGACCCTTGTGAACAACTTGTAGATATGGGATAACAAGCTAATTGGTCTATAATTTCCAATTTCTGATTTATCTCCTTTCTTATGCAGCAAAACTATGATTGCATTATTCCACTGCTTAGGCATCACACCTTTTCTAATGCACTTTGTGAAGAGCCTTGCCAGTTTTTGTGTTATGTCTCTTCCTCCCAATTTTAACAACTCTACAGTAACTTCATCTTCCCCCGGGGCTTTCCGATTCTTCATTTTCTTCAATGCATGTTCTACCTCATCAGGAAGAATATCGGGTATGTCGTATGTGTTGCTACTTTGCAATCCATCTTCCCCACTGCTGGTATCATTCTCTCGCTCCTTGTATAATTCTCTATAGTAGTCTTCTGCTATTTGAATTATGCCTTCTCTGCTGTTTATAAGTACACCATCGCTATTCTTCAGTTTCAGTATCATTTGTCTTTCTGTATTACTGCTCATGGCTGCTGATTTAAATCCTTTGTTTTCCCTTAATGCTTGTTCTACTTTTCTTGTGTTAAATCTTCTTATGTCCTCTCTGAGTCTCTTTCTAATGGCTTTGCATAACTCAGTATACTCAATTTTCTCCCTGTCAGTGTTTTTCTTGCTCTTCATTTGTCGTCTTTGGTTCATCATGACAAGTGTTTCTTGACTAATTTTTTCTTCTTTGGATTTCTGTTTCCCTATAGGTTTCTTGGGCTTTATCACTTTCAGAAAGTTGTAATATTCCTCGTCGATATCTTGGTCCTGAGCAGTCTGCAGAAGCTCAAACTTGTTCTTCAGTTCCAGTACATACTGCTTTTTCTCCTCCTCTGTTATTTCAAAGACCTTTGTATTATTTACTCGAGTCAGTTTTTTCCTTTCCTACATCTATATCAAGTGTACATCTTACCATTCTGTGATCACTTCCAACATTTACCTTATTCAGAACGGTAACATCATTCACAATATATCTTCAAGATCTTATACACCTTAATAAGATCACCTCGCAGGTGCTTAGTCTCCAGATGCTGCAACTTAAGAACTTAAGCCTTTCTTCGTAAGCACACCCCCTTTGTTAAGGGGGTATGTGCTTTCGAAGGTATTAGAACCTAAATATTATAGGTTCTAATACCTCTTGTGTTTGGGGTTTTCATAAAAGAAAAAAAAAAAAAAAAAAAAAACCTCTAGCAGCCTTTTTTTTGCAGAAAACTTCATATCTGACTTCACAATTACTCCCAGGTCCATTTCATTCGCCACTACCCTGAGTGTTGTACCACCCAGTTGATACGTTACTCTGGGGTTACTGCTACCCATATGGAGTACTTCACATTTGTCAATGTTAACCTGCAGTTGCCACATCTCAGCCCATCTGTTCAACACTTCCAGATCCTGTTGCAGTAGCATACCATCTTTACCATCATTAACAATCCTGCCAACCTTAGTGTCATCTGCAAACTTAGACATTAACCCTGACTTCATGAATATCATTGATAAATACTGAAAACAACAATGGGCCCAACACCGAACCCTGGGGAACTCCATTAATAATTACTCCATGAAGAGAATTTATTTTGATTTTTTTAGGAGCATTAGCAACTAAGGCCATATTGCTCCGGGGATATGCTGTGGTCATTCCCTGACCTTTCCGCATCCTCTCTATTTGGTGGTCATGGGCTCAAACCCCGGTCTAATCAAGAAGCGTATACTACGCACTGCTGGTCCTGCCCACCTGGTTACGAAGGCACCCCCACGAAGAGAAGTGTCCATTGATAATCGCTCTCTGTCTTCTCCCACTCAATCATCCTTTTATCCATTGTAACAACTTGCCCTTAATGCCATACTGCTACAATTTGTACAGTAGTCTTCCATGTGCCGCAATATCGAAAGCTTTCCTAAAATTTAAATATATGACATCAGAATTATTCTTTGCATCCAATTCCTTTGTGACCACATCATTGTATCCAATCAAATTTGTCAGACAAGATTTCCCCTTAAACCCATGCTGTGTCTGAACTATCACTGCAGTCTTGTCAAGACGATCCTGCGTCGCTTCCTTAGCCAGTGACTCCATTATTTTCCCTGGAACTGAAGTTGGACTAACAGGTCTGTAATTACCCGTGTCACCCTTTATGAATTGGGGATACATTTTCACATCTCCACTCCATAGGGACCTCCCCTGAGTCCAAAGAAGCTTTCATAATTATGGTTAAGGGTTTGCTTACTTCCATTGCAGCCTCGTTTAATATAACTGGATAGATCCCATCCACCCCAGGTGCCTTCCTTATAACTTCAACAATTTCTCCTCCACTTTGCTCAAAGTTATTACAAAATCACTTGTATCCCTGTTAGTCTAATAAACTTTTGGCATTCCCCCTCCTTGAATAACTCCTCATGTGTGAATGTAGATGCAAAATACTTACTAGTTTACATAAGTAAAGAGCCCTTTGCTGTTTTTCTTTGCATCCTTTGCCAAAGATTTCTCGTAATCTGCCTTCACCTGCCTAACTTCATTTGTGACTTGATTAGACAAGCTTATATCTGCCATTGACTTCTGTGTCGCCTGATTAATTTTAAGCATCCCAGGAATTTTTCTTCTCTTCAACAAGCAGCATTAATTCGTCTGATATCCATTTAAGCCTAAACCTTGAACAGTATTTCTTAGTTGATGGAAAAGCCTAAGTCCCTGAAGGCTTCCCATTTAGAATTCATCATTGGTAACATCAGTTGATCCCATACTATAGAATTTAAAAACTCTATGAGACCATTTTAGTCACCTTTACGAAAGCAAAAACCCTTACCCAATGATAGTCACACCTTTAAGTAAATCCCACAACAGTGAACTGTGATCACTGCCACCCAGTGGTTAATTTATCTGCAGATTCTTAACACATGAAGAATCATTCCTGATAATCAGATCAACAGTATTACTCTCTCTGGTTGCCTCCCGAACATGTTGCTATAGAAAACAGTCATCCAATAAATCCACAAAAGTCTTGCTAGTGTGCGAGTAACCAACCCACAAGTTCCAGTCAATATCTGGAAAGTTAAAATCCCCTTTTATAAGACATTTTGATTTACTGGCCCACTATTTTTCTATACCATTGCTCATTATACCCATCAGATTCATTAGGCCTATAATACACACCTACCCTCATTTTCCCTATACCAGTGCTTATGTCACACCACACTGACTCAACATTGCACTGTCTGCCAATGTCAATTGGATGCACTTCCTCAGATTTTGTGTGTAACTTCTCCTCCCTTCCTGTACACTTTGTACTCCCCAAATTCCAATTCTGCACTGCTTATATCCATGTGGCACCACATCTCTGACATCCCAACAATATCTGCTTTTGATATGTTGACCAGCACTTCAAATTCATCAAATTTATTTACTATACTCCTAGTATTCACACATGAGGAATGTGTGAAGGCTAGGAGAAGGGTATGCCAGAAGTTTATGAAACCAACAGGAAGCTAAACAATTTTTTGATAACTCAGCATAAAGTGGAAGAGAAACAGTTGAAGTTAAACATAAGAGGACAACTGGGATGGATGAGATCTATCCATTTATATTAATGGAGGCAGCAAAGGAGGTAAGCAAACCCTTAGCCATAATTATGAGAGCGTCTTTGGATTCAGGAGAGGTCAATGGACACTGCTCTTCATATATTAATGCTATTGGTGGAGTCCCACAAGGTTCAGTGCTGGATCCACTGTTGTTTTCTGTATTTATCAATGATATTGATGAAGGCATATTAGGCTTAATGTCCAAGTCTGCAGATGATACAAAAGCTGGCAGGGTGGTTAATGACTATATGAAGGCACGCTTCTACAAGATCTAGAAAAATTAGGCAGATGGTCTGAGTAATGGCAACTGAAGTTTAACATTGACAAATGCAAGGTACTGCATATGGCTAGAGCATTAGCATTAGTAGAGGCATATGATGCAAGAAAGCAAGCTTATGCAGCACCAGTCAAAAAAAAAAAAAAAAAAAACATGCTCCAATTTCACCCCTCCTTTCATTCCAAATACCTGTCCAGCTCAGCCTTAAATTTATTTAGGCTATCAACTTCCACAACAAAGGATGGAAGTCTGTTCCACCAACCAACTACCCGCTGGCTAAAGGCAAACTTCCACACACGTCTTTCCTCAATTTGAATTTATGCCGTCTCAGGTTATTATTCTGAGCAAGAGGAAGAATCCCATCAGCACTGAGCATACTACAACCATTCAAGGCTTTATACACCTCAATCAGATCACCTCACAGGTGCCTAGTCTCCAGACACTGTAATTTGCAAAATTTAAGCCTTTCTTCGTAAGAGCAACCCCTTGTTCCATTCACTAATCTTGTTGCCTTTCTCTGTACTCATTCCAACAGCTCTACATCCTTCTTAAGATGACGCCTCCAGACCTGTATACAGTACTCAAGGTGTGGCCTGACCATTGCCTTATACAAGGGGATAATCACCTCGTTTTCCCTGCTAGAAAAATTCCTGTATATCATTGACAAGACACCATGAGCTACTCTTGAAGACCGTCTGCACTGCTCAGAAAACTTAATATCTCCCTGTACAATTACCCCCAGGTCCTTTTCGTTCTCTACCATGATCAGTGTAGTACCACACGGTTGATATGTTACTCTGGGATTACTGCTTCCCATATGTAGTCCTTTACATTTGTCAATGTTAAACTTCATTTGCGACCTCTCAGCCCATCTGCTCAACTTTTCTAGATCCTGTTGCAGCAGCGTACTGTCATTAGTGTCCTTAACAACCCAGCCAACTTTCGTATCGCCGCCTGCAAACTTAGACATTAAAGCTTGATATACCATCACCAGAATCATTTATAAATATAGAAAACAACAATGGACCCAACACTGAACCCTGAGGAACTCCATTAATAACATGAGTCCATGATGTGCAGTGTCCATTGATTACTACTCTGTCTTCTCCCACTCAACCATCCCTTTATCCATAGCAGCAATTTGCCTCCAATGCCACACTGCTCCAATTTGTTCAGCAGTCTTCCATGTGCAACAGTATCAGAAGCCTTTCTAAGATCCAAATATATGATATCAAAGTTATTCTTTGCATCCAGTTCCTTTGTGACCACATCATAGTATCCAATCGAATTGGTCAGGCAAGAGCATGACCAATTTGATTGGACAAATTAACAAAATCATGCTGTGTCTGAGCTATAACTGAAGACTTGTGTAGATGATCCTGCAGTGCTTCTTTAACCAGTGCCTCCATTAATTTTCCTAGAACAGAAATTAAACTAACAGGTCTATAATTACTTGTTCACCCTTTGTCCTCCTTTGTGAATTGGGGTCACATTTGCATATCTCCAGTCCATGGGTACCTCCCCAGAGTGCAAAGAAGCTCTCATAATTATGGCTAAGGGTTTGCTTACTTCCTTTGCTGCCTCCTTTAATATAACTGGATAGATCCCATCCACCTTAGGTGCCATTTTTTTGTTTATCTTCAACAATTTCTCCTCCACTTTCTCTCAGTTATCACAAAATAATCTAACTCACTGTCAGAGTTTAATTCACCTCTGGAATTCCCCTCCCTAAATAACTCCTCATGTGTGAATGTAGATGCAAAATTCTCATTTAGTTTGTTAGCCACCTGAGCAGGATCATCAACAGTTGAGCCGTAAATATCCAGTGGACCAATCTGATTCATCCCTTTTCTTCTAGAGTTTACATTAGAACTCTTTGCTGATTTTCTTTGCATCCTTTGCCAAAGATTTCTCATAATCTGCCTTTGCCTACCTAATCTCCTTTGTGACTTGGTTACAGACCAGCTTATATCTATCATAGGCTTCCTTGTCACCCAATTAATTTATATGTATCCCATGCATTTTTCTTCTCTGCCATATGTCTCAGTTTATCTGACATCCATTTAGGTGTTGAACAATATTTCTTAGTTGGTATGTAAAGCCTAGTAGCGTCCAACCTTGAACAATATTTCTTAGTCGGTATGTAAAGCCTAGTAGCGTCCAACCTTGAACAATATTTCTTAGTCGGTATGTAAAGCCTAGTAGCTTCCAAGATAAATTCTTTGACTGCTTCCCATTTTGAATTTGCTGTTGGTAACATCATCAGTTGGTCCCACTGTATAGAATTTAAATACTGTCTCAGACCACCGTAGTCACCTTTACGAAAGCAAAAACCCCTCCCTTTACCCCCTGATTGTAGTTACCTCTTTGAGTAAATCCCACTTCAGCACACTGTGATCACTGCCACCTAGTGGTTCCTTTATCTGCAGATTCTTGATGCATGAAGATTCAGTATTACTCCCTCTAGTTGCCTCCCAAACATGCTGATATAGAAAACAATCATCCAATAAATCCACAAAAGCCTTGCCTAATGTGTGTGACCAACCCACAAATTCCAGTCAATATCTGGGAAATTAAAATCCCCCATTATAAGACTCTCTGATTTACTGGCTCACTCTATTACCCTGTACAGTTTCTTATTACACTCATCAGAGTCATTAGGCCTATAACACACTCCTCCTCTCAATTTTGATCTCCCAATGCTTATGTCACACCAAACTGACTCGACACTGCACTGTCCAACGATGTCCACTGGCTTCACTTCCTTGGATTTTGTGTTTCTCAACTAATAGCATAACCCCTTCTCCCTTCCTATCCTGTCTATCCTTTTTGTACACATTGTAATCCCCAAATTCCAGTTCTGCATTCCTTATATCTGTGTGACACCACGTCTCTGATATCCCAACAATATCTGCCTTTGATGTTTTGAGCAATACCTCAAATTCATCAAATTTATTTACCAAACTCCAAGCATTGGTGTATACGCAAGTATACATGCACCTGTTCCTATTCTTAGCTACCCTAACACAACCCATGTGTTTACTTGTACCACAATGACTCGCAGCAGTTTCTGAAATACCCTACATCTTGTTTTCCAGGCTACTGCTCATTCCAATAGAAGCAGTGCAAGAATCACCTCTGCTAGCGGCTACTGTTAATCTATTAGTCCTTGTATCCCGCCAAGCTAGCAGTTTTCCGACCCACCTAACCCTGCCTTGATAGCATCAGCAAATATTCTTGCACCCTTTCTATTGAAGTGTATCACATCCCTGTAGGAGCAGTCTCTCCTGTTAACAAGTACAGACCAGCCTGAAAAAAAATTCTACCCCTTGAGCCTTGCACAATCTTTCCATGGCCGAATTGATCGACAAGGCTCTCATCATATACTCCCTCCTATCGTGTCTGGGCAGAATTGCAGACACTTTCAAATTCAACCCTAATTCACGGCTTTTTTTCAACAGTGACCTGTACTTGTTAAGTAATTCCACCAGTCTCCTACTCTTGTAACATAACAACTGCATAGGACTATACTCAGGGTAGTGGAAAATGAAAAGGACTTGGTAGTTGAGCAGTGTGATATGAAGTTCTCTGAGAGGTGCAGATAGGCTGCCAGGGCAGCTCATGGGGTTTGGTAAATAATATAAAGGAATTTTGCTAGCATGGATAAGGAAATGATTATCCTATTGTATAAAGCAATGGCCAGGCCATATCTTGAGTATTGCACTGAGTACTAAAGATGAGTATGGCATACAGGCAAGATGAGAACTGCATAATAGTACTCAACATGTAATCATGATTAGTACTGTATGCAGTACTCAAGAATACCCCACATCTTGGGTACTGCATGCAGGTCTGGAAGCCTGTATGCAGCAACATTCTTAATTTATTACATTTTTCCTCATTTTAGAAAGGATATAGTGCTGCTGGAACGAATACAAGTGACAACAAGATTGATGAGTGGAACAAAGGGGTACTCTTACCAAGAAATGCTTCAATTCTTCAATTGCAGTGTCTGGAGACTAGGCACCTGTAAGGTGATTCTATTGAGGTGTTTAAGGCTTTGGATGGATTCAGCAAGCCTAATGCTGATGGGATTCTTCCTCTTGCTCAGGCTAAATACATGAGGGGGCATAAATGGCTACAGAATAGTTGTAAGTTTGTCTTTAGTCCGCAAGTTGTCGTTTGCTAGAATAATTTCAAGAACCAGACAGTCAGTTGGAGATGGATAGGAGAAATGGATTTTTTTTCCCCTGATGCTGTACAAGATTGCTTTCTTGCATCACTTGCCACTATTAATACTAATATCTATATCAGAAATGTGCCAAATAAAAACTGTTAAATGCTGAAGAGTTTCAAAATTTCAGAAGTTCAAACTTTCGAAGGTTGCAGATTAAACCAGGACTCATGCATGCCACTACTTATACCTATTGTCACATTGTGAATCTACAAACTAAATGACATAATACAACGTCACTGCAACACCTACTTTCCCACTCTCATAAATGAGTTTAGACTTAAATTGTATGCACACACAGTATCTCATGCTTTGTGTCTCCATTTTAAAGAGTATTATGAAGTGCAATATTATCCTCTTCAAATAACAACCCTCCTCAAATAAAAAAAAAAGAGACTCCTTAGTTATGTTTCCACAACTCTTTTTTTTTTTTTGCTATCTAATATTTAATACAATAAAAGCAGTTTGCCTTATAAGTCATTATCTTTTTCATAATAAAAAAAAATAATCATATTAAACTATGCATCTTAAAAATTTTAGTGATGTATAGTAATTTCAATTTCAAAGTATGATTCTCAACCACAAATTTCTATTTCAAGGAAGTATTCGTTGCCAAACCACATTTCCATTTCAAGGTGGGAGTCCTCACCACATCAGGCTATTCAGTATGATTTACCTGGACATTCCAGAAAAATCCAAAGTGTAAATGAAATTTTTCTCCAAATATATATATATATATGCATATTATAAAAATATGACAAATAAAAATAATGGTAGTACAAAACATCCGGAAAGCCACAGGCCAAAAAGAAAGATAGCAGGCTATCTTTCTTTTCTAAGATTAGCTAGCAGGCTATCTAAAAGAAAGATTATTTTAATTTTATTAATTGCATATTTGCTTTTCTTCCCCATTTTGAAGTATTTTTGCAAAAAATTTTTCCCGCCTTTATCTGATGTAAGTGCCATTCCTTTTTTTTTTTTTTTTTTTTAAGGTTACTACTTTTTCAACTATCTTCCTTTTTGGCCTGTGGCTTTCCGGACGTTTTGTACTACCATCATCTTCATTTCTATTTGTCATATTTTTATAATATGCATATACTTACATTTGCATCCATTGCTGCTGCTGCTTTGTACGCTTTGGTGCATTTGCCATATCCTATCCTGTTTTTTAACCTTCAAATATCTTATCTGTTTTTACTCTTTAATATTTTATATATATATATATATATATATATATAAGACAAAAAATAAAATAAAATAAACAAAAAAATATGCACAAAAGCAATACAAAGTTAATTCTAAAAAACATTTTTGGTCGCGCATTTTAACTCATTATTCAACCGAGAAACATAGATCGTGCCACTTTTGCAACTGGGCTCAACAAATGCAAAACTTACTATTAGGAGCAGATTTTGGTTTTAGATGAACATTTACTGGTTGGAAGATACGTATGATAAAATGATGTGTACATGGTAATGTTTCTGATCCATGAACATGAATACAAATTTCTTTCCAATGCTACAGATGCTACACTATATTAGAAAGAGGCTTAAGTGTATTACTTAGATAGACAGATCAGTATTACATGGCAAAAAAAAAATTTTCAGAGACCTGTCAGAGAATTAAAAGTCAAAGCGTGCTTGTTACATAACAATATTATATTACATAATACACAACAGTTATCAAAAAAGCTTACTGCACTCATTCAAGCTGATGCCACACTGTCATTTGAAAATTAGACTTCTAATGAAAGGATCAAATTACTAATAAGAGCTATTTGTGGACTGTAAACATTTGAAATGGAAAAAAAAAATAATATGGTAGCTGCTGCACTATCCTAAAATTAAAGGGCATGATATTTTAAAAGAGGATTAATCCTAGTGACAGAAATGCATTAGACATTTCGCACTAGAATTAAATTCACCCAGGAATTTTCCACTGAAGTGAGCCCGAGCATTCAACATTGATAAGAATAGCCAATTGGAATGGCCCTACCAAAATATTGGTTATTACAGGAGAAGGAAGAGAGATGAATTAATATCTATATAGCAGCATGCTGTTCATTACCTTTTGGATAATTCCTGCATATAATGTTACCAAGTTCTTAAAGGTTGCATAAATAATCCAGTGGAAAGCATAATTAAGGAGACTTACACATTTTGCAATGCCAACCCAAAAGTATTCAATAAGTATTTTCAAGTCTTCAGGTCTAAAAATACTTACAGGAAAAAAAAAAAAAAAAAAAAAAAATCTCAGGAGTCCTGTTGTTCTGTAGCAAAGAAATTTCCACTTAAGCTTAAGCTCTACTGCTAGGCCTGTTAGTAGCTATGAGTATATTCCTCAGGAGAAAGGTGTTACAGACATTGTAATTGACAGTATGTTGAAGGAGACCAGTCTGGTTTAAATTGGCACAGGCAGAGTTGTGGAAATCGTGCATGCACGTGCACACACGACACACGCACACCTCAAAAGAAATGCAAAGCTTCTAGGATATCATACAATATTAGGTTATAGATGTTTTTCATCACACAGCACAATGGCATTGCCTTCCTGCTAAAGGCCTAAACTGAAAAACATGTTTGAACTGTAAACGAATGTAACCACTTTTTGCAGTTCATTTTACAAGGGTGGACTAAAATGTAATGCTTCTTATTTCATAAGCATTCAAAGAATACAGATAAATCAAAAAGAAAAACTTCAGTTATAGATAAAAAAAATCTTTTACCCTTTTTCAAGTGTAACCATATACATTATATAGATATATATGTGGCATGAGGCCTTTACTTAAAATACCTTTAGGATAAGATGAGTCATTTCTTAATATTGAATTCCTGATGCTCGATTCCAGTAGTATGTTAAAATGCTATTAGGCACCTTAATTCCAACTAAAGAAAAAGGCTTTATGCTCTAGCTTGTGAACTCATTCATATTAGGCAAATTAATTCCTTGTTTCATATTTCATTTTTACATTAATATTATCTATTTTTATCCCATCATAACTTCAGAACAAGGGAGCAACCCCCCCACCACCAATGGAATAATAATTACAGTTGTTGATTATAATACTAGATAGATATTAAGATTACATTAAAATTATCTCCTTTTATTCTAAGACAACCTCAGAATTGAGCAAGGCAGGTGTGCACATCTGAGAAGTTGCTGCTGTTTGTGCAAGGCAAGGTTTCTTAAGGTGGAATGTAGTGTGCTTTAATCAGCAAAACTATGGATAGGATTTCTAGTCAGCAGGAGGTCATGAATATGCAACAGGAAATAAGTGGAAGAAAGAACTAAACCTTGTTGTACACCAGTGTTAGTGGGGAAGTTAGAAGACAGAGAGCCATCTATCATCACCTGCAGTGAGCATTGAGAGAGAGAGAGAGAGAGAGAGAGAGAGAGAGAGAGAGAGAGAGAGAGAGAGAGAGAGAGAGAGAGAGAGAGAGAGAAACTGAATAAATACCTATTAAAAAAAAAAAAAGTTGGCAATTTCCAAAGTGGGAGCCTATTTAGAGACACTTAAGCCAAACATGTTCAAAAGCCATAAAAATTTCAATGGTGGTGGTAGTAGTAGTAGTAGTAGCATATGATGCAAGAAAGCAAGCGTATGAGCTTATGCAGCATCAGCCAAAAAAAAATTACGAAACAATCACCTCTAAATATTTGTAAAGTTCCTCCTTAAATTTATTTAACCTAACAACTTCCACAATGACAGATGGAAGTTTGTTCCAGCAATTAACCACCCACTGGCTAAAGGCATATTTCCGCACATGTATTCTACACCTGTCTTTCCTCAATTTCAATTTATGCCCCCTTAGGTTTGTAATCTGATCAAGTGGAAGAACCCCATCAAAATTCAGTGTGCTCAACCCATTCAAGGCCTTATACACCTCAATCAGATCACCTCGCAGGTGCCTAGTCTCCAGCTGCTGCAATTTGCAGAACTTAAGCCTCTCCTGGTAAGAGGATCCCTTCATTCCCCTCACCAATCTTATTGCCCTTCTCTGTACACGCTCAAGCAAATCTACATCCTTCCTAAAATGAGGCCTCCAGACCTGCACACAGTACTCAAAGCGTGGCCTGACCATTGCCTTATACAGAGGGACAATCACCTCCTTTTCCCTGCTAACAAAATTCCTGTATTTCATTGACAACACCCCATGACCTGCCCTGGCAGCCTGTCTGCATTGCTCAGAAAACTTCATATCTGACTGCACAATTACTCCCAGGTCTTTTTCATTTTCTACCACCTTAAGTGTAGTACCACACAGTTGGTACGTTTTTCTGGGGTTACTTCTACCCATATGCAGTACTTTGCATTTTTCAATGTTAAACTTCAGTTGCCACTTCTCAGCCTATCTGCCCAAATTTTCTAGATCCTGTTGCAGTAACACACTGTCATTACTGTTATTAACAACTCTGCCAACCTTTGTATCATCTGCAAGCTTCGATACTAAGCCTGATATACCATCATCAATATCATTGATAAATATACAAAACAACAGTGGACCCAACACCGAACCCTATGGGACTCCACTAATAACATTAGTCCAAGAAGAGCAGCACCCATTGATTACCACCCTCTGTCTTCTCCCACTCAACCATCCTTTTATCCATTGTAGCAACTTACCCTTAATACCATTCTGCTCCAATTTGTACAATAGTCTTCCAAGTGCAACAGTGTCAAAAGCTTACCTGAAATCCAAGTATATGTATGATATCAAAATTATTTTTTGCATCCAGTTCCTTTGTAACCACATCATAATAACTAATCAAATTTGTCAGACAAGACTTTCCCTTAACAAACCCATGCTGTGTCTGAATTATTGCTGCAGTCTTGTCTAGATGATCTTGCAATACATCTTTAACCAGTGACTCCATCATTTTACCCAGAACAGAAGTTAAACTAACTGGTCTGTAATTACTCGTGTCACCCTTCAATCCCCCTTTGTGAATTGGAGACACATTTGCACATCTCCAGTCCGTGGGGACCTCCCCTGAGTCCAAGGATGCTCTCATAATTATGGCTTAGGGTTTGCTTACTTTCTTTGCCGCCTCCATTAATATAACTGGATAGATCCCACACCCCAGGTGCCTTTCTTATGTTTAACTTCAACAATTTCTCCTCCACTTTGTTCTCAGTTATTATATAATCATTAAGCACTCTGTTACAATTTGATAACCTTGTGGCATTTTCAAACCTTAATAACTCATGTGTGAATGTAGATGCAAAATACTCATTCCATTTGTTTGCTATCTGAGCAGGATCATCAACAGTCGAACCATCAATATCAAGTGGACCAATCAGATTCATTCCCTTCCTTTTAGAGTTTATATAAGTAAAGAAATCCTTGCTGTTTTTCTTAGCAGCATTTGCCAAAGATTTCTCGTAATCTGCCTTCGCCTGCCTAACCTCCTTTGTGACTTGATTACAGACTAGCTTATATATATATATCATAGGCTTCTGTGTTGCCTGATAATTTATATGCATCGCATGCATTTTTCTTCTCTGCTACGAGTCTCATTAGTTTATTTGACAACCATTTAGGCCTAAACCTTGAACAATATTTCTTAATGGTATCTGCTTTGGTTTTGCCAAACTTTCCCATCAAACTTGTCTGAAGAAGATGAATAACACAAGTCAACATATCACCAATCGATTCACACTGATGGAATCCATATTGAAGATTTGATCACATAGAGGGTTCCAAGAAGTTTAAAAAATGACAAAAGATTTATTTCTCTATTAGTTTTGAAAGAGTAGAGGTAAGTGCAATGGTATGATACTGGATGGGGGGGATTTGTCATCAGTTTTAGGAACTGGTTCGATATGAACAAAAAAAACACTAGTACAATAAGAAAGTGTAGGAAGGCAACCCAGGATGGAAGCAAGCTCAGGAACAGAGGTTGGGAGGACAAGTGGAGAAATGCAATCAGGACATGCAGCTTTCGTGGCACTAAGGCTGTCTAGATTTCTTCTAACATCTTTCTGTCAGAAAACCATGGGAGACATTGAGTGGAGCATATTATACAGGAGGTGATTCACCAAGATAATCAATATAAGAGCTGAAAGTAGGATGGTAGTAAGTAGGCTTTATCTTTAGCTGAGAATGCAATAGAACCATCAGGTTTTAACAGATGGCGGGAGTACAGATGGATGGAAGTTGCGGACAACAGTTTTGGCAAGAGATAAGAATGCTCAACTACCATTTGGATAAGAAGCACATTTTCTACTCTTAACCTGTTCAAAATGTAGTTTGTTCTGAATAATAATTGCTTTGCAATTGTTGCAATCTTTAGTGTAGGTAGAAAATCAACTTGGAGAGTTACAATATGCTTATCTCGAACAGCCTAAGCACATTCATTGGAAAACCGAGGTTTGTATAAAGAATGAGATTTTAGGTAGATGAGGAATAAAGGATTTTATTCCTACAAGAATAATTTCACTGACAAAATCCAAGTAAACATGGAGTCAGAAGATTTAAAAAACTACTCCAACCAAGAAAAAGAAAATAAAAATCACATTTTCACATTCTTGTAATGCCAAATGACACAAGACTGAGGATGGCCATGAGAGAAAGAGAGAGAGAGAGGGGGGGGGGAGGGCTCTACTGGAAAAGAGACCATCACCAAGTCAGGACCATTAACATTGGACGTGTACTTTGAAGAACTGTTAGTAGGGAAAAGATCAAAAGTGTTGGGTGTGTGTTTAGAATTTTCTGGTATTCTGGTAAGTAAATGAACATACCATGTGGGGTCACAATTAATTGCAAAAGCCTCACCACCTCAACCAGTTGGGTCTGTATAATCAGAAAACTGAAGCCAGCTGGACTGTGAACATTAAAATCATCACCAAGTAAAATTATCCTTGTTAGAAAAGTTATACTGAAAAAATCAAGTTTCGTAAAAAAGTAAGTCAAAGAATTCCAAGTGATTAATAACGCTGGAAGAACAGAAATGAAGATCATCCTACATTCTATTGTTTTCACTAGTTAACTAATGACAGTGTTTGTTCCCTGCACTTCTTGTAATTATCTTTGTGTACAGCACTATGAAGTGAAAACATACTCAAAGTTTTCAGGAATTTTTACTGAAACTACAGAATATTCTAATAAGCTACCCTAACTTTTTTTAAAATTTTTGTTAAGGGTCCATTATAGTCTGTAAACTTCTTTGAGCAGTATACGAAAACAAAATTCTAAGCAGAGAAAAATGTGCAAGCATAATTTCGAAACACACACACACAAACACACACGTGGTAAGCACCGGTTGTAGTGATCACTGGTTATTAGAATCAGCTGCTCATTAGAATCAAATTTTGAAGAACCGATCCAAATCAATAAAATGCACTACACTTTCATCATTTACTAGAATCACATTTTTGGTTATAAGAATCAATTTTGAACGCCTCTGTGATATTTTTCTAAAGCACATTTCTGGAGGACACAACCATAAAACAATAAAAACAATTTGCAGTTTCCGGTTTATTGGGCTTTTCTGTTAGTGCAATAAACGGGTAGTAAACTCAATCTTATTCATTTGCAATAATACCGATAGCTGGAATTCTGTGTTTTCATGTTATTATGGTGAAATGCATTTCCCCTTCACTAAAATCTGTTCTTCATTTCTATATCTAAACTCCGTCTCACTTGCGTGTATCATGCTAGTACCAATTTGTGTGTGCCATGTGCTTTTTATTGATTGAAGCTTATCTTTTTTACTGTGTTTTAAATTTTACCACCAAAAAAAAATGTCAGTAAACAGAAAAAGAGTGAATTTTGAGTGGAAAAGATAAGTTACGAATTATAGAAACGTACGATAAATTAAACTTAGGCAATATGTCTCAAAGGGAAGCGGCAGTAAAATTAGGAGTGCCTCAGTCATCTTTATCAAAAATGTTAAAATCACGTCACACAGTAAACACTAATGTGATTAGTAAAACCAGAAAAAGGAAGCATGAAGGGAAATGCAAACAGTAGATGAAGCTCTGTTTGTTTGGTTCAAACAGGCCAGCTCATTTAATTGTAGCATTCTTCATCAAAAAGCTAATGATTTTGCTGAAAAACTACACAAAGAGTTTAAGGCAATGAACAGACGGTTGACAAGATTTGTTTCTAACAGCAATAAGAAAGAAGTTTTAAATCGAAAATCAGACAAAAATATTACACCTGTTGGCTATTGTTATCCAATTTTGGAGTACAGAATCTGAATTTCTCTACAATTTAGATCTAGAAGTTGATGAAATCAAATTAAGTGATATATAAATAGATGTAGAAGGTAGTTTTATTTTAAAAAAAAAAATGTGTGAAGTTTTTTTTTTTTTAATTCTGTTTTTTTTTTTAATAACAATTTTACTTTAATGATGGGCAATCCAGTCAAAACAAGAAGAAAATATTTAAAGACATGTATGTACAAAGTTTTCATTTTTATTAAACTTCAAAATATAATAAAAAAAAACTAAGCATACACTTGTTTTTGTTAACAAGTTATGGACTGCAGCTCTTCAAAGAAAATCCATGTCATACAGCTCTATACAAGTCTTGGAAAAAATTTACAGGCTTGCCTATAGCTGCTAGCAGCATATAGGCAAAACTGCTCTCATCACTCTCCACACTCAGATTCTCTAGAGTTTGATGGCAAGAGGAGACAACCAGCCGTCAGCTGCCCATTTCTTAAGCTCAGTATCAAGATTTCATCTTACTGCCACTTGTTTACTTAGGAAGCTGAATGATCAGCATGGGAATATGCAGTAACACACACGCATTTGAGCCCACATGACTACTAAAATATGGTAATTATTGTATTGTATTAAACTACTTTTGAGCAAGCAAAGAACATTTTTTTAATTCCTGAACAACAGAATGCCCTTTCCCAATTGGAAATCCAAATTCCCCTCTGAAAATGTTAAGTATTTTTGTGGGCTCAACATTCAGTGTATACATTTGAAATGAACTCTGTGCTAACTGCCTTCTCATCAACTTTATAGACCAAAATATTTGCATATTTTTTTGTCATTATTTCCTGAAATAAGGTGTCCCATTACTTGTAATAGGATAATGTATTATGACATTTGTCTGTGCTTGTTAAATTAGTAAATCAGTAAAAAAAATAAATAAATTTGTTTTTAATAGATATTAAAAATTTTCAACCCACAAGAAGTCTGAAATTATTTTATATATTGAGTAACAAAATCTCAACCAAGCCACTTATTTACAAATATCATCAGTTTTGCCTGGTTTTGGCCTGGCAGACTCAAAGTCATTAAACATCTCTACCAGATTCATTCAACCTACTTTCAGTTATCGAATAAAAACTCCAACACTGGGTTCTTACGTTGGTTCTCACCTGCATACTAGACATCTACACAGTCTCCTTAAGAACCTAATTATATGTATAATTTGCTTATGTCCCTCTGTCCATGACACTCTTTGAACTTGAATAACTGAAGGACTAAACAAGCTTTTGCAATAGGCTGTATTTAGCAGTAAAATTGAAATTAAAAAAAAAAAAAAAAATTTCCAAAGAAAATCCAAAAAATTTTCCAACCGATTTTCTTCTGACCTAATTCTATTTGCAATAGGTTTTATATAGTAGTAAAATTAAAATTAAAAAAAAAAAAAATTATAAAAAAATTTTCCAACAAATTTCAAATCCCAAGTGGCAAGTTAGTTTCCAGCAAAACTAACTTGCCATTTACTTTGAAGAGAAGACAATTTCTTAGCTTTGGTCATCACAATCAACAAATCTCAGCCACACTTTCAACAAAGTAGATGTTTTTGCTCATGGACAACTTTACATAAGTTTCCAGGTCCTCATAATTTCAGTGCAATAATTGTAATTTTTTTAAAGGACAATATAGTTATACATGTAAAAAATTATCAAATTGCATTTTTAGCCATTTTATTACCTGAGTCCGTCCCACTGACACTTTAGCTAGCAGCGAAGGGAGCCGAGGGAGAGGTTACTTCGATATTAATCCTTACTTCTCAGAAACAGTTTTGGCGAAATATTCGCCATAGGTATTCTAGTCCCTAATATAAACAAATATGCTTCACACACACACGTGCACATATACAAATATATATACATAAATAACCCTGACTTATTACCACCAGATCCAGAATCTTGTTCCTGATCTGGACCAAATCCTGATCCCGGAGTATCTTCATCATCATCTCCTCGTCCAGAAGAATGGTCAACATCACCAAATTCATCCTCTGAAGCACTACCCTCTATTAACTGATCTTCCTAGCAAATTATTCAGAATAGCAATAGTTTTTAAAACAGAGAAATCAGTCTTAATGTTTAATCATTTATAGTTGCATATTATTAGTTAATGTATACAAGTATTTTGTTATTATAAAGCTAAAATACACTATTATATAAATTGTTTTTATATAATAACAATAACACTTTGACAATTATTATTTTTAACTGCAAATGATCTACCATGAACAAAGAGTTCATAATAATACAAATTGTCCAAATTTAATCTTTTCCATATTCTAAAATCTGTACAAAGTGAATGGCATGATTGAATTTGAATTAACACTGCATGTTTCAAAAAATGCAGAAAAGAAATGAAAAAACTCAAAAGTCATCTCAAGGGATGAAAGAATGGGATGGAGAGGATTCATGGACATATATAAAAGGCATACCTGCACAACGTTTGAAGGCTACAGAAATAAAACATTGCTTTTCATTCATCAAATGTGTTTGAGTTCACATACAGGAACTACACTGCCCTAAAAGTAATACCTGGATACCTGCATATCTATAAATAACCTACGTTTACAATAAAACTAATATCATGTGCTAAAACCTTTAATAGCTTATAATCTCTGTGGAATGCTCTCCAACTTTTTTTTTTTTTTTTTTTTGTAAATGCTCTCATATTTTCTACCACTGGGCCTTCAAAGCAACAACCACTTCAACTCTGTCCAAAAAACAGTCTCTCCTCGTATGCACCCGATGAACCAATGAACCAATTCATCTCAGAGGTTTTTTGCTATAGGATTTATGTTAAGGCTTTAGGTTGGCCAGTCCAACTTTTTAACACTCATATCCTCAAACCAGTCTGTCACAATGTAAGCAGTACGATGTGAAGTATTGTCCTGCTGATACAGGCACGCATGAGCCTTCCCAACACTGCCACAATGTAGGTAACATCACCGTCCAGGATGTCTAGATAGAACCTCAGAATTCATGGTTGTCCAAAACAATCAGTCATCTGAGGCCAAACCACGAAAAGTAACCAGAGCATCATGCTGCCTCCGTCAAATTTCATTGTTGGGATAGTAGAGTCCAGCTTATAGCTTTCTTCAAACATAACTGTCAGACTGGTAAACCATATACCGTGACTCATCGCTCCATAGCACAGCTATGCTATGGCATGGTAACACCGTACACTATGTACTGGGGCTGATATGTGTCTTAATCATCTCCGTGAGGGGCCTGTGTTCCCAGTAGACAATTCTTTGCAGAATTCTCCTGTCATGTTCAGTTATCTTCAGAGGTTTTTTGGGTCATTTTGTGACCATCACCAGTCCACTCCATTTGCAGATCACATCACCAATCATCAACTTAGGGATCTTCAGTCCCATTGAAATGTCACATACAGACAGAGTGCTTACATGGCACCCCTATTATCAATCCATGCTGAAAGTCTGTTAACTCTGCCAATTGCAGCATTTTGCATTCACAATCATGCCACCATTTCCTCAAAGGCCTATGATAGGTCAATGAGAGAGAAATATTTGAAGAAAAATGCACACGCCTGGAAAGTCACAGTAACTAATCGACTGTGTGATATAACTAATATATATTTTCCACCAAAAGTCAGTGTACATGTTCAAACATGTACACAAAGCCATCTATTGTGCGGACTAATGGGGGAGGGGCACGTTAATGCCAAATGTCTGTTAAAATGAAAGGTTTTTAATTTATATTTCGAAACCATTTTTACAACATACATATTATTTAATCTTATATTATATACATAAGAAACAGCAAAATAAAGTTAAACAATAAAAGACTAGTTTTTTACCTTGATTTGCTGGTTGATATGTAGTAGAAGATAATTTACCATGATTATGTAGTGGTGCCTGGAAAAACTTTCTACAGAGTTGGAGCTAAGAAGTTGTAGTTCAGCTGCTGGTATTTTTTTCAAAGGCAGTTTCCCTAAAAACTCCTTAATCTTATCCTTGATTTTTACAACAGAGGTAGAATTTTTCTTAGCCTGGTCTGTGCTTGTTAACAGGAGAGACTGCTTCTGCAGGGATGGGATACACTTAAATAGAAAGGGTGCAAGAATATTTGCTGAGGCTATCGAGGCAGTGTTAGGCGAGTCGGACACTGCTATCTTGAGGGGGGATACACGGACTAATAGATTAACAGTAGCCACAAGCAGAGGTGAAAGTGATTCTTGCACTGCTTCTATTGGAATGAGCAGGAGACTAGAAAACAAGGTTCGGTGATTTCAGAGACTGCTGGGAGTCATTGCGGAACAAGTAACTACACGGGCTGTGTTAGGGTAGCTAAGAATAGGAACAGGTGCATGTATAATTGCGTGCACACCAATGCTAGGATTTTTGGTAAATAAATTTGATGAATTTGAGGTGTTGGTCAAAACATCAAAGGCAGATATTGTTGGGATATCAGAGATGTGGTGTCACACAGATATAAGGAATACAGAACTGGAATTTGGGGAGTACAATGTGTACAGGAAGGATAGACAGGACAGGAAGGGAGGAGGGATTATGCTATTAGCTAAGACACACACATAAAATCCAAGGAAGTGCAGCCAGTCAACATCGCTGGACAGTGGAGTGTTGAGTAGAAGTGTGTTATAGGCCCATCGACTCTGATGAGTATAATAAAAAAACTGTACAGGAAAATAGAGTGGGCCAGTAAATCTGATTGTCTTATAATGGGAGATTTTAATTTCCCAGAAATTGACTGGAATTTCTGGGTTGGTCACACACACTAGCAAGGCTTTTGTGGAATTACTGGATGATTATTTTCTACAGCAGCATGTTTGGGAGGCAACTAGAGGGAGTAATACTCTTGATCTGATTATCAGTAGTGATTCTTCGTGCATTAAGAATCTGCAGATAAAGGAACCACTAGGTGGCAGGGATCACAGTGTGCTGAAGTGGGATTTACTCAAAGAGGTAACTAGCATCAGGGGTAAAGGGATGGGTTTTTGCTTTTGTAAAGGTGACTACGGTGGTCTGAGACAGTTTTTAAATTCTATATGGTGGGACCAACTGATGATGTTACCAAAAGCAAATTCAAAATGGAAAGCATTCAAAGAATTAATCTTGGAAGCTACTAGGCTTTTCATACCAACTAAGAAATATTGTTCAAGGTTTAGACCCAAATGAATGTCAGATGAACTAATGAGACATGTGGCAGAGAAGAAAAATGCATGGGATACATATAAATTAACAGGTGACACAGAAGCCTATGATAGATATAAGCTGGTCTGTAACCAAGTCACAAAGGAGGTTAGGCAGGCGAAGGCAGATTACGAGAAATCTTTGGCAAATGATGCTAAAAAAAAACAGCGAGTTCTTTACTTATGTAAACTCTAGAAGGAAGGGAATGAATCAGATTGGTCCACTTGATATCGATCGTTCAACTGTTGAAGATCCTGCTCAGGTAGCTAACAAACTAAACGAGTATTTTGCATCTACTTTCACACATGAAAGTAGATTCAGGGAGGGGAATTGCAGAGGTGAATTTAATTCTGGCAGTGAGCTAGATGATTTTGTAATAACTGAGAGCAAAGTGGAGAAGAAATTGTTTAAGATAAACATAAGAAAAGGCACCTGGGGTAGATGGGATCTATCCAATTATATTAAAGTAGGCAGCAAAGGAAGTAATCAAACCCTTAGCCATAATTATGATAGCTTCCTTGGACTCAGAGGAGGTACCCATGGACTGGAGATGTGCAGATGTGACCCCAATTCATAGAGTAGGATCAAAGGGTGACACAAATAATCACGGGCCTATTAGTTTAACTTCTGTTTCAGGGAAATTAATGGAGGCACTGATTAAGATTACACTGCACAATCATCTAGACAAGACTTCAGTTATAGCTCAGACACAACATGGGTTTGTTAAGGGGAAATCTTGTCTGACCAATTTGATTGGATACTATGATGTGGTCACAAAGGAACTGGATGCAAAGAATAATTTTGATATCATATATTTGGATCTTAGATACGCTTTTGATACCGTTCCATGTGGAAGACTGCTGCACAAATTGGAGCAGTGTGGCATTGCTGCTATGGATAAAGGGATGGTTGTGTGGGAGAAGACAGAGAATGGTAATCAATGGACACTGCTCTTCATGGACTAATGTTATGATTGGAGTCCCACAGGGTTGAGTGTTTAATCCATTGTTGTTTTCTGTATTTATTAATGATATTGAGGCTTAATGTCCAAGTTTGCAGATGACACGAAGGTTTGCAGGGTTATTAATGAAACTAATGATGGTACGCTACTGCAACAGGATCTAGAAAAGAATAACAGTAACGTATCAACTGTGTGGTACTACACTGACGGTGGTAGAGAACCAAAGGGAACTGGGGGTAATTGTGCAGTTAGATATGAAGTTTTCTGAGCAGTGCAGATGGTCTGCAAGAGTAGCTCATGGTGTCTTGTTAATGATATACAAGAATTTTTCTAGCAGAGATAAGGAGGTGAATATCCCCTTGTATAAGGCAATGGTCAGGTCACATCTTGAGTACTGTATACAGGTATGGAGGCCTCATTTAAGAAGGATGTAGAGCTGCTGGAATGAGTACAGAGAAGGGCAACAAGATTAGTGAATGAAACAAAGGGTTGCTCTTACGAAGGAAGGTTAAGTTTTGAAAATTACAGTGTCTGTAGACTAGTCACCTGCGAGGTGATCTGACTGAGGTGTATAAGGCCTTGAATGGTTTGAGCAAGCTCAATGCTGATGGGATTCTTCCTTTGCCCAGATTAATCACCTGAGGGAACGTATATTCAAATTAAGGAAAGACAGCTGTAGAATAGATGTGTGGAAATTTGCTTTTAGCCAGCTGGCGGTTGATTGCTGGAACAAACTTCCATCTGTCATTGTAGAAGTTGACAGCTTAAATAAATTCAAGGCAGAACTAAACAAACATTTTGGCAAATGGATGGGTAAAATGGGAAGGATTTTTTGTCCAATGCTGTATAAGCTTGCTTTCTTACATCATATGCCTTTACTAATGCTAGGTCAGAATTTTACGTAAGTCGGAATTTCCCTAAATGCTTAAGCAGTACTCGCAAATTTGATTGAAGCAAAAAAGAAATGTTTGGCGAACATGTAAATAGAATTATTTATTAAATTATTTTTTTTTTTATCTCATACGCAGGAAAAATTACAAAAGTGTACAAAATTACCAAAATTTCAAAATTATAAAATTACAAAAAAAGGGAGGAGACAGGCATAATTTTTAGCAAGTTTTACCTTTCAAGCATCGTTGCCAGAATTAACTATCTAGCTGATAAGCAGAATTAACTCCAGCTGACAACCCTTTCTAAATCTCCACAGTCCTCAACTTCTGCTGCTGTGAAAGTTGAGGGCTGTGGAGATTTAGAAGGGGTTTTTTCTAACATATCACAATTTCTGTGCAGCTGCAGAATCGGCATTGGCGATTTCACCGCATACTTTAATGTTTTGGGAACCAGTGCAATGCTTGAACCTATTAAACCACCCATTCCTTGCCATGAACTTGGCTTGGGGTTCACCATACTTATCCTTAATATCTTCATAAATACTTCTTGCTTTTGCTTGAATGGCCATTGGACTCAGGGGCATTTGCTTCTGAATCTGATTTTCCATCCATATTATTAATAGCTTTTCCATTTTTGATATAGCACCTGAATGCTGTTTTGTGGTCACTGTTGATCTTAAATGCGTTGATCCTTTAACATGCGTTTGATCCTTTAACATCTCACTGTTGAAGCAGTGAGACCTAATTCCGTGCAACAGATGACAAACTTTGTTCGGTTTCATACTTCTTAATCATTTTCATCTTCATTTCTAAATCAAATTTGTTTCATTTCCTAGCACTGCCAGCACTTGCACTTTCCATTGGTCCCCTACCCTTCACCATTGTAATAAGTAAATAGGAATGAAGAGAAGATTCTGAAAAGTTATTTATGTTTTTTATATGATTGAAGATTTCGTGAAAGAGAAACACATTTCACCATAGTAATGTAAAAATCCACGCAATTCCAGTTATCGGTTATATCGCAAATGCATTAAGATCGAGTTTACTACCCGTTTATAAATAGATTTCGATAACAGAAAAGCCCAATAAACCGAAAAGTTCAAATTGTTTTTATTGTTTTATGGTAGTGACTTCCAGAAATGTGTTTTAGAAAAATATCACAAAGGCATTCAAAACTGATTCTTATAATGGAACATATGATAACGATGAAAGCGTAGTGCAATTTCCATTATAAAAATGACCTTTTAGAGAGATAAATAGCTTAGTTATATATCGAAAATTTCAACTTCCAAGGTCTTGGAATGAGTTATCAAAAAACAACGTGTTATGGGTTCATATTATGATATTTTCACGATACCTCCATTTATTCCTACGGGATGCAAAACCAGTTTCCATGATTTTTTTAAGTTTGCATCGGCTGGCAAAAACTTACGTAAAGTCGAATTTCCATAAATCAAGCATTATGTGAGCCATGGAGTGGCTGTATAAACCTTGCCTTGATAGCCATCCTGAATGTTTGAAATCCCAAGATAGAGGTTTTCTTCTCTGCTAGAAAAGAGTGTCTTCCAGTCCCAACAACTCCAGTCCACAGGTGACTTAAAAAGCTTGAAGATTAAGTTATCCACTTTCTATGCCTTTCCCAATCACTGTACAGCAATCAGACAGAACAATTGTGGGACTGTTTGAGAAACAACTATGCCAACAATTTTCTCCATCACACCGACACATGTCAGGGGAACTTTCTTTTAAACAACGATACCACATTTTGCAGAACAGTTCCAGATCACTTACTTCATAAAGCATTATATTCATTCCATTGCAGTTGCCTATAAAAATTACACCTATCCACCCTAAATAACATTCTTTTGGTTTCCAGAGTCTCTCTCTTTCAGTGAAAATATTAAGATGAGACTCCTTTACATTAGCATGGGCACATAATGCAAGAAAACAAGTTATATAGCATCAGCCAAAAAAAAAAAAAAAAAAACCCACACATCCCCTTCTCACTTCACTCATCCACCCACTCCAAATGTTTGTCTAGTTCTGCCTTGAATCTGTTTAAGCTATCAACTTCTACGACAGATGGAAGTTTGTTCCAGAAATCAATCGCCCACTGGCTAAAGGCAAACTTCCACACATCTATCCTACAACAGTCTTTCCTCAATTTGAATTTATGCCCTCTCAGGTGATTATTCTGAGAAGAATCCCATCAGCATTGAGCATGCTCAAACCATTCAAGGCTTTATACACCTCAATCAGATCACCTCGCAGGTGCTTAGTCTCCAGACACTGTAATTTGCAAAAATTAAGCCTTTCTTTGGCTAACATATCACAACTATTGGTCAGGTTTTCTATGTATCCTGCTGTGGGTTTCCAGTCTTGTTTACCAGGTTTGAAAATGTCTTTTGGCCATAATTCATATAGACAACTAAGTAAACCAATCTCACATGTTTCAAGTATAGACAACTAAGTAAACCAATCTCACATCTTCTTGTTGACTTGAAACGCACCAGTACTCACCATATCACATTTCAAATGGAAGTGCCTTTTGGTCAGTCGAAGGAGAGCATTTTTGGCAAAAATGCTCTCCTTCAACTTCAAGATGCACTGAATTTGAGCAACAATTACAAATGTATTTTCTGTGTATCTCTTCTTTTGTCATCACTACAAATATTCTTTTCTGTGTATCCCTTCTTTTGTGCATTTCAGAATTTCCTAGTACAGTAATACCCTGAAGTTACGCGATAGGTGGGTCCGACGAAAATCGCTTAAGTCGAATTTGCGTAAGTCGGGGTACAACTTTGCATATAAATTACATATAAATATTGTTTAATTGGGACCAAGGACTAACAAAAACACTAGTTTAAAAGAAAAATATTTAATAAAATTGCAGTTCTTTATACATATTAATACAAATTATGTATTAAAAAAATAAATGAGTTACGTAAAAAAGTTATTTCGATGTCGATGGCTTCATAAAATCTAACAAATTCATCTGACGACACAGCCCCTTCTTTTTTTCACACAGAATTTCTTCGTAGCAAGCTAATAAATTTTTTATTCCTTGCTTTGTAGCTATAACGCGTTCTTCGTTGGAGTCTATATTTTCTAAAATTTTTAAGCCCTTTTCAATTGAGCTGAGACCTTCTGTCAAGCTTGCAATTGTCATGTGCTTTTCTGGTAGAACTGGGTCTGAAGTGTCGGATAATTCAGTGACGTTTTGCTCACGCATCTCTATGAGCTCATTCATTGTCAGCTTCTCACTATGTGAATCCAACAGCTCGTTGACATCATCACCATTGACTTCCAAATCTAATTGCCTGGCAAGATAAACAACTTCTTCTATCATATGAGCGACATGATCAATTTCTGGCATTGTTTTCATCTCGTTTTTGAAAAAAAATGGACAAAGTTTCTTCCAGACACCATTCAATGTTTTTTTGTGAATTTCATCCCAAGATTCTTCAATGATTCTTACGGCATCTAAAACATTGAATTGTTTCCAAAAGTATTTAACAGATATCTCACTATTTTGTCTCATAGCTTCATTCAGACGTGCAAACGAACGCCTCGTGTAGTAGGCCTTGAATGTTTTGATGACTCCCAGGTCCATCGGTTGAAGCAAGCTGGTTGTGTTTGGAGGCAAAAACACAACTTTCACATGTCGGTCGAAATTAATTAGGGTGGCAGGAGGGTGACCGGGTGCATTGTTAATAAGAAGGATCAATTTAAATGGAATCTGTTTAGACTTGCAATAATGTTTGACTTTGGGTATGAAGTGGTTACCAAACCAGTTCTCAAAAACGGAAGCTGTTATCCAAGCTTTATGATTTGACTTCCAAATCACTGGTAAGCTAATTTTAGATATATTTTTTAAAACTCTTGGGTTTTCGGAGCAATAAATTAAGAGAGGTTTTAACTTGCAGTCACCAGCTGCATTCTCGCCGACCATCATGTCAATCGGTCTTTGGAAACCTTAAAGCCTGGAAAGTTTTTTTATTCGTGAAAACGATGTAATTTCCGACAAAAGTTAAGCGCAAATTCAAACGCACACATATAAATATGACAGTTGGAATACAAATTCTTGTATATGTTTGCAGCTCATGCGGCAGCAAAGTTGAATTTTGTTCATCTTTCGCTTTCACTCTCCACCGTCGCACCGTATATCAATAGCATATGAAAAATGACCTTGAAGATAGTGGGCAGCAGTGTTGCCAAACGAAAAAATTAAGAACCGCATAACTCTGAGTTCGCGTAAGTCGGGGCATTACTGTATTTGAATCACTGAATTTCAGTTTACATCACAATTACACAGAAAATGGATGATTTCAAAAATTTATAATTTTCACAGCATACAAATTCTGATCAATGACCCAAAGAGGAGCATTCATCAAACTGGCTGAAATTAGCCAGTTTGATGAATGCTATAGCCACATTTCAAATGTTGGAGTGGAAAAAAAAAAAAAAAAAAAAATTTGGATGGTCAAAGCATATTGAACATAATAAAATCAGAACAAAATTTTTTTAAAATATATTCAAAAGGATATATATTATTTTACATTATTTATATTTATATTATTTATTTGAATATATTCAAAAATATATATATATGTATATAATCAGGCCTCAACAAACAGTTGCCGTGGTTACTAAGATATTACTTTAGCAATCAGTATTTTACAGATCAGTCTAAGGACTGTGATGTTCAACTACCATTTCTTTTCATAACTGTTTCTTTTCATTTCTTTTCATGACAATTTGAACCTTGCAAGAATTGGCATGACTTTTGAAAAATGAACAATATGATGACTCTTAACATGGATACTAAACTATTCAAGAGCATTATTTTACAGAACAAATCTTACTGGAATCACATCTTGCTTTCATTACGATATATTTATTTATAAAATTACCATGAGAGCATTTTGTAATTAGTTTCTTATTCTACATCAATACAGCAAACTATCTCTTAACTGATCAGAGGAAATTCAAAGTATTCAAAGTATTTTATTATTTTTTTTGGCGGGCTCCAGGGTTTCCCCTATTCGCCGCTGAAGGTAATCTATACATTGTGTACAATTTATAATGATTTATTATACATGAAAAGTACAATGATTAATTATACATGAAAAGACTATTTACAGTGATGGTACATAAAAGACTATATACAATGATGGTACATAAATAAATACTGCGCTTCGGAGTCCAGCAGACTGATCAATACATCAGGTAAGAGTAATCCAAAGAAACAGTCTAGCATTTTACTGAAGCTCAGGAGCAAGAATTCTTTTCCTCCGTTTAAACAGTTTCTCTGCATAGGTGGAGAAGGCAGTGTAATATTCAGAACAGTTAACGATTCTTGGCAGTTCGGAGCAGTCAAATACATTTGTGACAAGTTGAAAGTCTAGTCTTAAATTGTCGTACAGAGGACAATGAAAGATGAGGTGCTCAACAGTTTCTTGAGCACCACAACTACAGAGAGGAGTGTTACTGAATCCTAGTGAGAACAATTTAAAGTTAAGACTTCCATGACCGGTATATAAAAACGTAGCGTGTAAACCAGGATTGAACCAGTCCATTTTCTTGTCGTAATCAACAACCTCGGGAAAAAACTTAAAGGTCTCCCTACCCAAAGTAGAGGTGGACCATGCTCTACAACATTCATTTCTCATTCTTTTAATGTCTACATTTTCTTGCAAGTCAGTATTATATGTTATACCTTTTACAATCGCAGGAACATTTTTTTCTTCTACAATATAAAAGATAGTGTAACATTACTTCATATTGGATTGGCAGTCGATGACTGAGGACCTGGAGAGCAGCTGTAGAGACAGTTCGACAAGCTCTACTTACAGCAAGAAGAAAGAATCTTTGTGCTTGGGTAAGATATTTTTGAACAAGGGAGTTACCGATTCTGTATCCCCAGGCCCCAGCTGCATAACACACAATTGGTATAAATATACAAGAGTAGTATAATTTAATGGAAGATTTCTTTACACCAAAAGTACTCCTGGTAATCTTAATAATTTTATAGGTCATAGCTTTTATTTTCTGAAGTACATATTTTGCATGGTAATTGAGATCAGAGGAAATATAAATAAATACTCAGACTTCATTCACGAAAGCATTCTACTGTTTATAATATGAAGCTTTGGTTAAGATACTCTTCAATCACAGCCATTCTTTATAGTGGGCCAGGCTTTTGCTAATGCAGAAAAAAATCTCTCACCCTTGCCTGTTCTGGCCTTACTAATACTAACTTGGGAAGTGACTCAGTAATTTAATATCTCCTGTGCATTTCTGATTTGTGTTGATTCAGCATGCTGGTAATAATTAATATATCATTTATAATTAATTTAACATATATAGATAAAAGTTAACCTCGTGCTTAAATGCTTTAAATTTTCACAATCTAATTATCAAAGGACTGTTTGCAACCAAAGACTGATCCTAGTTACTTTGAAATTGACATTATATGAATTTAATGCTACAAAGAAATGTAAACACTGATAGCCTGATATTTTACCTCCTTATTATAGCCTGATATTATGATAGACCGATACTTTCACCTCATCGCATAACTTGTGTTTATTGCATAATAGCTGTTCCAGAAGACTTTTTTTTTAGAATGCCCCCATCTGATGGTTCACTTCTAGCAGTAGCACCATGACCTTGAACAAATTTGTTGAGGCCTGTGTATAATTGTAACACAGTATCTATTATACATATAGTATCTAGCTTATACTTACTTCTGGCCCATCAATAAAGAACATACCATTATCAAATACATTTGCTTCATTCTGAAAATAAAATAATTAAAACATTATTTAAAACAATTTTTACTATTAGAACTGCATTAACATTCAGTACAATTAAGAACTATAAAAATTTCTCGCTACTACTCATAGATATGATCTGATCATAATTCCCTCCAAAAAAATTTTAGAAATTAATATTTTATTCATGCCTCTAATATCTTTATGTCATGAAAAAAAGTGTCACTGAGGTAAGTTAATAGTGAAGAATGAATCACAAACATTTTGTGTCCATGGATAATCAAAGAACTACACTTAAGCAGCAAAACCATTACAAACAAAATTACAGATGTGATCCTAGTGAAGTAGCAGTACTACTAAACCAGTTTGTTGTGTAAAGACTTGCATTTCAGCTCTGAAATTTTTAAGATAGGACCAGATTAACATATGCATGTTTTAATTAAAAAAAAAAGTGTTATAGTACTAGCACTATATATAACTGTCTAAACAACAAAACATTTATTTTAGGCAACAGCTCATAAGAAATAATTCAGGCCAATTAAATTGTAAAAGAGAAACAGATTTTTTAAAATTCAAATGAAAGTATTTAAAACATGTAAGCAAAAGGGAACAAAATATGCTGTACTAAATACTATACTGAATATGCTACATTGAGACTGAAAGAAATCCTTTCAGATGCACCTATGAAAATACACCAAAGCTTGCCACAGACATCTCGTTTACAACTTGTACTCTCAGACAGCTGGATTTGTGAGCTAAAATGCAAAAATATAAACAATGGAATACAGTTAAAAATATATATAATGGAATAAAGGATTGTCTGCCAGAGCTCAGGCCCTTTCCTTCCAGCATCAAACTTCATTCTTTTACAATGAAACTTGATTTTCAGTAGTATTTACTCTCCTGCTGGTTATTTTTGAATATCCAGGTCTATTTCTGAGCAAAATTATATTTTAATACAGTTCCTCCCCACCCCAGAGCAATTTTCTGCTACACTAGTAAATATAAGATTCATGTTTAGTCATTTATTACAAGTAGCTGATCACTTTTCTGAATAAATTTTTCATTAGGAGGGCACTGTCCAGACAGAGGGGTAATCAGTGCCAAAGCTCTTCTTTTATCTTCACTGGTTAATTACTATGATAGTGATTTGTATAGGAGGGTTACAGCCTTTCAAATAGGGCTTATGGTAGATTTTCTTGGATGCCAGTGGCTTGTGATTCCTGATGAGACAGAGTCCCCACAGACGAAATCTTCCTTTATTCCATTATGTTTCATTTAATTGTATTAAATCAAGCTAACTTTGAAAGTACCAGATCATCTCGGTAAGCTTTTAGCATACCTTCATAAGAGCTTCTTTCAAGCTGAACATAGTATAGCACTGAGAGTGAAAAATCATTAACTCCAAACATTAACATCATTAAAATGCAAAAATATATTACTTAAGCTAGAAATAAATTAAAATCAATTAAAAATAAAAAGTGCTGCAGCTAGTTGCTCATATGAACATAATCTTAATATTTTGGCCACGAAATTTCCCACTCCCTCATATTCAATTTTAATGCTTGGCAGGCATATCATGGTATGTTCCTGCCACTTCATCAGTGAATGCCATCACTGCTATTTCACCATTACAAAAAACCAGAATGGCTAAAGATGATCAGATCACATACATGATCTGATCATGTAGGAGGGCTTTTCAATAAAGGACGATCATAACTTTTTTTTTCACAACATACCTTTATTATTCATCCGTATTTTGATGGTCCTTTTCAAATTAGTCTCCATTTGATGGAATGCACTTACTTCAAGATTTCTGCCATTCTTCAAAAACATGGTGGAAACCATTTTTTGACATGCTCTTGAGAATTGCCTCTGTTGTCTTTACAACTTCTGACAACTCTAAATGTTTTCCTTGTAACTTCTTTAACTTTGGATATAAAAAAAAAAAAAAACTGCAGGCTGCAAGGTCAAGACTATAAGATGGATGAGGAACACATTTAACATTAATGCTGGATAAGTATTCAATGACAATATGAACAATGTGAAGTCTTGCATTGACGTTATGCAGCATCTACCTGCCTGTGTGCAGTTGTGGTTGTTTGCAACAAATGTTATCCTGCAAAGTGTGCAGTACAGTTCTGTAATAAAGTCCTGTAACAGTCACATGACATGGCACAACATGCTGGAAAACTATTCCTTGAATCTCAAAAAAAGAGATGACCACAAACTTTCCTGCAGAAGCTAAAACTTTTTTTTTTTTCCATGTTGGTGATAACATAGACTTCCAAACAGAGCTTTGTTACTTATTCTCTGGGTTGAAAATGATGAAGCCACATCTCATCTGCCATTATCACCTTATATAGAACCTCACCATCTTCAGTAACTATCTGTTGCAGCTTCCAGAAAACATCCATGCAAACTTGTTGTTGCTCCGGTGTGAGCAGGCTTGGAACTCCATATTCACAAACACGTGTCATATGCAAATGGTCATGGAGAATACCATGCCTGGTTCCTAATAATATTCTCAACATCTCTGCCGTCTGTTATATGATGATCTTCTCTCACAATTACAGAAGCAGCGATTATGGTTTTTGTGGTGACAGCAGTGGTTGGAGATCCAGGACTGCCGACTTTTGTGACCAAATCATCCATCTTCAAACATTCTAAACCACCTGCACTACATAGAAGCACAGATTCACCACAAGCCTCTTTTAAAATATCATACGCTTCAGATGAAGCTTTCTTGATAAGGAAACAAAATTTGAGAGCAGCATACTGTTCCTCACATGTCACGTCCATTGTTACGTAAATGAAACTGAAACATAAATTTCACCAATTGACAAGGTCACGCCGTGCACACAAGTCAACTGTGCAGTTGCTACATTATGCAACTTGGTTTGGTCTTAAATTCCACAGCTTGACTAGAAATAGCAAGCAGTATGGTTATCCATGAAAAATAATGATTATTCTTTATTGAACAGTCCTTGTATGTCAAATCTTTGGCCTTTTTGTTGTTAAGTAGCCAATGACAGCAATCACTGATGAAATTGTAGGAACATACCATGAAACGTTCTTGTTTATATTCTGGTACAACCACAGGTCAGAGGAGTTTATAAATTATGAATACAATCATTAATCATATTTAGCAGTCAACACAGGCTTGAGCCATGGTTCAACCAAAGAGAATGTGCTTCTGCACTCTCACTACCGACCACTTGTCTATGTGTTGGTTTCCATCTATATATAATTTCCAACTGAAAATAAGCAGATATTTAGATCTCATGCCATCTTTAATAAATTTACATTATCTACACACTATGCCATTCAAGCTACAATATTGTTATAGTATTCTGTTTTTCCATTTTTATTTTATGAACTATATCTTTACATATATAAATAACTTCTCTTGTTTATACTAGGGTGAACACATGCTGACAATCACAACTGGGCCAAAATGAGTTTAAGCCGGGAGGGGACATAAAGAACTTCATGTTTAGGTAATATGTGCTCTGAAAATAAAACAAATAATTATAAAAGAGAAACACAGTTTAGTACTGTATATCATCATTGTGTGTGTTGGAATAGCCTCTAAGTATAGTGAGAAAACTGGGTTTTCCATTTAGTGCAACAATCCCATACTGTGGAGGCACTTCACAAACTGCCTTGGTGTGGTACCACTCTAAATAAAACACACTGTTCCAATGGAGAAGTATACTGCCTTTTATTTAAAGTGTGTGCCGCTATGCAGACCTGGGTTTAATAAGCAGTATACTTCTCTATTAGACAATGCATTTTATTTAGAGTAGTGCAATACCCAAGGCAACTCATGGTAAAGTGCTTCCACAATATGAGACCAATGCATTAAGTAGCAAACCCAGTTTGCTCACAACCACACACAGAGGCTATGCCCAATATGTACATACAGCTTTCACACCTTGAGGCTTTTGCAATGAACTTAATTCAGTTCAATGAACTGAATTTTGCAATGAACTTAAGCTTCCACTTCCATCCTCATATTAATATATATGAGGAATAATTAAGCACTGTTGCAATAAAATAAATCAGGCACCAAAGTCTTTTACTTAATTATATTTTATTAAACTTCTTCCTGAACTAATCATTGAAATATTTTGTTCAATAAAAATCTTCACATATTAAATTTATATATGTAATGGATAACAGTTTTTATGCTCAAATTTTGTACATCCAACCAATGAAAGCTAACAAGATGAAGTAGCATTCCAAATACATACTTTAATTAACACGATGTGTTAAAATACATTCCAGGAAAATAAATTTTCCAAGAAAATAGTTTTGTGTGATTGACAGTAGATTATAAATTACAAAATCTCTTAAATCAATTACAGATTTATCACAAATATACTTCGAGAACTAAATACCACTGTGGACAATTAACTGTGAACAAAACTAAATACCACTGTGGACAACTATAATAATTTTGAATAACAATTCAAGAATTTCCAAAAATATTCTTTCAACATTTCCATTATGCGTGAGAATGGCAAGCAAAAAGTCAGAATTTTTCAATTTCTGAGATCTGCTCTACAAACTTCAGGAAAAAACCCCAGAATATGCAAGATCTTTTAAGTCAATCATCATTCCTCTCTTTCAACTCTTCTAGATTTAATTTTTGCAAAGAAAACTAATTAAATAATAAATTTTCAGTTGAAATTCCACATCAATAATATTTTTTTACACATTTGGCATTTCCTCTCAAACTATACTTTTAAAAGTATTCAAACCATAAATTTGAATTTATAAAAGGGTTGCCCGTTTTCCTACATAGTCACTAGTTTTATACATATCAAATATTTAATCCTTAAATAATATCATTTCCTCACACTGAATTTGTGATCGGTTAAAATTTTCAAGAACTTAAGGTAAGGGTGTCCAATCTGCAACCTGCATATGGTCTGTTCCTCTACATTATGTGAACCATGGCCATGCATATAGCCTTAAGTGTTATGCATCTCAACAGTTTAAAACTAATATGTAACAAATATAGTTCACTTTCTTACGATATTCTATGTGCTTTCCTTACAATTTAACAATATTATTATTAACCATATAATGGAAATGTTATTAGTGTTGTGAAATAATTGTTGAATATTTGTATTTAATTCCATTAAAAGGATATCAGAAGAATTTTCAACAATCTTGATGCCAAAAAAGCTCTGTGCCCTGATGACATTTTTCCACTTGTTCTCAAAGCCTGAGTTTGCCACTGTTCTGTGTCATCTTTTCGCACTTTCTTATTACACCAATGTTTTTCCTTCTGCTTGGAAATTTGCTCATATCCAGCCAGTTTCTAAAGAAGGTTGACAAATTCCTCCCATCCAATATCATCCCATGACACATCTTTATTCTTTCCAAAGTAATGGGGAAATCCATTAACCATCAACTCCTAAACTATCTCAAAACCCTCTATCTGAGCAGCAATCACCAATATGGATTCCATCAGTGTCAATCAACTGGTAATATATGGCTTATGTTACCCACTATTGCAAAATTCAATGGAAAAGTTTAATGAAATTGCAGCAGTTGCTCTTGACACCTCTAATGTCTTTGACTATGTTTGGCATAAAGTTTTTCTAAATAAGCTTCCACTTCCATCCTATAGATTGTCAACTGTGTCTGGAAGTTGGGTATCCACTCTTTGAGAGTAATGGTAGATGGCTCTCTGTCCTCTAACTTCTCCACTAATGCTGCCATTTCCCAAGGTTCAGTTTTCTCCCACTCTTTTTCCTCTTGTATACTAATGACCTTCTTCCACTGACTGGTCCATAGTCTTAAATTCCACCTTCCAGTTTGACAAACCTTGCCCTACACAAACAATTTCAACTTCTCATATATCCACTACCAATAACTTAAATGTTGATCCAATGAGGCAAAGATAACTTAGTTCATTTCAATCCATCTAAAACTCAGTCATACCTTGCAAAAAAAGTCTACTGCTCCTGTGCTTATCGTCAATGATAACACACACATTTCTAGACAGGACAATTACATTCAGTACATACAAAACTAAGTGGGTACACAGCAAATACATAGAAAGTGCTAATAGATTATACAGAGCTTATATTGCATTATATAGATTTTACAGTTATTATAATTATATAGATTTTATAGTTATTATAATAGATTACGGAGCTTGTATTGCATTATATAGATTTTATAGTTATTATATACAAATTGCAACACATTGAGACAGTCTGGAAACTTTCACTGGGAGCTGACTAGTTCCGCTGACAATTGCAGAAATGCTGACTGCACTTTACTATAGAGTTGTGCTTTTCTTCTCTGTTCGATGCGCACTTCGTTTAGGCTTCGTTCTTTTATTAAACAGTTTATAAATTTCCATATGTTTGTATGATGGGTCGATACTTGTTCTTCAAAACCTCTATGCCAACCTTCCACAGAGTTGTTTGTTTTTGGAAAACCTTCCAAAACAGTTTCAAATAAAAAGCATTTCATGTGGAAAATGTGGTTGCCGTCGTTGCTGCCTTGTTTGTGGACGTCCAATCCACATATCTTCAAAGTAGTCAAGACTTATTTGAGCTTCTGGACGAAAAATCCCACTTCCATATAAAAACTCAAATACATCTACTACTGCAATTGCTGGCACAAAAGCTATTGCAAATAACATACGCAGCTTTAATACGAAATCTGCATCAGTTTCGCATCGTTGCTTCAGTCCATTTCTCTGAATTGTACAAAAAATACACTGAGTGAAATGGAAGAAACCACATCGGTGTTTTGCGTTCGGAAATTCCTTCTTACACACACTAATCATTGCCTTCTCAAAATCAGGGGTTATCAATAATGGTGAAAGTGATGGCTCTAAATTCTTTAACTGTTGTAGATGTTTGTTTGTTTGTTTGTTATTTGGTTTTTAGGAGTATTAGCAACTAAGGCCATATTGCTCCGGGGATATGCGGTGGTAATTCCCTGACCTTTCAGCATCCTCTGTATTTGGTGGTCACGGGCTCGAACCCCGGTCTAATCAAGAAACGTGTGATATGCACTGCTGCTCCTGCCCACCTGGTGCCACTGTTGTAGAAGAGTTATGTAGGTACGTTCTGATTTGTCAGGTAACAGTGCATACACTAACGGCAAAGATGCATTCTGTTTCAAACCATGTATTGTGTACAACTGATGGAATAGCAGCGGAACGGTTTTAAAAGTTCCATCAGCATACCAGTGATCACTTTGTGCCAATAAATGGAGGTTGCGCTGTGTTGAAAAAACTAATATCCGCTTCTTTTCTGGGCCGGAATCAAAAAGTAAAAGCTGTTCTGAACCCGTTGCATGTTTTGGTATATTCTTCGGGAAACTGAATATCACTACGGGGAGTCGGAAGAGCTGGACCAGACATATGTTGATTTCTAATATTTCTTATTGTTCTTTTAATACTGTCAATGCATGGAAGTTTAGACGCTGCCCCTAGAACTGCATTCACTAGCAAGCACTTGATATTACGTAATGCAGTGCATCATTTGTAGTTTTCGCACTTGTACGAATGATATCATAAACTTTCATTGCCTCTACTTCTGCTGCATCACCACAATGATTGTGTTCTTTCTTCCATGTTCTAACAATTTTGTCATCAACTGTACTGACTCGCACTTGACATTTTGTTTTTTGATACTTTTCACATTTCCAATGTGTCTTTTCTTGAATCTGCTTGTCTTCAAAGAAGCAGTGATCGCCGATTATCAACTTCCTCTTTCCTTTTTCTGTCTGAATAAACTGGAAAGACATTTCGGACTGCTAATAAAGTAGAGACTGGAACAAAATTAAGAAATGTCATATTTACATGTCCTCTTTAGGTATACTACTTAGTTTGCAAGTGACAGAAAAAAATACTATTTTATAAAATAAATATATAAAATTGTTACATAAACAAACCCTGATGATGAATTTTCCCAGCAGTGAATTTTCCGCAGTGAATTGTGGGGAGTGAATGTTCCTAGATCCATTTTGATCATCTGATGTATCCAACTCATTACCTCTATTATAAAATTTTCGGAACATTCAATTTTTAGTAATTGCTTATTGAATATGCCATGCATACTATGCATAACATGGAAGAAAGCTTCATTAAATGGTGATTCAAAACATTTTATAATAAATTTCATTGGTTTTTCTTCCACAAGAAAAATTACCTTAAATACTTCAAAGATTTGATCAATCACTTACAGTGCCGTAGCCAGGATTTTTTTTATCAGCAGGTACATTCACAAAAAAAGGTGCCAATTATCTAATGCTAAAAAGTGCCACAATACCAGATATCGGAATCAGGGGGTACAATGTACCTGCTGACCCTACCCTGGTTACACCACTGATCACTTAGTATAAACTTAGCCAGCAAGCTTTTCAATGTGTTAATAACTTGTTATTCATTATTGTTATTATTAGTAGCTACAGGGTGCAAGGAAGCCTGAGGCTTATGCTGCACCAGCCAAAAAAAAAAAAATCCTAAGTTACCCTGAGAGAGAGAGAGAGAGAGAGAGAGAGAGAGAGAGAGAGAGAGAGAGAGAGAGAGAGAGAGAGAGAGAGAGAGAGAGAGAGTGTGTCAAAAGTAGAAGAGAATCACCAAGAAAGAGAAGAATGATGATATCCAGCTCAGGATCCTGGGTGTGCCAAGCCCATACCAGATGTAAGCCCCTTGAGTTAAATTAACTGGGATATGGAAATTATGGAGCAATTTATACTCCTGGCATATCAGGTAAAATTTATAAGAATAGCTTAGAGAAGAGGGAAGGGCTAAAATATTGAATGTAACCTTGTGAAACTACAGTAAAATTTTAAGCCTGCAGGTTTTCATGAAGGAAAATCATGGAACCATAACAAATTGTATTAATGAATTGTCGATATTTAAAAAAACACAAGAACAAAATACCGAGAATGCTTCTCTTTCAAATTTTAGCAAAATAAGACAAAAAGATATCTTTTGTGGTGAATAAGAAGCTTGTATACAAGTAAACAAATATGCATGAGGAATGATAAAAACATCAGTAAATAGTTTTAAAGTAATGTGAGAGGCAAATGCAGCACCTATCACCAGTTATGTTTATAATTTTAATGGAATGTTGAACAAAATATCATAATTTACTGAAAAAGTTCAGTATGATATAAAAAACTGGATTGTTATTATACGTGGATGATAACTGTGTCATTAAATAGGACACAATCACTTAATGAATTAGATAAAGATGCAGAGAATTTGGCATGAAAATTAGTTACACAAAAATAAAACCTGTGAAAGCTGGTAGAAACATGAAAAAAATTAGTTTAGAGACTAAATAAACAAAAATTGGAAGGTTGGTTAATTTTTATATCTGGGAAGTCTACAATGAAAATAATACATGGAGGGGTTCTTAAACAATTGAATGAGTTTGACCAGAGAGAACCAACACAATAAGTAAAACAAGAGGCATGAGAAGCCAATAAAGAAATGACAGTTTTAAGAAAAATACATGAATACGCCCACCACTAACAATGGAACCAGTGGTAAGACAACATAACAAATGAGAAAAGAAGAAAAAAAAATCTTGGAGTAGCAATTATCCAATCAAAGGCAAGTGATGAAAACAAAGAAAAGCAAGGAAGGTGGAAAATATGAACAATATTTTTGCTATGGATAAAGGGGTGGTTGAGGGGGAGAAGACAGAGTGGTAATCAATGGACACTGCTCATCATGGACTAATGTTATTAGTGGAGTCCCTCAGGGTTCAGTGTTGGGTCCATTATTGTTTTCTGTATTTATAAATAATATTGATGATGGTATATCAAGCTTAATGTCCAAGTTTGCAGACGATACAAAGGTTGGCAGGGTTGTTAAGGACACTACTGACAGTATGCTGCTGCAACAGAAACTGGAAAGGTTGAGCAGATGGGCTGAGAGGTGGCAAATGAAGTTTAACATTGACAAATGTAAAGTACTACATATGGGAAACAGCAACCCCAGAGCAATGTATCAACTCTGTGGTACTACACTGGCAGTGGTAGAGAATGAAAAGGACCTGGGGGTAATTGTGCAGGCAGATACGAAGTTCTCTGAGCAGTGCAGACGTGCTGCAAGAGTAGCTCATGGTGTCTTGTCAATGATATACAGGAATTTTTCTAGCAGGGATAAGGTGGTAATTATTCCCCTGTATAAGGCAATGGTCAGGCCACGCCTTGAGTACTGTATACAGGTCTGGAGGCCTCATTTCAAGATGGATGTAGAGCTGCTGGAACGAGTACAGAGAAGGGAAACAAGATTAGTGAAGGGAACAAAGGGTTGCTCTTACGAAGAAAGGCTTAAGTTTTGCAAATTACAGTGTCTGGAGACTAGGCACTGGCGAGGTGATCTGATTGAGGTGTATAAAGCCTTGAATGGTTTGAGCATGCTCTATGCTGATGGGATTCTTCCTCTTGCTCAGAATAATCACCTGAGAGGGCATAAATTCAAATTGAGGAAAGACAGATGTAGGATAGATGTGCGGAAATTTGCCTTTAGCCAGCGGGTAGTTGGTTGGTGGAACAGACTTCCATCCCTTGTTGTGGAAGTTGATAGCCTAAATAAATTCAAGGCTCAGCTGGACAGGTATTTCGAACGAACAGAGGGGTGAAGTGGAAGGTTTTTTTTTTTTTTTTTTTGGCTGATGCTGCATAAGCTTGCTTTCTTGCATCATATGCCTCTACTAATGCTAATGCATGATTGGTTAAACAGATATTAAAAGAAGAAATGAATGCTAATAAAACTAAATGCAGATCAAGTGAAAACAGATCAATATCGTCAGGCAAGCATTAGGGAGGAAAGAAGGCTAAAAATCAAAGAAGTAACAGAGACCATAAAAAAAAGTAGTGACTGGAAGATTGGAGGTAAGGACTGACATAAACTATAATATTGACCTAGATATCCACTCTTTACAAAATATTTCTGATGGTGATGATATAGGTAGGAAGCAAGTAATGTGAGCTGCACATTTTGTGGCCATGCTGTCCACCTCTCATTATGCCTATCTGCACCACACACATTTACCCCGCTACTACAGCCTCTTTATAAATAACTTATTTTCAATATCAATTTGTTTCTTTCTTTCTTTTGTTTTTTATCATCATCATCCTAAGGAAATTAGGATGATGATGGGGAGGGGAAGCTCCCATGGACTAGAGATGTGCAAATGTATTCCCAATTCACAAAGGGGAGTTCAAAGGGTGAAAAGTAATTACACAACTGTTAGTTTAACTGCTGTTCTGGGGAAAATTATGGAGTTACTGGTTAAAGAGTGAAGGATCATCTAAACAAGGCTGCAATTGTACTTCAAAAACAGCATAGGTTTGTTAAGGGGAAATCTTGTTTGACCAATCTGACTGGATACTACGATGTGGTCACAAAGGAACTAGATACAAAAAATAATTTTGATATAATATACTTAATTGCTTCTGTGTTGATTTATAAAGTTCAAGTGATTTAAAATTTCTCTAGAATTAAAGTGAAAAAAAAAAAAAAGATGTTTATTGGCTCAACAATTCCTTTCTTCTTACGTTTAAACAAGTAATATAAAAAAAAAATTTTTTAAAGTCAATTCCTACTTAGGTCAACAAAGAAAAATTTTATTTTAGTTACTTTTTATTAAATAATTACAATTAATATAAATATGTATATACATATGACAGAATCACAATATTAAGTGGCAAAATAGAAAGCGAATTTCCTTGCAATTTTCCATTTTCCTTTCTATATATGGTGTTGGACTATTATTTTTATTCACATGTTTCATTTTCCATTTTGTTCCCTCCTTGACTCAGACTAGAACCCAGAATGAAAAAAGAAACTGAAAAAGAAATTTTTTTCCAGCGATCTACACGCTTCGCCACTGACGGTATTTATTCCTAAATTTATATCCTGCTAAATATCTTATATAAGAGAAATTTTTTTCTCCCATATAAAACTAAAATTAATTAATTTAATTTAATTAATGAATTAATATTTGAAAAAACTGTATTAACATCAAGTGTCATCCACTACAAGTTTAAAAAAATGTATTTGAACTTGAGTGGATGAATAAAAAGTATTTTATTAACGATTTATTCGCTTTCTATTTTTTTTCGTTTCTAATTTATGAAGCTGATGGTGGTCTATAATTTCTCATTCTATCCATCTCTTGTAATGCATCATTATTGCAAGGAACCTTTCCAGTGAGTTTCGAGCAGTCCAGTTCTTCAATTAATAGTCCATCTAATGATTTCACACGACTCAAGGCGACATATGCTTGACCTATGATTACAAGATCTTCGTCTACGACGAAGACCTTGTAATCGTGTTTCGCGCTGCTCTTGCGTCTCATTTGCTATTGTTAGTGCTTGTCTACGATGTAGATCTTGTAATCGTGTTTCGCACTGCTCTTGCGTCTCATTTTCTATTGTTAGTGCTTGTCTACGACGTAGATCTTGTAATCGTGTTTCGCACTGCTCTTGCGTCTCATTTTCTATTGTTAGTGCTTGTCTACGACGTAGATCTTGCAATCATAATTCGCGTTGTTCTTGAGTTTCATTTGTTATTGACAGTGCATGTCTTTGACGATCAGCTAATAATCGAGTTTCGCGCTGCTCTTGAGACGCATCCTGTAATCTTTGATTTCGTTTATCTAAGCGTAGGCGCTTTTCTTCTTCTGTTTCATTTGCAAGCTTTTCTTGGCGCTTTTGTTTTTCTTTCTCTAATCGTCGCTTGCGTTGTGTTGTAGTTTCTTTTCGCTTTCCTTTCGCATTGTCCGTTTGTGAAGCAAGGGTCGATACCGTTAATCCAGTTTGTTTGTTTAGTTTATTGTTTTCATTCATTTTTAATCCCACGTAACAGGAGCAAATATACGGTCCACTCCATCAGTGGCCCTGATGATGGAGTAAGGCTTCTTACAACAGGGGGGTGTCGCTAATTATGTCGCTAGCGTGCCCCTGAGGGGCACGCTAGCGACATAATTATTTTACTACCCTATGCCATTCACCTTCTCGACACGTAGCTCAATCTTAAGGTTAGGTAGGAGAAGTGACCAACAATTGATGACAAAGATTTTAAGGAGAGAAATCGGAATTGAACCCAAAGCATAAAATTTCTTCAATTTTATTTTTTGAGAAAAATCCTTCATTCTAACCACTAAGCCACAACTGCTAACTCACTCTCGAAAATCATTTGGATAAAATGTCTACTTAAAGCAAAAATTTATCAAAAAATTATTGATTTACGCAAGAATTGAACTTGCATTCTTCACCTTCACGTGAAAAATACTGAAATCCTTGCATTTTACCGATTGAGCTACTGCCTGTTGATTTCAATTTTATTCCTAAATAAAATCCTGCTAAATATCTTATATAAAAGAAATTTTTTTCTCCCATATAAAACTAAAATTAATTAATTAAATTTAATTACTAAATTAATATTTGAAAAAACTGTATTAACATCAAGTGTCATCCACTACAAGTTTAAAAAAATGTATTTGAACTTGAGTGGATGAATAAAAAGTATTTTATTAACGATTGAAAATTTGAACAAGATATATAAATATATATAGGGAGAGTGTGAACTAATAGTAGGAATTGAAAAAAAAAAAAATGTTTGGTTTTTTTTTTTTAGGAGCATTAGCAACTAAGGCCATATTGCTCTGGAATATGCAGTGGTCATTCTCTGACCTTTCCGCATCCTCCGTATTTGGTGGTGACGGGCTCGAACCCTGGTCTAATCAAGAAGCGTGTGCTACGCACTGCTGCTCCTTCCCACCTGGCTACAGAGACTCCAAAAAAAAAAAAAAAAAAATGTAATTTCCATCAGGGAGTGTGGGGTTCATTATTCTATTGGAAGTTGTGGGCTGGTCATTGACACACACTAGCAAAGTTTTTGTGGATTTATTGAACGATTGTTTTCTACAGCAGCATATGTTCAGAAGCAACCAGAGGGAGTAATACTTTTGATCAGATTATCAGTAGTGATTCTTCATGCATTAAGAATATGCAGATAAAAGAACCACTAGGTGGCAGTGATCACAGTGCATAGATGTGGGATTCACTCAAAGATAACTACCATTAGGGGTAAAAGGAAGGGTTTTTGCTTTTGTAAAGGTGACTACGGTGATCTGAGACAGTGTTTAAATTCCATACAGTTTAAATTATATACCAACAGAAAATCCTAAATGGCAAGCATTCAAAGAATTAATCTTGGAAGCTACTAGGCTTTTCATACTAACTAAGAAATACTGTTCAAGGTTTAGGCCCAAATGGATGTCAGATGAACTAATGAGACATATGACAGAGAAGAAAAATGCATGGGATACATATAAATTAACAGGAGACATAGAAGCCTACGGTAGTTATAAGGTGGTCTGTAATCAAGTCACAAAGGCAGATTACGAGAAATCAGCCTTTGGCAAAGGATGCAAAGAAAAACAGCAAAACTTCCTTCTAGAGTTTACTAGTGTAAACTCTAGAAGGAAGGGGGATGAATCAGATTGGTCCGCTTGATATCGATAGTTCAACTGCAGATGATCCTGCTCGGGGAGCTAACAAACCGAACGAGCATTTTGCATCTACATTTACACACGAGGAGTTATTCGGGGAGGAGAATGCCAGGGGTGTATTAAACTCTGGCAGTGAGCTAAATGATTTTGTAATAACTGAGATCAAAGTGGAGCAGAAATTATTGAAGATAAACATAAAAAAAGGCACCTGGGGTGGATGGGATCTATCCAGTTATATTAAAGGAGGCAGCAAAGGAAGAAAGCAAACCCTTAGCCATAATTATGGGAGCTTCCTTGGACTCAGGGGAGATACCCATGGGCTGGAGATGTGCAAATGTGATCCCAATTCACAAAGGAGGATGAAAGGGTGACAAGTAATTACAGACCTGTTAGTTTAGCTTCTGTTCTGGGGAAATTAATGAAGGCACTGGTTAAATAAGAGCCACAGGATCATCTAGACAAGACTTCAGTTATAGTTTGGACACAGCATGAGTTTGTTAAGGGGAAGTCTTGTCTGGCCAATCTGATTGGATACATTTAAAATTGGAAGCAAAGAATAATTTTGATATCATATACTTTAATCTTAGGAAGGCTTTTGATACTGCTGCGCATGGAAGACTGCTGTACAAATTGGAACAATGTGGCACTGGGGGCAAATTGCTGCTATGAATAAAAGGATGGTTGAGTGCAAGAAGACAGAGTGATAATCAATGGAGACTCCTCTTTGTGGACTAATGTTATTAGTGGAGTTCCCCAGGGTTCATTGTTGTTTTCTGTATTTATTAATGATATTGATGAAGGTATATTAAAGTTAATGTCTAAGTCTGCAGGCGATACAAAAAGTTTGGAGGGTTGTTAATGACACTGATGACAGTACACTACTGCAACATGATCCTGAAAAGTTGAGCAGATGGGCTGAGAGGTGGCAACTGAAGTTTAACATTGAAAAATGTAAAGTATAACATTATTAACAGTAAAAATGTAACATATCAACTGTGTAGTACTACACTAATGGTGTAGAGAATGAAAAGGATCTGGAGGTAATTGTGCAGTCAGATATGAAGTTTTGTGAGCAGTGCAGATGGTCTGCAAGAGTAGCTCATGGTGTCTTGTCAATGATATACAAGAATTTTTCTAGCAGAGATAAGGAGATGATTATCTCCTTGTATAAGGCAATGGTCAGGCCACACCTTGAGTATTGTATACAAGTCTGGAGGCCTCATTTTAGGAAAGATGTAAAGTTGCTCGAACAAATACAGAGAAGGGCAGCAAGATTAGTGAATGGAACAAAGGATTGCTCTTATGAAGAAAGGCTTAAGTTTTGCAAATTACAGTGTCTGGAAACTAGGCACCTGTGAGGTGATCTGATTGAGGTGTATAAGGCCTTGAATGGTTTGAGCAAGCTCAATGCTAATGGAATTCTTCCTCTTGCCCAGAATAGATCTAGACAATCATTTGGAGCAAATAGATGGGTGAAATGGAAAGATTTTTTTTTTTTTTTTTTGGCTAATGCTGTATAAGCTTTCTTTCTTGCATCATATGCCTTTACTAATGCTAAAAACGATATGTTCAGGGAGGAGGGGTGCATTAATATTGAAAAGTTCAAGAAATGTCTTAAGTAGAGAATTACAATAACTGACTTTAAACTCTCATGCACGTGCACAAACTCGACATAGTCTTTGTTTCAAGTGCCCCTAATAATCGACTGTGTTTTTAAATATAAGTTAATGCTTAGAGTTTTACCCATGTACCGGGGCAACGGCAGTGTTTTTATATCTTCTGAGATCAAAATCTTCAAGTTCTGTACCTTCTAACACTTCCAACAATCCTGTTAGTTAAATCGAATCGGGCACCTTTCTGCTGCAGAAGCTCGCCATTCCTACAGCTTGGAAGAATTTGCCCACTCATTGCCATCTTTACCGTCTGTGACCACTGTCAAGATCAGGAAGGGGGTGATAATCTCCCCATAGGGTGAAGTGTCTCTTAGCATACGTCATAAAGTAAGTACTGTATTCTAAACTTTTATTCTTCCCACAAAGTTAAGCCTTACTATACAAGTGGCAGCATGGCGCAGAAGCAATCTGAAACATGCAGAAAATGCTCACAATCTACAAATTGCTAGATTGCAGTGGCCCCTGTAGGCTTGTTTTTTGTGAGACCTGTTGTCTTTTAAAAAACTTAGCTTGCGCCTCAGCCCAGAGGCGATCACGATGGCAATGTGCTGCATGCCGTGGGCACAAAAAGTAAACGCCATAGAATCAAAGGCAAGGAATAGTGTCTCCCCCTCCCCACCTCCGTCGCCAGCAGGCTACTCCGGCGAAGTTGACTGCAGGTCACCTAATACAAGCATGTCCGACTCCACCACAGTTCTAAGCCGAGACGCTCAGGCGCAAACTGATCAGGTCCTAGAGCAGCACGAGGAGCGCATGCGTCAGAATTGTAGTAAAATGGGCAAGAAGTTTACCTTATTTGAAAATATTCTGAAAAAGTTCTGCACAGAGAATACAACCCTAAGAGAGTCAATACATAGGCTGGAAGACCTACAACATTCTATGCACCATTCTGTGTCCTTGCTGCTGGAATCCATCAGTAAGCCCATCCAGGATACAGCAGACTCCTTACCTATGCAAATTGTTCAATACTCGAAACAAATGGTTTCTGACTACCGCATCGTGCAGCCCCCAACAGAGCCGTTACCTGCAATCCTTTCGCCTTCATCCCCTGTCCCGGAAGTTGCGAAAGCATGGGGTGAGAAATCAGCAATAAGCAGAAGTAATGTGCCTCCCAAGTAAGGCAAAGCCAGTCTTAGTAAAGAAACCTCTGTCAGCCGAGCAGATCAGAATTGTGATGCAGTTATTGGCTCTAACCCTAACACACTAGGTATTAAAATCGTGCAACGCAGAGGCAGGAGGTCTAAACCATCCAGCATATTTATAAGTCGACTATCCCCAGAAACAACGGTGGAACAAATTGAAACCCTTCTGAAGCAGCAAGACATACCCGGTAACCCCATCAGGGTTCCCACCAGGCATCCAAGCTATGCCTCTTTCCAGATCAAAATCAAAGATCCCAATATAGAAAGGTATCATCTAAACACAGATATCTGGCCTGCAGGTCTCCTGGTGATGCCATCTTTCGGCAACCATAATTTGCAACCAGACGTACATGCTATCTCGAGATCAGAGACCAGAGGTCTCGAGATAGCATGTACCCCTGGTTGCACATTGCATAGCTATGCAGAGAGATGCACCATGGCAGGGTGCATCTCTCCGCATAGCTAGGCAGCAAACCAGACTATACCTTTCAACCTAATGAAAGAAGAGCAGCCACAGTGCTCACTAAATCCTGCAATCATCTCGTCAAGTATGATAACCAGATACAAGTGCACATTACTAGTAGGGTGGGTGCCACACCCTACTCAAGAGGAATCCACCTCCAATCAGCCACCATCCTCAGGGAAAGGAACCCTAAAAACTTAATCCAGATCAAGCCTGTCAACGATAAACATGTGAAATGCTTCGTGCAGAAAATCAGGAGCCTGAATAACAAGCTCAGTGCCCTGACTGACATACTTCTAAGTACAGATTACGACTTTGTTATCCTTATTGAAACCTGGCTTCATGATGACATGGACATATCGCCTTTAACCACCAACATCGGTTATCAGTCTGTTCTGGCAAACAGGAAAGATAGGAAAGGAGGGGAGTCTTAATCTGCCAAAGGCAACAGTTCCCTCTGAATAAGGCTTGTGCATATTCTGGTAAAGATTTTGAGGCTGCGCTGGGCTGCTATCTAGTCGATGGACTACAGTTACTAGTATGTGCAGTTTACTTACCCCACCTGTTGCAGACCAATGCATTACTAATTTTTCTGCTTGGCTCCTGACCTCTATCAAGTGCAACCAGAAAGTAATAATTCTCTAAGACTTCAACCTGTCCCTGCCAGCTGCACCAAAGCTCCTCGATCAGTTAATTTTGGATCTGTCGAGTCTCAACATCCATTGCATCTGTGTCCCCCCCCTCTCACGGAGAAGCCACATTACAGAGAATCTTTTCCAGCCATGGGAGTGTTGAAGCTGTAATCAGTTCTAATTTGGCATTTCCCTCCGACCACAGGCCAATTGAAGCTTCTCTCGTCCTGTTGAAAGAATGCTATAACTAACCAAACCAATCGAACTCGATTGAAAAGATCAGGAAAGCTGTATATGATCCAAAATACCTAAAAATTGAAACAGCAATGGATCTCTTTAAGCTCTACCCCTGGTGAACTCTCAGTGAAATCGATATAGAGGAAGCTGCATTTTGGCTTCAGAAACGGTTGTCTTTCATTACTAGAGTGGCCATGTCAAGAGTTTGCGTCATCTTCCCACACTCGAAATCGTGGTGGTCCAGCATCCTTATGCACCAGTTTAAAGAAAAACAATGGCTACATGCCCAATTCAAGAGATCACCCACAGAAAGTTCATACTCAGCATACTCAATAGCCAGATACAGTTTCCAGAAATCCAAGAAGCAGGCTACAAACTCATTCACAGAGAAGAGGATAGCGTGTGGCCAGCGATCCTGGTTGGCCAATCACATCCGATCAGCAGAATCGTTAGACCTGGCCGAATGGTGCGATCATGTAACCCGGTTCGTCAAAACAGACAGTCCAGCTGCGGACTCCCCTGGAACAGTGCACACTACAACATAACTAATCTCACTAACGTGACAATTGGCAAAGAGGAGCTAATCAAAGCCATCAATGTCCTGTCCAATAAGAAATCAATGGGAAGTGACTCTATTCCCACCTTTTGCCTTAAAGTTGCCTCCTACTTCATCAGCGATGAGCTGACAAAGTTGTTTAACAGAATTTTACAACAGGGTGTTGTCCCAAACGCTTGGCTAAATTATAGTCATCCCAATTCCAAAGGTGCAGAATCCAACCTCTACTGCTGACTATAGGCCTATTTCAATCTCCTCCCCTTTTCTCAAATGCCTGGAGAAGTGCTTGTTTAAAGTGGTTGCCAATCAGATCCTTTCCCAGAGACCTCAGCATACACATTATGCGCTCTCACAAAGATCGCCAATAACATGCATACAGGCTCTGAATTTGAAAACCCTTCAAGCCTGAGAGCAAGGCTATGTTATGCATGCTGTTTTTCTTGATCTGAAAGCGGCCTTTGACTCAGTGCAAGTTTAGCCACTTATGTGCCTCATGGAGAACTACTACAGTTTCACGGGTAATGTCTCGAAGCTCCTCAGAAATTTGCTGACCAAGAGGTGTCTTACCTTCCAGCAGGAAGGTAAGACACCTCCTGTATACCCCAGGCTGCTTTTTTCAGCAATATTTATTCCACTAATGAATAAAATATTTGCGTTTATGGCCTACGCCGATCACATTGTATGTTACCTCTCAAGCCCGGCTAACACCTTACCAGACCAGGCAGAGGAATTATCAAATTCTGTCAATTATCAAATTCTGACAAATATCTCTCCTCTTTCTGTGAGTACGCTACTTATTTTGGGCTTTAAATAAACCCTGAAAAATCCAAATATGTCATCTTCTCACCTAGAGTACAAGCAGATCTCAATCAAGAAGCCTCTCTGCAGCCCTCCATTGCGGGGCATGTTCTCGTCGCCACTCATTCCATAAAATTTCTAGAAGTGGTAATGGATGAAAACCTAATGTATAAGGAACAAATCCAGCAACTGCGTTCAAGAGCATTACGGGCTTTTTTGGGGTATGAAACTTGATCTCTGTAGAGTGCACAACAAGGAAACAGTCAGAAAATTTCTCCTCTACTACTTTAGTTCTATCATCAGTTATGGGGGTCTGGAATTCTGGGTCCTAAAGTGGGCCAACAATTGGACTCACCTACCCTATACAACATCAAAATCACAGCTCTGCATAAATCTGAGATACACCCCAGCCCAGCACCTGGCATATGCAAGGAAGCTCACAATGGCACTTAATCTGTGCTCCACTGCTCTCAACTTCGTTAATTATCTGGGAAGTCATAGGCTGGAAAATTCCTGGTAGAGCCCTCAGAAACCGTCTAGTGCTAACCTGCAGAAGCTCTCGACCTTCAAGCAGCACTTTCCAAACAGCATCATCAGCGCACTGAACTCCACAAACATTGATTTGGATGTGCAGTCCAGAGATTCTGTCTACAGAGAAGAAAAGCGCAAATCCATAGTCAAAGTGCAGTCAGCATTCCTGCAATTGTCAGCGGAATAACTCCCAGTGAAAGTCTCCAGACTGCCTCACAGCTTGTATATAATAACTATAAAATCTATGTACTATAATGGAATATAAGCTCTGCATAATCAATCTATTATAATAACTATAAAATACATTTATTGCAATATTAGCTGTGTATATTGCACTGTGTATGAATTCTATGTATTTGCTGTGTATCCACATCGTTTTTTTATGTACTGAATGAAATGTGTCCAGTTAATTGTAAGATTCCTCTGGTTGCCTGTAGCAGGAATCGTGTCCTACATTTCTATGAATAAAGTATTTTATTATTATTATAAATTCCTCACAATCCTATCAGGCAATTTTAATCCTATAAATTTTTCTTATTAAAGAAATTAGAACAGTTTATTAAGGAAAATTTTTGCAATTTAACACAAAAGAACTTATTACTTATTTCCTGCTTGAAAGGGAAAATCAAACATTAGATTTAATATTTTTGGATAGAGTGTCATTTAGATGCAGATTGTTTGTCCTATTTTTAACTCTGTTCACTTTGAGCTTACAATGTCTTTTGACATAAAACATCCCTTTTAATTTTTTTCCACATTCTTTTTGTGCAAAACTCAGGGCAAAAAAAAAAAATTAAAAATTATCAATTTCTCCACAGTTAATTGTCCTTCAATTGTTAAGTATTCCCATTTGATCTTGCCACAAAACTGCTAATAAGATTGCCCTCACATTAAGCAAGGAAATCAGCTATGAAGACGATAATTAATCGCTTTAAAAATTCAACATTTTCTTTCAGTGTATATGAAAAAAAATTGCTAAATTACCATAATAAATATTTTAACAAATGAGCATCATATTACAAACCTTATACTAGAATCTTGTTTACATGCACAATAAGTAAAAACAAGGAGTAAAAATTTGTTTTGGCATCATCATTAGCAAAGGCATCATATGATACAAGAAAGCAAGCTTATACAGCATCAACCACAAAAAAAAAAAAAAAAAAAAAAATGCTTTTCATAAAAAAAAAAATGCTTTTCATTGATCCATTCATTCCAAATGTTTGTCTAGTTCTGCCTTGAATTTATTAAAGCTATCAAACTTTCACAAAAGATGGAAGCTTGTTCCAGCAATCAACTGCCTGCTGACTAAAGGCAAACTTCTGCACATCTATTCTACAACTGTCTTTCCTCAGAATCTATGCCCCCTCAGGTTTGTGATCTAAGCAAGAGGAAGAATCCCATCAGCATTGAGCTTGCTCAATCCATTCAAGGCCTTATGCACCTCAATCAGATCACCTCGCAGGTGCCTAGTCTCCAGAAGCTGCAATTTGCAGAACTTAAGCCTTTCTACATAAGAGCACCCCTTTGTCCCCTTCACCAGTCTTGTTGCCCTTTTCTATAATCATTCTAGCAATACTACCTCCTTCCTAAAATGAAGCTTCCAAACTTTTTTCTCAAACTGCTTAATTCATTATATTTTACTATACAGCATCCTTACCCTTTCTCAGTTGACACACATAAGGAGACAATTTAAATGGTAAAAGGATAGTTGTGTGAAAGTTTTCTTCCAACCAGAGAGTAACTGAATGTTAGAACAAACTCCGTCTGATGTTATGAAAGTAGGTAGTTTGATACATTTTAGGATTAGACTTTTTTTTTTTTTCATAACGTTGCTGTACAAGCTTGTTTCTTTGCATTATTTGCCACTATATAAAGGCCTCCGTAGCCGAGTGGTCAGGAACGGGAGTGCAGTAGCACACGCTCTTTGAGTAGACCAGGGTTCAAGCCCCTGACTGCTGAATACTGTCGATCTGCCAACCCGCACTGGATCGGCGTGGCAGATTATGGTCCATTTCCCTCAGCATGAATTGTTGAGGAGGCTTCCATCCTGCAGTGGGTTGATAATGGCTGCACTTTATTTTTATTTTATACAGATAATGTGCTACTTCATAAGCCATTAAATTCACCATGCAATAAAAAAAAAATAAAATCTAATTTACATGATACGTCGATAATCCATAAATAAACAGCATCTTTTGTGATGTCTTCACCTTATCTTTATCTACTTAATTTTTATATGAATAACTTTTCTATTATAATGAAATAAGAAATTCATTATAACATCTTGATATACGAGGGTGGTTTAATAAAGAATTGCCCTCACCTACTTCCACATGTAGCAGAGTCATGATATTTTGTGTGTAACAACATACATATCTCTGTACTAAAGGTGTAAAATTTTAGCCCTGTGTCTTAATTTGTTTTTCTCTTACAGAGCCGAACGTGTGATGAAGTAGCATCAGGGACAAAGTTGAAGCCAGAGCTGTAATCCGGTATCTGTTCTTGAAGGGGAAATCTAAAGAAATCCATGAGGAGATGACTGCTGTATACAGGGTCTCAAAAATATTGGTACAAACGTTTAGGGGAGGAGGATGTTAAAGCATTTAACATCTAAAGGAATGTGAATCGCATAGGAACCCATAACCGGAAACATCATGGGAAAGTAGTAGTAGAGGCACAAGAAGCAGAAATGACACAAGACAGTAATTAGTGGAAAACATTTATTTGACATAATATTAACAATGGAGTACGAGATGGATGCATTTCACGATGTTACAACAGATGCGCCAAAACTCCACCATGAGACATGATGCATGTGTCACAACGACGCAGCATGGATTGGCGAACAGTCGAACACACCTGGAGTTTCTTTGACAGTAGCAGCAGCACAGACGAGACCCATTTCCGTCTCCACAGGCGATTCATACACGATAGATTTGAGAGCTCCCCACAGAAAGAAATCAAGGCTCGATAAATCAGGTGAGCGTGGGGGCCAGGCAACGGGTCCACCACGGCCAATCCGTCGACACCCAAAATGCCTGTTCAAATGGTCACGAACACACCTTCCATAATGGGTAGGTGCCCCATCATGTTGAAACCAAATGTTGCGTCTCACATTTGCTGGAACATCGTCAAGTAACCCTGGTAGAACTTGTTCAAGAAAGATCCGATATTTAGCGGAGTTCATGCGGGATGGTAACAGATATGGGCCGACTAAGCAGTCACCGACCATACCTGCCCACACATTTATTGCAAAGCGATGTTGTGCTGAATGGAGGCGCACACCGTGTGGGTTATCGTGAGCCCACACATGAGCATTGTGCTGATTGAATAAGCCTCATCTGTGAACAAAACATAGGCTGGAAAATTCAAGTCTTGAACACTTTCTTGGAGAAACCACTGCGCAAAAGCCACACATGCAGGATGATCTTGGGGGAGTAGTAACTGAACCCTTTGGAGATGAAAGGGGTGAAGAAATCGTCGTGCCAGACACGCTGTACACTGCAAAGAGACACTCCTAAGGCAGAGGCAAGGGCACGTGTGCTGGTAGTAGGATTATTCAGGACAGCATTCAACACACTTTCTTCCATGGCGGGAGTTCGCGTCGAATGTGGTCTGCCCGCACTACTCCTGTTACCTCTAAATAACCCATAACCGCACAAATTTTGATGCACACGGGCAAACAAATGGTGGTCCGGTACATGTCTGCCTGGGAAGCGTTCTCCATAAATTCGTTGAGCGGCTCGTCCATTGCCCTCTGCTAATCCATACACTAAGTGCATGTCCGCCAGCTCACAGTTCGTATATCGATGCATGCTCTTCATGCAGAAACTACCGTGCCATCTACAGACTTACGGTGACGTTTCCGGTTATGGGTTCCTATGCGATTTACATTCCTTTAGATGTTACCTACCTCCCCTAAACATTTGTACCAATATTTTTGAGACACCCTATATAAGGATGAAGCCCCATTGGCACTGTGAAGCACTGGCATAGACAGTTTAGGTGTGATTGGGCATTGTGAAGCACTGGCATAGACAGTTTAGGTGTGGTCGGACATCAGTAGAATCTGAACCCATTCCAAGTCGTTCCCATTCAGCCATTGATGACAGCACGATCAAAAAAGTGTTAATCATGGAAGATCACTGGATATCTGTGCGTGAATTTTCCCAGGAAGTGAAGATTAGTGTGGGCTCTGTTGAAATAGTCCTTCATGACAAACTCCATTTACAGAAATTGGGTGCAAGATGTATTCCCCGATTATTGACAGGTTTCCAGAATGCTGATCGACAACAGAAATCACAAGAGTTGTTAGCCCTGTGCCAAAAAAAAATAAGGAAGACTTTTTCTCTTGTTTAATCGCTCAGGATGAAAGTTGGATAAACCATTTCAACCCTGAAAGTAAAAAAGCAGTCCACAGAATAGCGACATCATGGTTCACCAATTCCCAAGAAGGCAAGGGTCCAAGCATCAGCAGGAAAGGTCTTGCTGACAGTGTTTTGGGATGAGAAAGGCATAGTAATGATTGATTAGGGGCCGAAAGGTAGAATTACAGGTGCTTATTATGCCAACTTACTTTCAACAAAATTACGGGAGAAAATCAAAACATGTAGGCGTGGCATGCTGTCCAAGACAATGCCCCAGTTCACACTACAGAAATTGCAACAATACAAGTGGCCACTTGTGGATATGAAATGTTGCCCCATCCAGCCTACTCACCTGATCTTACACCAGTCTTCTTGTTTCCTTCCCTCAAATCATTTTTTCGGGCAACCCACATCCCTTACGACAAGATACTCGTTTCTGCAACAGAGTCATGGTTCAAAGACCAACCTCACCACTTCTACAAAAACAGTATGCATAGCCTCATCCATCAATGGGAAAAATGTGTAAATCTGCACGGTGGCTATGTACAGAAGGACTAAAACCTGTGCCAAGAATCAACAGGCTAGCACCTCTGCAGCTAGGTTAGGGCAATTCTTTATTGAATCACCCTCGTAGCATTATACTTTTTGCCTTGTCACCCCATCTGGCTATTATGCTGTACAGGTTAGCCTATAGTACTTTATATGATATTCATTATTTATTTATTTTTTATTATTAAAAATAACTATTTTTTTTAATAAAATATCATACAAATCAATTCATTTTTTTCTATGGCAGCTATCCAACAAAATAGGTTGCTCTATCCACAGAACTTTGAATAGTTTCAGAGGTGTAAAAATTGATGAAACCTATTCAACTTGAACGTCTGTTGAGTGTAATTTTTGAGGTGTACATATGAAGGAATTTTGTATGAGGAAAACAGATATCAAAGGAAATGGAATGATGAGGAAACGTGAGCTGAATTACAAATGAATGGTGGCTGGATGTCCAATTGTAATTAGCATTAATAGAGGCACATGCAGTGCTGGATTAAGGCATGGGCTTACAGGGCCCTTGCCATTCTTTAAGGGGAGCAAATTTTACAAATCATGAAAAAAAAAAAATATATATATATATATATATATATATATATATATCCTTAGTAAAGGGGGGAGCAAAAAATCTTTCTGCTCAGGGCATGAAAATACCTTGGTCAGGCACTGGGCATATGATGCAAAAAAAGCAAGCTTACACAGCATCAGCCAAAAAAAAACTTCCCATTTCACCCATTCATTCATGCCAAAAGTTTGTTCAGTTCTTCCTTGAATTTATTTAAGCTATCAACTTCCAAGACAGATGGAAGTTTTCTACCAAATAACTATCTACTGGCTAAAGGCAAATTTCCACACAACTGTCTTTCCTTAATTTGAAATTATGCCTCCTCAGGTTTGTAATCTGAACAAGAGGAAGAATCTCATCAGCATTCAGCCTGCTCAAACCATTCAAGGCCTTATACATCTCAATCAGATCAACTTGCAGGTGCCTGGTCTCCAGACACTGCAATTTGCAGAACTTAAGCCTTTCTTGGTAAGAACATCCTTTTGTTCCCCTCACCAATCTTGTTGCTGTTCTCTGTACTCATTCTAGCAACTCCACATCCTTCCTAAAATGAGGCCTCCAGACCTGTACACAGTATGCAAGGTGTGTAGCCTTACAGAATTCTGTAAAAAAAAAAATCTCAGATACACTATTGACACAAACCAAAATCATATCTGCAATGAAGTATAAGGGGTTATGTTATATAGTATATCAGCAAAACCAATTACAATGTTGTTTTATTTATACAACAAAGCAACTATGGCTATGAAACATTGGTCCACTATATGTATTCGGTTCCTGAATGGAAAACCAGAGTTTTGGTTTTCTATACCAGGAGCATATGCAGTGCCTCTGGAATATGTTTATTTGCATAGTTCATTGAATAAGGGGAATTTGCATAGTTCCCCTCTATGGAGGGGGGAACTATGGAAAAATTAAGACTGTGAACTTGCCACCATGAAAAAAAAAAAAGTCCATAAAATTCCACCTTGGCAGAATTAGAACCCACACCTTTTCCACATGGTATGGAAGGCCAACAATCACAATAATTATGCTACCCATAAATATAACTGAATAACAGTTGCAATCATAATAAAATGTTAGTACAAATATTGCAAATACTTTCTTGTCTCATATATTTAATAACAACAAATATTTCATTTTCTTTATAGCACATCTGACCCCGTGAGATTAAAACAGTTCAAAAACTAAACACACACATCTTAGCCAAAAAAAACTACTACTTACATTACCATCCTAACAAGTGGTTTTTTTCTACATGAATTAACGGGAATTTTAAATATGAACAAAAGAAAACGTTCCGGGAAATTATTCATGGGTATACTGGAAGTTTTAATGTTATCATTATGTGTAAATAATCAAGGTTTAGGTTTAATAAATAATTAATAATTATTCAATTTTTAATTTTAGATTGATTTTGGAGCATGACATTAATGACACTATGCATAACCAATATTTTTTTATATATATATTTTTTGACAGAAGTAAAAATGCAAAATGTTAGCCCATTTTATTTCATATTCTTTGATGTGACAGAAAATATGTTTTTCAATTCCACATGGAAAAAATTTACCTGCTAGGAAGTGTACAGATGAAATAATCCAATACTGATGAGTGAAACAAAGGGTTGCTGTTACCAAGAAAGGCTTAAGTTGTGCAAATTGCAGTCTGGAGACAAGGCACCTGCGAGGTGATCTGATTGAGGTGTAGAAGGCCTTGAATGTTTTGAGCAGGCTCAATGCCGATGGGATTCTTCTTCTTGCTCAGATTCCACACCTGAGGAGGCATAAATTCAAGTTGAGGAACGCCAGTTGTAGAACAGACTGTGTGAAAATTTTCCTTTAGCAAGCAGCTGGTTGATGGCTGAAACAAGCTTCCATTTGTTCTTGTGGAGGTTAACAGCTTAAATAAGCTTCCTAATTTCCTAATTAGCACTTCCTAATTCATTTCACAAATATACGTGGTCTCAATTCTAATCTCAACGATGTCCATTTCCCCTTGCAGTCTGCCAAACCCCATGTACTTTTTCTGACAGAAACTCAGTTATCAGTTGATTCAACTACTGCTCATCTCAGAGGCCCAAATTATTCACTGTATGATTCCTTTTGCCTCAAAGGTGGTACTTGTGCATATGTCCATTCCGATATTCCCTGTCAGAGACTTGGCAATTTGGAATCTCCTCTCTTTGATCTTCTCTGGCTTAAAATCTCTCTACCTCATTGTGTAAAATTCACCTGTTGTCTCTACCATTCTCCCAACTCCACTAATCACTTGGAGCTCTTTGACTTCCTCTCTTTGCAACTTGACTTTCTCCAGTCCAACTTTCCTAACAGTGAGGTAATTTTCCTCGGTGATTTTAATGTTCACAACTCCAGCTGGCTTCTGTTTTCTAGTCACACCGACGCAGCAGGTCGAGATGCTGAGGCTTTTGCAATTACAAATGACCTAGCACAGATTGTTCATTTACCTACAAGAATACCGGACAATCCTAATCATACAGCCAATACGCTTGATCTTTTTCACACAAACAACACTTCTAAGTACAAGGTCGAAGTGAGAGGACCTTTAGGCACTTCAGATCACAACTTGGTGATTGTCTCTTCTCCAATGGAACCTTTATCTCATGGCTATTCCCAACCTCGTGTTGTTTGGCATTACAAGAATGCAAAATGGGATGACCTGCAAGACTTCTTTTCTTCTTTTCCTTGGTCGGATTACTGTTTCAAAACGTCTGATGTCAACATTTGCTCAGATCGTGTCAGTGAAATTATTCTTGCAGGAATGGAATCCTTTATCCAACACTCCACTTTAAAATCTCGTCCTTTATCTAAACCTTGGTTTTCCAATAAATGTGATAAGGCTGTTCAAGAGAAGAATGTTGCATATCGTAATTGGCTTGTTTCTAATTCTTCAGTTTCATTTTCTGCCTACACCAAAGCTCGCAACAATTGTAAAGCAGTTATTAATCAGTCCAAACTAGAGTTTGAACAGGCTAAGAGTAGAAACTTGCTTCTTGCCCTAATGGTAGCCGAGCATTCTGGTCTCTTGCCAAAGCTATTGGCCACAACTTTTGCCCATCTCTGCTCCCACCTCTGTCCAAACCAGATGGTTCTGTTGTCACTTCAGCCAAGGATAAAGCTGACCTGCTAGCATCCCATTTTTTTTCCAGCTCATGTATTAATGATCTTGGTAAAACACCTCCCACCATTCCCAACACAATCCATTCAATGCCTCCTGTGGTCTTCCGTCAAAAGGATATCAGAAGGATTTTGATGAATTTGATGCTAAGAAAGCTTCAGGTCCTGATGGTATTTCTCCACTTGTTCTCAAAACCTGTGCTCCTGAACTTACTCCTGTTCTTTGCCGCCTTTTTTCACTTTCTTATTCCAAAGGTGTTTTTCCTTCTGCTTGGAAATTTGATCATATCCAGCCAGTTCCTAAAAAGGGTGACAAATCCCTCCCATTCAATTATCGTCCCATTGCAGTTACTTCTACTCTTTCTCAAGTAATGGAGAAATCAATTAACCGCCAACTCTTAAACTACCTAGAAACCTTCCGTCTGATCAACGATCGCCAGTATGGATTCCGTCAGTGTCGATCCACTGGTGATATTCTGGCTTATGTTACCCACTTATGGACTAATTCAAGGGAAAGGTTCGGTGAAACACAAGTAGTTGCTCTTGACATCTCAAAGGCTTTTGATCATGTTTGGCATAAAGGTCTTCTAAACAAGCTTCTATCTTATGGTTTGCCAACTGTTTTTAGTAATTGGTTATCCAGTTTTCTCTCTGATTGCTCACTGAGGGTGATGGTAGATGGCTCTCTGTCTTCTAACTTCTCCACTAATGCCGGTGTCCCCCAAGGTTCAGTTCTTTCCCCCACTCTTTTCCTCTCGTATATTAATGACCTTCTTCAATTGACTGGAAATCCTAACCATAGTTTTGCCGATGATAGCACATTGCATTCCACTTTCCATTTTGGGAAACCTTGTCCTGCTCAATCAGCTTCAACTTCTCGAAAATCTGCTACCAATTCCTTAAATGCCGATCTTCAGGTAATTCTCCAGTGGGGCAAAGAAAACTTTGTTAATTTCAATCCTTCTAAAACTCAGTCTTGTCTTATATCTCGCAAAAAGGATTCTTCTGCTCCTATGCTTACCTTTAGTGACACTCCGATTTCTAGGCAAAATGATATATCTCTTTTGGGGATTACCCTGACTTCTAATCTCTCTTAGCACAAGCAAATATTGCTTCCTCTGCATCTAATGTTACAAATATTGCTTCCTCTGCATCTAAAAAACTTGGTTTTCTCTTTCGCTCTCGGCGTTACTTTTCTTCCAAACAGCTGCTCACTCTGTATAAATCTCAAATCTGCCCTGCCATGGAATATTGTTCCCACATCAGGGGTGGTACCCCCAAAACCTCTCTCAGGCTTCTTGATTCAATTCAGAAGAGGGCAGTTAGGTTAATTAATGATTCATCTCTAACAGAGTCTCTCCACTCGCTTTCTCATAGACGTACTGTTTCTGCTGCATGCCTCTTCTACAGATATTTCCACGGGCACTGTTCTTCTGAATTGGCTTCTATAATTCCCGCACTCTCTCTCTTTGAAAACAGTCAGAACACGTGCCGCCACCAGCCAACATCCATTTACTGTCCAACTTCAAACCCACAGAACTAACTTTTCATCTTCCTCATTTATTCATTCAACTGCCGTTTTCTGGAACAACCTTCCTTCATACGTATTTCCTGAAAATTACAATCTACAGAAGTTCAAGTCCAATGTCAACAAATATCTTTTTCGTCTTCTCAACCTCCAACCCATGCACGGTACTAAGTACTATAGGTTCTAATACCTCTCGTGTTTGGGGTTCACATAAAAAAATAAATAAATAAATAAAATAAATAAATAAATTCAATGCTGAACTAGACAAAATTTTGGAGCGAATGGATGGGTGAAAGGGAAGGTTTTCTTTTTTTTTTGGCTGATACTATATAAGCAGTGGCGACTTATGACTCTGATGTATGGGGGGGTGCTGCTTCTTAAAGTTACATTAAATTGCCTTGGTTATAAGACATGTAAACATAGATAGTAATTGAAAGTGTCTAGCACAATCTTCTGCCTGTGGTTTAACTCCAAAAAAAGTTTAAAATAATTTTGTGTTTTTATTCGTTTATTATTGAGATTATTGGAAATAGTTGTTTTCCCATGAACTAAAGGCCTGGTTCATGGGCTCTGTTTAATACTTGTATTAAATAAAACAATTATTTTATTTATTTTATTTTTTTTTCATTTTCAGAAATAGAGGATGAGTATACTATATGTGGGAGCTGTTAATAAATATATTTGCATTGTTCTTCACAAAATTTCATATAACCCGGTTGACTGCATATTTTGATTTAAAAAGCTGGGGGTGCTGCAGTTCTGCAGTGCCTACCAAGGAGCTGCCCCTGTATATAAGCTTGCTTTCTTGCGTCATATGCCTCTACTAATGGTAATACCATGCTGATAAACCAATTTCTCTAAATATTTTCCTTTGTTCAAATTTAAAAAATACATCAAAAATAAGAGTATTTTTCATCCACTGATTACAATCCTTAAAGCATTACTGTATGAAGCTTTTTCACTGATACATTGTCTTCAAAAGACTTTAAAACTGCCACGTATCTCCTTTTTCAACATGAATTCAATATTAAAAACAGCAATAACTTCCTAAGTAACTCACCTTAATGCAACAAAAGTAAATTAATTAACTAATCTTACAACTCTTACTAACCTAAACATCCCTTATTTAAAATGCAAACTATTTTTTTCAAAAATAGTATGCAAAGTTGAAGTTATCATTAAAGAAAATATATGTCATTTACTTTACATAATCTTACATTGTGTATAAGGCAAACAAGAGGATAATACCTGCCTGCATATAGTCTGATAGCACGGAGAAATGGGGGAGAATATATATGATAAGAATGAGAAAAAGATAAGATAAGGGAAGAGAAATTTTTTCTCCAAGTTCAAAAATCAATCATCCACTAACTTCCCTCATCACAGATCTATTTCAAAATTCTTGGAAAACTTGTTTGTTACTTGTACATTCATCAAAAGAAGTTCTGCAGTATTCTTCTGTGACTTACAGTAATTAAAAAATTAAAATAAAATAAATTGTCTCAGAATAACCATACTCAGAATATCAGTGAGACATTGAAATCTCCATAAGCCTTTGCAGTAAAAAAAAATAATACAAGCCTGGATCATTTTTGAAAGCAATGTATTTTTATTTAAAAAAGTGTTTGAAATCAAAATCTTTATAGGATCATTTGCCGATGCTTGAAAAAATATCATCAGCAAATGATATTTTATATGATTAAAATAAAATAAAATACTTAAACTGCAATCTGCTTCTAAATTCCACACAACTGACAACATGAATATCCTGTCCTCCATGACAGTAAAAATAAATTTCTGTTTAAACTCAGTAAGGCACCATGCCAGAGAAGCTTACAACTTCACTCTTTTATTGCAGGCAATATTATCAGTGTAACAATTAACAATGGGATGAACATTTTTTGTGGAAGTGCATGTGTTGCCTGGCAATGATTCATAAATATAACATACCCATGTGCATTATCCAAAACCAACAATCAGTGGTATAGAGAAGTTCAAATATTTGGAGACAATCAAAATTCTTAAGGCTTCTTCAATGAAAACTGCAATTAGCCAATCTCAGGTGGAAAGAGAGGTGAGAATTTTCTCACCTTGGTAATTCCACATTTTTAATCCCATACATGTAAATCAGCCTATGATTATGAAGATAATACATGTTAAGACATATGAATTGGCATATGACCAGCAGTCAAATTTCAAAAAAAAAAAAAAAATGCAACCAACAGCATCAATATTTCACAGTGACAACAGTTGATGTCATGATGTTTACTTTTACACCATAACCTGCTTAATAAACTTTCATAATTAAGTTTTGAATAACATTAAAAAAAAACAAGGATTATGAATCCTTGTTTTTTCCTGAATTGATTATGAATTTGTTTATTTTCATTTAAACAAGTTTTTGAAAACCACATCACTGATTATATTTGATTAAAAATAAAAATGAAAAATAACTCCGCTACATTGCACACAGCTAATGTAACCTCTTAGGTTGTAAATGATTTTTTAAAAAAGTAATTACTGCCATTATGAATATATTTTAGTTTTACAGTGTATATAGTACTAATGGTTTTCCCAGTCATTAAAACTCAATTTATAAATCAATTAACACTTGATTTATTGATTCACTAAAGTGATTCATAAATATCTATGCTAAAAACTTGTTTAAATAAAAGCTTCCAATTTTAGAATCAATTATCTTGCAATAAAACAATCAGTAGTTGTTGTAATACGGTTTTAAGATTGGTTTTATTGGCGCATTAGCTACTAAGGCTATACGGTTTTAAGAGCAGCAGCAACTAAAGCTATATTGTTCTGTATATACTATCTGTAAATTGCGTGTGTTCTGGGGTTGATTTTCTGTTTGATGGACAAAAAACCAGAGTTGCCGGAGGAAAATACTATGCTATGCTAGCCTGAGACCGACTAATTCAGCCATGTTGGGAAAAAGACCCATAAAAATTCCTCCCATCATTGATGGGACTCAAACTCAGGTCTTTTCCACCCAGTGTAGGGAGGACAGCAATCCTACCAACTGTGCTACCCATGAGGGCAGAACGATCAGTGAAGAAATGCCAGATGAAACTGTTGGGAACTGCAGCCATAATTCCATTTCTGTATATGGGAGTGCAACAATATTTGCTTGCTTACTGTTTGTTTCTTTTACATACAGTTCTGAGGTAGTTAAAGACAGGAGGTGTTGTATATAATGTCTGTTAAATTACATATACTCTGATTGGTTTGTCTGTTGTGATGGATGAAAAATCCAATTTTTTAGGATAAAAACATGTAACCCTTGCCTAAAACAAACTAATATTTCTCTCACCACACCTGATTCTGCATTGTGAGACAGAACAGCAATCTTTTAGTTTGAAAATCTCAATACTTGCATTATCGGGGCATAAACATAGGATAGCTGGATGTTTACTGAATCTACTTGTCACTGAAGAAGGATGGAAAAGATGAAAATTCCGTTTCCTTGGAGAAAACTGGATTTTTTTTATCCTTTGAAAATTGTATTCGAAGTTAAATTATTGAAATCTAACTTTTAGCTTATTAGCTAGTCTAGAATCTAAACTTTCAGGAAATTAACTCTGATGCTACTTTACAAATGAAATTTCCAGAAGCTGGATGAAAATCTAATTTTCTAGGAGAAAAACATGTTACCCTTGCCTAAGACAAACTAAAATTCTTCTTTGTGTGCAAGGCTAGTAATCATAACCAGTTTTAGTTTGTGAGCCTCAATGCTTGCATTACCAGGGCATGCAGCATAAGATAGCAGGATTTTTTTTTATTGAATCTATATGTCACTGAAAAAAGGATGGATATTATTTTAAATGCTCTTATTCTATTTTCAGCTATTTTATTTAGTTTTGCATTGTTTTTTAACCACTTACCAATTAAAAATCTGTATTTATTTTTAATTTTAAGTAACAGAAACACATACAAACACTACATTACTGGCACTTGATTTATTCCTTTTAACCCCAGGTGCTCACATCTGGTGAGTATGAGCTTGGCACACCCAAGGTCCTGAACTGGATATCATCATACTCCTCTTTCTTAGTGATTCCCTTTTACTTCTGATGCGTGCTCTCTCTCTCTGGGTACTTCAGAATTTTTTTTTTTTTTTTTTGGCTGGTGCAGTATAAACCTCAGGCTTCCTTGCATCATATGGCTAATAATGCTAATAATAATAATAACCAGTAGTTTGTCTAAATTACAGCATTCAGAAATTGTATTCAAAGTTCAATTATTGAAATCTAATTAGGTTCTGCACTTTACAGCTAGTGTAGAACCAAGATTTCATGGACTTTGTTACTTTACATACAAAATTGCATTTTAAAAATAAAAAAAACTCTTTAAAATGTACGTCTTATAACACACTAATAGCAAAAAAAAAAAAAAAAAAAAACGCTATACTCCAGAACATGGTGCACCTTCAGCCTGCCATGCCATGGTCTTGGGGTGTTTATTCCCCCTCTTCCAGCTGTTTTAAAATAGGAAAACGAGTTCCCGATTTTAAAACAGCGGCATGGGTGGGATAAACACCAAATATGTGGTTATGGCAATGAAATATTTACGTTCTTCGAACCAAAATAACTGCCATAAAAAATTTAAAAAAAAAAGGTCATATTGGTAACTTGTGTAACAATCATTATTCATTGAATAGTACACCAGGTGTACTACTCAACTGCCAAATTTATATCTAATGTAGTAGTTTTCAAATGGGTGATTGTAACACAGTTGAGGGAAGGAAATTTCGCGTGATTGTCACAATATAATAAAATTAAATACTAATTTCAAATTCTGGCTTGATGAAAATACTACAGCTTAAGTTTCTTTGCCTTGGAGGTGGTGTGGGAGGAAAGCCTAGACAGAGAGACTCCGATACTTCAGGGGAGCCGGGACGCACGTGAACTACGGTGCAAAAGCTACAGAACACCTGTGTCTAATTATATTTAGTGTTTACTTCTTCAAGAATACAATGTCCCACAACATGAGTACGGTTACAGGGTATCACATGTATTTTCAGAAGATGTATTTCAAGAAGGGATGAACACTACTCACCTCAGTTTTTCCTGATACGAGAACTAGGAACACTGTTTGAACATAAAAATATCTACGCCACATTCCTAAATATCTTACAGTAAACAGCCCAACGCGGAAGACCAAGGGCCTTTTCACTGCAAATCACCCCTAAAAAAGCGATTTCCTTGAGCCACTTCAACGTGGAGCTGAATGTCCGATGACTGAGGTCATGATGCTGGAACTATTTTCTCCAATATTTTGAGTATCCTAGCGCACTTTATCGCTTTCTCTCTCTCGCACTTGGTCCAAAGAGATGTTTATATTACAAGTTGTTTGCACCATATGTCAACGAAATAAGGCGGATAAAGAACCCGACAAGTGTCAGCAAATAGAAACCGCAAAACTTAGTTTCTAACTGAGAGCCACTGTTACTCAACCAAAAAGCGGTAATCTTGTGAGTACAGGGTGGTTCCAGTTGTCTTGCTGATGAACGATAAGAACTTACCCGCCATCTTATGGAAATATTATAAATCAAATTAATTAAAACGTTACAATTTTCTTATCTTTAAGACAAATTAATTAAAACGTTACAATTTTCTTATCTTTAAGACAAATTAATTATACTTAAATACTATCTATCCGTATAGGAAAAAATAAACATATTTCAGAATAGTATTAAATATTTCTTAATCAACAAAGAAAAAGACATTAAAATTATCAGACGAAATAAAAAAGGTGAAATTCTTTCCATGAAAGAGGAAGGAAACGATTTTAAGAGAAATATGGTAGTTTTCCAAATTTAAACGAACAAATATAGGAATTCCTCGGTTAATGTAATATATGTGTACTCGAAAAGTTTCACGTAAAACAAGAATTCGTTATGTGAACGTAAGATATATATTGAAAGGCAATTATTACGATTAGTGAATATAACTAAAAGTAATTACAACTACTGTGCATGCAATACCCCCAGGGGCTCACATCTGGCGAGTGTGGGCTTTGTACACCCACGGTCCTGACCTGGATATCATCATTATTCTCTTTCTTGGTGATTCCTCTCTCTCTCTCTCTCTCTCTCTCTCTCTCTCTCTCTCTCTCTCTCTCTCTCTCTCTCTCTCTCTCTCTCTCTCTCTCAATGTAACTCAGAAAATTTTTTTGGCTGGTGCAGCATAACCTTCAAGCTTCTTTGCACCATATGGATAATAATAAGAAGAAGAAGAGAAGAGAAAGACCATCCCGCCCCACCAACTGGAAGTGCTTCCTGTAACTGCGCTAGTGACCATCCAGGATGGAAGAAAACGCCAACGTATGAAGTGGAGCATCGAAATGAATACGTACATCATGCAGGCATACTACGAAACAACGAAGCTGGACACCGATATGACAACTTACAGGGCAAGACTACATACCAAGTGGCTGGAACGATTCCCGAATATTCAAGTCAGCGAATAGCGGACCAGAGAAGGACCATCGTCACGAAGAACCTGATAGCTCCTGCAGCCTTGGAAAAAATCAAGCAGGACGTGAACGATCAACTACAAAGGTTAAAGAATACGGAACCACAGGAGGAAGACCATACCACCACTGAACTAGAGGAGGGAGAGGAAGAAGAAATACAACCCACAGCAGCTGAAGTGGAAAGAGACGATGTCACGATATCCAGAATAGAGGACGAGTGCAAGAAGGCCCTAACAGAATTCAAAGGGATGGACCCCCACAAAGCTCACATGATACCGAGGCAGAGGCCAAAAAGAACCTTGTGGAGAGTCACAGACCACCTAAATCGGCACATAATACCGCGTTACCTCGACAGCAATTGTGCAACACTGGAGGCCATTCACACAGCCGTGTATTGTGCTGCAGTAGCAGCCATGAGGATTAACGGGAGACAAGCGAGAGACCAGCAGCAGAAGAACCGAAAACAGAACGAACCACCAGCTTGGGAAAGAAGACTTCAGCAGAAAATAGAAGAATTAAGAGTCGAGATAGGCCAATTGACCCAGTACCAAGTGAAGAGCATCCTCAAGAGACAACATCCAAAAATTCGAATTATTATATTAGGGCCACCCATAATTTCTTACATCTACCCATGTATTTATTTGTCTGTAAATTGCACGTGTTCTCTGGTCGATTTTCCTGTTTGCTGGACGAAAAAAAAACCCGATTTATGGGGTGGGAACCTTGCTGTCTACGCCTGAGACCGACTAACTCAGTCATGGAGTGAAAAAAGCCCATGAAAGTTCCTCGCGTCAGCGACAGCATCCACAGCAAACATGAGATAAAAAATCAGAGAACAGGAGAGAACTTGGACACATTGAAGCAGAACCTCCTTGCACTCAGCAAGAGTCTACGCCGACACAAAGAGAGCTCCCAGAGGAAAACAAATAACCGAATCTTTGATGAGGACCAAAGAGGCTTCTACAGGAATGTCAGAGAAGACGGGAAAGAAGGGAACGGACCACCGAGAAGAAAACGATTGAGGAATTCTGGGGAAACTTATGGAGCAGGGAAGTAAGACATAACAGCGGAGCGCCCTGGATAGAATTAGAACGCAAGAAAATCAAGGACGTACAAGAAAAGAGAGGGTGGGAGATTCGGGAAGAAGTAAAACAGACGATCAAGAACTCTCACAACTGGCGAGCTCCAGGAATAGATAACGTCCACAACTACTGGTACAAGAAGCTCACTTGCACACATAAGCACCTGGGAGAGCAGTTCACCCGAATGATAAGGTACCCAGAAACAATCCCGAAGTTTCTCACTCAAGGAATCACATATCTGAAGCCTAAAGAAGAAGATACAAGAAACCCTGCGATATATAGGCCAATCACCTGCCTGCCAACAATGTACAAGATCCTGACCAGCTGCTTAACTAGGAAGATATCAGACCACTTGGAGAGCCAGAACATAATGGCCGAACAGCAGAAAGGATGCAAGGAGAAATTAACCATAGATGCCGCGGTTATGGAGCATGCCTACAAGAAGCGCCGCAATATGTGCACAGCCTACATAGATTACCACAAGACCTTCGACACTGTGCCTCATAGCTGGCTAATAGAGGCGCTGAAGATCTGCAAAGTCAATCCGATAGTGACAAACTTCCTAGGAGAAACGATAGCGAAATCGAGTACTACCATTAAGGTCGAAAACATCACAACCAGGCCAATCCCGATCAGGAGAGGAATCTTTCAGGAAGATGCCCTGAGCCCATTGTGGTTCTGTCAAGCATTTAACCCGCTGTCCATCATACTCAACAGTAGCAAGTACGGATATAACCACAAAAAAAGAAGGAAGAACCTGTACACCCTCATCCACCTGATGCATATAGATGACATCAAACTCTACGCGGGAACCGAAAAGCACCTCCAGAAACTACTCCAGATCACCGAAGAATTCAGCAATGATATTAGGATGGAATTTGGTCTAGACAAATGCAAGACCCATGGATTGCACCAGGGAAAATTAGTCAACCGAAACTACCAACTGCAAACTGGTAAAGAGATCGAAGCCATGCCAGAGGGAGAGGCCTACAAATACTTGGGAATGATGCAGGCTCAGCAATTACAACGCAAGGAAATTAAGGCCTGCCTGACCGAAAAATACCATCAGAGGCTCGGAAACCTGCTGAAAGCAAAGCTGAATGGAGGGGACAAAGTTAAAGCCATAAACATCTATGCAGCCCCAGTGCTCACATACTCCCACAGGGTCATAGATTAGACTAACTCCGAGCTAGAGGATATCATGAGAAAGACAAGAACAATCATGACCAAGAGCCACCAGCATCACCCGAGATCTCCCGTGGAGAGACTATCAATTTCCCGGGAAGAAGGAGGAAAGAACCTGATAGACCTCATGGAGCAACAGAAGACAGCAATAGTTAACCTGAAGAATTACTTCCAGAAACACACAGCAGCACTCCACCAGGCCATAAGGAAGATAGACAAGCGGTATACCCGACTCAACCTAAGCGAGGAGTTCCCCCTAACCTGGAGGTACAAACGAAGCTAGAAAGATGGGCAGAGAAGACACACCATGGCAGACACTACAATGATTTCCATCAAGATCACATACATAAAATTGCTTCCAATGCATGGCTCACGATTATTATTATTATTATTATTATAATTATTATGTCTAAGGTGGCACCTAGACTTCCGTCTATCTCCACCTGATAAACTGAATTTGTGCAGAACCTCTGCGGAACAGACCTGTATGGCAGGCCTCTTCGCCACCAGAGAGCAGCTGCTCCCCAATGGCCGCCCATAGTCACTTGGTACTGGGCCTGGTCTACTATTTTAACAGTGCCTCATTCACAAAAATCCCTCACCCACAGGAAGTAGTACTATACCGGTGGGTGCCAGCAATCCCGCTCCGAGGCTGCCCACACCTGACAGCCAGTAAAAAAAAAAAAAAATTATATACATATACACACATACACATACGTATATATACAGTACATACACACACATATACATACAATATAAACAAACTAAAAAAAAATAAAAATAAACCAGATAATCAAAGTGTATATAACCAAATCTTAATTAGTAAGCATTAGATTATTCCAATGTCTTTTCCGTTGAAAAACAGTTACACAGAACTCTTGCAGTGCTTGAAATTTATCCTGATTAGCAATAAGATCACTTTCACAGCCTCTAACTAAATTACCAATCTTCACTTTTAGCCTTTCTCTATGTTCAACATGCAAACTACGATCATATAATAAATGACTCCAAGTCTCAGGTTGACCGCAAGTCTAGATCAAAGTAATGTATTTTAAAATTTAATGACCCATGGCCAGTAAAATAAACGATGTTACTATAGAAGGAAAAAAGCATTTGTTGTTACTATCATAAGTAAATGTAACTGTTGGAATGAACAATCTAGTTACCCAGTTACACAAAGATCCCATCTCTGTTGCCACATACCAATCAATTGTGTTTGAACATTTTTCTTAGCTTTAGCCATCTCTATAGTGACATCAGATGTAATATTCATGAAAGAAACAACTATGCCTTTTTTTAAGTAATAACAAAGGGCCCGATACTCAATGTACAAGTCTAGAGGCAAATGTTGGGAGGAGACAGTGATTATACCGACTGTGCTACCCGCTTAGGATTGTTCATTCGAAAAGCTATTCATCTTTCTAGAATCCTTCTGAGATTTGACAATAAGGCGATTGGGAGATAGAAGTTTGGATAACTTAACGGCTTTAAAGCATGGATTGTTTCATTTATGCTCTGATTGCTGTATAACTGCATTTCTGCAAAGATTATCCTAGCTTACTTTAACCACTGAATCCGTTATTTTCCTGAATCACAGGTCACACTTAGTTGAGAACGGGAAAGGCACACATCACCAATTTGTAGGGGCCTCTCCTGAATCGAAGGCTGCTTTCTTCTCATCACAAAATCTTTTTTTTTTTTTTAATTAGGTGTACTTCTGCTTATCACCATACCTAACAACTTCACGTGTGAATGCGAATGCAAAATATTTATTCAGTGAATGATCACATTCACACTGACTTGTAAAAATGTACATTGGCTGTAGACCGAGTTCGCTATTCTTCACCCTCTTCCCTGCCGATTTGTTCCTCTAATTCATTCTAAAGAAAGCTACTGCTAATAATTAAACTAAAAATTCAAACAGTATGCCCAAAGGTGTTACTAATCACTACCCTATAGATGTTCCTTATAATTAATTTGCCTTTAGCCAGCGGGTAGTTGGTTGGTGGAACAGACTTCCATCACTTGTTGTGGAAGTTGATAACCTAAATAAATTTAAGGCTCAGTTGGACAGGTATTTCGAACGAACGGAGGGGTGAAATGGAATGGGTTTTTTTTTTTTTTTTTTCCGCTGATGCTGCATAAGCTTGCTTTCTTGCATCATATGCCTCTACTAATGCTAATGCTAATGATAATTAGAGCAAATAAATTAACTTTTGAAAAATAACTTTCATCTGGGTTCCAGTCGCTAGATATACAGTATATACACAATCATGCAATCGAACAGCAAAAGAAGCATGCAGGGATCACCAGTTACACGACTTTGTTTTCATCTTGACCAGCTTATATAGAATGTATTCTATAGTCGGTTTATCTGTTGTTCTGGATAAAATATCCAAATTTCTGGAAGACAAATAAGCATGCAACCCTTATCCCAGGACCGTCTAATGTAGCTACAGAGTGAAGCCTATAAAAATTCCTCCATCTTGATGGGATTCAAACCTGGCTTTTCTATACGGTGTGGAATTGCAATCGTAACCGCTGTGCTATTCGCGAGGGTCCTTGATCAGCTAAGAGGTCTATAAACTCACCTGGTGGTCGCACAGGTTCTCTAAGAACCAGTTTTTAAAATTCTAGAAAATTCTATTGATATACCTCTAAAATAATAATTGTTATTATTGTTCTCTTAGAGACTGTATAGTATCAATAGTAGCGTTTTTATTTTTTAATTGAAACGAACTGAGTGTTAAAAAAGTGGGGTGATATCAATTTTTTAACACCTACTGTCACCTACATAGTATATGTTTCTGACAAATACCATTTCTAACTTCGTCAGAATTGGTAGGAAAAGTCGAACTGCTATGTCCTGCCAAAAGTATACAGAATTAACATTTTCCACAAGACTTACTACATCATATAATATTAACTCTCAACTTCACTCCTAGTCTTCCCTGTTTCTGGGATATTGACATTTGCAATTTTATGATTCGTGTAATATAATTAAATTCATAAGTTTATAAATAAAACAAATATGTATTTTTTCAATTCACCGTTCTCTTATTGATCTACAATAACCGATAACTCTAATTTTTTGAAAAATCAGATAAAATAGTTCTGAAAAATCAAACATACTCAAAGATATTTTAGAATGCATGTCGGCAATTGTTCAGAATTATATTAACGACTATAAGCTTAGTACTGATTTAATACAATACATATTCAAGGCAGTCATTTCACTTTTAACCGGAATTAACGATGACTGAGTACAGTTGTTTCTGTGATAGGTGTCAGAGTTCCCTACATTTTGCCATAGTGATTAGACTACGGTACTAACAGTATTTCAAACATAAACTGATCGTCATCTAGCATTATTCGCATTAAATTCATTATTAATTTTTATTTTAAAAGTAACGTTTAAATTAATCCTTGATCTTCTTTCCCAATCATAACCTTCTCGTTTATATCTACCATTCTTCTGACGTCTATTAACTCATACCCTTAGTTGCTCATGCGCCAGAACAACAAAGAGCATGAGGCATCAGCGTACTGTGTCTGTAAACTGCCGTGTATTCTAAAGTCGTTTATCCATTTCATGGATGAAAAACCAGTGTTTCCGGGGGCGAAAATACTGTTACCCCATAACCCCAAGACCGACTAGCTATACCATAGTGTGGAAAAAATTTATTAAAACGCCCGATTTCGAAGAGATTCAAACCCAAACAATTCTTTTCACCTTGTTTCTTTGTGAGCTTTAAATGACGCAAGGGGAAAATGGCCATAATGCACCTAACTATGGTAAAGTTCATTGCTCTGCCGCTTTTTATCAATATGGATTGAGGTTTACGTTTAGAGGAGTGCGTTATAGTTGTATCTGTTTGAAGAAAGTAATATTTTGTCCACGTGTGGTATATCAGATAGGAGATGAGCAATACTCAGAGTGTTCATTGCTGAAAATGAGACAAAGAGAGTTTGTCGCTCACTGTTGTAAATGAGGAAATCAATGAGTATATGCTGTGGTGAGTCAGTGGCCGCAAGTAAATAAAGATGTGTCAGGTGTGTGTGTGGTCTATCGGTAATTGGGCAAATACAACTTCTTCATGTCGGTTCTCGTGTATACTGGATTTCCATAGTTTGAAATCTTTTTTATACTGAGTAGCTTGTTATTGGCTTGGCTCTGTCAGATGTGTTGCTAATGTTTGAGATATCGTTTCTTTATAATGTACTTGTAGTCAAATGCAGATGTAGTAAAGGATTTCTACAGGATCAGTAGCAGTTTTGGCAGCTAGATCGGCATGTTTGTTTCCAGAAATTTCAGCGCGACCAGGAACCCAACAAAAGAGAACTTGTTTCTTCTGGTTTAACTGAAAGAGTAGCTCATGGGTCTTGTCAATGATATATAAGGAATTTTGCTAGCAGCGATAAGGAGGTGATTGTCCCCTTGCATGAGACAATGGTCAAGTCACACCTTGAGTACTGCATACAGATCTGGAGAACTCATTTTAGAAAAGATATAGAGCTGCTGGAAACAGTACAGAGAAGGGCAACGAGATTAGAGAGTGGAACAAAGGGTTACTGTAACCAAGGTTATCTCATTGAAGTGTATAAGGCCTTGATCGGTTTGAGCAAGCTCAACGCTGATGGGATTCTTCCTCTTACTCAGATTCCGCACCTGAGGGAGCATAAATTCAAATTGAGGAAAGGTAGTTGTAGAATAGATATGCGGAAATTTGCCTTTAGCCAGCGGGTGATTGACTGCTGGAAAAACCTTCCATCTGTCATTGTGGAAGTTGACAGCGTAAATAAATTCAATGCCGAACTAGACAAACTTTGGGAGTTAATGGATGGGTGAAACGGGAATGTTTTTTTTTTTTTTTTTTTTTTTTTTTTGGCTGATGATATATAAGCTTGCTTTCTTGCATCATATGCCTCTACTAATGCTAATGCTAATTTAGTCAGAGTATCCCAGACCTGTCTCAATAAGGGTTATCATCCTTCGTATTCTGTTGTATAGATTGGATAGCACTAATGGAGTCTGTATATATAATACTGTGCAATATGATTGTTGAGAGTTTTCACATTGTATGGAAGGAAAGCTATTATAACCACTAATACTATTCGCGGGAATTCTGGGTGAGTGCGGTAAAGAGACTTTGTATAATCATGGAATCTATGTGTATTCTTGCAGTTTTTTGCAATAAAGATAATTTATTTTGCGTGAATTGTCACGACAGCTACTGACAACGTTGGAAAAGTGTTCAGTTTCACATGTAAAGAACAACACTGATTAGACAACATAGCCTTCAGGAAATAAGGCCATGCAAAATAGCGAGAATGCCCAAACCCTTGTCACAGAAAAGGTTCCGTAATTATTTGTTAAACTATTATGACACAAAGAATGGAACCCACAATCGTGCACTTGGCCCATTATGAGGAAGAAAAGTAAAATATGGACATGCTGAATTCATATTATATTTATCCCATTCTTCAATAAAATTAGGGGTTTTCTGAAGTTTCTTAAAATCTGTATTGACACACTGTCAATACAGATTTTAAGAAAATGCACACCGGTATTTATTTATTGAGGTAATAACTGTCGACACAGGTATATTTGCATGCGAGTCACTCTCAACAATTTGATTTCGAATCAAATCTATTTTGCTCTCGTAAAATAAATGCTTTCTCATCCCTTGACACTACATGCAAACTAGCTCTCTTAAGCAATATGGTTGCTGACCTCTGTCAACTGTACCGTTAGCTCCAGAATTATAATAATAAAAGATGCGAAAACATGCATTACTATATGTTGTGTCTCGTCTATCTTGCATTTTTGTTTCTCTTTGAGGGTGAGAGAAAATGGAACGATATTCCGATGAAATTTAATTGTGCTGGTGAATTTTGTGTCAAGGCGTGTTCTTGAACTGGTTATAACAAGATCACATCTATTACAAGGTCTGTTTCCCTTTTAAGAAGCTAATTGAAAATTGTAAGGTGGAGACGCAAAGTAAAATCCTGTTTCGTTTTGTAGTAGAGTTAAAAGTTATGGGCTGGATGTTACGAAATTTAATAGACACAATATACAGCTGAAATAAGCCTGAGTAATAAAGAGTACAAAACTGTAACATGAAGAGATAAACAGTTTATTGGGCGAATATGCTTTCATAATGATTATTTTTAATATGAGGATTTGCAATACGGATGATTTTCTATAAAATACCAGTGCTGTAACAACAGAAAATTGGTTGCATCGCAAAAATAAATCATTTCCTTGCACCATGATCCAGTTCAGGCATAGGACAATGACTTATAATAATACTTTTTCCAAATATTTTATATATATTTTTTAAAAATAATGACAAAAAAAAGCAGTTCTTTACTTTCCTTGATGACAAGCTACGAAATCTATTGTGGCGAGCCTATATCTCTGGACGATTCAAAATTTTGGATTGAAACACAGCCTTCGATTTCTCGTGGATAAAGAAGGAAGTCATACAAAGTTTGGTTGTATTGGTTTCAACGGGATCCGGGAAGATCGGGAACAATTTTCCCACCTTATATATTTCCTATATATAGTATTTATTTTTTTCAGATGTTATAAATTTCTGTATATTGATAAGTTTATTGTTACAGCTTTTTGTTTTAATTTCATCATCTGAACAATATCAGAACGATATATTTTATCAGTTAAGTTGCATTTATCAATTTCTATAAAGCATAAACCAATTAAAACACCATTTTAAAATAATAATAACAATAATGTAGCATTTATTTACATATTAGGATTAACATTTTGCTCAATTAGGCCCACACTTTTTTGTAACAGACTTCCAACATAGTATATTTATACAATACTGCATAAAACCTGAAACAAAGTAAGTACAGTATGAAATAGTATAAAATAAATATCTCGAAATTCCTGAGATCAGCAGCGTACTATGGTTATAAAAACAATAAAAAATATATAATAATAAAAAACGGATGTCCGTAAAAAAGAACCCATGTTACCCATTTCAAATGAAGATAAAATATTATGGCTTCATTGCAGCCTTTGGTGTGTGTGCCACCACTGAGAGGTCAAAAAATACAATAACAATAATAAATTACATGCACTTAGGTTGTTTATAAAACTATACAATGTTTTACAGCAGTGGTTATCAACCGATGGAAGCCGTATACTCCCGAGAAACGTGAGGTCCGATTGAAGGATACACGGGCATATTAAAAAAACAGACATATTCCTTCACACTATAATCATATTCTTCTTGTATTTTCAAATTCCACTTTGATTGGACTTGCTTTCTTCGTACTCCTGTAGTAGAGCTGCTATTTTTATGACAGGTTCTTCAAGATGATAGAAATAAGATCCTGCTTCAAATTTCATTCTTGTAAACCACGCCTTTTCGCCTTTCTCGAACTATATCCACGACTATGTATACTAGGACAGCCAATGCCTAAAAAAATTAAATTAATTAGCGAGGAAAGACCTGAAACACAATTTTAAGCAAGAGGTTTCGCTTTTTAACATAAAAAATAAAGAATATAAATGCAAGGTAGATAAAAAACTACGTTAACAGTACATACGTTAATTTTATAATTTATAAGTTTTTATTATCATTCTTTGATAAAGTTTAAAAACTCTATTGTTGCTGTGTGCCACGTACATCCTATAGCTTAAAATTTCCAGGACTGACTGCATACAAAAAAAAAAACAAAACCATTGACTTCTGTAACTGCATTGAGCACTTTGCAAGAATATTCGATCTTCTGACTAGAAAGAGGTGAAAGTATAGCAGCCTTCTTCTATACCATTGTACAAACATTTATATCTCTATCATTTTATAACAGATCTTTTAGAATTCCGTTGTTCTGCTCTTTCTCTTTATCTTTAGGACTTTAAGCGCATCAGCGACTTAGATCATATTGCACTTATAATATATTATGTCCGTAAATTGCGTGTATTCTGTGGTCGATTTTCTGTTTTCTGGAAGAAAAAAACCGAGTTTCAAGTATAAAACACTATGCTACCTTAGCCTGAGACCGACTAACTCAGCCACGTTGTTAAAAAACATCCATAAATATTCCTGGCGTCATTAATGGGATTCGAACTCAGTTCTTTCTAGCCAGTGTTGGGAAGACAGTGATTACACAAACTGTGCTACCCACGAGGGTATATTTTCTGCCTGTATCCCTAATTGTTATCAGAACTGTTTAGTTTAATAATTCAAGAACACCTGGCTGAGCAAAGCTCCTTCACAGATATGCCCATTTCTCACAACTTTTGTGCTTACTGTAAATCCTTCTCCTGTCACCCGTTGATAAGTCTGCTCGTGTAGTACAGAGTTAAAATCACCGTCCACTGACACCGGGTAAAAGAGGCCCGGTTCAAGTCCTGTCAATGATGCGAGGAACTCTTATGGGCTTTTTATCTTCTGTAGCTGAGTTAGTCAAATAGCAAGGTTTTCTCTCCGGAAATTCGGGTTTCTCCAAATATTCTCCAGTGAAAGAGCCAAATCGACTAGAGCACACCCGCAACTTATGTACGTAATACACATTGGCATACAAATTAGTTTTTAGATGGCCCAAATACGATAGTTTTTCTTTTTTTGTCTCTGTTAGTGACGATGATTACTTTTCTAGCTCTGATCACATTCCTGTTGTAATTGATTTAACCCAGCTTGAGGGCATATTCTGTCAGATGATTTTCTCATTCAGTTTTACAAACTAGAATGCTTTGTTTACCTTTCTTGCGGGTCTCCTCACTGTCTCACTGATAACCCAAGAAGATATCTCCCATCGTGAAAAAAGATACATTATGCTGCACATTGAAAATTTATTATGAACAAATCGTCCTCAACCTTTCCTCATCGTTTCGTAGAGAAGTTAATATTCACCTAAATGCATCACAAATGCTTCCTTGGCCCCATCGCTTTCATCACTCCACCACTTTCTTGACTCGAACACTAAACAATTCTGGCGATAGGAAGTCATTCAGCATTCCAGCATTATTATCCTCTAACAATCGCTCAGTCAATTCGTTTAGTGCCAAGACCAGTTTGTCCGCTAACATTTTTCCGCTGTTTTAACAAATCAATCTCAAGTTCAACTCCGCCTAGATCAGCAGTTCCCAACCGCGGTTCCATGATTTCCCCGGAGATTATATATAAACTTTAAAGCACGAAACAACGATATTTGTGATATAAAGTAAGTTTCCTTATGTACTGCTGCAGTAGGGGTCTCAGAATTTTCTGAAAGGTGGGAGAGAGCTAAAACAGCTTTCGGAAATCATCATCTAGCAGTAAAAAAAAATACATATTTTTTATCATGAGGTGCTGTACCCCTTTAACCCCTACTTGGAACCGTTACTGGCCTCATTGGCCCTTGTTTTCACTGTGGCGCGCTCACATGCGCCTAATGCTTTGACTCGTTGGCATCACTCGTAGAAATCAGATAGCAGTCATGTTACTATTTAGTCTGCTTATTTTAGCAATCACTTCGGGGAGCTGTTGGGAATAACAGCACGATTTTTCGATTCGAACACCATTGTTCCAAGTTCTGAAAGTTTACTAGTGCTATTCTATAAGACATGCAGAAATGTGCTTGTTTCTTTCTGAAGTTTTTTTTTTTTTTTTTTTTTTCTGTTTATCTAATTGTTTTATCTGTCTAGGCAACAAATTCATCTAAATCCGATTCAATAAAATGGACCTTCTAATAATGATAAAAACAATAGACCATTACCTTTTTCAATATGACCTCTTTGAATCGCTAGTGTATAAGAATTTGAGTACCTATATTCACAACGTTTTCTCTTTTTCAATATGAATTCATGCCAAAACATTCCGCAACCTCTAATTTACAAATTTAAAAGTTGAGAAATATTGTCTCCACTGCGCGTCATTCCCTCTTGTTGCTGTTGTAGGGTTTTAGGTATATTGTTTTACCTAAAGTAAAATTTTATATACCTAAAAGTATATAAACAATATACTTTTAGGTATATTGTTTATAAATTAGGTGTATTCTGGGATCGATTTTCTGTTTTCCTGGACAAAAAAAAAAAAAAAAAAAAACCAGGTTTCCGGGAGAAAAAACAATGCTGCCTCGCCTGACTAACTCAGCCACGTTGTGAAAAAGGCCCATAAAAATTCCTCTTTTCATCCTCGGGACTCAGATCTTTTCCATCTGGTGTGAGGAGGACGGCAATCCTACCAACTGGGCTACCCACGAGAGCATCACTCCCTTAGGTATGTGTTAAGCGCCAAAACAACTAAGGCTATGAGCCATCAGCAATGCTTTCAATAGAGAAAAGCTTGGTCAACAGTGCACCAAACTTAAATGAAAAAGTTATTAATCTATTTTCAACAAATAAAAACCGAAAAATGGATTTTGTTTTTAAATAAAAGTTCAACTCTGTTAATGGTAAATGTCTAGTTAATGTTTTGTAGTATTTTTAACTTGCTTATTATTATTACTGTGTATGTCTGCATGTTTTATAACCAAGGCAATTTTATGTAACTTTAAGACGCAGCATCCCCAAACATCAGAGTCACGAGCCGCCACTGGTAATGGGCGTAAATATTTGTTTGTTTTCTTTTGTGGCACAAAGTGACCACAAAATTTATGAAATTTATTTTTAAAAAATAATAATCATTGAACTCTAGTTGTATAGTTTTTTTTTTTTTTTAGTCTAAAGTATGTCTACTAAAAGAATAATATCAATAATATCAATAATATCATTCAGCGAATTCTGTAATCCAAAAAAAGGCTTGACTTACAACAGAACCTTGTATACCAGCGATAACAGTCGTCGCAGGCTTGTATGTTAGATGATCCACCAATATTCCTCCAATCGAAGGTCCAATGAAAGCCCTGAATATTATAAAACAGGCATAAAATCAGAAAACGTTATATGACACTTGAAATAAAATATTACACTGATTTACCAATTTATTAGAGATGCCAATATACCGAGAACTGAAGGCAATCAGCACAGAAAAAGCAATGAAATAGCTTGGGCTGCGCTGATTGTTGTGCCACGTGATACAACAAACCTGTAACAGCTGTAATTCCTCGATGGAGTTGTTAAAATTGTACCACAAGTAAAACAAGCGGCATCAGAGACTTCATGAGAAGCATGGTCATAGGCATTCATGTAACAAGAGCATCGTTACAGGTAGCGTTAGCGGAGAGCACACATATTACGACGCAGACAGTTCTTAGGGTTTAAATTAGTGGCTACTACGTGACAAAACCAGCAACGAAAATGACAAGTCCAGCCGGAAGAAGATTTTGCATGGCCAGGATGGGAAAAAATTATTTCCACCAGTACATCGCCAGAGAACAATGGGATTGAACAGCTGTATGCAATTTATAAGCCTTTCGTCTGTGAGCAAATGGAGCCGTCTACAATGATTTCGGACGGAACGGCATGGGTCGATGGAACACTGGAAAAGCCTAATGTGGTCAGGCGAATCATGATTCACATTATTTAGCACTGATGTGCATCAGAATGTGATAGAAGTCTTCAACTTCAACAATTGAACTTGAACCAATTGAACAATTGGTAAGCAATATGCATCAGGTACTGAACATTATTGCGAACATTCTTGCCCTGAAAATTATTGCGAACATTCTTGCCCTGAAAATTATTGCGAACATTCTTGCCCTGAACAAACAGCTTCAACTTCTCGAATATCCACTACCAATTCCTTAAATGCCGATCTCCAGGTAATTCTGCAGTGAGGCAAAGATAATTTAGTTGATTTCAAGTCTTCTAAATCTAAGTCCTGTCTTATATCTCGCAAAAAAGATTCTTCTGCTCCTATGCTTACCTTCGATGACACTCTGATTTCTACGCAAAAGCATATATCTCTAGTGGGGATTACCCTGACTTCTAATCTCTCTCGGCACAAGCCATTACAAATATTGCTTCCTCTGCATCTAAAAAACTGGGCTTTCTCTTTCGCTCTCAGCATTATTTTTCTTCAAAACAGCTGTTCACTCTGTACAAATCGCAAATCCCCCCTACTATGGAATATTGTTCCCACATCTGGGGTGGTGCCCCCAAATCCTCTCTCAGGCTTCTTGATTCCATTCAGAAGAGGGCAGTTAGGCTAATTAATGACTTAGAGTCTCTTCACTCTCCGTGTCATAGACGTTCAGTTTCTGCTGCATGCCTTTTCTATAGATTTTTTTCCATGGGCACTGTTCTTCTGAATTGGTTTCTATAATTCGTGCTGTCTCTTCCAAAGCAGTCAGAACACGTGACGCCACCAGCCAAAGTCCTTTTACTGTCCAACTTCAAACTGACAGAACCGACTTTTCTTTTCATTTATTTATTCCTTCAACTTCGGTTTTCTGGAACAATCTTCCTTCACACGTATTTCCCGAAAATTACGATCTGCAGAAATTTAAGTCTAACGTCAACAAATATCTTCTCAACCTTCAACTCACTCATTGTATTAAGTATTTATTAGTTTCCTAATACCTTTGGTGTTTGGAATTTTCATTAAAAAAAAAAAAAAAAACGAAATGGAATAACATCACTAGGGACAACTGTGCACATTTATCCAAATACGCGACTGACTGCTGCTGTCATTCGCCATTAAAGGTGCCATTAAGTACGTTATCTAATATTTTGGTTGGGCAGTGTATAATCAAAAGAAATAACTGAGAGAAAAAAAAGCCTTATAAAGAGATCAAATGTTTTTGAATTACTTAAATATCGCAAAAGTTATCGATGAGGGACCGTGTTAACACTTTTAAGATCCCTGATGCAAACAAGTAACCGTCTGTCCCTTCAAATTAAAAGTTCCCATTTATACTATTCATTTTTCTCCTCTTGAGAACCAGCACCTGGATATGAGTTAGTTTCCTAAATATATTTGTGGTTAATTAGCCATTATTTCAAATAAGATTAATGAAATGTTAATCACTTTTGTTCTAATCCAAAGGGAAATTTGAATAAATTTCAAGGAAGTGCAATTTAATAATATTCATAGTGTTTCCAATATGCAAGCTCTTCGAATACCGAGGAACTCTTAGTTAGAGACACAAATAAATAAATAAATAAATAATAAATTATACGTATGACAATTTATAAATCCATAAAAAAAAAAAACGAGTGTTCTTTTACTCATATATCCACGTACAAAGATTAATGCTATTGGCATTAATTACTACTAACAAGTCCCTCCCTACACAAATGACATCACAAAGGATAATTAATTGAGAAAATAATTAGTGAGTAAATTATGTTTAAAAATTTAATGAAAGGGTAATTGTTTATTCATTGTAGAAAATGGTGCTCTACCTTGAGAACATTGCCTCAAAAATCGGGTTACAAAGGACTTGCTAAAATAAAAAGTAAACGTACTGTTTTTCTACGTACAAGAGGAAGCTTTTCGTTAATGATGAAAGTATCAAAAAAATATTCTACTACAAAAACAGAATAGATAACATTTCACCTCTGCTGTAGCAATTATCTACGCAAAAGCTGGAAATCTGTCACTTTTTTAAAACTAAGGACAGTATTTTTTCATGACTGACAGTGATTATTAAAATATAATAATTACATTAATTAATCTAAGAAAAAAATTATTTTTATTATTATTTTTTTTACTAATTCAAATTCTACGGAATTCGAAAGAGAGGCGAGAGAGAGAGAGAGAGAGAGAGAGAGAGAGATGAAAATCCTATCGATCGATACATTAACTAATAACTGATAATATCATCGTAAGAGTCACCTTCTCCATATTGAGAGTAGAGGCGAGCTGATAAATAAATAATAATGCCATTATCATTTATTTATCAATTAAAGGGTCATTATTTTAATAAATAATAACCTTTTAAAATTTTAATAACGAAACATTGAACATTGCTAACGTTGTTCGCTTTATTGGTTAAGTAGTTGCTGAATGCTATGTTAACGAAAGCATTAATATTAAATAACGATTTCTTGGGAAGTTACCGATTCAGCCTACGATCAATACCATGGCTGTTAATTTCAAAAACAAATAAAAAAGGGCTTTAAAATAATATTTAAAACTTTTAACAAGCTACAAGTGTTATTTAGTACAGTCAAGTCGATATTCTTGAATTTTAAGGGTAAAATCCAAATAATTTGTTTTCTGAATACGATTACTGTAAAACAAACAAGATACTCGAGATGAGATGTTCTCAGCCAGCTGCTTACGGCTACCACAGCGAGCTCCAACAAGTCTTAAAATGATGTTTGAGAGGACAGAGTTCAATGCCTCCTACGCAAACTCATCTCCATTTAAACTGACTTGTGTTCGATGCCCAAAGGCTGATTCATAAAAGTGCTCGCCATAGGTAAAAAGAAGCCGGACATTCTTATGGATTTGTGGGGATCGAACAATCGTTTTGAAATCAATGTGAAAACACGTTTCGGTGTCCAAGATTAAGGCAGAGGACTTCAGGGATAATTGACTTTAGAAGATTGAATTCTGACGCGATCTGTGAAATTTTTTTTAGGTATCTATCAGCACGGATAACGTCATCTATTTCTAAGGTAGGAAGGTCGTTTCCCTGTGTGGCTCACCTTGAATATCGACAGGCTCGCTTTGAGCACAGTATCAACAAATATTTGTTGTGTTTTCCATTCATGATACGTTCATCCAACGGTAAGAAGTTCGCAGCAAGAAGAGGTCAATTATCAATTATAGAAAACAGTTTGAACAATTAATTGAAATGTCATAATAACAGCATTTAATATCAATAAAATAATATGGATATGAAATTCTAAACAAATAACTGCAAAAGTGACAAGCCACTTTTCCATTTGACTGTCTTTCTTTTTTAAGATTTTGAACTTACCCTAAAGCAAAGGCTGACACAAGGTTTCCAGAAACTACTCCGTAAGTTGATTGATCATCAGGATATCCACGAGCACTAGATAAGGAAAAGAATAAGAAATGATAAGTAAATCTGTCAAAAAAAAAAAACTGCAATAAAACATATAATTATTCCAGAAAATGTTATTTTGAATTTTTTTATTTTACACATTTCTTAAAAATTATTTAATTTTTCATTTTAAAAATAAAAAAATATTTAAATAAAAAAAGAATTTTTATTTAACAATTTAATAAATATATTAAATAATATCCATAATTAAAATATTAAATATTAATATAAATAAAATATTAAATATTAATATAAATAAAATATTAAATATATTTATAAAATATATTAACAATTTTAATATAATATATTTTAATATATATATATATATATATAATAATATAATAAGGCATATTATATAAAGTATAATATAAACATAATATATTATTATATATTACATTATTATTATTATTATTATTATTATTAGCCATACAGTGCAAGGAAGCCTGAGGCTTATGCTGCACAGGCCAAAAGAAAAAATTTGAGTTACCCTTAGAGAGAGAGAAGTAGAAAGGAATCACCAAGAAAGAGAAAAATAATGATATCCAGCTTAGGACCCTGGGTGTGCCAAGCCCATACTCACCAGATGTGAGCCCCTGGGGTTAATATATAAAACATATCATATTATTAAATAGAAAGTGTACAATAAACGTGAGAAAGTAAATAATAATAAATAAATTTTCTGTTTATACTCCAGGACGACCAAACGGTCAGAGGAGTTCACAAGATAGATAGAATACAAAAAACAGCACCGTACTTAGCAGTCACGGGCTTGAACCCCGGTCACTCAAGGCACGTGTACTTATGCACCCGTTCGCTTGACCACTCGGCTACGGCGGCCTATAGAAGGGTTATTTTAAAGAAAGAATTGTAGCAACCGTGGTTTAAAGAAACTTGTTAATAAATTTGCAATCTCTAGAAAAACAGTCAGAGACAAGCCTTTTGTAAAATTTACCCGCAATTTTTTTACATTATATTTTACTTAGAAAAGAAAATTGCATTTTACATTACATTATTTTACTTACACGGCATCTTTAACAGCATGTGCAGTACAGCAAATCATGATTCCTGCCATTGCTAGACCTAGAAGGATCTGAGCTACAATGACTACCCACAGCTTCCTAAATAAAGAGGGAAGATAAAAGTTGGCTATTTATACATAAAGTTCTTGGTTGTCAAAAAGAAAAAAAAACGGAAGGGAGGAAGATAACCCTCTTTGTTACATAAAAATGAATAAAGGTATAAAAGGATCAAATATGTAAGTGCGTTCTTCATCGTACTCGACTTGTTTTCGCACTGTTCATCCTAAGATGTCGCAAGATGAACATCAAGTTTGCCAGCGTCCTTGAAATTGCTTTTTCGAAAATTTCCGATGCTTACTTTCCGCCATCTTGGATTTTACCATACAGTGATGACACTGAGACGCGGGTTTATAAGTGTTGCCACCAGTTACTTTTTATTTTTCACCTATGTCTTCATAATTCACCTCCAGGGATCCCTTTGTATCCAGTATTTCATTAAAGAAACTCATAATTTCTCTATTCTTTCGTTCATTTATTCCAGTTTTGTTGTTAAAGTCTTCTGTTATATGTCAGTAAATTGTTACAAGTATCATAATATTTTCTCATCTGAATTAAGGTTGCACATAAACATTATTACCCAACTGTACCTCGTTTCTTATATAAATTGTCCTTAAGTTTCAGAAATGGCATATAATAAGCTATTGTTATTATTAAAAAAAAAAAAAAGAAACGTATTCTTCCTTCTTAAACTATTGGTAAATGCCTGATTTACTATTACATAATTGAAGAATATTATCGCCAGTACACAAACGCTCTTATCGATGTCCTAACTATGAACAAAATGAACCAACACCTTACTAAATAGGCAAGTGGTTTTGATAAATTTTTTGATTTTAAGAATTTTTTGTGTTCTGGCGCTCTGTGATTTTTCAATTAAACTCTACCTTCAAATTTCAAAATTTCTGGAGAAAAAAAACGAAATAACTGAAAAGCACTAATGTAATTTTTTTGTTAATGTTGAATATGTTATTTTAATTATGAATGCAATATCAGTATTAAATTTATTGATTTATAACGTAAGCTTACAATTATAACGGTCACTCAGCTGACATAGCTGCAATACATAAAAAGCTTAAAACTGTAACCACTAAAATTTTAAATTTATTAGCATTCAAAATACATAAATAATAAACATCATAGCCGCATTTATTATGTTTATGATATCATGCGGCTATGATGTTTATGATATTATAGCCGCATTTATGCACATGCGGCTATAATAAACGTCATAGCCGCATGTGCATAAAATATGTGACGGTCATTGAAATGAAAACAACTTGAGTTATACAGGGTGGCCACTGAAAGACTGGAGGGTTTGAAAAAGTCATAACTTGTTCATTTTTAATTTTATTTTCTTTTTTTACAGGTTATAGAGCATCCCTTGGAGATTAAAATGGCTACGTATGATGTCGAGCAACGAGTAAAACTCGTTGGGTTTTTCTATTCCAGTGAAAGATCAATTATTGAAACTCAGAGAAAATACCGGCAACATTTTAAAGTCCTCCTAACGATAACATGATTCGGAACCCAATCGCCCGGTTTGAAAGAACTGGATCAGTCGGCGATCTTCCGGGAAGAGGTCCTGTGCGCACTGACACTGACGCAGCGGTGGAAGCTGTACGGCAGAGTGTCCTTGAGGACCCATCTGCCTCTACCCGTCGTCGCTCTGCTCAACTAGGCATCGCCAGAACATCGCTTCAGAAGATTCTGAAAGGGTGGTCAGTCTTTCAGTGGCCACATTTTAATCTCCAAGGGATGCTCTATAACTTGTAAAAAAACAAAATAAAAAAGATTAAAAATGAACAAATTATGACTTTTTCAAACCCTTCAGTCTTTCAGTGGCCATCCTATATAAATAACATTTTAACACAATAACCAATAAGCGATATTAAAGATCATATCTATCTTTGTGCATGGCTACCGTTCAACCGCCATCCTTAAAATAAAACGCTATAAAGCCTACGAAACAAACGAATAAATTGAGGATTGCCTTCTAGGGACTCTTCTGTTGGTGGCTGAATACACAGAAGAGTGGTCTCATTTTACTAAGTACTGTCTGCTGAAGGAACAGCGCATGCGTAAGGTTGCCTGACTACGCGTATGACTAAGAAAATACGTGGCATGGGAGTCTTATTTTTTACATTTAAGATGACTTAAGATTTTCATTTAACCATCCGTATTCTCATACTTAAGAATTAACAGATTTACAGACTAGTATACAGCAAACTGGACAAGTATAAAATAAAGTAAATAGTTTGTTTATATGACAAAAGAAATCATACATTAAAAAAAGTACGAATAAATTATATACAGTACTGTAAGATAGAGGTATTGGAAAGTAAAGAAAAGATTTGGACTGGTTTCAAGAAGGAGTTATACAGGATGTTCATTTTAAATGTAAACTCACGTTGTTCGTATTTAATACAACTAGGTTAAGATCGTTGGTGTAATTGTGCGAAGACGCTAGAGTTGGATGTTACGCAACTGGAGGAAGTGATAGCTTTTGCATTTCAGGTGTTCAGTTTGTCATAATCCGTTTTGAAATTGCATGGTCATTACTGGTGAATGCTCATGCTGTATATCACCGAGCAACTTGTTTTATAGAGAAATCTTACTTGGAAACAAAGTAAACAGTAAATGTCAAAAAAGTGTTGAAAAATTCTTCGACACTAACCGTCCATGCAAAGATGAAATTTTCAAGATAATAAAGAAGTTACGGGAGTGTGACTCAGTTAGCAATAAGGAACATAAAAGAAGAGGGAGTGTGACTCAGTTAGCAATAAGGAACATAAAAGAAGAGGGAGTGTTCTTACGCATGACACTTCAGAGGACATTAGACAAACAATTTTGCAGTCTCCGAACAAATCTGTATGGAAACTCAGCATCCAAAGGGGTCAGGAGAGCTCGGTCCCCGGTCCAAAGTGCATGATGGCCCGCAATCTTTGTATATGTGTTTGTGTGCGCGTGTGTCCACACGTAGATATCAAGGTTACAAAACAACTCAATTCTAACGCATATCAAATCAATAAGATAAAAAATTAATAAAATATTTTTTTTTATTATTTTAAAGTTGTAGATTTTTTTTATGTTTATTAAAATGAATTGAAATACTTAAAAATGCAATGTTAAGGTCTTTGCCGGGCCTCTCGAAGAACTGCGGGCCAGGCTACGGCAGACCCCCCCCCCCAATCACTATCTCCGCCCTCTCTCATCAGGCCTGAAAAGAGGAATGTCATCTGGTTCAGCTCATTTCGCCGTAAGAAAACACCTAAAACTTTTTCCATACCGAATCCAGAGTATAAATGAGCTTCAGTTTCAAGATAATCGTCAAAGACTGCATACTGTCGCTGGTTTAAAAGCTTACTTCGTTGTGCAAGTATTGAAATTTTGGATAACATTTATTTCAACTTAGTTTTACCTCAGTGGCTATCGCGGAAAAGGTCTATATCCAAAGGCAAACGGTGATTGGCAGCACACTCCACCAGCCGGGATTCCTATTGTCTCCATAGGAGACTAGGATTACCAATCAAACTTACGGCTATTCACAAATTATGCGACTTGACCTTTTTGAACTCCTTTTTATCCACACCAGTCCACTCTACCGTGACAAAATACTCAAATTCAATATTTTTTTTTTGTTAAATGAAAGAAGCCTGCTACATAACATTCATGCTATCGCTTCCCCTCTCGTCCGTTAACGATGGCACCATTTTATCTAAATTAATGCACGTAATTTGTGCATTTCCCTCAACGATTTTAATATAATACTAGTAGTAAAGTTTATATTTAATATATAAGATAAAAGATACTCAATGGCACTCACGTGTTAAAATTCAAAAAGGGAGCCGGGCCTACAAGAAGATAACTAATGGTAGACATCACACAAGAAACAAAGATGAAAACTCGTATGTTATTCTGAAATGAAGAACAATTCATGTTAATATTTGGGAAAAAGAAAATATACTAAAAAGGTACAATGTATAAAATTCAAAAGAACCTTGAGAAAATTTAAAACGCGTTTTCTCTCCTTAAAAGGCAATTTACATTATTGCCTTTTAATACAAAAAACTAAGCTAATTTATTTAATTTAACAAGGTATAATGCTTCTCAATCACCTGCCCTAGTAGCCCTACAATTTTTAAAATATCTCTTAAATCCAATATTTAGATAATTGAATCCTAAGAGCAGTTGTCTGTTGAACCAAACTAAGATCGATATGCGTTGCCAAAAATTTTTTTAGAGTGGAACATCCCAAATCCGACCCCACACACGTCCAGATATTTTTGGGAAAATAAGGAAATACAATTTTTTTTTTTTTTTTACGAAAACCCCAATACGAGAAGTATTAGAACCTATAGTACTTAGTACCGTGCATGGGTTGAGAAGACGAAAGAAGATATTTGTTGACATTAGACTTGAACTTCTGTAGACTGTAATTTTCAGGAAATACGTACGAAGGAAGGTTGTTCCAGAAAATGGCATTTGAATGAATAAACGAGGAAGGTGAAAAGTTGGTTATGTGTGTTTGAAGTTGGGCAGTAAATGGATGTTGTCGGCACGTGTTCGGACTGTTTTGAAAGAGAAAGCGGGAATTATAGAAGCCAATTCAAAAGAACAGTGCCCATGGAAGTATCTGTAGAAGAGGCATGCAGCAGAAACAGTACGTCTATGAGAAAGCGAGTGGAGAGACTCTGTTAGAGATGAATCATTAATTAACCTAACTGCCCTCTTCTGAATGGAATCAAGAAGCCTGAGAGAGGTTTTGGGGGCATCGCCCCAGATGTGGGAACAATATTCCATGGTAGGGCGAATTTCCTATTTGTACAGAGTGAACAGCTGTTTGGAAGAAAAGTAACGCCGAGAGCGGAAGAGAAAACCAAGTTTTTAAGATGCAGAGGAAGCAATATTTGTAATCTGCTTGTGCCAAGAGAGATTAGAAGTCAGGGTAATCCCCAAAAGAGATCACCAAAGATAAACATAGGAGCAGAAGAATCCTTTTTTCGAGATATAAGACAAGACTGAGTTTTAGAAGGGTTGAAATCAATTAAGTTGTCTTTGTCCCACTGGAGAATTACCTGGAGATCGGCATTTAAATTATTGGTAGCGGATATTCGAGAAGTTGAAGCTGATTGAGCAGGGCAAGCTTTCTCAAACTGGAAATGGAATGCAATGTGCTGTCATCGGCAAAACTATGGATAGGATTTCCAGTTAATAGAAGAAGGTCATTAATATACAATAGGAAAAGAGTGAGGGAAAGAACTGAACCTTGGGGGACACCAGCATTAGTGGAGAAGCTAGAAGACAGAGAGCCATCTACCATCACCCTCAGTGAGCGATCAGAGAGAAAACTGGATAACCAATTACAGAAAACAGTTGGCAAACCATAAGATGGAAGCTTGTTTAGAGGACCTTTGTGCCAAACACGATCGAAAGCCTTTGAGATGTCAAGAGCAACTGCTTGTGTTTCACCGAACTTTTCCATTGAATTAGTCCATAAATGGGTAACATAAGCCAGAATATCACCAGTGGATCGACACTGACGGAATCCATATTGGCGACATTGATCAGACGGAAGGTTTCTAGGTAGTTTAAGAGTTGGTGGTTAATTGACTTCTGCATTACTTTAGAAAGAGTAGAAGTAATTGCAATGGGACGATAATTGGATGGGAGGGATTTGTCACTCTTTTTAGGAACTGGCTGGATATGAGCAAATTTCCAAGCAGGAGAAAAAAAACACCTTTGGAATGAGAAAGTAAAAAAAGGCGGCAAAGAAAAGAACAAGAGTACGTTCAGGAGCACAGGTTTTGAGAACAAGTGGAGAAATACCATCAGGACCTGCAGCTTTCTGAACATCACGTTTTGTCAAAATCCTCTGACATCCTTTTGACGGAAGACACAGGAGGCATTGAATGGAAAGTGTTGGGAATGGTGGGAGGTGTTTTTACCAAGATCATTAATACATGAGTTGGAAAAAAAAGATAGAATACTAGCAGGTCAGCTTTTTTTACTTGGCTGAAGTGACAACAGAACCATCTGGTTTTGACAGAGATGGGCAAAAGTTGCGGCCAATAGCTTTGGAAAGAGACCAGAATGCTCGGCTACCAGTAGGGCAAGAAGCAAGTTTTCTACTCTTAGACTGTTCAAAATCTAGTTTGGAATGATTAATAACTGTTTTAAAATTGTTGCGAGCTTTGGTGTAGGCAGAAAATGAAACTGAAGAATTGGAAACAAGGCAATTACGATATGCAACATTCTTCTTTTGAACAGACTTAGCACATTTATTGGAAAACCAAGGTTTAGATAAAGGACGAGATTTTAAAGTGGAGTGTTCAATAAAGGATTCCATTCCTACAAGAATAATTTTACTGACACGATCTGAGCAAACGTTGACAACAAAAGTTTTGAAACAGTAATCCGACCAAGGAAAAGAAGAAAAGAAATCTCGCAGGTCATCCCATTTTGCATTCTTATAATGCCAAACAACACGAGGTTGGGAACAGCCTTGAGATAAAGGCTCGATTGGAGAAGAGACAATCACCAAGTTGTGATCTGAGGTGCCTAAAGGACCACTCGCTTCGACCGTATACTAATAAGGGTTGTTTGTGAGAAAAAGATCAAGCGAGTTGGCTGTTGGTTAGCATTGTCCGGTATTCTGGTAGGTAAATGAACAATCTGTGCAAGGTCATTAGTAATTGCAAAAGCCTCAGCATCTCGACCAGCTGGGTCGGTGTGACTAGAAAACGGAAGCCAGCTGGAGTTGTGAACGTTAAAATCACCAAGGAAAATTATCTCACTGTTAGGAAAGTTGGACTGGAGAAAGTCAAATTGCAAAGAGAGGAAGTCGAAGAGCTCCAAGTGATTAGTGGAGTTGGGAGAACGGTAGAGAAAACAGATGAATTTAACACAATGAGGTAGAGAGATTTTAAGCCAGAGAAAATCGAAAAGAGGAGCTTCCAAATTACCAAGTCTCCGACAGGGAATATCGGAACGAATATATGCACAAGTACCACCTTTAAGGCGAAAGGAATCATACAGCGAATAATTTCGGCAACTGAGATGAGCAGTGGTTGAATCAACTGATAACTGAGATTCTATCAGAAAAATTACATGGGGTTTGGCAGATTGCAAGTGGAAATGGACATCGTTGAGATTAGAACTGAGACCACGTATATTCGTGAAATTAACTAGGAAGTGTTTGGGAGGTTTAAATCTTTTCACAGATAAGCTTACTCTATTAGTTTGACAATTCATGGTGTATTCAATAGTAATAAAAAGTGGGTGGGACATGCTGTATGAAGTAATGAAATTTTTGGATATGGCGTACACGTGGTAAGAATATATCCAGATCTTCGAAATAACGTGGCCTCGACAATACCCCCGCATACACACTACTCGGACTCCCTCAGTCACTATCTGGCAGAGTAGAGGTAGCAAGATTATACACTAGCTGATCTGGAAGCCTCCTAAAGAGTTACCAATAGGTTCGGTCCGGTGTACTAACTAGCGGCCGGCCTGGGAACACCGTTTTAGAGCTGTACACTCGAAATGTAAGGAAGGTTGGATCTCCCCATGATGTCTATCATAACCTCAAAAGTCACAGTCATACTGCATGATGGAAGAGATGGGGAAGGGTTGACTGGAACTTAGCTCTGGAGACTAAACATGGTTTCCACCACTTCAAGCCTCCAATAAGCAAAGTGGTGGTATTGCACCGGTTGATGAGAATCAACTGCCACATAGTATTGCCTGGTAACACAGAGGGACGCATTCCTCCATGTGGTATGGGCGCCACACTTCGACCCCTGCTTACGTTGGTTCATACCTGGGCGGTCACCCACAGTGTGCTTGCGCATTAGGGTTATACCCAGGATTACTAACAGTCCCACCATCGTGAAGGTACAAGCAGAGGATTTGGCTGTCACAGACCATCCGGACCTCGCCGAAATTCGATTCACTTGACTTGAGTGTCACCCGAATATTAGAAACATCAGCATTTTAGACTCCCAGGTAGCAAGTACAGCTTGTCTGGCATATCTGAGAGAATGTCTGCAACAACCTCAAGGACCAAAAGCTGGAGAATCGATAATTTTAGTTCTTTGATTAACCATTCGCCAAGGCAGCAGTTACAGCTGATTGTACAAGGTGGAGATTTAACCTGAACCATAAAGGTTTCTGCATTACTCCGGCACCATGGAGAAATTAATTAGAAGTTAGCAAATGAATCAGTGGTTGCTGGCTATAAAGTAAGTCATGGCACTTCTATAGCGTAAAATGCACAGTGAGTAAAAAAATACAAATACAATATTTTTATCGATTTTTGTTTTCTTAGTATTATAATATGACCATCCGAAATCAGGAAAATTCCAAGATCGAGTAATGTCAGGCCCATAGGCTGTCGGATTTGAGAAGTTCGACTGCATTTGTATTTACACAATGAAAATAGATATAAACATGAAACGAATAAAAGAACTTCAATAGCTCTAAATATGTTGAACTTACACTCTTATTGCATATAATACCCCATGCAATTGCAGTTAAAACATCGACTCCACCAGCAATCATGAATATCATTCCTATGTATACTGGCTGAAGTTCAAACTGTAAGATAAATAAAAGCTTATACTGTGAAAGTATCCAATTATCTGATTATATAAAATTCTATTTTATTTATTTATTTGTATTTACTCAGTACTTGATTAAACAAGAACCATTTTTTAGTTTGCTTTTTATGGCAATCTAAGATTATGATAAAATCATGTTATAATAATTTTTCAAAAAATCTCACATTTCAGCAGAGTTTGCAAATAAACTTCGATATATTAGAAATTAGAAGTAACATATTTCCTAAATATGAATGATTATAAACAGCTGCAATATACCTGTCTCAAGTGTACCTCCAGTGTAGCGTCGTTGAAACCTATAACCAGAAAACAAGCTACAACAGCTACGTAATCTAAGATAAAACTTGGGTGAAGAAGCAGTTTCCAAGAGCCAGCGGTTGTACTGTTGTCAGTAATATTGCTGTTATCTAGAATAGCAATGCAAACATCTTTACCGAAATGCTTATTAAACATATGATCAGATTAAGTCAGACGAAAGAAAAAATCAAGGACACAAAATAACAGTGATAATAAGTTATTCATTAAAATGCGTATTTTTAAAAAAGTATAAATTAACAAGAAATGGTCATAGTACAAGGTTCGACAATTGAGTTCCAAGAACTGGGCCCATAGCACGCACGACAAAGTACGTAGGACATGTTGGACAGGACAACTTGTGTAGTCGATACCCGCAAATTAGTGGGTCCAACATGTCTAAAAAAGTTTCGAGACTTTAGGATTTCCATAATTTTTTACACTAAGTACGCAGGACAGTGATGCAACGCATCGTGGTAGCTGGCTTACATTACCGTAACCCCTCTACGAGATTACTTGCGTATCGTAAGTTGTTTGCAAGCGATCATGTTCAAGGAGTTGTCATTGTGGTAACTGACGGAACAAAAGATGAACATTAAATTTTACTGAAGCCCTCGAAATGGTAAACGCTTGGCAACGAGACTTTATCCGTTCAAGTGTTTTTCATTAATTTACAAGCTTTTAGGATGGCCATGAAGATCTGGAAGATAACGGCTATGGATATCCAACAACATGTGAAACTCCCAAAAAATATTAAAAGCGCTTTCATTCTGGCATCTAGTTTTCTTTAAATCGAATCAGTCCTGGTATTTAATTGTCAAATTTTGTATAATTTAAACAAAAAAAACAATTTTAGAGTATTCTTTAAATTTCAAAAAAAAAACGAGTGTTACGCTACTCATCCCCCCTCCCATCTTTCCTGTTCCTCACACACAGATAAAAAAAAAAAAAAAAAAAAATGCTTCATTGTTTCCGAAAAAAAAAAAAAGAAGAAGCTTTTATTGAAACTCCATTCAGTGAAATATCGCACCCAAGTACAGGAGACGCACCTGCTGCCAGTTTCGTATTTCGAAATCCTAGTTAGCAATTAAAATCACTCGCTTAAACCTCTCGTTAAATCCAACATAGAGCGAAAGTAATTAAAGTGGAATTTCAAAAAGCCGTGGCTTAACAAGCTAGCTGCTTCTAACGTGGGTGTATTTAAATAAGCAGGTTCCAAATTGATCTCTCTCTGTTCATTGAAATAATTGAATGGCTTTCTTGTAAAACCAAATAATCTTTCGTTGTAATGCCTGAAAATGTTAATGTAAGAATGATTTGAGCAGAATTGGCGCCAAGGATATTAGGTACACAAGTACTCTGTGCTCCAGACGAATCATGATGACTTGCTTCCTCCACAGTTAACATTAGAAATGAATATAGTCCATTAATACTGTAGAAACAAAAATGCCGTGTGTATAATTACAGGTTTGATTAATATGAAAGACAGTAGGACTGAATTTGTTCTACACTTTTTATAGGGTACATATTTGAAGAAATGCTTATTGAAATTTTACTTTTCGAAGCTTTTAAGTTAGTAAATATACAAGCAAGTTTTATTATTATTATTATTATTATTATTATTAGCCAAATGGTGCAAGAAAGTCTGAGACTTTTGCTGCACACCCAAAAAAAATTCTGAATTTCAATTTCAAGTAAAAAATAGCACCCTTTTCGGTTGCTTCCCAATAGGCTTCCCAACTTGAAACCAATTAGTATTAGTAGCGGAAAATGAAGCACGGAACCAAGTTTATACAACATCACCCCCCCCCCCCCCAAATAAGACAATCCTTCCAATTTCGCCAGCATATTCATTCAAAATACCCACCTCTACTACACCAGTGGGAGTTTGTTCCGACAAGTGACCACCTGTCAGCAGAAGACAAATTTCCTCACATGTACCCTGCAAACTATCATTCTTCACTTTGAATTTATGTCCCCATAACATTAATATTTTACCCTCAATCTCGACAGAATGCCCATCACGTTACCGACTTCAGCAGAGACTCTGAGTGATAGCCAACCATCAATATCTAAACATATCAAAACTTGTATTTTATTTCGAGATAAACATATCGAATATGACGTAACGTGTTTCCTGCCCTTCCATCTCTAGGAGATTATGATATATTTCCTGGAAAAGCGCATACAACGCAGGAATTAAACAAGTTTAAATGCTCTTTCCGAATTCACTCATACCTCCACAACAATGTGTTATTTTTGTAAATTTATTTTATTTCTGTATAAAAAAATAAATTTACAATGCATATAGATTACAAAATGTAATAACATTTTGTAATCTATATGCATTGTATCTCTTTATAATATTATTTATAAACCCTTGTGATCTTTAATCATATTCGTTGATTTTATTATCTGTGTCAGTGTATGTGTATGCTGTCAGCCACTATAAATGAATAAATCCAGAAAATATAGAAATTGGTCGAAGGAAATTTCTTAAAAATAACATAAAATATTACGTAATGCAGTTTTAAATGAATATTAATTACTTACTTGTATCGTCGTACAGAAAAAAGGTTGCCAAAGAGCCGGTGACCAACAAACCTCCAAGGGTTGCAAATGGAAGCGTATAACCTCCCCACTGTAAAGTAAATAATAATAATCACAGCTGTCTAATTCAAAATTCCATTTTTTTTTTCTATATTAATAAGTTTAGAGTGAATACTATGGTTTGTGACCTCATGACCTAATATTCTCTAACCTGTGTGCTTAGTGCCAAAGCAACAAGAATAAGAACCGTCAGCAAATGTTGGAGTTTGGATTCAGACCGATTAACACGGCCTCATTATGAAAAAAGCCAATAAAATTTGCTCCTGTCATTAACGGAATTCAAACAAAATTTATTCTCACTCAATGTCATTCAGGGCTAGCGCTAGCGTTTGTGGCGACTGAGGAAAAACCTTGTAACGGCGCATAATTCATAGCGTATCATAACACGCATATATATGCAGTAGCACATCTAGCAGCGCCTATGACAAGTGCCTCATCTGAGCACCCCTAGCGCCGGCCCTGCAGTGATTATAACCTTAGTGCAACCCGCGAGGGTGTTAATTTTCAAAAAAATAAATGTTGAACAATTTTAGATTTCATAGGAAATTACTAAAATCTTGATGATGGTAAATGGGAACTAAGATATCTATGATAATGGAATATGCAGTTAACATGTAGTGTTCTAACCTTAGCTTCACAAAAGTAGAAAATATTTATACTCAATGCCTCCCTGAGTTTTTCATCAGAAAGGTCAGAAGAATATTCATTAATCTCGGTAGCTCCAAGGTTACTGAGTTTGTCCCCAAATCCTAGCAACATTTCTCTGATTATCCTTAAAATCTTTGCCCCATAATTAACTTTTTTTTGTTCATAATAATATTCTCCACTTAAAACCGTGCTAACGTTTAAAGCCCCTGGATGCAAACAGAACAGTGTCGCTTTCCCCTACATGAAAATGTCTCATAATACTGCCATCTTCGTCTTCCCCGAGATTTCACGCTTAGATGTAATTGATTCCCTGCTTCCATGTCTTCACTCCACTTTTCTGTTTGGTAAACTTTGCTCTGCAAAAACAACTGCAATTGCTAGAATAACCACCAACAGTTTCTTCAATGCTGATCTCCAGGTCATTATTCAATTAGGAGAACACTTAGTTAATTTCAAATAAAACTGAATATCACATTAACTCTCACAAAACTAAACTTTCATTAGGTTTATCACGACATCTTTAACAGCATCTAAATTTATAGATATAAACACATTTCGTTACTAACGGTTTAATCTTAACTTCTAACCTTTTCTTGGTATTAGCAAATCGCTTCTTATACACTCGTGAAACTTGTCAATCACCAACATTTTACTCTTCTTTGTACGTCAAATGTAACGCTTGGGTAAAAAGCATGTTGTGACAATCTTCAAGTTGAGAATTTGAAGACATACACAGAAAAACCACATTATGATAATTGCATTATCCGTGTTGAAGCTTTTATCCACAAGGATATGCACTTAAAATTTAGCATATTGTAGTAGAGCCGGATGTTCCAAAGGTATATGAAATCCTTCGACACACCAAAAGGTATCGTCACATTAAGTCCGATCGCTACAAATCAATTCATAGAGCTCAGCTTATAGTATCTCGTCTGATAAGAGGAAAACAAAGTTTCCTTCCAAGATTATATCATTACTGGCAATGAGATATGGATGCGTCATATCCTTATCTGAAACAAAAGTAGACTCCACATGTACAGATTTCCTGGATTTCATTACCCAATAAGTAGACTATGACCATGAAGCGCCTAATGTCATCACTTCTGTTTATCCGTAGTCCTTGAGCAATACAGATTCCAAAAATATTTTGCGTTTAGGATCGCAGAAACTTTTTTTTTGAAAAATTAAAAATAGATGATTAATCACCTATTTAAAATTTTTCAAAACTTGACAAGGTAGACGGTATTCGTGTAAAAGGAGGTTAATAAAATTATATCAATGCTCAAAAGTTAAGATAAAACATAGAAACACGAATAAATTTTTAAATACAAATAAAAAAATATTCGAATAGTTGTCATTTATGAAAAAAGGCAATCTATGTTTGACTCGATAAACAAAGTCGCGCATGACATTCTAAAACCTACTAAAACATTCAAACTACAAAACCAAATCAAGAGAGTCTGTTTTCGGAACTGTTGCATTTCATATTTCTCGCTCTCGCTCAACGACACCTTTTGGATAATTCTTCAAAGTAGAGAGTTGTAGCAAGAGTAGAAACAGAAAATGAAGTCAAAATAGTCATTACTATTTTATCACCCCCAATCGTATGATTATATTCGTATACATATATTTTCTCTGCAGATGTGTGTTCATTGGCCCCCTTTCAGACTGAAAAACACGAAATAACTCACAGCCCGGAAGATTTACACTCGCCATCTGAGATCGGCTAAATATAGCCTCCATTGAAGAGGGATTTAGAAATTCCTATGATCTTCGACGGGAATCGAATCCAATCCTCTCCAAACGAGTACCAGACGGCGATGTATGGTGCTAAGTTGCCACGGAGGAGCCAAACTGGTCAGGCAGTCGAATGTCATGAGCAGTCAGGGCCAGCGTCACTAATCAAACTAAGCGATTGCCTAGGGCACTAAGAGCTAGAGGCGCTACAATTAGCACTTAGATAAAATTACCTATTATAAATAAAAAGTCCTCTCGGTAGCATAGTGATCAGTGGTTATAATCAACGTCCTCTCCATATCGGGTGAGGAGGCCCAACTTCAAATCCGTCAATGATGCAAAGAACTTTTATTGGCTTTTTTCATTCCGTGGCCGAGTTAGTCAGTCTCAGGCGAGGATAGCAATGTTTCTTCCCCCCCCCAATAAATATTATGCGCCGTGCATAATATGTCTGCAAATTGCATGTATTATGTGATCGATTTCGTGGACGAAAAACCCAAGTTTCCGGAAGAAAAAGCTATGCTATCTTCGCTTGAGACCGATTAACTTAGCCACGCAGTGAAAAAGGCCTATGAAAATTCCTCATCTCATTGACGGAATTCGAACTCAGGTCTTTTCCACCAGGTGGACGGCGATTCTACCAACTGTGCTACCCAAATGCGCTGCAATTTATCAACAAAATACGTGTGTGGATGAGGTTGTTCTCGGGTAACCCTAATATGTGACATTTATAATATAAATAAAAAAGGCTCTCCGTGGCAATTTAGTAGGCAAGATACATCGTTGTCTGCGACGCGTTTGAAGAGGTTTTATTTCGACTTTGTCGGCCCGTGTACACACACTTCTACTGACATAGCCCAGTGGTCAGGAGCGAGAGTGCATAGCACGCGTTCCTTGAGTGGACCGCGGTTCAAGCCTGTGACTACTAAATACGATAAATATTTGTATTGACGATTTATTGTAAACTCTACTGATTTGGTTGTCGTGCCGGAGTATAAACAGAAAATTTATTTATAATACTAGGAGCGTATGTTTGAAGACTGTTAATACCAATATTTTTTTAATATAATAACGAAAATTTATCTTAATGAAAGAAAAAATATCTAGGACTGATAACAGTTATGTTAAACAACCTTGTGGGGAAAATTAAAACATTCCGCTTATACATGAGTCTTTGAAACCACAGTGCATAGAAACCTACTTGCGGATTTCTAAGCAGTTTCACACTACGAAACCAGTTCCAAACCACTCAAACTGTTCTCTTGAAAACCTGTTGTCATTTCCACGCAGGATGTCCGTCATCTAGCACCAGCTGGATCTACCAGAACAAAGGCTTGTATTCATGAGGGACAGCATTTTATGCACACCAACCGTCTGTATTCCCTTAATCCCCAGAGTGCTCTCCGACTTGGTACCAAATGCGCCGTGACACTCTTCAATGATAAATGGAAATTCAATCTTCAATTGGTTCTCAATGCACTTTCATCTGGTAGAATCAAGGAGCTGGATCCCATCCTACTAACATCACAGGAAGAAATGCATTTGGAGTTCGGCGACCTGACATTACTGTCAGCGGAAATTCAGATCTCCATGTGTTCCAGCGAGAAATTCTCCAGGCTGTAAAGTATCGAAATAAGGTCCCTGATTCGTATGTTCGCCCTTTTGCAAGCGTAACTGGAGACATAATGCATGTCCCCACAGAGTTCTCCAAGTGAACCAATACCTTCAGAAAGAAGTATATTTTGTATGAAATGACCATCCACTTCCCAACAGCACAGTCCAATAAAACATGCCTGGGACACCATAGACAGGAGGGTTGTCAGTTAAAGGATCCCATCCAGAGACTTCACTGAGCTTGGGTCAGCTATTATTTAAGAATAGGAATTGATAAAACTAGCTGTAATTAACAGTTTAAGAACAAAGAATAGTTCTCTGCAAATAAGAATCACTCCTCGAACTCATTTCATAACTCTGTAATTCCGGTTCGATTCCTGTCCAGTCTTTGTTCACTATTATTAACACACAAAAACGAATGTCTCACTAACGTTTTTCCATCATACGATAAATGGTTTTTGATTTATTTACGTTTCCATGTTTGTTCCTTAGCTTTTCAGTACCAGTGTACTTGAGCGTTCGTAAATACAGTGTATATAGTTTTAGTGTAAGTTTCTGATCTTAATAATGATTAACAGTGTTTCTTATGGTGTGGGTATCAGGTGTTTCATTTGGATATCAATCCATTAAAGATTTAAAAGAAACAGATTTGGGAAGAAAGGCGGTTGGAAATGATACTGTAGGAAAGATAAAAAAGCAAAACAACAAAAAACATCAGTAATGCTAAGAAATTGGCATGGCCAAATCATCCAAGTAAATACGTTAAGAGCAATTTTATTTTATTTATCTTTCAGGTACTTCGTCACTACTTATTGCTGGTTGTGTTACTTGCCTTGGGATACCAACGATGAATAACTCATCTGCACGCAGGTGTTTTTCTGTTTGTAATGTATAAATATCGTAATTTCATATTAGTATTAATAAGTGAGAGTTAAACAATTTTCAAGTCACGGACGAGAAAAATATATTCCTAGAGAAGGCAATCAAGAGAGTAGGTAACGCTCTAGGGAGCGTAATCAATACCGAGGGAAGGTCACAAATGTATTTGTGAAATACGAAAACGTTCTGCTAAGACCTAGTGGAAAAGCAAATAGCATAGAACCGCTAAAACTAAAAGGGGTCAGTCGAGGTGACCTGTAGTAGATATGGTCTAATCAGGAATTCCTTAAAATATTCTCGTGGCCTACTTAGAACCTGAATAAACAAGACCAAATGCGATCATAATTTAAGGTCAGGTCTCTGTGCCGTCCGACAAATACCAACTTCATTACAAGAATTTGTTTGCTTTTGCGCTAATCAGATATTGGTAAACATGCATTGTTTATTAAATGAGAAGAAAGTAAGTTTTTTCCTCTCTATCTGATTGCCCTAATCTCTTCTTGAATTTAGTTTAAGAGCAGATCTTTATGCATATCATGGAAGTGGAAAGATAAAATTTCATTTCAAAACCAAATTAGAATTGTTTACAAGTTTCTTCTCTTGGTTTCTTCTCAAGTTTCTTCTCTTTTGTTTTTTATATAAATTTTAAAATTCTACAAGATGAGTACCGTACTGGGCAGACAAAAATGTTTTATAGTTGCACATTTTATGAACAAATGCGTATTAAAAAAACCCTTATTTGGCCAGTGATAAGCATTATTCAAATCTGTGTCGTACGCAAATACAGGATTCATCGCATTTTGTATCTTACAGAAAGTGATCTAGTTTATACAGTTCGTGAAAATTTTACCTTAACTCTGTTGTGGCTATTTTGTTTAATATTACATAACGATGCTTGGATACCTACTGTGTTAGCAGAAATATTCGGGTGATAATAGATAAGACAAACTTACACATCAGACCACACTTTGCCTCAGTTTACGTTACGCCACCTGTCAACCTCTTCTACAAGGTACCATGGCATCCACAAAACCATCGGTCGAACACCATACCACAAAAAACGAGGCTCAAAACATCCGACTATCGCCATCACCATGTTTCATAGTTGGGACGATGCAGTCCTTTTCAAACAGGCTCGAATTGAAAAAAAAAAAAAAAAAGAGGCTCCCAAGAAAATAAAAGTATTTTAGTTTCGATTCATTAGTAAGTCAAACAAAACCCTTAGCGAGTACCCTACAGGAAGACAAGACGTTCCGAGATTTTTCTTCATTTATTTCTGATTCAGTCCGGCTCTGTTTCCAAAACATTCTATTTCATTTTAATTTCATATTATGAATATCTATTTCTGATGCACTTGCACTATATTTATACATAACCAATTTAACACAATTAAAAATCAATTTGACGCAATTAAAAATATTAAAAAGAATCTAACGAAAATATTCAAAACGATTTTCCTTCCTGAAGCTGACAACGCTTTTCGACCGTATGTCGTGATCACAGGAATGAAAATTACCGAACAGGGTTGAACATGAAACATAAATAGTGTTATTTGTCTTCGAGCATGCGCGTAAAGGTCCATGCATCGGAGATCAAATATGGCCGACGAACATTAACAGAATTCTCGTGTAATTTAATTTCTACGATTTCTGCAATTAATTGTCGCGTATAATTACGTCGGACATTAAGTATTTTGGCCTCGTTAAATAAAAAAGTATGTTTTTCGTTAATGGCATGAAAGGCTAATTCTGATGCTGCTGAACGAGAAGCACGAACTGAGGCTTCATGTTGATTTACACGAATATTCAGAGAAAACGCGTCGAACCTTGGTAAGACGAGCCGCAATCACCGCAAGAAATGTATACCAGGTCATTTGAACGCGGAAAGAACCGAGCGATTGTTCAGTATAGTGTGTAATTTCCGTATTGGCCTAGCCACAATTTTAAATTTGGTATCTTTAAAGAATCTATTAAGCTGTTTGTGCCACTGTTCAACATATGGGACAGAAATAAAGTATTTTTTGATATTACTATTGTTGGTTGGTGTAGTATTTTGTATCCTATCCTTAGCCTGTACCTAATTCGGTTTATTGTGGCAAGGGGATAATCCCTGTTTAAGAACCTGCTAGTTAATGTTTGTATTTCTGAGCCTAAAGCAGATTCCGCTGTTGAATATTTATAGGCATTTAGAAATTGATTAAAGATAATCGATCTTTTGTAGGTGAACGGGTGATAACTATTATAATGTAGAAGCATACCGGTGTTTGTAGGTTTTCGATAGATGCTAAATTGGATTTTATTCGAGTCCCGAGTAAGCATGAAATTTAGAAACTTTAATGACTTTGTATCCGTATCCTCCCTTTTCAATGTAAATTTGAGTCTAGAATGAATATTATTAAACGAATGAAAAATGTCTTGGATAGTACTACTATCAGTAATAACTAGAACATCGTCTAAATACCTCCCATAGTATGTGCTACGGGGTCGAAAAGGTGTCAAATGTATCTGTTCAATCGTTGAGAGATAGATCTCTGACATTAAGCCACTCAGGCTCAAATCCATTGGTAATCCAAAAATTTGTTTGTACACCTTGTCTCGAAAGGTGATGTAGTTAGCCTCAACTAACAGTTTAATTAAGTGAAAATTTTCCTTAATAGGTAGCTTCGTATAATTAATTGGTGTAGAGTTTTTATTTAACATATCCCAAATAATATCTAATGTGTATTCAACGTTGTATTCAATGTATAGTATGAATCAGAGCATTACAGCTCTGATTCATACTATCTAATTATAAACATAAATACAGTAGAATCCATTTAAGATGACACGCTTAAGAAGTTTTAATAACAAAACTAATGAAAAATACTGTTGCAGAAATATGGAAGTGTCCCCCTTGCACGTACAGACATGCATAATGCATTCAATCTTTTTAGTGTGTTTGATACAACTCTAAAAAAAATATGGTCATCAATTACGCGAATTCAGTTCTTAATGTTTTGTTTGGAATTTTAGTTTCTGTTTGGATTTTTATTACTGATTGTCTCTTGGCATTGCAAAAATGATTTGTATCCAAAGTAATTCCAAAATAAAGACATTCTTCTGAAGGAAAACTCATTTTGTGCACCGCACTAATAAATGCTGTACTGGTCCTCAAATACCCAACTCTCAAAATGAAATTTCCTTTTGATATCTGTAAAAATAATTCACCATATTCGATGACGTCACGTTGCTGTTGCCATGGTCACTTCGGTGTATTCTGCCACAGTTACACGATAAATTCCAAATAAGACAAGAAAGGAAACGAAAACTTAAAACAACTAAAGAAATGGAGGCAAATGGAAATTAGGAATAGGAAATCAATGGGAATGGAAATTAATATAGGAAATCAAACAAGAAAGACTTAAGACGAATACTCCCATTTATCTTCTCCTTTTCTCCTTTTAACTTCCTACTTCAATGTCTCCACTCCCAATACATGACAATCACAGGCGTCTGTGTCTTCTATAGTCGAGTCTTTATCTGCAAGTTTTCGAAAAAAAAAAAAAGCAAGTTTCCCGGGAGAGGGAGATTACAAAGCAGGGGTACACAGCTTTTTTCCAGTTTCTTGAAATAATATATATACCGAGTGGTTATAAAATAAGTTTCCATATTCAGGAGACCCTAGTGTCAAAACGGTTAGAGATAGCGCTGTGAAAATCGGTGGGTATGTCATTTAGGATATGGGGAAGCGATTTGTAGAAGAAAAAAAAAAATAGTTCAAATTTTCGCCACCAGGGAAGAAATTGGCACTGTAAACATAAGATGGAATACTTAACTTAGGATTATATTTTAATATCAGAACTCAGAAATCTACGGATATTGTTCTATGTGCTTTCCTTCACTTGAGATGACATTCTGAAAACGAAGGACTACATGTGACACAGTTTCGCGTAGCAACTCATTGGGAATGATGGCTACATGCTGTTTAATGCTTGCTTTCAAATCTACAAGCGTCTATGTGCCGCCACAGTAAACTCTGTCAATCACAGGGATTGAGATCTGCGGATCGGGCTGGCCAGAACTACGGAAAGTCTCTAGAAATGATGCGATCATTTCCGAATGTTGAATGGAGCCGTTCCTTCACTTGTCGAACAACGTGGGGAGGGGCACCACCTTGCATGAACACTACAGTCTCCAAGCATTGCCTTTCTTGCAGAACGGGAATAATGTGATCTTTTAGAAGAGCGCTGTACCATGCACTAATTACCATACACCTTACGAGGCCATGACTCTTCAAAGGAAAATGGTACGATTATAAACTCTGCTGTGAATCCACACCACTGTAACGTATGGACTTTGTAGTGATCTTCCATGCACAGCAGATGATAAGAATATTTCGCAGCTTTGTGCATTTACAGCCCCATGAAGAGTGAAATGTGTCTCATTAGACTACAAGATCATTCGATCGTCAAGTTCATACGAGCCAGAAATCGTTGAGCAAAGTCTATTAGTTGTTGCTGATCACAAGACTTTAGGGGTGCCTCCGTAGCCAGGTGGGAAGGAGCAGCAGTGCGTAGCACACGCTTCTTGATTAGACCGGGGTTCGAGCCCGTCACCACCAAATACGGAAGATACGGAAAGGTCAGGGAATGACCACCGCATATCCCGGAGCAATATGGCCTTAGTTGCTAATGCTCCTAAAACACCAAATAACAACAACAACAACAACAAGACTTTAGTTCGTGCACTACATGAATCCTGTACGGGAACCAGCGTAAATTATTCGAAGCACTTTACATACAGTAGACCAAGGAAGGTTCAAGTCCCACACACCTCTGGCACAACTGACTGGTAGTGTTTCGCATTGTGACCATTGCAACCGCCACTTTATCCACTACTTCCGTTCCGATACGCGGTCTTCCCCTGCCTAGAATTACACCTAACTCCCCAATCGGTGGCGTCACCAACCACTGATTGGGGAGTTATGTTTATTAGTTTCGAAACCCCACTGACAATGTCAAAGGTCCTTTACGCAAACCTTTAAGTTTCTGATATTCACGCATTAGCGTTACTATTATTCTGGTATTATTTAGTTTTACTAAAAGAACACGTTCCTTTTTTGTAAGAGCCATAATGGTTATTGTTTTCACACGAAGTGGTAAAACAGAGGTCTTAGCCACTCTTCTATTGCAGAGGCATTGTGTAGTTGGATAATCAGATTATGTTCGTAATTTTGATGAAAATTGATGAGAAAGAGGGTACTGATGTATTGTTTTGTTTTCATAGCAACATACCTGATACAGAGCTCCTCCAATCAGTGGACCAATTGTCAGGCCTAAAGAAAAACTTGTTTCACTGATAGCCTACAAACAGACAAAAAATTTTATTTCATTAACGTAGCATCAGTTACATATGAAACCACTCTATACAGTTAGCTTAATTAAATAAAATTTTATTATTAAATAAAGCGTAATTCGAAATTTTAATATGTCATATTCTAGATTAGTATTATTCTCAAAATAACTTTTAATGTTTCAGTAAATAGCGCCAGCGTAATAGATATTTCTATGTATACAATACGGTGCCAGAGGACAAAGTAACCTTGAACTTAGAGGCTGCTGTGGCCGACTGGTAAAACGCGTAGGTACAGTAGTACACGTGTTTGAGTTGACCGCGGTTTAATCTCGCGTGACAGCTAAATATACTGTAGTGCTGTTCTTATATTATCTTGTTCTTATCTATCCTGTATATTCCTCTGACCCTATGTGGGCGTCCGAAATATAAACAGAAGATTTATTTTTTTATTAACGTCGTTTTTTTATATTACAGTATTAATAATGTAGTGCTATCTCTGTCACTGCTAACCCGTTTTCTGTTTTTATCTATAAATTATCAATTGATAATTAAGGTATATTATTTTCAATTTTTATATATTGCTGGAGAAACAATCCATTATAATATAATTGTATTTAGCGACAAATCTTTGGCGTATCAATGCTGAGGTCGTGTATAAATACTACTTTATTTACAAGTTTTTTAAAGAGACTCTAGCCCTGTTATGTATGGTTTATTAATAAAGATTAAATTAAATTAGTCTATTTAGAGATATCCAGTTTTATTTCTTAATTCTGGACACTAAGGCCAGACGTTTTACATTTATTTATTTATCTTTATTATCTTTAAAAAATATTTTTAGAGTGGCAAAGACTCGCAGCCACTCAAAACTCAATTCTAATGAACATATGGGAGTGCTATTTCTTTCGTCTTACATACCAAACAAGTTATCTGAATCAGAAGTAACTCTTTATGCGTCCTCCAGTAAATTAAAATGAATAGACAGGAAAAAAAAAAACATCCTCACAGAACTCACAACTACATGACTATAACTGAAGACCCAACCCATTTCGACGAAAAGATGACAACAACAACAACATGCTTTAATAGCACTGCGTAGTTGAAAATATAACAGTCGATATCCCATTTTTTTTTTTTTTTGTAATTTTTTTTCTGTCTGATTCCTACACAACAACGCTCTGCTAGCTATGTTATGAGATATACCTTCGTATTATTCATAGAGGTAATTTAATAGGTCTTCGACTTCAAGGTAACATGTGGGTGTATGCCACATTCTGACCAGCCATATGTCTAACAGTGATATTTATAAACCGAATTCACTTTGCTGTTCGAGTATGCATCTGCTTTTCTAAGAAATACACTGTTCAACAGCTTTTTATAATTACCATTTGAACTACGAAGATATAAACAATCCACCAATCATAATTCTGCTTATTATAAAAGCATTATTCATAATTACTGCTGAATGTTTGTTTGTTTGTTTTTTAATTAAATTTCGTAATGGTATAAATAATACAGAACATTCAATACTTCTATGCCGATTATATTTGAAAGCTAAATGGTGACGTAATAAAATATTTAACTCGAAATCTAAACTGTGCAGTTCAATACTCTATTTCTGCGCACCAAGGAGTAAACGAAGAAAATTGATCCCCTCCGCATTCAGTTTTCTCAAAGGACAAATCACAAATGTCAGCTGCTGCAAAGGATGTGGCAACCGGCATTGCCCGGTTATCGATAAATACGAAAGAAGGGCAAAGGGCGAACACGAAACTGTTTCTTGTCTTCAAGCTATATTGAAAGATGATTATAATATTAAAAGAAACTTCTCTTCGTTCGATCGAACACATTTCGATATTCTTTTTCCTCTCGCTAAGCCAGTGGAACAAGTAACCTTTGTTTTATACACGAGAGTTACATCTACAACGAGGTTTCAATAACACCATTTTGTTTTGCCCTCTAGATATTTTATATCGCCATCTGGTGGTCAATATTAAACTGAAGCTCTTTTGTCACTTGCAGATCTTGTTAATGAGCACGTGATCATCTTGTAACTGAGAATGTATCGTTAGAAGTTTTGGTGTGGCGTAAGCGGTTTCAGTATACCCGATAGCTACCAATAGATCTCTCAACAAAACTCAAATAAGCAGCCAGGCAAATTGGTTCCAAAAGGTGCCTTACAAGTAATCTGATACGCGATGCACTTAAAAACTACTTTGCGAAAGAAAAACGATTTGTCATTAAATAAACTGGTGTTGGTTTTGCCTCCTATTAGTGTTATTATCGTCTCTGGCTTTTTAAAAAAAAACTTGAAACATATACTACATCATTTACGAAAATTTCAAATTTGATTTGATGCACGAATTAATAAATTAGGTAATGTTCGCAGTGCTTTATTTCAGGCGCGTTAGATGCTTTTTAATTGAATTTTCATTTTCTATGATTAATGGAAGTGGAAAGTAAATATCTAATTAACATCCTGCCAGTTAATTACTAAGCAATTAACTTTTTTAAATGCACTTTACTAACTTGCTTCTCGATTTTAATAAAAATTGAAATGCAATATATATTTCCCGCTCTGTGATTCAATAAATTAAACAAATATCAATACATACATCAGATTGTTGTATGCTGCCAACACTTTCGTAATGTACTTGACTTATTTCTTCTTGAATTCTAATAAAAATTGAATTATTTTACGCCTTTGCTGTGATTAATGTAATAAACAAATAACAATAATCCATTATTTATATATTTAGTAAACTGATAACGGAAAACGAACTCCCTAAAAATGCAAGGAGTTTTATGTGCTAATGAGAACTTTTCGTTTAAGAATATCTGCCATATTGTCCATTCATTCCTACAATCAGCGAACAGCAACAAACATAATACTGTATCCAGTACTTCAGCTACATTGCGGTATATGGATTGTCTATATCAGCGGTTCCCAACCTTTTTTGACTCGCGAACCCCTTTCAACATAATATTTATATCGCTCTATATTCTCTGAAATCGTACAAAAGTACTGAATTTTCATTATAAAATATTTCCAGCATTACGTTTGTATACGCGTCATTGCATAATAAAAATTATTAAGTATTATTTTTATACTTTGTGAAGCAGTTATTAATTAGTCCAAACTAGATTTTGAACAGGCTAAGAGTAGAAAACTTGCTTCTTGTCCAAATGGTAGGCGAGCATTCTGGTCTTTCCAAAGCTATTGGCTGCAATTTTTGTCCATCTCTGTTCCCGCCTCTGTCAAAACCAGATGGTTCTATTGCCACATCAGCCAAAGATAAAGCTGTCCTGCTAGCAACCTATTTTTCTACCAACTCATGTATTGATGATCTTGGTAAATCACCTCAAACCGTTCTCAGTACACTCTATTCAATGAATCCTGTGGTTTTACGTCAGAAGGATTTTGATGAATCTGATGCTACGAAAGCTCCAGGTCCTGATGGTATTTCTCCACTTGTTCTCAAAACATGCGCCCGTGAACTTACTCCTGTTTTGTGTCGTCTTGCTTCACTTTCTTATTTAAAAGGTGTTTTTGCTTCTGCTTGGAAATTTGCTCATATCCAGCCAGTTCCTAAAAAGGGTGACAAACCCTTCCATCCAATTATTGTCCCAAGTAATGAAGAGAAATAAATTAACTGCCAACTCTTAAACTATCTGGAAATATTTCATCTGCTCAACGATCGCCAGCATGGATTCTGTCAGTGTCGTTCCACTGGTTGATATTCTTGCTTATGTACATCTATGCAAGAACTTCTAGAAGAGACAGAAAACGAAATCAAAACATAAGAGAGAAAATGGAAGTGAAAAAGAATATTAACACTAGTAGAGAAAAGCGTTTCACATGGTATAGACATGTAAAACGGATGCAAGAAACCACATATCCAAAGGCTATCCTGGAATGGATACCACCTGGAAGAAGGGGAAGAGGAAGACCTAGGAGGACATGGATGGATGGAGAACGGGAGTGCATGACAGCCCGAGGTTTAACTGACCAAGACATCTTGAACCACACTTTATCGCGGGAAAAAATTCCTACCAAAAAATAACTTGTAGGCTGAGGAAATCCATTGTAAATGGAAACACTCCTCTTGAAGAAGGAGATGTATATCTATGGACAAATTCAATAGAAAAGTTTTTGGTGAAACTCAAGCCATTGCTCTTGACATTTCAAAGGCTTTTGATCATGTTTGGCATAAAGGTCTTCTAAATAATCGTCCATCCTATGGTTTGTGAGCTTTGTAATTGGGTATTCAGTTTTCTCTCTGACTGCTCACTGTGGGTGATGGTAGAAGGCTCTGTCTTCTTACTTCTCCACTAATGCCGGTGTCCCCCAAGGTTCAGTTCTTTCCCCCACTCTTTTCCTCTTGTATATTAATAACCTTCTTCCATTGACCGGAAATCCTATCCATAGTTTTGCTGGTGATAGCACATTACTTTCCACCTTTCAGTTTGAGAAACCCTGCCCTGCTGAAAGAGCTTCAACTTCTTGAGTATCCGCTGCCAAATCCTTAAATGCTGATCTCCGGGACTTCTTCAGTGGGGCAAAGAAATCTTAATTTCAATCCTTCTAAAACTCAGTCCTGTCTTATATCTAGAAAAATGGATTCTTCTGCTCCTATGCTTATCTTCGATGACACTCCGATTTCTAGGAAAGACCTTGGGGATTACCGTGACTTCTAATCTCTCTTGGCACAAGCACATTACAAATATTGCTTCCTCTGCATCTAAGAAACTTGGTTTTCTCTTTCCAAGCAGCTGTTCACTCTGTACAAATAGCAAATTTGCCCTACCATGGAATATTGTTCCCACATCTGGGGCGGTGCTCCCAAAACCTCTCGCAGGCTTCTAGATTACATTCAAAAGAGGGCAGTTAGGTTAATTAATGACTCATCTCTAACAGAGTCTCCAATCTGTCACTTAGACGTTCTGTTTCTGTCGCATGTCTTTTTTACAGATACTTCCATGGGCGCCGTTCTTCTGAACTGGGTTCTATAATTCTCACTCTCTCTTTTAAAGCAGTCCCAACACGTGATGCAACCGGTAAACATCCTTTTACTATCTAACTTCAAACTCACAAAACCAACTTTTCATCTTCCTCGTTTAATCATTCATCTGCCGTTTTCTGGAACAACCTTCCTTCATACGTATTTCCTGAAAATTACAGTCTACAGAAGTTCAAGTCTAATGACAACAATTATCTTCTTTCATCTTTTCAACCAATGCACGGTACTAAGTACTATAAGTTCTAAAAAAAAAAGTACCTGTACGTAACAATGATCCTTGAGAATGAAAAAAAAAAATAGTATGGAAAACATATTTATTTAAAAAAGGTTGTTTAGGCATGGGTAATGCCCTTCCATCATTTCTACTACCCAGGTAGTATGAATGCATCGTTTATTCATATCTCATATTATGAATGAACCTTCAGAACGAGTGGCCGAGGTATTGCTAATGTTACTTATTCTCGGCGGTTGCCACCACCGGTTCGAAACTTATTGGCTTACTCATCGGTGGGTGGGTAGGTATCCTGTTGTTGCAATAGTGACAACCCGGTTATGAGTATAACTCCACAATATGAGAGATGCTTGATGGTGTGCATGATTTAATCTTAAACTATTTCTTGACTAAACGTCCAAGAGTATGAAAAAGGTTGTTTATGCATAGGTAATAATACACTTCCGTAATTTCTACTACACAGGTAGTATGCATGCACCTGATTATATCTCGAATTTACCCATGCATGAACAACCTTTTTCATACTCTTAGACATTTAGTCAAGAAATAATTTTAGATATTTATTTAACATGGTATACTGTAAGGTAGTACAGTAATTATAAGGAATTGTAGGAGATGTGGTTTATTTTTTTGGCAATTCTTTACTTTTTATTTAATTTTAGTATACTGTACTTTATTGTTTATTGTTAGTTATATTTTGTAGTTTACCTATGTAAATCTAAGCAGACGCCATTACGGAATTTTTAGTGTGAACCTCCAGGGGTTCGCGAACCACCGGGTGGAAACCGCTAGTCTTTTTGATAAAAAAAAAAAAAAAAAGAGGAGGAATAATAATTTCCTAATTTATATTTTTCCGATTTTAATGATATTTGGAATGGTCAACAAATCTTTTCAAAAGAGCTAAATATAAAATTTCATGAAAATCTGTCCATTGTGAGCTGAGTTGTTACTCGTGGACGGACAGACAGATGGACGACAATAACAATATGCGAACGCGCCTAAAAAATATAAAAGTATTTACTTTTTTTAAATTTTTTTCAGGGATTGCTGCTTTAATGTAAAGCATCAATGAAAGGTAAAGGCATCTATAAAATACATGGTTTAACTAAAGATGAAATCTGCTTACCATTGCTGTAGCAATGTTGTCAGGAAATTCCATGGCCAATAGTGTATAACTGGCTGTCAAGAATCCCGATGAACCTAGGGCTTCTATTGTTCTTACTGAGAAAGCTAATGCTATAAAAGTTGTTCCCGAAGGAGCTTTATCCAGAGTCCTATAATAAACAAGTTAAATTCATTATTATATGTACCATTAAAGTTATACTTGAGTGTTCATAATCGTATGATAAACTTTATTTTCTTCTTCTTTTTTTTTATTTGCCGAAATCTTGTGGCTGAATGAAACATTTAATAAAAATTGAAATTAAAATTTGTCGTACGTCTTGTACAAAGACCTGCCTTTGTAGTATGGACACTCTTTGAGGTATCAAGATGTTATGTTAACAGTAGGTTTACAATACGATCACAGTGACTACTAAGAAGAATAAAGGGAGAGGAGGGCCCTTCCACGGTCTGATAATGGGGGAAACGAAAGTATTGTGCTGGCCTATCTGCTGATTTCAAATCTATTTTTCAGACTAAAAAATTCTTCGTTCATCCAGAATAACAACAGTATTACCATTATTTAATGGTAATACTGTTGTTAATGTGCCTATGACTAATAAAGATACGAAAAGAACACTTGATTCAGTGCTCCAGGGCCTTATTATTTCGCTTCAAATGTCTGCCGAATGTGCAAATAGTGGCATAGTGTTGGAGGTAAAGCGCCACCGGTGGTTTCCCGCAACTGCGCCATCAGTACTCTTGTGAGGTAAACAGAACTCTGTAAATGGCAGAAGTTTGTGAGTAGTGTGTGGTTTGTGTAGTGTAGTGTGTTACAAAGTGAAGCGCCAGAATGGCATCTCACACCTAAAGATGTCAGCAGCACCTGACCCACCAGAAAGTACACAGGTGCACCCTTGCCGTCTACTGGGGACTAGCGAATCCTAACCTGAGGTTCAGGATTTGAAATCCTAACCTGAGGTTCAGGATTTGAAATCCTACCCTGGAGCATCTAGGTTTGCAATTTCTCGTAGAAGGTTAGTCCATTTGTCCGGAATCCATTTGAGCAATTTCTGCCACAGTTGAGTCCAGTAGATAAAAAAAATAGTGTGTGCTCTGACTTTGGGAATTTTCAACTCAGCATTTGTTTGTTCATTTTTATGGATGTCAAATTAGGGAGGTCGCCTCTGAATAGAGCGCCTATGTTGGAATACTGATTGCACAAACTCAATAAGCGCAGTATAGAGGTGTTCTTGTTGCAGGAGGATACTCTTGGTTCCGTGGGTTTTGCTGTATTTTAGTGATGAGTCTGATGCGATATTCTTCATATTCAGGGCATGTATACATGACGTGGTCCAAATTTCAGGGTCGCCACAAATGCAGGGAGGGTTTTGCTGTATTCCAAAGGTTGTCAACTTGCGATTAAACGGACCGTTCTCCGTTAAGATAAATGTTACTTGTAGCCCAGGAGAAAACTAGAGAAGAAGCTTTGGGCCAGGAAACACCACATTAGGAAGGAATTTTTTGGTGATGGCACTTTTTATAGTTTCATTCCAAGATCTCTGCCAAATGGCTTGCAGTCTCTCCATTATGCGTCTTTCCCTCTCCAGATAATTTGCCATGTCTTTTTGAATTCCAAGAATCTCAGTAGGGATGGCTTTCCTTCATTGAAAGAGGCCTTGTTTTACCACCTGAAGATATAGAGAATGAAGCTGGCCAAAACCTAGGGAGCCGGGATACTAACGGTGTATTTCCTCAGATTTTAAATCTGATTTTTTTGCTGATTTTATTTCCAATGAAACGGTTTTATTTTATATAGTTGTAAGGTTCTCGTTGCTGTTTTTAATTACAGTAAAATGTAATTATTAAAATTAAGTGGTATATTTATTTCTTGCCCCACTCTAACCCGAATGAAATCATTCGTATTATTCATTTGGGAGGGTCCCCCAAATTCTTTTTTCAGAGGTTGCAGTGTCACAAAGCTTCTTGAGAACCCACGATATAGGCCACGTGATGACTCAAGTCTGTGACAGGGTAACAACGGCAAGTAGTTTAACAAGCAGACATGACATTACCGATGAGTACAACTAACAGGAAAGACATTCTGGTGTTTCCGTTCAATTCAAGCCCTATGCTGACGGCATCGCTAAAGGAAATTCGAAAGTCTTGGATGTAACAACTGCTTCATCAACCATAGCCACTATAATATTCTAGAACGAAAAAGAAACTGACTGGTGAGGAGCACCCAATAAACAAAGTGACCAAGTCTATGTTCTCACTTTCTTGGTAAGCTGCTCGAGTCATCCACAAAGCGATCACTATCCTGCTCAATAATGATTTGCTGTAAGTTTTCTATGACGAGCGTACTGTGGTGTATTTTTGTGAAAAGAAGTGAGAAATCGTACCAGCAAGACGTTCTAGAGAAGATGGTGAAGTTCCTGAATGGAACAGCTCGCTTATAAAACAATTTAATATACAGGATATTCGCAAACCTCCTTTACAAAACTAAAACGTTATTGTGTTAAATTTAAGTAGTAAAAACATACATTTTGTGTGCTGCTTAAATAATAACGCTGATTACCATTTTACCATAACTTATTAAACACCTAATGTTTAATGAATTTTAAAAATCAAAGCTTCTTCTTACCCAAATAGGACAGAACAGCATCCAGCAACAAACATTCCAGCCTTCAGCATAAACCCGATTTTTAAAATAGGCAGCTAAAAAAATTTAATTTCATTGAAATTATATGAAAATACTTTTATTTGGTAAACAAAATATAATTAAAAAATACAATACGCACTTCTCAAAGTTAATATAACACTATGATTATTATTAATAATAATAATAATAATAATAATAATAATAATAATTATAATATTGTTAATTATTAATCTTAATCTTAATAATATCTTAATAATAAATCTTAATTAACAATCTGATATATTAACAATTAATTGTAATAATATTAATTTAAATAAATTATTAATTATAATAATTATGTTAATTAGAGCAAATATGTAAATTAGTTTACATTAAAAAAAAGACACAGCGCCCTTTTTATTTTTTAACAAAACATGCACCTCTCATACGCAGCGCAATACTCGAGAAATATTCTGATATAAAAAATCAATTGGGAGAAGAAACCTTGTTTAGTCTTGTGCTAACTTTGGTTTCTAAATCGGCTGTAGTGGATGAACCTTCAATATCTAACAACTGCGTTGCTGTTTACATCGATTGTCACCTTTAAAAATCTTTGAGTGCTCAGGTTAAAAACTTTTCAAGTGCCTGCTTGATAAAATTTGTAAACAACTTCAGTTTTGGTTTACATACAAGCTATTACTTTGTACTTATAAAAAATTAATAAGTTACATGGAGACCGTTATTCGATTTGCATATAACTGGAGGGAAACAGAAAAGACAGCTATATATTATATACTTTTTGTAGAAAACCCTCACAACAGAATAGGGGCTACGACTGCTACTGTTACCCATAAGCAGTGCTTTGCATTTGTCAATGTTAAGAAAGAGTAAGACTAAAAAGAAATCTCCTGTATCATCTCAAACTTCAGATGATTGGTACAATGGTGGGAGTTATTTTGCCACGCACACACACACACACACACAACGCACAGATCTGTGGAGGTCTATTTGTTATTCGCTTATGAATAATTCGAACATTACACAAAAAGATACTTCAGCAACTTCAAATATTTTAATTTACATACGTTCACTTACCAGCCTTCCATATATGGGTGAAGTAATAAATATAACCAACTGTAGGACACCAAACACAAGACCGTACTCTGTTGGGGTTGCTCCTTTCTTCTCAGCCTATGGAAGAAACGTTTTAAAAATCTATGAAGTATTTATAATCACATAATATATTTTTTAAAATATAATAAACGACTTAAATATTTACATGTCAATTCTTGAGCCTTTGCAGTTAATGTTACACAGACCAAAAGAGCATTAATTGATTGGAGAGATGCACATAACAGATCGTCAAATATTCGCATACATTTAATATTTAATTGAATATAATTAACCAATAAAAATCCTCGTCGTGTAATAAACAGAGCTAGCAATGGAAAAACAATAAATGTCTAATTTAGTTTAAAAAAATTGAAATAAGAAGGCTTCGCTTAACGTCTCTTCATTTAAAGTTGTTTCGAATTTACGTCGTTTTTAGGATGAGGTAGAGAATTCGTTATCGATACTGCTCATCAAGGACACATCACACTGGGTCAGTGTATTGCCCATGCCGGAACAAGGGTAAAACAGAAGGGATGGGCAATACATATTTAATAGTTTTCTCAGGATACAAAATATCTAGTTCTAGAGATGTGTTGCTTATGTGATCCAATATGTCGATCGCTTACTGTTCTCACATTTGATTATAGCAAGTGGTGGAAAATTTCAGTTGCATCTCTTATTTTTAGTACTGTATAATACCACAAAGTAGGTCACAAAACATATTCCTCCATTTAAAGGCTTAAAAATAAAATATGTTTAATCTAAAGCTGCTTATTTTAAACAATACATAAAACGAAGCAGTCCTCCTTAACATGTTCTCATTTAAATAATGTCATACGATGTCCATAAAATAGTTTTTATTAGCAAATAAAAATTTATGTGACACTGCAAATAACTTGAGTACTTGAGATTAGAATGGTACATGGGCTCTCTTTGAAAAAAATGAAGCCTTAGGTGACCTTGAAAGGATTTTTATTTCAACTTGTCGACATTTAAGTGAAACAGAAATTTTATTTTTATATTTTCAATGGCTTGAAAGTGTTTGGCACAGCTACTCCTCTTTCATTTAAACACACACATTATGTAATTCTAGAATCAACCAGCACTCTAAATCCGTGGAAGATTAATCAGGCGATATCATGCGCTTAAATCATCGGTAATGAGATAAGCTGTCAATATTGGGATGAAACATAATACCACAGTAATAGGCATGACAGCTTCATCACGATAAAGCAGTGATAATATGGATTTTTTACATAAATTATCTTCCTTTACGGTAATTGCAAAAATAAAGAGCTAATAGTTATTAAAATAGTCGAATGATAGTGGTATCGATTTCACGAAATGAATTAAACATTATTTTACAACCTTCATCCCAAACATTTAGTACTTTCTAAACTTTTTTGACGCCAGTGTATGAACGTGCCAAACATAATTCGATACCCCCATAAAGAATGTTGTAATTATTCGATCCCATCATTTTTGTTTTTCACCTCTAAGCTGATCTAAATGCAACGGCAGACAACTTCCTTTGTTTCTGCCCAATTACGTCCAAACAATGTAAGGGGGGAGGATAAGTGTGCAGGACTATAAATGTCATAATTTTTTATGTATTAATCAATAATTGCATTTTAATTAATTGACTATATCAAAGTATGCTGTGAAAGGAAATCAGTACAAACAATGCTGATGTGATGCCAAAATTTTAAGGTACCCTTTGGGACACAATGCTATACCCACTTAGAAAATCTCTGGAAAAAAAAAATTGAACCATGAACTTTAAAACATTTTTAAAAAAATAGTCTTATTTAGACTATCATTGAAATTGTTGAAAGGGTCCAAAGGCAGCCAAAACTAGTGAGATCGGCAAAAAGGCGATCATATGAGGAAAGACTTCGAAAGGCCACATAGCTTGGCAACCAGGCACCTTGAAGGGGATCTAGTTGAAGTCTATGGTGCTCGGAGAGGAGAACGTAAAATGAATGAGAGCGAAATTTTTAGCGTAAAAAATGATTCCAGAAGTTTTCTTTCAGCCTGCGAGTTGTTAATTGCTGTAAAAGTTGCCTCCATGGGCAGTTGAGATTGACAGCTTGGGGGAATTCAAAGATAAATTGGACAGATACTTAAGTATGGAGGGAAAGTTCACTATTGGTAGTTTATTTTATTCATTTTATTTTATATTCTTTTCTGGATTGCGCAGGAAACAGCTGAAGCTTCCTTGCCCCATATGGTTAATACTGATACTAATACTAATATGCAGGGGGTTTCCTTAGAGGTACCTAGTTTCAAAGCATTGCAAGGCGAAAGGTAATACTTCGCGGCAATGGAGAATAAACGTTCTTAACTTCATCAGGTATTTATACCAATCTTCATTAACAAGATTTGAATCTGAATCTTTCCAGCCTATGACGATTACCGGATCCACTCAGCTACAGAGATCTCACAAATAATACAAAAGACACCAGAAAAGTTGCTTTTCTGAATGTAAATGGAAGGCGTCCGTATAGAATACTTTCCACATTTATCTCTTTTTATCTCTTGTCTACCTTCTTTATCTCAAACGATACATTTAAGATAATAAGAGCCATTCATAAATTAAGCGGTGGCTTACGTAATTTCTGAATGTTTCCTTACATGGAACTTCGCACTTATAATGCCCAAATCCGGATTTCAGTAGTCTGGGGGCGCCTCCGTAGCCAGGTGGGAAGAAGCAGCAGTGCGTAACGCACGCTTCTTGATTAGACCGGGGTTCGATCCCGTCACCACCAAATACGGGGATGCGGAAAGATCAGGGAATGATCACCGCATATTCCCGGAGCAATATGGCCTTAGTTGCTAATGCTCCTAAAAACCAAATAACAAACAAACAAGTAGTCTGGGGCCCTGACATACATATTTTTAGATGCCCTAAAATGAAATCACACGTGAGTCTAGATTAGGGCTCAGAATGAATCGGAGCGCATCGGAACGATGTTTCTGTTATCAGACACATCCTTTCGACTGGATCAACAGTAGTCCTGTTTCCCCTCCTGCCACATTAGAGCCCTGGCAGCTGCATAACTGAGTAAATTCTGCCCTCGTGGGTAGCACAGTTGGTAGAATTCTCAACTGTGCTCCCCACACCGGTGGAAAAGACCTGAGTTCGAGTCTTGTCAATGATGTGAGGAATTTTTAAGGGCTTTTTTACAATGTGGCTGAGTTAGTCGGTCTCAGGCCAGGGTAACATTGTTTTTTCTCGGGTTCTTCGTTCAGCGAACAGAAAATCGACCACAGAACACACGCAATTTACAGACAGTATATATATAAGGAGCAATATGGCCTTAGTTATAGTCTCGGGTTCTTCGTTCAGCGAACAGAAAATCGACCACAGAACACACGCAATTTACAGACAGTATATATATAAGGAGTTGATACTCCTAAAGTCGTTGATACTCATAGAACTCTATTGTCGCATGCTATACATTAAAGTCTACACATATGATCTGAATGACTAAATTAAGATTTAATTCTACGAAATGTCTTGAACTTGGGGAAGGAAAACCCAGGAATAATTTATAGACTATGGAGGAGAGCAGTTAGAGGTGGTTTAAGAAGAGGACTTAAAGATTATGATACAAATAGACATGAAGTTTTCCATGCAGGGCAAATAGGCGGCCAGAAATGCAAGTGATGGGTAGTTAATGATTTATCCGAAAATATTAATTCTGTTTAATTTACATCTGTTATGTAGATTTTGTTCACGCATAATGCCTCATTATGAGCCCAATAATAACTGCATTTGTAACATGTAATAACAACGCTTCAAGCAACTCAAAGCGCTATTTTAAAATATATTCAAAAGTAACGTTATTCATTACTGTCTACACAAAATCCCTTCAATTTTAATAAAATGTCCTACCTCGGATGGGAAGAATGGAGCTAGAAGCGCATAACAGCAACACAACCAAAAATTGCCATAAATGACAATGGCCATGACTTTGAACTTTCTCCTCCTTGTTGGTGGATTTCTTTCCACAGTATTTTGTTCCACATTATTTTCGTTGTAGGAGTTGACTGAAACGTCTTCTGAAATAGTCCCATACGAGACGATCTCACTGCTTTCCCTACGAGTCATGGTGAAAAATTGCCAACTAATCACTTCGACTGCTGGACCTTCGGTGGAGTGATTCGTTCATGATCTGATAAATTTTTATATTTGTTGTACAATGGTGTAAGGCTCTTTGCCCCTCTTATTTGGCTGCCTGCCATGACTTCATTGTTTATCGTACAAATCTGTTGCACGCACACAGTTAGTTATCGAATGTAAATAGATAGCAAATGATTTCAGTGACCCTCCCTTTCACTCGTCAAACTTTGATTGAACTTAGGTCGTAATGTTTGAGAAATTGATTATAAGTTTTTGTCGGTGGATGGTCGCAACCGATGATGTATTTGTCAAATTAAGAAACTGCAGATACGTCACAAAACTGGACAATGCTAGTTTGAAATTATTAGTAAACTAGAAATAACTGGATATTACTGGTTTGATGAAGTAATATCCAAATGTTACTGGTTTATCAAGTTTTCTTCCCCATTTAGCAACTACTTACGAAATAATCCTATAAATTCTAGGAGATAATTTATCCGTTTGAAGTATTGAATAATAATATTGCACTATCCATTTCACCCCAACATGGTTAAGGGCTCATAATGAAAGAATACATAAATTTAAAGGTTAGTATATCAATAAATTTTACTGCGCATTTAGTTTTACTAATTTTATTATATGTGATACCAACGTAAGGCCTAACTGGTAAATTTTGATTATCAATTAAGCCTAATTGCATACGTTTTCGTGAAAAATAAAATGTTTTTTACAATATGATAAGCATAAGTTCAGAGCGTTTGCATTTTACAAGATGGTTTTGTGGCAGCAGAGTCATCTAGTAATAGACAAGCAGAGGCGCTAAAATGACAACAGCAATCCGTGTTTCTGTTCTACAGCTGGTACATCGGAACGGTACCCGCTGAAACGTTTTAAATTAGAGTGTTTGATGTGTATTGTATTGTATTGATGAGTAGCCAAAACAATGTTCTTGTAGGAACGATCAATCGCAAATTTTTAAGATCTGCGCCAAAGTTCTGCAGTTCATTCCTTCACATTATACAGCACAACACCACGTCGATAGCCCTAAATGTTTTCGAGTTTAAAACTAGCCGTCACAAAATACAGTTTCACATTGACTTTTGAAAATATCCAGTAATGCTTAATGATACTTGAATCCCGAGGGTCTACACCACACTGATCTAGGAGTGATTTGGACCAAAGCTAGTTCCACTGACATTTTGGAGGCCTTTGCATCAGAATGTGTAGTTTAAGAACAGTAAAGCAGTATCTATTTCATGTTTTCTGCACCTTCCATCAGGTTCATAGGATGATTACTAGATGATCGAGTAGCGTGCACGTAAACATAACCTTACAAATAATATAAACACTGCCGCCATTAGAGCAGCCTTAAAATAACACTTTAAAATCGAATATTGAAGAAATGAAGCGGACTACCACCATAAAAATTATTACAGGCTACATTAGATCTCTTTATTTCTGGGATTTGTTTATTTGTCAGTGGAAGATCCCATATAAAACCCTCAGAGCCTCAGCTGGTAACAACTGCAGATCGTTTCATATCCACTAGCAAACTTTAGACCGTCTCGAGAACTTGTATGCAGATTCCCATAGATTCATCTGTGATTGAAGTATAGAAAAATGTAATCACAACCATAAAACCACTGCAGAGCTGAAGATTTGTTTCACTGCGTAATGATCACTTTACACACATCTGAAAATATTTTGATGCGACTCTATAGCTATAAATCTCCCCTCTTCTTCCCCCATCTCTTTCTCTCTTTTATTTTCTTTGTAAATCTTCTGTCCACTGGCAATGAAGGGTGATGTTATTGCTTTTCAACAAAGATTTTATATATCCGTTTTTTTGTAATATTCGAATTTTCTGTATTGCATTCTTATGATCTTCCTCATTATATAGCAGTCATATGATACCATATAATAAAGAATTGTTGTATTTAATTATTAAATGTAAAAAAAAGTTAACTGTTCATAACCTTTGATAACAAAAATTAAATTCTATTTCGAAAAATGAATGATTAGGCACTAGCGGATAGCGAAGTGGATATAATCGCGGTCCCACAACGACTCGAAAAGGTGTAAATTGGAATCACGTTAAAGAGGCGAGGAATTGTCATGGGCATTTTTTCACAATGGCTGAATTAGTCGATTTCGGGCGATGTAATTAAAAAAGCAAGTACACGTGCTTTGAGTAACCGGAGTTGAAGCCCGTGACTACTAAATACGGCACTGTTTCATGTATTCTCTTTATCTTGTGAATTCCTCTAACCATGTGGTCGTAAATTGTATGTGTTCTAAGGTCGATTTGCTGTTTGCTGGACAAAAATTAAGAGTCATCAGCCACCTGGACAGATGATTCTGGGTACTCGTCCTCACCACGGGAAGGTGGGCCAGTTCCAATAGAGGGGACACCTATGGTCTCAGAGTATGAGACAAAAAAAAAAAAAAAATTCCTTCTCTGGGGCCCACTTCAGAGCGAAAAAAAAAAAACAACCCGAAAGTACAGCAGGCTGATAATAACATTTCTTATCACATTTTGTGACGATTTATAATAATAACCACCATTCGGTGGCCCTCGTGAATAACACAGTTAGCAGAATCGCCGTCCTTTCCACACCGGGTGGAAAAGACCTGCGTTCGAGTCCTGTCGATGACGGGAGGAATTTCTATGGGTCCTTTTCACATCGTGGCTGAGTTCGTCGATCTCAGGCGAAGGTAGCATGGTTCTTTCTCCCGCAAACTCGAGTTTTTCGTCCAGCAAACAGAAAATCGACCACATAATACATGCAATTTACAGACAATAAACACGGATCAATATGGCCTCAGTTGCTGATGCTCCTAAAATCTAATTACCTCATCATTGTCACCACTATTCGGTGGTTATTATTATAAATTGATACATTTTATGGGAAATGTCAATTGAAAATATGTTCTACTGAAAATAAATCTCAATTACACGAACTCTTATGGTATTATGTTTTTGCTACCAGCAGATTTATGCAGCTTATGAAACTAATTTTAATTTGAAGAGAAAGTACCTATCCATGTACCAAAATATTGGAAATATTGTTCGGTCTTCAGCAGTAACATAAACAATGATGTCTATGAGGTCATGAACAGATTGTTGAGTGAAGGAAAATTGCATTTTTGTTGTTAAACTGAAGAATAGAGTTAAAAGTTTCAGAGAGCAGGAACTTTAGCGGCATCAGAGATTTCGAAATTCTAGTTGCCACTGTAACATCTGTAGTATCCTCTAATATCAGTAAGTTTATTTTGAAAGCATAGGTCAAAAGGAAACCTAACTTGGCTAACGATAAATTGTAATAAATTATATTTATTACAATTTATTGATGAGTAGCATTTCCCGGATAATATTCTCAAGGTAAAAACATTTAATTGACATTGTTACTAAAATTCGATTAAATAAATAAAATGGATTATAATGCTATATTTACACATTTTGCATTAGTATTTAGTAATGTTTAAATCTAATAATGAAGTGGAGCGGTGCGTCCCAACCTTTTTTAAATATGGGACACTTTATTTTTGAGGGAGTGGCTACATGCTGCAATAATATTCAACGGCATGGGTAAATATGTTAACTAATTTTTATATAGTTTTATATAGTAACCCATTATGAAATGTATATATACGAGAAAATCTAGAATAATTATAATATGCAATTCATATGTTTATAAGATGTATAAGGGATTAAAACTTTTAACTTGAAACTAAATTTTAACGGTATTGCTATTTACAAATCCTTTTTAAAGATAGAAAACTTCAGAAATGTTTTATTCCTTAAGGGCACTGTTAAATTAAACAATTTTAGTTTAGGCGAAGGAACCTGTTGGTAAAATACTACCAAGTTTTTATAAGAGCAGAAAATAGTATTAAATTTGTAATACACGCTTTTTTCTTTTTCTTTTTTTAGTTGCAACGGATTCAGGAGAAACCCCAGCTTAGTGCTTATGATGGATCTCTTGTCTACTTCTTTTACTCTTGTTCCACAACAGTTCGCAGAAACTTCTGCAGAAAAGTTCATAGAGGAATCTACTGAAAGAACTCAGCTGGAACAACTGAAATTTAATCCAAATCTTCAGACAACGGTGCATTCTTTCTTTGATGATAACGTTATGCAAGAAATTTCACCGTTTACTATAATTCCTCAAGTTGAGAGAAGCACGAAACCAAAGTCTAAGGTGACGATCATTAATTTGGAACTTGAAGAAGGCCTTGCAACAGATATCCTGGCTTCCGTCGAGGCAAAACTAGAAAGAGTTCTTCAAAAATTAAAATCGATGAGCATTAGGTTAGAGAAACCCATAATACGTAAAGATACCGATGTATTTGGGGAACGTGCTTTCCTCCAGGAATGTCCCCAAACAAGCAGAATTGCTACTGAAGATTCTTTTAAAGAATGCGAAACAGCTATTATATCGAATTCTTCAGCCTCTTTCGATATCGGAGAACAACATCGCGCTGAGTTGGAAAATCTGGCAAATTACTTGGGCGAAATTATTTCGTATGTGCAGGAGAATAGACAGCAAGGAGTTGTGGAATATGATATTCCTTTGCATATTTTTTCTTCTCAAGTCAAATTGGAGCTGGAAAAGCTTTTTGACGAACAAATTGAATTAAAGGGAGAGGTAGAAATGATAAAAACTCAAATCATAGATCATCAGTTGGTTATAAAGTACATGATGGAAGTAATGGTAAATGGTCAATCACAGTCCAAACTCAAAGACATCGAACTAGAAAATCTCCAGTGTAAAGTGGACGAACTAGAATCCAAAGATGATGAGAGAAGAAATTCAGATATAAAAACGAAGAAAATCATCGATCAACTGAACACAAAAGTTGTGGTGAGTAAATACTTATTATTTATTTATTTATTTTATTATTATTATTATTTTTTTTTTTTGTAAGTCAAGATCGATCGAGAAATATCATTTACACGAGTGAAATAATCAGTCCTCGCGAGTAGCGTAGCCAATCTTTCTGTAGTTCTGTCGAAGTTCCATAAATTTTTTTTGTTACTAATTATTTTTTTAAAAAATATAATGCGTTCCAGTGAAAATGTGGGCTTACAAATGGGGATCGCAATCTAAAAAGGCTGATCATTAAATATAATATGACTAGAATACTAATATATACAATCTGTCCTTTCAGTGCCTTTCTTTTATCACAGTTATTTAGTTAATGATACTAATACAGTTATATACAGTTTCGTTATTGTTTTCTGATTATACCACTTTGTTACATTTAGGAACTGGAGAAGCAAATTATGGGCATGGAGGAAGAAAACAGCTTATTGAAAGAAAAATGCAAACAACTTGAAGATGATATACAACGTGAAATGGCAGATATAAAATCCCACATTCTTGAGAATGCAGCTGACAGGGAACACTTGGAGCAGCACATGGAGAACAAGAAATTGCAGCTACAGGTACCGAATTTTAGCATCTGTTAATAATTGGAAAATATTAACTGGAAAACCAGTATTCCACAACAAAACAAGATTAAATATCCTAAATTTTTTATCAAAATTTCTCCGACGCGTGAGCACGTTATATACTACCAGAAGCTTGCTTCATGAATCATTTTGCAAGTACTGATACTAACGCTAACAGCAAACAAAAACTATAAATATTAAATTAAAGCAAGAGGGTGGTGCCACGGGTTCAGAGAAACTCGCGTGAGCTTGGAAGTTTTCACCTGTAAGCAGGTTCAATTCCGCTGTCACATTCTGTTGGGTAGTTGGAAGGTCATCAACTCTTCGTCCTTTCAGCTTCGTTTTGAATTAAAGAAAAAAAAAAAATCATATGGGAAGAGGTAGGGTGAATATTATTATGGAAGGTGTGGTACTACAGGAATGTTTTTACAATGTGAACGGAAAGTGTAGTTATTTATTTAAAACATATGAACTAATCCACTAAATTAAACCCTTAGCTATGAAGTATTCGTGTAAGTTTTCTGCAATAGTGCGCCACTTAAATAGAGTGACTCGCTGCTATGCAATGTTATTATTTTATTATTATTATTATTATTAGCCATATAGTACAAGGAAGTCCGAGGGAGGGGGGGAGAGAGAGAGAGAGAGAGAAGAATCATCAAGAAAGAGAAGAATGATGATATCCAGCTCAGGACCCTGGGTGTGCCAAGCCCATACTTACCAGATATGAGCCCCTGGGGATCTGTGTGAGATATTCGGTGAAATGAACTGTTATCTTCTAGAAAAAAAGACAATATGAATTATTATTCATATATATACACGTACTGTTTATAAAACCCACTTTTTTTTGCAGACGTTCTATGTTGAAATCCAGAAACTTCTTTCCGAAAAAGAAAAAGTTCACCTGCATATGAGCAATGTTTTAGCTGTACTCAAAGACTCAATGAAATCAAGGACTTCTTTAAGCATATCTGAGGTAAGTAAAGTACCAAACTCGATGTAATAGTTTTTTAATTATTTATATTTAATAATCGAGCAACGGTGTCATCAGTACTGCCCCTGGTGATTCTAACTGGTAATTCCAATATATAATATATATTTATTTATTTATTATTTTTTTAAGAACATTGCTTTTCCACGATAATATTTAAATCAGTTACAGGTCTGCTTTATTCGTTTAATTTCAAGTTCATCGTGTTTAATTAAATTAGTTATTTTATTCATTACATATACACTAAGAAAATCACAATATTCTAGAAACTGTAATTGTGGAAGGAATGTTGTCTAAAGCGTCGCTATGCGCATGCGTGAGTTATTTGCTGCATGATGCACCATTTTAAAGTGGCACAGGTATAATAGTATTCATAAATTCTTTTTAATTTATGACTACTACTATATAACATTTAATAATTTCTAACATAGACTATAAATAGAAATCAGTGATAAAGAAAATAAAAATAAATCGATAATAAATACAAAAAAAAGAATTTACTTTTATTTTATTATTATTTTTTTAATTGTTACTGTGGCAATGGTAGGCTCATTAGCCTCCTGCTAATGGGTGCCAACGCTCTTAAAACAACACTTCACCTCGCTGCGATTATTCTTTTAGAAATAAAGTGTAATATGCTGTTGATCAAATATACTATTGAGCTTTTAAATAAAAATCAGTAATATGATTTTACGTTAAAATATTTTAAAAGTAAAATAAAGGCCAGTCTTTTTTTATGATGATAATAATAATAATACTTCCATAATAATATATAATTATTTCTATTATTTTCGAAAAACCAAAGATGTAAAAGATATTGGCGTAAAGTTTCTTGAATTGAAAGGTAATTTATAATGTTCCTCCATTTATAATGGAAAGGTGAAGAATCACTGGTATATACTAGCGGTAAAAGTTTGTTTGGATATTTGAGGTTTCTGTTACTAGAATTATAATTTAAATATAGTTATACATTTGTGTAAAATTTGTTGTGTAAAGTAGTTCTAGGAAGGGTGAATCTGGATTCAACACTACTTACTTTTACTTTTGAAGGCGTCTCCACTCTGATTAGCAGTTGATTCAATGCTATTAGTCAAAAAAATGCAAAATACATAATTTACGAAAATAAACCATAAAATAAGCATTTTTAAAGAATAAATCATAAAATAAGCAATTTATAAAAAATAAATAAGCAGTAAACATAAAATAAGCAATTTCGCTTTAGCAAATTCCCGCTTTCAGTTTCCCGCCTTGATTAGTCACACTAATAATAATTTTTAAAAAATAAATAAAAATAAAAAAACACAAGCAAAAACGTAATTAAATTTATTCACAGTAATGTGCAATAGATGGAGCCACTCTGCTGGAAATGATTTTTAACTGAATTTTATTATCAAGTTATTTTCCAATAGAGAGCCGCAGCTCATTACTTATTCAAGGTAAGTAAGTGCTGAAAGTAAACCGATACGGTTCGTTAAATATTGATAAAATATATCGGGTTCTGTTTCCAATTTCAAATTACGTGCAACTTGCCATGCAACTTTTTTAAAAGCATTTAATTATTATTATTATTATTAGCCATATGGTGCAAGGAAGCCTGAATCTTATGCTGCTCCAGCCAAAAAAAAAAAAAAAAAAAATTCCCGAGTTACCCTGAGAGAGAGCACAAGCAATAGTCAGAAATAGAAAGGAATCACCTAGAAAGAGAAGAATGATGATATCCACTTAAATAAGTGGATATCATCATTATTTGGGCCAAATGTGAGTATGGGCTGGGTTTGCCAAGCCCATAGTCACATTGATGTGAGTCCCTGGGGTAAAATTATTATATTTTTTTTTTATGAAAACCCCAAACACGAAAGGTATCAAAACCTATAGTACTTAGTACCGTGCATGGGTTGAAGAAGTATGGGGGAGGGGGGGGGTGCTGGAAACTTTGCTCTAGAGACTAAACATGGGTTTCACCACTTCAAGCCTCCAATAAGCAAAGTGGTGGTATTTCACCAGTTGATGAAAGTCATCTACCACCTATAAATTTGTTGTTGCTCTTATATTATTTCTCCCTCATTGGGGGATTCCACCTCGTGACGGGTATTGCTACCAAGCCTCCGTAGCCGAGTGGTCAGGAGCGGGAGTGCAGTAGCACATGCTCTTTGAGTTAGACCGGGGTTCAAACCCCTGACTACTGAATACGGTCGATCTGCCAACCCGCACTGGACCAGCGTGGCAGATTATGGTCTATTTCCCTCAGCATGAATTGTTGAGGAGGCTTCCATCCTGCAATGGGTTGATAATGGCTGCACTTTACTTTTTTACTTTACACAGGATGGTTATTATGGCTGGTGTCACTGTTCGTTGAGGAACTCTCTGACTGTCCTACAGGTGTTCAGGATTGCGACTTTCTGGAGTTCCTTCTGGGTGTTCTCTGAGAGACTATTGCTGCTAGGCTGTTATGTAGGGTCTTTGGCACTATACCGGTTGTTGACACGATGATCGTTACTTATTGCATATGCCACATCTTTTTGATCTTCTATCTTAGGTTCGTGTACTTCCTGATTTTTTTGTCATGGGTTTTCTGGAGGTTGCCAGTGTTGGGCACCGCTATGTCAATCAGGTAGATAGCCGTTACCTTCTTAGAACAATAAATCATATTCAGCTATTCAAGAATAAGTATTTTTAAGCCTATTCGCAATAAAGGAAATTTATTTTGTTCTTTGCTTTTCGCACGCAACAAACCGACTTCGAATTTTAAATGTGTTTAAAAAAAAAAAACCGAGCCTATTCAAATTTTATTAAAATTGGAGAAATAAAATATAAAAAAATATTCTAAGAAATAAATTTATGAATCCTGGGCTGGCAGAAAAAATATTCAGAGAAAAGGATCCTAAGCCCATTAGAGATTATCTCCGCTCCACATGCTTTCCAATACCTAATTTTCTAATCTCTAAATCATTAATCGTTGAGCATTCCAGACACTCGTTTGTTAGAGCGAAATAAGAAATTCATATTGTTGTATTAATAATAACTAGGGGATCAGTCCCCCTGCTTGCCAACCCCCACGCACGCTTTTCTACATAATATGTAGAGGTATGACGGAGTAAGTCAAATGTTTTCTACATAAAATACACACCTGTCGAAACACACTGATCGATATCTAATCAGGAAATGACCTATGTAATTATTTACCTGTGTATTTGTAGTGCTCGGAATTCTCAAGGTCAAATAAATATCACTATGTAATTATTTCGAAAAGCTACTGCAGGGTATTTTCTGAAAACAATTTCTGTATCTAGACATCGGAATTCTGTACCATTTGTCCCTCAACCCAGTGAGTAGTTCATTCGCAGAGTGGCGTAAATAAGAAGGGATTGGAAATGGATTTATCCTCCATCGTTTCGTCGCTTTGAAGCTGAAGCAGGTCTTTGTTTTGAAAATTGTTTCAAAAATGTGAGAGAAATTTTATTGTGAGACAAATTTTATGACATAAAATTCTTTTTAAACACAGTACACATTAATATAAAAATATCACACTGGGGCTATCCGGAATATACATTCATCTGTCCAAGTGGTCGATTTTCCTGTTTTCTGGACGAAAAACCCTAGTTTCCAGGGGAAAAACCTTGCTATCTACGCCTGAGACTGACCAACTCAGCCACGGAGCGGAAAAATTCCATAAAAGTTCCTTTTGTCATTGACGGAATTCGAAGCCAGGCCTTTTCCACCCAGTGTGAGAAGGATGGTGAGATGCACTGCGCTATCGCGCAGACACGTATTAATATATATTAAATTAATATTCATTGTCAAAAGTACCAATATTTGAGAGGACAAAATTTCGTGTTCCCTGTTCTGAGATTCTAGTAACGCCTATGTTTACAATTCTTGAACGTTGTAGCAACTATTGATTGATTTATTATTACGCTAATGGAGGTAGGCTATTCCCTATAGAGTATCCACAGTCCAAGTAGAGAATAATTATCTAAAATATCACAGAAGTCATTCATCGTTTTATGCAGCAACCAACAGATCTAGGCCAAACAAGGAGAAACAAGCCCAGATCATTGTGGTACAATCATGGTCTCTTCATTGTGGATACAATGTGTTCTGCATGAAACATTTCCTTGGATGTACTAAGCATTCAAATGAACACGCCCTATCTTGCATTGACTTTAGCATGAGTTAACCTCACACCTTCTGCCACTACTCGATTCAATATGAAAGGCAGAATGGGTGCTGAGAATATGCAGTGACAAGTTAAGTTGTGAGCTGCTGCATGGAAGCCTTCCTCTGTAGTCTTTCAAAGTTCAGTCGCTGTTTCCGTTCTCTGTTGCCTCCATTCTTGGAGGTCTGGCAAAGATGACTTTCTGATTTTATCTTAAGCACATTTAAACTGCTGACAGGCTCAAGGTTTATACCCTGCAAACCCATAGCTGTTACTTATTGTTGCAGCCGTTGGAATAGTCATTGTTTTTTTTAACTTTCATGAGCTCCACCATGTTGAGCTGTAGTTGTACATACGTTACGATTCGTTTAATTTCCAGAAGAGCTATTTAAAACTTTTATAATACTAATAATAATTGGTAATTAAGGACAATAGCGTTATTATCTTCAAAATATAAAATGCTTTGGATAATAAAAATAAAAATTATAATTAAAATAGAAATTGTAATAAACTTTCTTCACTTATTGCAATTTAATATTTTTCAGAACAAAATCGACGAATCAAAAGGTCCATTGAAAGAAAACAACGAATCATCGGGAAATGGAATACAAAGTGATGACTACACCTTGTCCTCCCCAAACCAAGCAGTTCACACGATGAAATACATGCTGGAGCAACTTCAGTTCACTAACAAAATGATGAAAAGTGCTTTTCAAGATATGTGTAAGATCGCAGAAAGACAAGTCATACTGAAAACAGCTGACAGCATTCACCAAGATGAAAAAATCAAGGAGCTTTCCGAAAAAATAAAAGATATGGAAGAGGAACATGTTCAGTTACAGGAGATGCAAGACGAAAAAGATGGACAGATTGATTTGCTGAAGAAAGAGAAGAATATCATAAGAAAGGACCTGTGCGCTAAGAACACTGCTCTGAGCAGTCTGGAAAGAGAGAATTTGCAACTTAAGAAGAAGATGGAGCAACTGGAAACCAATGTCGCCAATGTCTTGGAGAAAAAAAGGACCTTCGAAAGAGAGCTCGATGAGGAATCCAAGGGCATCAATCATCTACAAGAACAGTTGTCAGTTTTTCAGAAGGAAAAAGGCAGTGTAGAGAAAGAAATGAGTCAAAAATTAAAGAAGGTAGAAAGTAAAAATGCTCATCTTCAGAAGATAATCACGGAAAAGGATAATCAATTAACGAAACTACAGAACTCAATGAATGCAATGAAACAAGAGTTTCCAGCAAAAAATAGCCAGATGAATGAGCGTGTAAGTCTCCAATTGAAATCTTCTCTGGACCGTGCTAACACGAAAATATTTCGCCTTAGTGAGGAAAAGCAGAAAATACAAGCCAAACTAGAACTGGAATTACAAGAAAATAAACAATTGAGAGAAATGATAATCAATCTGAAGAAACAGAAGAACAAGGTGGAGAAAGAAAGTAAAACTAAGTTTAAGAAAGCAGAAGTGAACTATGCAAATTTCGAAAACTCGTTCCAGAAAGGAACTCTTAAGTCCGAACTCGGGAGTGCTGTTAGTTCGGACAGTTTAAAATCGACAACGCATCTTAGTCTGCTCTCAAGTTCCTCAACTTCCTCGCTCAAACAAACGAAATAACGTGTTTCAGTCTGCTTAGAAGTTCTTCATATTATTCGTTTAAACAAAGGTGATAAAACCTGTAGGCGTGGAAATTATTTTTCTCAGAAGACCAGAAAACATGAAATTCTCTGATTTGGCAGCTGTTGCAAATTGCAAATTTCTCTGCAAGTTGTTTTTTTTTTATTCTAGAAGTTCTTAAAATACATGTTTCTTTTTTGATACTTCCATCATCAGTTTTTTATGCATTTTTGATTACACCTGTAAACACTGATTGAAAACAAAAATTATTAGAGCTATTAAACAGCACGAATCACAATAATTTCATTAAATATAATGTATAAAGCGCCAAAACAACTAAGGCCATGAAGCGTCACTATATTGATTCTGGAAATTGATGTATCCCGTGGTCGGTTTGATTGTTTTCTGTTGAAAAATTCGAGTTTCCAGAAGACAAAATCGCAGATCTCGTACGAAACCGTCTAACTCGACTACGGTGTGAGAAAAGCCGATTACAGTTCTAATCCTGCCATTGACAGGATTCGAACTCAGATATTTTCAACCCTGTGTGGGAGGAGAGTGGTTATAAAGATTCATTTCTTCTGTGCGAAGAAGTGCAACCTTCTTCGCAACGCATAGGTGAAATTTGTATTCTGTGTGATGCAAGTCGAGCATCACATTGAAATGGATTTAGTTCGAACGTTGATCTGCATTAATTTTGAGGTAGCTTGGGAAAACTAGGAAAATCTTGGGAGCGAGAGTGCAGTAGCATGCGTTCTTTGAGTGGACCTGGGTTCAAATCCGTGACTTCAAATCCGGCACGATCACCAACTCCACTGACCTGGTGATCGTGCCGGAGTATAAACAAGAAATAATTTCAAAAAATAGGAAATTTTATTTATAAAATAACAATATGCTATATTTTAATGATCAAACCACATGTAATAACTAAAACTGCGTATTGTGATATACAGTACTTACAATAAAATTAAAGATTGATAAAAAAAATAATAAATGAAAAAGTAAAACAGAAAAGAGGAAATTTAGAGAATTAAAAATGTATCTCTCGTTTCGGTAAGGTAATACAGTATATAACAATTTAGCTATCGAATTCGGTAGTGAAATAGTAAAATAATTTTTGAAAATGTAAAGCATTTTAGAAGTTTTCAAACTGATTCCAAAATGTGCCCAACAGCAGGATTTATATCTTATGCAAGTCTACTGTAACCAAGTAGTTAGGCGCGAGAGTGCATGAGTGACTGATGGCAAGAGAGTGCATAATTGAGTGACCGGGGTTTAAGCCCGTGACTGATAAATACTGTGCAGTTTCTCACATTCTTTCTATGTTGTGAACTCCTCAGACCTTGTGGTCATCCGGGAGTATAAACAGAAATTTTATTTTATGTAATAATAATGGGGCTCTCGTTATATAAGCGGGACAAAATTCGGTATGGTGGTATACCATAGAATAACGATTCGGTATACCATAGAATAACGATGAAATAAGGAGACAGCGAAAAATTTCGGACAGGTAAAAAGGATATTTATAGGGACTGTATGAAAATTACCAAAAAGGGTCACATTACAGAAGTCGATACAAGATGCTCTAAAGTATGGCCACATGACATCAGTACGGGTATGATCCCTTCAACGGCTAAACAGGCCTGACAGCGGTGAACCATACTAGATATAAGGGTGTCTATAAGATTCTGTGGCAACAAATCCCATTATTCCAGCAGCGCCATGGTGACTTGGTGGGCGCAGACCTGAACTCACCAAGTGACCGAGGAGTTAGCTGTCGGCGTGCAATGCGACGACGCTCAAGGCCGTCCCACACATGTTCGATCGGATTTAAGTCTTGTGATCGTGTTCGACATGGCAATCGGATATCTTCGGCTTCAAGATGTTCTTCCACCACTGATGTTCCTCCAACATCAAGATGTTCCTCCACTCTATGTGCAGTGGCATTTTCGTGCATGAAAGGCCTGACGTAGCCGAGTGGTCAGGAGCGGGAGTCCAATAGCACGCGCTCTTTGAGTGGACCGGGATTCAAGCCCGTGACTACTAATTACGATTAATGTTTGTACTGATGATTTATTGTAAACTCCACTAACCTGGTGGTCGTGTCGAAGTAAAATCTGGGTCAACCGCACCCCTAAAACGTCGCGCACAGCGTTCGAGGATCTGTTCTCGGTACCTCTGCGCAGTTACGATACCCCCTGTCAAAAACATGAACAGGGGGTGCGACCGTTGATCATTATTCCACCCCACACGAGAATACCTCCTTGACCGTAAGTGTCCCTTTCTCTGATGTTGGAGGGACAGTAGCCCATTTCTCGTTGTCTCCAGGTGAAATAACGTCTAGAATCTGTTGGTAGGGTAAAACGAGACTCATCAGAGAACAGAACTGTACCTCATTTGTCAAAGCTCCAAGTTAAAGTCATATGTTCATGGCACCAATTTCGAAGAGCTGTGAGGTGGTTTGGGGTTAATGGGATATAAACCACTGGCTTCCTTGTGTAGAATTCACTTGAATTACGATTAACTTCTTAACAGAGTCCGGTTGGAAATGTTTTCGTCTGTGCCCACAGCAAATTCAAAAGAGTTGATGACGGGTTCCGTCTTGTTGTTAGAGCCAGATAGCGGTCTATTCTGGTTGACGTAGCGCGCGGGCGACCTTGGCCAGCTCTTCTCGTAACGGTTCGTGTCTCCTGAAACTATTTCCTTAGTGCTCAGACGACACTACGTGACACATTAAGCCAACGTGTGACCTCCGCCTGCGAATGTTTGGCTTCAAGTCGTCCAACAGCTCGCCATCTCAAAGGATCATGTAAACGACGATGACTTGCCATCCTGAGTGCTGGAGATGTGGAGAATGAAGTGATGTGGTCGCAACCCGTGTTTTTATAAGCATGAATAATTTGCATAATGTGCGGCTCTGTAAGGTGGCAGATCAATTTCTATTGGATACTCAGAATTTGCATGCCAGGATACCTATTATATCAAATAATCGCTTTCAGCGACACTGTTCACAATAAAATATTCATGAAAAACATTTTTCATGAATATTTAATTTTGTTAATTTTGTCGACCAGTGTACTACCAACCTAAACTTGCCCAATTGCAGACAGTCTGCTGCAATTTGGTGTCCGAAGGTAACCTGTTTCTCTTTAGTGCTTTTTTAGATGCTCAAAGATAAAGAAATTATAGGAGAGAAAGAGAGCCTGGCTGGAAGGGAGACTGTCCAACACACCCATCGCATTCCACTTCACTTGCTGTTGATTCCGTTTGCTACATAGACATGTAGAAATGTAGTCATGTATAGTACCTTATATAGGGTGGCACTTGAACGTTAGTTTAACTCCGCTTGGTACCCTGCGATGATTACATATGTAAAAGGCTAGAAATGTGTGTATTGTTTAGTTGTTTCTTTCCACTTTGTCACCAGGAAGGAGATTACCTGGAAAGCTGCCCAGTGTCCGTGTACACAGGAGGAGGTTGGCCACAACTAAGCGTGAGTCGTTGTGGGCCCTAACAGTCCCGTACTGAATGCCCAAAGTCGTTCTTCGATCATTAAAAAAAATAATAGTAATAATAAAAATAACATTAATTAATGAATGACTTTAAAAATATGTTAAAAAAATAAATTAAAAAGATAAATAAATAAACCCCGTATCCACTGGTGGATTGCAAGATCATGGATACCATTTCATATCTAGAGAATCCAAACCAGCAGAACCTCAAAAAAACAAAAAAGTAAAAATAAAATAAATTAGAGAGGCCAGCAAAAAAAAAAAAAAAAAAAAAAAAAATCCATTGGTGAAAATATCTCGCCTCAAGTACAAGGCCATGAATGAAGAGAAAATAGAAAAAAAAAAAAAAAAAAAACAGGAGGTCAGGGAAAGAGAGAATAGTTCTGGAAATAATGTCTGTGTAATCATCATTATCTGTTAAGTAGGGTTGGGAAAGTTCCCTGCATAGACTGATCCATGAGAAGGAATCGGTTGTAGTCTAGAATTGACACAATTAAACATTACTCACATTTTGTTCCTATTAATTTTATTTTAAATCTGTTCTTCTCATGATCGCTGTATTTCTCTTCTTTTTTTTTTTTTTTCTTTTTTTTTTTCTTTTTTTTTTTTTTTGACCTTGGGAGAGAATGCAGCAATGCCTTCAAAACCACCCGCGAGTTTTTTTTCATTAGTACTACATTAATATTTATTTTTTAAAATATATATTGATACATATTTTTAAATTTATATTTTTGTTATTTTGGCAAAAAAAGAAAAGATAATGTACGCAGTGTATTACATTTCATCAGGTTACTTGTTGATATGGGAGTTTCATGGCGCATAAGCTACTTTGGCTATAATGCGCCTTCATCAGGTTACATTTCAGCGTGTTAACAAATAGTAATAATTCATGATTTATAACAAAAAAAAAAGAAAAAAAAGAAAAATGCAACGACTTTCGTGAGCGAATCAATAAAACTTCTTTTCTGCTCATCCACCGCATTAACCGTCATTCCTCCATTTAACTCACGGCAACAGACCTAATATCCAGTGCTTCAACTACAGTACACTGAGTGGACAGATATCATGAGCTACCTACCTAGTAAAGGGTAGGCTCATCTTTCGCCCGGATAAGGGCACTGCGAGGCATTGAGTCCACTAGTTCACAAAAGCGTTCCGGAAGTATTTCCATCCATGCTTGTTACACCGCTGTCCATAATTCCGTCGCATTCCTGAGTGGAGGATCCAAAACTCGAACGGACCTTTCCACAGCATCCCAAAGATACTCCACAGGGTTCATGTCAGGTGAAAGGGGAGGCTGTTCCATGGTGGTAAAATCTGCGGAATGCTCTTCGAACCATGTTCTAGTCACTACGGCTCTGTGGGGAGGCACATTGTCCTCCTGGAAGAGTCCATTGCCCTGTAGGTGTACGATGACCGTGAAGGGATGCAGATGGTCTGCAAGGATGGACACATAACCTGGACCGTTCAGAATGCGTCTAGACGTACCAGAGGTCCCAACGTGTGCCAGTTGAATAGGCCCCAGACCATTACCGACCGTCCACCTGCCTTAACAGTTACTTGTTGATATGACGGGTTCATAGCTTCGTGCAGTTTCCGCCAAATACGCACCCTTCCGTCCGCTCGAAATAACTGGAAACGGGACTCATCGGACCAGGAGACCCGTCTCCAATCATCCAAGGTCCAGTGCCGATGTTCTTTCGCCCAATTGAGGCATAGAGTCCTATGTCGTGGTGTTAGCAATGGGACTCTGGTGGCTCGGCGGCTCCCGTAAACTGTTCCGGTTAATGATCTCCTGATAGTCTTGGCGGAGACGTTTCTGGCACCTCCCTCGTTGAAGTAGGCGGTGATTTGTGCCACTGTCGTTTTCCGGTTGGCTGAAACAATGCGAGACAGACGTCGACGGCCACGTTTATCCATTACTGTTTTTTGCCCACAGCGCTGTCCACGATGAGATGTTATTCCGGAAATGGCGTATTCCCGATACACTCTTGATACAGTCGAACGGGGATAGCGCAATTTCTGTACCACATCCGCGATAGAGTGACCCACTATCATCCCTCTTTCAAAGTCGATTAACTCAGACGTTTATCCATACTGACATCGAATTACCGTTTACGTGAATGCAGTGTACCTATACAGGGTGTCTCAAAAATACACGGCATAACTTCAGGAATGAGTTCCTCATATGTAGACAATAAAAATATTTTATATCAACATAGTTCTGGAAATGCTTGGTTCCCGAGTTATTAACCGGAATGTCTTATCTCCCGCAAGTGATTTCCTTCATCACAAGGTACTGGCAGAATCTGGTGGTTTTCCATTCCGACCATGTACTCAAATCAGGAGCAAGCGGATATGCACTTTATGTACGGTTTGGCGGACGGCAATGCTCTGCAGGCTCGTCGTTTATACCACGAAAGGTTCCCAGAACGAAGATGTCCAAACAGGAAAACGTTGGAAGGTATACATCGCCGCCTTTGTGAACATGAGACCTTTACACCTCGTGCTGCTGACAGAGGACGACAAAGGTCTACGACTCCTGAAGTAGAGGGGTGGACCAACTGCCTGGCCTCCAAGCTCACTGATTTAAACCCACTAGATTTCTTCTTGTGGGGCCATTTAAAGTCATTGGTGTATTCGAATCCGGTAGCTGATGTGGAAACTCTCCACAATCGAATTGTGGAAGGTTGTGAAACAATACGAAACATGCCAGTAATTTGGCATCGTCTTCGCGAGTCCATGAGACGTCGATGTGAGGCCTGTATTCAGGCAGAAGGTGGACATTTTGAACAATTACTATAAGGTGATGTAAACAGTTAAGTGTCATAGACAGACCTTCAAAACTCGGAAACCAAGCATTTCCGAAACTATGTTGATATAAAATATTTTTATTGTCTACATATGAGGAACTCATTCCTCATATCCGTTATGCCGTATATTTTTGAGACATCCTGTATACCTGCTAAGCGGTGGGTTCGTCCACTAGCGAGAGGGGTGACAGCGTCGCGTTGCCCAGGAACAAGGTATCCCATGAATTCTGTCCTTTCAGTGTATACAATAGCCTATGTGATATATTTTTTTTTTTTTTTGGTAGTTGTTGGCGCATCGGCTTCTGTGACCATATTGCACCTCCCAAGGTTTTTTGCAGTACTTTGATCCAAGCCCGAGGCGGGAATCGAACCCGCGACCTTTGGGTTGCCGGGCAGGTACTTTACCCACTCGGCTAGCCCGGTCGGCCCATAGTGAAGACAATAGGTGCATTATGCATATATGATAACGAGCTTAAAAACCAAAACAGACTGTATGATACGCTCTGGCTATCGATAGGAGTAAAGCATATTACAAGTGCTTTACTTTTTTTTCTTTTGAAGGCGTCTCCACTGCTTAGCGGTTGCTTTATAATCCAAATCCTTCTTTGGGGGATACATAACAGTAAGTTTTTCACAAGAAAAGGGTGCCAGCCCTTTTCTCAATCCCCAACCTGGTGGACCAGGGTTTTATTCTCGGAGTGCACCTGCTCCTAGCCTGTAGGGAACCAACCCCAGACTTTTACAACTGCACAGAGAGGTAAACATTGGGGATCTTTAGCCCTAGAAGGACTGCCTTCACCCTCCAATTCGAGCTCCTTCTACCCATAGAAAGAGAATTTTAGATAGGAAAAAGTAAGACCCGAGCCGTGGAATATTCTAATAGCGTTAGTGTCGGAAGCAAACAAGAGTTGGTCAAGAGAGACTAAATAGGAAAGATAAAAGAAAGAAAGGGCTTTGTCTCAAAGTAATAAGAAGAGAATAGGCCTAGTTAGGGAACCCTGGGAAATCCAGTTCCCCTGCTATGAAGATGATAGTCCCTGGGGCCCTGATGGTTCACAGATCCTTATTCAATATATTCGGACCCCCACCACCATATCTGGTGATTTTCTAGTGGGCTCCTCATCCTCCACCCGGGGGACGCGCTTTCTAGGGGTCAGGGTCCTCCAAGAGTATAACAAGTACAAACTCCGAAATCCGGCTGTCCAAAAACCGCAATAACACGAAATCCAGATATTTTTGTATTTTTTTTTTTTTTTTTTGAAACTTGGCCATTTCAATTTGACGCAAAATTTGTTCTCTGAAAAGCGCTAACCAAAAAATATTATACTACTCTGTGGCACTGACGAGTTCAAACCCTTAATCGGTACAGCGCCCTTTTGTTACATATCGTTCCGCTATGTCAAATTGGCCTAGTTCAAATTAAAGCAATTAATTCTATAATTTCTACTACTCCAAAAAGCTGACACTCGAATAGTTGTCAACAGAAGTGTTTTTTTTTTTTTTTTTTTGATTTCCCCATTTAAAATTTCAGAAATCTCGATTAATTTAACTCTTTCGAAAACTCCATTACAACTCTGTATCCGTGCATTTATTTTTGGCAACCAGCACTTTTAACTGCCATATGTAAACACGCTATGGCATGTTCACGATAGAAAGTCTATTGGCCACCAAACGAAGTCCCCAAATTTATTTATGAATTTTTTTCATTTTTAAAATTTATTTTGCATGTAACCACAGCCGTACCATTGTGCTACAGTCAATTTATCTATCTACCTCAGTGATAGATAAATTGACAATTAATATTTGTTGCTGACAGAGAATGAGATCTTCACTAAATTGTTAACAAGGGAGGGCAATGTTTTGTTTCAATATATTTTTGAACCGCGATTCTATCGGCAGTGCAGTTACAGTTGTAATTCTTTGCATTTATTTGGTTTGAAAATGTGATGTTCAGGATCGATTTTCTGGAGTCCCGTGTAAGTGTTCTCTATGAGGTCTGTTGCTACTAGGTTCTTATGGAGGCTTTTTGACACCATGCAGACGGTTGGCACAGTGATAGGGATAGTCATTATTTTTCCATATGCCACATATCTTTGACTTCCTGATCTTTTTCTCGTACATTTTCTGGAGGTTGCTGGTGTTGGGCACCGCTATGTCGATCAGATAGGTAGCCATTTCCTTCTTGTCGATGAGGGTTATGTCTCATCCGTTGAGCGAGATCGTCTTATCCGTTATAACGGCACGGTTCCCGTATAGTCTCTAAGTAGAGGTCTCAAGTATGGCCTGAAGCTCGTACTTGCAATACGGTAAACTTTCTTTGATCAGCTGGTATTTTTGAGCCAGTTTCTGATCTATTATCCTGGCAACCTGGTCGCGTCTGTGAGTGTACTCCATCTGGGTGATCAATCTGCATCCTGCGTACATTTGCTGGATTTCTGGGGCCAGGTGGCATCAATGACATGTGTCATCGGTTACTCCGTAGTTCTTGGCGATGTATTTCCTGTAGTTCCTGGTATTGGTTACCTGATCTTAAATGGCGAGCATGAATTCTTCAGTATCGGGGAAGAGCTTCCTTTTGTGAGCTAAGCCCTGGAAGCCATCTTTATTATTATTTATAGAAATATTACCGGACCGATTGGAACCCAGACTTTTCCACCCACTGTGGGGAGCGCAATGCTTATATTCGCTGTGGTACCCGTGAGGGTCAAGGGTTGCAACCGCTTTCCCTAATGACAGCATCGATCCGACATGGAACAATCGTCAATCCGTCGTGTAACCAATCAAGACCTAAAACTTTACTAATTTGTTGGTTGTGTGATGGTGTCCAAAAACTTGTGGTAGGATAGTGTATATAGGTTGAATTTAGAGATTTCTGTTCTTACCTTCTCTCAGTGTAAAGTTTGATGCTAACCCCCATTTGTTTTCATTATGTTCTCAACGAACAGATTTCAATAATTTAAAGTGGTAAGAGAAAAGTTTCTCAATAATTCTTTTTCAGTAACAGTATACAAAACACAGCAATAGAATAAAGCATTGTTAGTCAGAGCAACAGCTTGGTGAAGGATGACGGATATGACGTTGGATATACATTATTGTGAATCAGGATGGACCCATTATTACATGTCAAAAATTATCGAGTAAAGGAACATTGGCGGCAGCTTCTCGAATTTCGAGAGCTTTGCCATCCAACGTAACATCTGTGGCATTCTGCAGGATTCTGTGAGAACACCTATAGAGTAAGTTTATATTGGAAACGCAGTTAGGGGAAAATTTTAATGGCTACAGAAAACTATTTGGTTTTTAAGGCTTACTTATGTGTAGTATTTTCTTTTGACTATTCCGAAAAGCAATGACCTGGCATATAATGAAGTACCACACAGAGAGAATTTTGTGCATTTCGACAGCTTGGATCGAGTAGGTACGTATCTCCAGCTGTTTAAGTTTAATGATTAAAATATGAAGCTTCTAATGCATTTCTTAATAAAACCATTTCGTGTGTTTGTGACGTCCAATGATTACTACAATTACAAGAACTAAGTATATTTGGCTTGTATTGTATAAATTTCTGGATTAGCCATTTTCAATGGCAAGCATTGTTACAAATATTACTATTAGTATCTATATTGTAAATCAATGCTCAAGTTTGCTGTGTTTTTCCCGATGTCGCACTACATCCTCTGACTTTATCATGTCTATGATAGCCTGGAGGTGTTCTGACTTCAGAAATGCCAAGAAAACTTGATTGCGGTGAGAATTGAAAACACGCTTAGAGAAAGCGCGATTGGCTTCAATTTGAAATAAATATGACCTTGCAATGACATCCTGGGAATGATAGTTTTGCCCTCCCATATTTTTATTATTATTGCTATTGTAGGGTTTTAGGTGCATCAGCGACTTAGGCAATATTGCGCCATATATATTATGTCTGTAAATTGTGTGTGTTCTGTGGTCGATTTGTCTGTTTGATGGACGAATATCCGAATTTCTGGGAGAAAAAACTTTTGACGTTATCGACAGGGTTCGAACTCTGGTCTTTTCTACGTTTTGTAACTATTTATTATAATCATTAAAACAAGCACTTTGAGGCCGCCTTCTGTGATGGGACCCGGATGATTAGTATCCAGAGTCCCCCCCCCCTTTTGTTCGTCTTGGACTATTTGTCGATCAGTTTTCCCTTTTTTGTGATTGGAAAACCTGATTTTAAAGGAAATAAAAACATGCAATTTCCCCCAATACCAACAAATTGGACTACAGTGGGAGAAAATTCTCTAAAAATTCCTTATATTTTGATGCAATTCAAACATTGGCCTTTTCCACATACATTCTACGGAAGGACAGCGATCACAATCACTGTGCTAACCATGTGGTTTAAATGCGAAGTCGAATTGTTAATTTCAGTTATGGAGCAGCTTTTTCTGCCCTTGTGCTCGTTGTTTTGGATTTTTCTGGTCTATACACCCTGATTATAAGCCCCTGATACATTCTGCACCGATATATGTTCATCTCTACTGCTGACTTCAAGAAAACCCTTGCTACATGGCAACTGGAAATCATGCTTTTCGAGAACTTTCTGATTTGGCCCACTTTTTCCCTAATAAAGTATTATGGATGAAGCCAATGGTTTGTAATTTTACTTGTAGGCAATTTCATATCAAAGCCTGATTAAGTAGTACGCTTATATTCTATAGAATGCAATAGCAATTTATGTCCATTCTCTAATATTTAATAGAGCCGTGTACCTCTCACTACAATATGCAATTTCATCAGGATTTGAGGCTTTCTGTACATTTACGAAATTTCCAGCAGTAGATGTAAAGTTTAAATTTTTTCCAATATTGTCATAATTTCCATTAAAAATATATTTAAGCATAGAGTTGTGAATTACATTCCTAACATAACAGCTTCTCTCATTATGATCTTGAATTCTTGTATGTACTTTGAAGATGAACTTAAACTTTTAATTTACGAGATAAATGTACATTATTTCATGACTGAAAATTTGAACTTGAAAATCTTTATTATTTGTGATTAACAGGGATCGCCCAATCAACAGGAAACGAGAGATTTTTACATAATATTATGGATGATTTCTCCGCGTCATTCAACCTTGACACGGATGAATTCACAGAAAGTTTTGGGGAAGGATGTGAAGCTAGATCAGAAGAAAGAGAACAGCTGGAACGCTTGCAACTACACTCCGATTTACCGGCTCTATGGAATCCTTTTACGGAAGATAAAACTGTTCGAGACATTCTACCCCTTGTATTAAGTCAGCATACTGAAGAAAATACAAAATCGGCGTTGACGATTTTTGATTTAGGATTGGAAGATGAGATCCCAAAAGATGTCCTTAGCCACCTTCTGTCAAAACTAGAAAGAATTCCTCAAAGGTTAAAATGTATGGGTGCCAGCTTAGAAGAGACTCTGTTAAAGCAATGTAGTGAACAATATCAGGAACGTCTGTCCTTAGAAAACAATTTTGAAGGAAATGCGGACATCGACTCCAACGAAGCTTCTGGAGAAACAACAACAAAGTTGCCAAATCCATTGGCATACGAAGTTTATGAACAGTACTGTAAGGAGCTGAGGGACCTGGCAGAATACTTGAATGAAATTATCAACGAGTGCAAAAAGTATGGTGACATTGAGTACGATATCCCTTTGTGTGTTTACGTCTTTCAAACCAGAGGTCAACTGGAAAAACTTTTTGAAGAAGACACGAAATTGAAAAAGGAAGTGGAGACTATAAGAACAGAGATCAGAGACCATCAGTTGGTAATAAAATACATGATGGAAATAATTGTCAAACTCCGCACACAGTCCGAACTTAAAGACATCGAGACAGAGATTCTCCGTTGCAAAGTGAATCATATAGAATCCAAAGAGAATCAGAGAAGTAACAATGAACTGAAGATAAACCAGCAGTTATTCCAGCAATTAACTACAAAAGTCGTGGTGAGTATACTTTATGTTATTAACTGTTCACACATATTTATTAAGACTAGGAAGGGACCAGCAACACGTTTTCTGCGGAAGGAGGATATTTTGTTAACCAGATGCCCTATTTTTCCTTCCTGTTTTTTTTTTTTTTTTAATAGAGTGAAATCTCGTTTGGTTTTTGTGATTCTGTACACGCTTTTACGGGTTTCAACAAAAATTCCATAAAAGCAATCAATGTTAGAATTTCCTTGAAATGGTTAATCGTGGGACAAGCGTTGTTATCCCATGATTGATCGGAAACAGTTTTGTCAGCATTAGATATGAGAGCAATTTAAATGTCTGAAAGCTGCTGACAGCTTGTCACACATTTGAACTTTTAGCATTTCTGCCACTGTTATTTTTTTCTCTTCTCCATTTTAACTTACTGGGACAAAAACATTTGTGCGATATACTGAGGTTTTCAACAAGATGAGTTTAAGTAGATGGGGTTTTACTTAGAGTATATGCTTGTCGTTTTTTCAATAATTCCTTATTTCAATAATGATTAGCGAAAAAACATACACATGTAATTGTAACCACCACTTTAGAAAGATTAAGAACATTAGAATCAGCATAGTGATAAAATCAGCTGTTTACATATTGTTTTTGCTATCTGAAAAAAAATATTCAAGATAATTTTGTTCACCTGTGGACTCATAGATTCTGACGAGCCATAAAAATACATCCACCAAAGAGCCTACTAAACAGAAGCGTGTAGGTCTTATAAGGATTTTAATCTGATCTGCCGAGTAGTATTATTTAAATTAAAAATATTTTGCACAAAGTAGAAGTAGCCTAGTTAGAGAAGCCCTCTCACATTACAGCTGTATTCAACCTAATGAGAATCAAAATATCCGTTATCTACGAGAAATAGCCATTACGACTTTGGATTTTTATATGGGTTGTTCAGTTGAATCATGTTGGACGCGTGACAGTTCGGAGCAGGATTAGGAGGGGGGGGGGGTTGGTTGTTTGGGTACCAACACTTCAACATGCTAATTCATCATAAAACCTTCATTTCCTCGATTCTTTGTTAGGGAAGTCAAAATAGCAGTCGAAAAAAAAATGGTTCCAGCAAAAAAGATTTTTAAAACAAATACACAGATTGGTTAATCAATGGGTGGCATTTCTAAATACTTAAAGCTACTTTTTACTTCAAAAATAAAAATTTTTAAAATCCTTAAACTTATTATAATTGACAACTGCCATGAACTTCAGAATCATAAATTTTCGTTTTTCATCTTCTACACTCTGAATCTCTGTGAAGAAAGATGGAAATAAAAAACTAAAGCTGTGAAAATAAAAAATTAACCTCAGCTATTCAAAATAAATATAATCTAGCTGTTTTGTTCCTTAAGGCATTATGATCTAATTTGTCATTAAATGAGATAAATATTACACAACTAATGCTGCGAATATTAAAAAAAAACTTTTTTTACGAGATAATGAATAACACTTATCAGGATGATACTATATTTTATGTGCGGTTAACTTGGATCTTTATAGGACCGTGTTCCATTTTTTGATGCTTAAATACCATTTATGTAAATTTCCTTTACATAAGCAGTTGTGAGAAGGATGTTAAATACGAATTGTAAACGGTTTTGTAGTTAATGACAAATTTTAATGTGAAAAAAATGGACACAGTTCATATTCATCTGGTTTTTTTTTTGTTTGTTTTTTTGTTTTTTTATAGGATCTGGAGAAACAAATCCTTGTTACTGAGGAAGAAAATAATTATTTGAAAGAAAAATGTGAAAGTCTTGAGGGTGATTTACAACATGAACTAACAAACATTAAATCACAAATTGTGGAGAAAGCTCAGGTGGATGGTTTGGAACAACAGATGGAAAAGAGGAAAGCACAGCTGGAGGTAAATTACGGGAGTTGAACAAATTATCTTTATCATATCTTACATGTGTTGGGATGCAAAACGATAAAACTTCTCATTTCAAAAAAGAAAATTTTTAAATTGAGTTAGAACTTCATAGAATTTAAATCCCCAGGCTTTCAAAACTAAAAAAGGCATATTTTAAAATTCAATGTGAAACTATAATTTGTGACAAGCGAGTTTTGAACTTGTGGGGGGGCGCAGTGCATAGTATGCATAGCACTTAGAGCTGCCTACACGGCCGCGAGTCGTATAGGGTTAAGGAATGGGCCTCAGCAGTCCCGAGCCGTAGGTTGGACATCCTTACTTAATACCACAGGCCCTGACTGCAATGGTTCATATGTACATGAAGCTCCCTCTAGAATCCTAGTAAGTTTTATTTTTTAAAGCAATTAAAAACTGCATTCAAAATGTAAGGTAGCTAAAGTTCAATAAGAACGAAACTGTATTAGTTATAATTATTAAGATGTAGACTACGTACTCGATAGAAAGATATACAGTAATTATGATGGATCCTAATTAATTGATCCACCAAGAGAGCACTGATATACAAATTATATATTAACTCCTGATGTTGATGCTTATTATGGTCATATACCGTTCGATTTTCGTTATTCAATGGTCTAATCGTTCCGTTTATCACAATCATGCAAGTTGGATAATGAATCATGAGTAAGAATGAAAATGCATTAATAATTTCTACAGATATTCTATGTAAATTATTTTGTTTTTCAGGTATTTTACGATGAAATACAGAAACTTTTGTCTGAGAAAGACAAATTTTTCATACTTATTGACAATGTTGTAGTAGCCCTCAATGAAACATGGAAATCTAGAACTTTCTTGGCTTTGTCTGAGGTAAGTAAAGTTACAAAATTCTTATGCTACATTTAAATCTGGATATTTCTTCCAGATATTTGATACAAATATCTGGAAGAAACAAACCCCCAAAAAATTCAAGAACTTAGTTTTAAAATGTCATCGGACGAGAAAAGTTTCATATTTTTAAGTGCGTGTACGTTAATTTTGGTGAAATCTTATAAAACAAAAAGTTTAATTTAATTATATATGTGAAAATTAATTTGTGTCCTAATAATTATTAGGACACAAATATGGGCGCTGGCAGCATGGTGCAAGGTGGTGCAAGTGCACCACATTTGGATTTCGAAGTAATGCACAATTTTTAATATTTTCATTCATTTATTGAAACATTAGATATTGCATCTATTCTAAAATTTTGCGAACAAAAAATTTATTCCCAAATGCATCACCTTGCAAAATATCCATGGACACAAATACAATGAAGAGAAAAATAAAGTTTTATGAAATATTGAAAGAAATGTAATATAAAGAATTCAAATCAAATAGAAAACAAATAATGTTGTTTTTTTTTTAGTTTCAAATAATTAGTTCCTTTCCATTTTGAATAGAACTTTTTTAGTATTTTTATTTAATAGAAATATCATTTGAAAATTCAAAATAATTATATATTTTTTTTTTGGTAGTTGTTGGCGCATCGGTTTCTGTGGCCATATTGCACCTCCCAAGGTTTTTGCAGTACTTTGATCCAAGCCCGAGGCGGGAATCGAACCCGCGACCTTTGGGTTGCCGGGTAGGTACTTTACCCACTCGGCTAGCCCGGTCGGCAATAATTATATAATAAATGTTATTGTAAATCGCAACAGATATCAACGAATAATATCATGCATCATGCATTTCAGAATTCACATAAAATCCACATCGTAGTGTTCCCTCTAATATTTTTATCATTAGGTTTTGCTCCTCGGGAGACATTTTTCTTGTCCACAAATACACCCTTTTTGGAGGTACGCAAAATCCAAAGAGGATATCACAAATTAACGTTCAAGTGAGAGGTACAAGTTGTATCATTATTACTGTATTGTACACAGCTATCATACTGCCAGGCTCGCTAGCGGACCCAAAGGCTCTTCAGTTGATTTGGTACCGTCGTTAAATTTAGTACTATCATTCTAAAACGTTACTACTGCGGTCCAAGAAAGTTCTACTGTATTTTCTCTTGGGAACGGTAGGACCCTTTTCAAATGGTAATTATGCTGGTTTGCCAGTTTGCTGATATATAGATAAACCAACGACAGCCAGAACTGTGCCAATCCTTTTAAGCACCTGGATGCATGTAAGAAAATGCTATCCCTCACTACCTGAAAATAACTCAGTAAACACTACCATTTTGCCATCCTCGAGAGCTGTAGCCTGGATGCAGTCGCTTCCAAGCCTCCATGTTAACATGGCCCTGACTACAACATACACAATATAGTGACACTTCATTTCTTCCGTTAGTATTGGAAAATAATAAAATCCTATGCAGGTTTATTGCACTCTATAAACTTCTGAACAGAACAGAGATAGCCATTGATATCAAAAGGAGTGGAGGATTCAGTAGGTTTGACCTAACCAGACAATGTATCGTATCAGTATCGTATTCAGGTATCATTGTAAGAGGTGGGCATGACGACCAGGTTTTTGAGTATTTTTATTCAGAGAGTCCTAGGAACACTTATACGCATAGTTAAGAGGAACATATGTCCCCTCTGCTCCCCCACCCGAATACGCCTCTGACATGGATGATGCTCACGAAATAAAGGATCCACTGAGCACCATGAGCTTCGACAGCAATTAAATACTGTTCTATATTTCTGCCGGCGTACAAAAATTCAGTTTTCATAACAAAAATGTTTTTGTTCCGATTTTAGTTTCTCTCAAGAACAACTGAAATCAGCTTCTCTAGGCCTCTGAGATTGACTACCAGGCATCCTCGATCCCCAGAGAATCTCCACCTTCCGCCCTTTGAGACCCCTGACCATAATAAAATATGAAGATTTATGAAAATAAAATAGGACTCAAAACAGTGAAACAAAATCTGAAATTAATAAATATATAATGAATAAATATAACTGAATAAATATAAAAATATATATTAAAAACTATTCGATGCCCCGTTCAGCTCGAGTCCCAGCCTAATGGGATCAGTATGACCTCTCCCCCACTTTCGTTCACTTCTCCTTCTTATTATTTTGTCAGACAGCAAACGAAGGAAAGAAAACACGTACTAAGTCCATAACCTCCCCCTTCCTCATTCGTTTTTTTTTTTTTTTTTTTTTTTTTGAAAGTTTATTTGTGATTTTTTATATTACAGTTTCACTAGACGCTGCAATTTGTAGAATTGTAGCCTTTCCCAGTAAGAGCACCCTCGTATAATAAACGTGAATATTAAAAAATATATAGCAACGCAATTGTAAATATTTAAGGCGAAATAAAACCGCAGCAATGTAGTGATATAAAATACAAACACCAGCATCTCTAGGCGTAATGGGATTTGTTCATCATGCACCGCGGTTCTTCCACATTTGAACTGTTTATACCAATGTGCAACAACACTGTAACCTGGGACAGGGACCATTTCTTCTTGGATTGTTTTGGGTGTTTTCTCTTGCTGAAAGAAGAACCGAATCACTGATCTGGATTCCACTTTATCCATTGTGGTACTTCACCTCATGCAATGCTTCGAAGAAAAATATGAAAGAATTATATTTTTCGTATAGCTTTCTATCACCGTAGTGGTGTTTAAAATTGCTTTTAAGACTTTTATTGTAATATTTAATTATGTTAAGTAAATATAAATAATTAAATACATAATTAATCATATTAATTTAAATAATCATTGTTTCAATTGGCTTATGATTGATTATGATGATGATTGATATTCTGATTGCGTTTTTTACATTATGATTGATTCTCTGAATAGTATAAATTGTGCATATTAATACTTTAGCTAATTGATAAACGTTAGCTATGTCGTAATTAATTGAAATATAAATAATTCATAAAATATTAGTATGCTTATTTTATGAATGTGTACCCACAGTAGGCACGTAGGTTGTGTGGGTTGTACAGCCTGAACCCACACACAACCTACGCACCGTACAAAGGCGCCTAATCAAGGGAGGGGGGAAGCATCCGGAGTTTTAAAGTTTACAACTTTTAAAAATTAAAATAAATAAAATTAAAAAATTAAAAACGAGTATGACTATTCTCGTTTTTGGTTGTAGTTTACAGTAAACATTACTGAAAAGTTATCAGCCCATTAAATTACTGTCTAAAATTTGTTTACAGCACTGAATTATAAGAAAATGAATGACAAACATTCTGATAAAAGACATTTTTTTTTGTTAGACCCCCGTTGTAGTTTCTTTAATACTAAAACGTATTTTGTTACGTGTTCATTGGTCATTAGGAAATAGGTTAAAATAACTGCCTACAATTATTTGTTATTCCTTTTTGGGGGGGGGGGGGCAATAAGACTTTGCACCAAGGCACCGTAGAGGCACGCGGCGTTCCTGACTACACATTAGTATTAAGTTTCTGAAAATGTTGTGTTAACGTGCAACAAGCAAATAAACCCTCACTAACGCCAAATTAATTTTACTTTTACAGCAAACAAGTGAATTGGAAAATTCAGTACCAGCGATCGAAGGATTGGGAAACCAGGTGAACAGCACTCAATCTATACTATGCTCTCCTCCTAACCTAGCTGTACAGACCATGAAACACATTCGTGGACAGCTTCAATTAACCAACAAGAGAGTGAAAAATGCTATACAGGACATGCGCAGGGTAATGGAACGATTAATTCTATTGAAAACGGTAGAAGATGTTACTCAAGGACAAAAAATTAAAGAGCTGACTCACAGAATTAAAAAGATGGAGATGGAATACACACATTTACGGAAGATACGGGATGAGGAGGTTGAACAACTGGCGATATTGGAGAAAGAGAAAGGCATTATCAAGAAGGATTTAAGTTCCAGAAATGTTGCTCTCAGTAGCTTGGAAAGAGAAAATTTTCAGTTAAGGAATAAACTAGAGCACATGGAATCAAACGTTGCTCTCATTATGGAAAAGAAGAGAAAGATGGAAAGAGAAATGGAAAAGGAATCCAAAGACGTCTCTCATTTGAAAGAGCAGCTGTCAGCTGTTCAGAAGGAGAAAGAGAATGTAGAAAAGGACAGAAATAAAAAGTTAAAAAAAGCCGAATGTGAAAACAGCCATCTTCAAAAGGTGATAATGGAAAAAGAGGGTCAACTAAGTAAGTTACAAAAATCGATGAATGCCATTAAGCAAGATCTGCCTACGACAAGTGGACATTTGAATAACCGTTTAAAAGAAATTGATCAACTGCGATCGAATCTGGATCGTTCCAATATGAAAATATCGCGACTTACTGATGATAAACAGCAGATACAATCCAAACTGGAAGTGCAACTTAGAGAAAACAGAGATTTGAGAGAACTGGTGAGCAGTCTCGAAAAGCAGAAGGAGAAACTGATTAAAGAGAATAAGTATAAGTTAAAGAAAGCAGAACTGGATTTCACGAAGATGGAAAGCTTGTTCAAAAAACATGGATCCAACTCAGATATTGGTAGCGGCAGTACTTTAAGCTTGAAGTCCGATACGCGCCCAAATCAGTCCATAAATGCGTCAAATGTTAGATCGAGACAAAAGAAATAAATATTTCACCAAAAGTGTGACTCCATTTTTTTCATCTTCCTCAAAAAATGAAGTTTCCAAAAATTTTTTTTTGGAAATGTTCGTTTAATCGAAAACGAACAGGTATCATTACGAAGCAGCGCCGACTGTATCGCATGTTTACTCAACCACCATTTTAGTTGTACCAATTTACATTCCATCATCTATTTATTTATTGCTAAAAACAGGATAGGATACATTTCCTTAAATCAGGCAATACTTTGCAGTGTACAGAATGTAGCGAGAAATCTATTCGCAATATATAGTATGTCCAGTATATACATACATTATTATTACAAGGTATTAAATGAACATTGAGAAACGTAAATTTCGATAATAAATTTCTTATGTTACTGAGTGCATTAATGGAGAAAATATTACTTACACAACATGAACAATAATAAAGGTAATATGATACTGTAAAAGTTTGATGATAATCAGGATAAAGAAAGCATTAGATTAATTGCATATGGATTTCCGGAAATAAAAGTGGAGATTTTTCGAAAATTAGCATGTTCATTTGAGAAAATAGTATAATCTGTCTCAAAGAATGATTTTGATATTTTATTTAAAAAAACAAACAATAATTTAAGGCTATAGATTTGCTGAAAACAAGATCAAGAGAATTCGGAGTAAATACCACAGCACAGTAAATATTTATACAGTTGGGTCGAAAGAGCTGTTACTGTGATATTCTAAATCGCTAATTGTGAAAATGATTGAATCATAAAAGTGTAATTGTATGGTTCTTTTCTAAGACGACAACCGCAGTAATACAAAACCTCGTTACTTTTGGCATAGACGTTCATTTATTGTTCCCAGATACTTAATTTCTTACAATCACTAAATCTGCAAAAAATAAAAATAAAATAATAATAAATAAATAAACAAATTTAAAAAATAAATAAAATAAAATAATGTTAAAAAAACATATATATGCTTTTTGTAAATTGCCCTTGCCAAATAAACGTTTTTTTAACTTATAATATATTTTTTAAAAATTTAGAAATAACTCACCAGTACACAGAGGATTTGTTTCTTTTTCTGACATTGTTCATTTTATTATTATTATTTATTTTTTTTTAAATTCACGAAATAATAATAATGAACGACTCAAAAACTCTTCAGAACAAAAGGTAATAGAATTTCACACAAATTTCACTAAATTTCAGAGCCCTCGCCAGAGTCACTTATTGCACTGCAAAGCTCATATGAAACTTCATTTCATTCAGTTATGATTATAAGTTAACTTCTTTACTCATGCTAAAATATTTCCCCGATGAAATCCTTACAGGTAAGCTTGAGTTTTACTTATAGACGCTGCAAGAGGAAACAAGCGAATAATATGTGAACAAAGCAAAGCAAACTATTTATCAGTTAACTATAGAAGCTAGCATGAATAATATTTAGGAAGTCTTCTAATTTCGATAATAGTTAGTAAACAAAAAAATTATCCTGAGCAAAAAAATTATCCATCTGTTTATAATGCTAGCATTCAACAATGCCAAACAGATAATAACCCTTTAAGTTAAAAAATGCTACTGCACGCGACAATATTTTTCTAGCCATCTGGTTTTTCTCTAACAAGTAAATAGTAATAGTAATAGTATTTGCCATATAATGCAAGGAAGCCATAGGCTTTTTCTGCACTAGTAAAAAAAAAAAAACCGAGTAGATAAGAAAATATGATATGCTTTCCTCCTCACATCACATACGTAACGTAACTATCCAGTTGACCTTTGAATTTATTCAAACTGTTAGCCTCAACCACCTGTGAGGGCAACTTGTTCCAGCAATCAACAACTCACTGGCTAGAAGAAACCTTTGTACAATCTAATCTAAACCTTAACCCCTGTAGTTTGAATTTATGATCACTAGTTCAATCTTCATCACATTCATCTAAACACAACAAGTGATGTGGCACTGTGGATGGTTCAATTTACTCAAATTCCAGCGGTATCTGGACACTTTTAGCAATATAGTATACAGTATAAGCAAAAAAAAAAAAAAAAAAAAAAGATAAAAAAACAATATCATTACGAAGCAGCGCCGACTGTATCGCATGTTTACTCAACCACTATTTTTTTTAAATCAAATGAAGTTGCTACATAATTATAAATTACTCTACAATAATCTACTGTAAAATAATATTTACTCCTATCCACAAGAATAACACGCCAACATGGCGCAAACAGTAATTTAATTTTTCAAACTCGCATTGTTGATAGAGCTGCTTGATAAAGTTCCAATTCAATGGTGTTTGAATACCATGAATGTATTTGAATGGAAATACCATTGAATGTAGGTGTGAGTATTCCACCTGATGGTAACTAGGCCAGCAAAATCAACCCCAAAGGGGTTAGTTAGCATGGGGTGAATCTAACTGTTGAAGGAGATCTCACACCGAGGGAGACAGTATACACAGAGCAATATGGCTCTAGTCGCTAATGTTCCTAAAATCCTACAACAACAACAACAACAACAACAACAACAACAACACACTGAGGGATCCAGCTTCTGTATTTCATCCCTCATGGCGTGTCAGGCCAGCAAGTAGACATCCTACCTCAAGTGGGAGTGAAAAACAGAATACAGTTCCTTAAATAAGGCAATGTTTTACAAATAATACACAATATACTGTATTTGTAAAATAATAAGAAGGGTTTACCTCAATATACTGTAATATATTTTAGAAAGGGAGTAGAGAATGCAGGAAAGGACAAGAACATTAGGGAACAAGTGATAGTAGATTCTATTAACAAATTCCTTACATTATTGAGTGTATTAAAGAAGAAAATATCACTTTCAATAAACTATAAAGGGAAATATGAAAACATATGAACGATAAAGGGAAAATCACACAGTAAAAGTTTGATGATAATCGGGGTAAAGAAACGGGTTAACTGTATGTGGATTCCCATAAAAGTAAGCATCTTTCAAAAATTAGTTTTGTATGTATATTTGAGAAAATGTCGAAATTTGTCTCAAAGAACGATTTTGATATTTTATTTAAAAAAAAAAAATTGAGTGTTATTTATCTATTTCAAGTGTAGAAGGAGGGTGTCCAAGAGACTTTGAAGGAATTAAAGTTGATATTTATTTAAAAACTTGGGAGAATCAATTAAGTTAGAGATTTTAATTGGGGGGGACATTATAGTTCATTATAGTGCGTCGATGTTTTAAAAGCAGGTAAATGAAAATAAATACATTATTCTTTCTTGGGGGGTTAGTATAATAGTTTAAATGAGATCCATAGAGATAAATCTGAGAAAACTGGATCGTAGATTTCTAATCATTTTTAAGACAGACAAACTATCCTTTTAAAATACATTAAACTTCCCTCTTGTCACATTATGAACATTAAGCGATAATAAATATGACAGCCATTTTATCACAATCGAAATGACTTAATTCAGCATAATAAGGGAGATTACAACACTATCCAATCATGTAACTGTCACAATCGAAGGTGGTGCAATAAAAGATTCTCTCTATTTTCGTTCCATATTACATCAAGCCATGTCTCAGAGGTTCAAAAACTATTTCTCTATGTAAACATAAAATTTAAAAAAAATAAATATATATCCATTTTGGACATAGAACTGTTGTCTAGAAGTCAGAGGAACATCTATTTTTAATGAGAGTATAGTAAATTATTAGAGTATTTTATTTCTGAATTGAACTGCCGATGATCTTATGATCTGTGGATGCCAATGATGATCTTCTATAATCGGTAAACCAAAAGCTGACACATTTTGGTTCTATGGTTGAATTTCACCAACATAAAAAAAAAATAATAATAATAAAATCAAATTATTATATTAGGGTTACCCATAATTGATTACATAAACCCGTATTTGTGTCTGTAAATTACGTGTGTTTTCTGGCCACATTGCCTGTTTCGCAGGACGAAAAAAAAAACAAGTTTCTGGGGGAAGGAAACCTTGCTGTGAGACCGACTAACTCAGCCACGGAGTGAAAAAAACCCTCTAAAGTTTCTCGCGTCATCGAAAGGATTCGAACCCGGGCCTTTTCCACCCGGGGTGGGGAAGACGGTGACGATACCATTGTGCTACCTGCGCAGACAATTTGCAGAATATCAGCCACAGACGGGTAAAAAAAAATCAAACTAATCGACTGTTTTCCATTTATTTTCAAGTAAATTCCCTCGCTGATAGCTCGATAGATAGCGTTGCTGCTCGCTTGCATTGTATAGGTGAGGTTACGGTTGTAATCCCGCCGTCCGCCGAATTTGAGAAATACACCCTGTAGGAATGGTGAAACCTTAATACTGTGGTCGAGTCAATTGGTTTCAGAAGAGGATTGCGAAGGCTTTTGCATCGAGGAACATTTTAATTTCTTCGGCTTCGGGCGCTAGTATGTTATGGCTGCCTTTCAGGTGACCTGTACATCATGAGTATATTTTTAATTTTTTTATATTTTTTACTGTTTGAATCTGAAATTGTACAGTAACTGCATTGAATATAATAATCTATTTCTGCCATTGGGTAAGATTGTTTTAAATGCCCCTCCAGTTTTACTTTCACGAGAAGCAAAATCTAATATTCAACGATTTACATATAACTTTCTAGAAAATGCTACCTTTGCTTACACATTCTATCATTTTGGATTCCTACAATGACCTTTTGTATTTAATAACAGTGAAGATACGGTAATCAACTCCTTCAAGTTATATGAACCGATTCTTCATAAACTGCAGCCGTTTTTATGAAGAATCGGTTCATATAACTTGAAATAAAACCGCATGTAAAGGCCGTTTTTACCGACGACGTGAAATTTAACTATACTTTTGAAATTTAACTACACGACAAAATTAACAGAACAAAATGTTTCTCTTGAATATTTTATTGTGAACAGTGTCGACGAAAGAGAATATTTGATATAATAGGCATCATAGCATGACTCGCCACTATGGATGCAGTTTCAGGAGACAGGAGCCATTACAAGAAAAGCTGACCAAGGTCGCCCGAGAGTTACGTCAGCCAGAACAGACCGCTGTCTGGCTCTAACAGCAAGACGGAATCCTATGATGCCTTTTCATCGACTGTCTCTTGAGGTTGCTGCGACCACAGGTGAAAACATTCCCAACCGGGCTGTGTTAAGAAAACTCAATTCAAGTAGGCTCTATGCAAGAAAGCCAAATGGTTTGTATCCCATTAACCCCAAACCACTGCAGAGCTGTTCGAATTTGGTGCCATGAACATGTGACTTGGAGTCCTGACAAATAGGGTACAGTTCTGTTCTCTGATGAGTCTCGTTTTAGCCTACAAACAGATTCTAGTCGTTATTTCATCTGCAGATGAAAAGTCATGTGGTACCATTCCTCTACCGTCCGAGAAAGGACACTTACGATGTGTGGCGGAATAATGAGAAACAGCCATACTCCTCTTCACGTTTTTGATAGGGGCACCGTAACTGCGCAGAAGTACTGAGAACAGATCCTGGAACCCTATACGCGACTTTTTAGAGGGTGCTATTGGCCCAGATTTTCTTTTTCATGCACGACAACGTTACTGCATATAAAGCTGAAGTGATGCAGGGATATCTTGAAATTGAAGATACCCAACGACTGTCATGGCCAGCACGATTACAGATTTAAATCCGATCGAACACGTGTGGGATGCTGTTTGGCGTTTCATTGCATGCCGGCAGTCGACTCCTCGGTCACTTGGTGAGCTAAGTTCTGCGCTGGTGGAAGAATGGGATTTGTTGCCAGAGTATCTGACAGACGCCCTTGTAGCATAGTTCACCGCTGTCAGGCCTGTTTAGCCGTTGAAGGGGATTATACACCGTACAGATGTCATGTGACCATATTTTAGAGCATCTTGTATCGACTTCTGAAATGTGACCTTTTTGGCAATTCTTATACAACCCCTAAAATATCCTTTATTCTTTTCAGAAGTTTCTCACTGTCTCTTCATTTTATTGTTATTCTATGGTATGCCACCATATCAAATTTTTCCTGCTTCATCGCGAGCTGCACGATTACATCACGTTTTTTTCGTGTTCTGTTAATTTTGTAGAGCAGCGTAATTCTGAGAATCTGTTTTATCTGGATTTCGCTCTGTTACAGCTATAAGAGGACAAGAATAAAGTTTTATAACTTTAAACCCTTTAAATCCACCTGGTTACCGAAGATACTGTATTCATTTAGTGTTTTTTTTTTTTTTTTTGTTCTGCTCTTTTTATATTGCACTAAGCCAATATCTTAACTTTTATCACTAAATGTAGGTAATTTGTTATTTTATTATTTATTACTAATTAATAATCTTGATATTTTAATTGTATCTTTTTGTTATTTTAAATTTAACATTTTGAGTTTGTTAGTCCCTATATCCGATCAATGGCTGTATCAGGGCTTGCTCCGTTTGTCATGGGTGTGTATTTGACTTCAAATGGAATAAACAGTTATTATTATTTATTTTTTTCCCCCTTCTAATGGCATTTTTCCACTCGGTGACAAGTAATGGTACTAAGTGCGTTGGATGGCTGGTTGTGTCTGGGTACTGTTATTATTATTACTGTTGGTCGAGGAACTCGCTGACTTTCCTAAAGGTGTACAGGATCACAGCTTTCCGGAGTTCTATGTAAGTGTTCCCTGGGAGACCTATTGCTGCTAGGTTCTTATGGACGCACTTTCGCACCATGACGGTGGTTGATACTCTCATCGGGATGGTCATTACTTGTTATAGATGCAACATTTCTTTTCTGATCTTTTCCTTGTAGGATTTGTACATTGCAGGTTTGCTGTAGAACGCTGGTGTTGGACACCGCTATGTCGATCAGATAGGTAACTATTCCTTCTTGTCGATGAGGTTTATATCTGTTCTGAGCCATAATAACGGGCAAGACGATCCCTGTGCTGGATAATTTGTCCGTCATAATGGCGCTATCCCTGCGCAGTTTGTGAGTAGAAATCTCTAGTAAGGCCCGTGGATCGTACTGGGTGATCACTGCATTCAGTGGTCATGTGCTGAATTGTAACTGGAATCAGGTAACATCGTCTACATGTATCATCAGTCACTCTGGGGTCCTTGCGATGTATTTCCTGTAGTTCTTGGTTTAGATTACTTGGTTTTGGATGGCGAGCATGAATCCTTCAGTCTCAGAACAGAGCCGCACGCTCGTGAGCCATGCGTTCGAAGCCATGTTATCTATATATTCTCCATGGAGGTTGTAATGTTTCCTTTGACCGTCTTACTCTCTATGTTTCTTCTTTATTTGCGGGCGTCTCCTTGTTGAGGATGAGCAATGAGTGCCGTTTGTCTGTCTTCCTTATGGCTTATTAGTTGGTGCTGTGTTTTTCTTGAAGTAATCCTTCTGGTTCTTAATCGCTTTCTTCTGGTGTTCAATGAGGTCTCTGAAACCCCTCCCTCATTCTTTCCGTGTTATGGCCCGTCTCTCGATGGCCGACTTCGAGTGGTGTTGGAGGCTCTTGGTCATCGGTGTTGGTTCAATTTATAATGCCGAAGGAGTATGTTAGTACTGGGACTGCATAGGTGTTTATGGCTTTGATCATGTTCCCACCATTCAGATTTGATTTTTAGCAGGCTTCTCTAACTGTAATGGTATTTCTCCTCCATGCAGGCCTTGATCTCCTCGTATTCTAGCTGTTGAGCCTACTTTATCTCCAGGTATTTGTATGTCTCTCTCTCTCTCTCTCTCTCTCTCTCTCTCTCTCTCTCTCTCTCTCTCTCTCTCTCTCTCTCTCTCTACCTCTGTAATGGCTTCAATCTCTTCAGCGGTCTTCTGCTGGCAGTTTCGGCCTTCTGGATTTCCTTGATGCAGTCCTATGAGTCTTGCATTTTTCTAGGCCAAATTGCATCCTGATTCTAGTGCTGAACTCTTTAGTGATGTATGTGGATGACATCAGATGAGCAAGGGTGTACAGCTTCATAGGTGTACTGTTAGGTCAAAGGTGTACTGTTATTCATAACGTTGGACAATTGGTGAGTGCTTGACTGAACCATAGTGGGCTCAGGTCATCTCCCTTAGAAGATTCCTTTTCTGATGGTGATTGGTCTGGTTGTAATGTTCTCTACATCATGGTTGCTTGCCCTCCTGGGTAGCTCAGTTGATAGGATCACTGTCCTCCTCACACCTCATGGAAAAGACTTGATTACGAGTCTCGTCGATGATGTAAGGGACTTTTATGGTCCTTTTTCACAACGTAGCTGAATTAGTCGATCTCAGGCGAGTGTAGTATGGTTCCACTCCCCCCCCCCACGGAAACTGAGTTTTTTCGTCCAGCAAACAGAAAATCGACCACAGAACATGTACAATTGCATGTTCTGTGGTCAGAGGTGAAGGTGATTCTTGCACAACTTCTATTAGAATAAGTAGCGACCTGGAGCGAGGGGTGTTGGTGGTTTCAGGGATGGATGGCTGTCATCCTGAAATAGGTGGGTATATGGGATGTGTTAGGGTAACCAGGAATAGGAATAGGAGCATGTATACCAATGCTAAAAGTATAGTAAATAAATTTGATGAATTTGAAGTGTTGGTCAAGACATCAAAGGCGGATATTGTTGGGATAGCAGAGACGTGGTGTCACACAGATATAAGGAAGGCAGAACTGGAATTTGGGGAGTACAATGTGTACAGAAAGGATAGACAGGACAGGAAGGGAGGAGGTGTTATGCTGTTAATTAAGAAAAACATAAAAACAGAAGAAGTGCACCCAGTTGATATAGATGAACAGTGCACTGTTGAGTCAGTTTGGTGTGACATAAGCACTGCGAAAGCAAAAATAAGAGTAGGAGTGTGTTATAGGCCTAATGACTCGAATGAGTACAATGAACAATTATACAGAGAAATAGAGTGGGCCAGTAAATCAGAATGTCTTATAATGGGTGATTTTAACTTCCGAGATATTGACTGGAACTTGTGGGTTGGTCGCTCACACACTATTAAGACTTTTGTGGATTTATTGGATGATTGTTTTCTGCAGCAGCATGTTCGAGAGGCAACCAGAGAGAGTAATACTCTTGATCTGATTATCAGCAGTGATCACTCGTGTATTACGAATTTGCAGATAAAGGAACCACTAGGTGGCAGTAATCACAGTGTACTGATGTGGGATTTACTTAAAGATATAATTACCATCAGGGGAAAAGGAAAGGGTTTTTGCTTCCTTAAAGGTGAGTACAGTTGTCTCAGAAAGTTTTTAAATTCTGTACAGTGGGATCAACTGACGATGTTACCAACAGTAAATTCTAAGTGGGAAGCATTCAAGGAATTAATCGTGGAAGCTACTAAATGTTATACCTATTAAGAAATATTGTTCAAGGTTTAGGCCTAAATGGTTATCAAATGAACTAATGAGACTCGTAACAGAGAAGTAAAATGCATGAGATGCATATAAATTATCAAGCGACTCAAAAGCCTATGGCAAATATAAGCTAGTCTGTAATCAGGTCACAAAGGAGGTTAGGCAGGCGAAGGCGGATTACGAGAAATCCTTGGCAAAAGATGCTAAGAAAAGCAGCAAGGATTTCTTTACTTATATAAACTCTAAAAGGAAGGGGATGAATCTGATTGGTCCACTTGATATCGATGGATCGACTGTTGATGATTTTGCTCAGATAGCAAACAAACTGAATGAGTATTTCGAATCTACATTCACGCATGAGGAATTATTAAGGTTTGAAAATGGCAGAAGGCTATCAAATTGTAGCAGGATACTTAATGATTTTGTAATAACTGAGAGCAAAGTGGAGGAGAAATTGTTGAAGTTAAACATAAGAAAAGCACCTGGGGTGGATGGGATCTATCCAGTTATATTAAAGGAGGCGGCAAAGCAACTAAGCAAACCCTTAGCCATAATTATGAGAGCATCCTTGGACTCAGGGGAGGTTCCCACGGACTGAAGATGTGCAAATGTATCCCCAATTCACAAACGGGGATCGAAGGATGACACGAGTAATTACAGACCAGTTAGTTTAACTTCTGTTCCGGGTAAAATAATGGAGTCTCTGGTTAAAGATGCATTGCAGGATCATCTAGACAAGACTGCAGCGATAATTCAGACACAGCATGGGTTTGTTAAGGAAAAGTTTTGTCTGACAAATTTGATAGGATATTATGATGTGGTTACAAAGGAACTGGATGCAAAAATAATTTTGATATCATCTATTTGGATTTCAGGAAAGCTTTTGACACTGTTGCGCATGAAAAACTATTGTACAAATTGGAGCAGTATGGTATTAAGGGTAAGTTGCTACAATGGATAAAAGGATGGTTAAGTGGGAGAAGACAGAGGGTGGTAATCAATGGGTGCTGCTCTTCGTGGACTAATGTTATTAGTGGAGTCTCACAGGGTTCGGTGTTGAGTCCACTGTTGTTTTGTATATTTATCAATGATACTGCTGAAGGTATATCAGGCTTAATGTCGAAGTTTGCAGATGATACAAAGGTTGGCAGGGTTGTTAATGACAGTAATGGCAGTGTGCTACTGCAACAGGATCTAGATAATTTGGGCAGATGGGCTAAGAAGTGGCAACTGAAGTTTAACCTTGACAAATGCAAAGTACTGCATATGGGTAGAAATAACCCCAGAGAAACGTACCAACTGTGTGGTACTACACTTAAGGTGGTAGAAAATGAAAAAGACCTGGGAGTAATTGTGCAGGCAGATATGCAGTTTTCTGAGCAATGCAGACAGGCTGCCAAGGCAGGTCATGGGGTTTTGTTAATGATATATAGGAATTTTGCTAGCAGGGAAAAGGAGGTGATTATCCCTCTGTATAAAGCAATGGTCAGGCCACGCCTTTAGTACTGCGTACAGGTCTGGAGGCCTCATTTTAGGAAGGATGTAGGTTTACTTGAGCGTGTACAGAGAAGGTGAGGGGAATGAAGGGACCCTCTTACCAAGAGAGGCTTATGTTCTGCAAATCGCAGTGGCTGGAGACTAGGCACCTGCGCGGTGATCTGATTGAGGTATATAAGGCCTTGAATGGGTTGAGCACGCTGAATTCTGATGGGATCCTTCCACTTGTTCAGATTACGAACCTAAGGGGGCATAAATTCAAATTAAGAAAAGACAGATGTAGAATAGATGTGCGGAAATTTGCCTTTAGCCAGCGGGTGGTTAATTGCTGGAACAAACTTCCATCTGTCGTTGTGGAAGTTGATAGGTTGAATAAATTTAAGGAGGAACTGGACAGGCATTTGAAGGGAATGGTGTGATTTTTTTTTTTTTTTTTTTTTGGCTGATGCTGCATAAGCTCATACATATGCTTTCTTACATCGCATGCCACTACTACTACTACTACTAATTTACAGATAATATGCACGGAGCAATATTATATGGCCTTCGTCGCTGATGCTCGTAAAACCCTACTACTAACCAAAGTGGGTACTGCTTCGTGTCTAAAAGGGTGTTACCAAATTTTTGCATCATTTTGGTATTGTTTTCACTCTCTTATTTCGTTTCACTGAACATACTAATTTAATTGATTTATATATAAATTCATGACATTTATTTCTTTACGTGTTCATAATTTGAGGTTGGTGAGCTCTGGATATATGCTCTCGAAAGCTAATGCCTGACGTCATCGATTTCAAACAGACTTGAGTCTGTAACGCACATCTTCCATCTCTCTCTTCAAATGGAGTGTTTAATAATTACAAAATCTGTGTGGGGATATCGAATAATTTTTGGCACCTATAGAGTGTGCCGGTGTCAAAAAATCGTATTACATGAATCAGTGTTGGGGAATCTCTTTATTTATCGGTTCGTATTACTGTTTTTAAACGTTAATTTTGAAAAATTTTGCGCTAGTGAACTTATAACGACTTTATTCCGTAAAGACAAACGTTTATTCGTTAACTTATAATAAATTTATTTAACAACTTCAGGGGCTCGCATCTGGTGAGTACGGTGAATATGATCATTCTTCACATCTGGTGAATATCATCATTCTTCTTTTTCTTGGTGAATATCATCATTTTTCTTTTTCTTGGTGATTCCCTTCTACTTCTGTCTCTCTCAGGGTAACTCAGATTTTTTTTTTTTACTAGTGCAGCAAAAGCCTCATGGTTCCTTGCACCATATGGTTAATATAATAATAAATAATAATAAACGTAAAACTGTTTTAATCATCACTTAATTTTTGCATTACAAGTGCTTAGCCTAAAATTCTTTTACGTAGTTACCAAAAACATTTGATGGCACCAGGCATTGATCAGTGGGGTGATATTGTTCCCGGTAACACTGCTTTGCTCCTAGGTGGCCAACGATGCGTTTTCGAATGTGAGGTCGCGAAAAGCAAAGAGAAGTAAGATACTGTGTGGTCTAATGCTTTGTAAAGTTTGGGAACGGATGCCGCAGTTTTGTTAAACGTTAATATTAAGTTTTATGTATTTATTTCGGAAATGAATCAGTTTAAGTATACTTCACATTTAGTGAAGTACTTTACAAGACCTTATATATGTGGACAAAGAAGTACATGTGCTTTATTTTGCACTGGGCTTAAGCCTGTTGAAGACTTAAATTTGGAAACCAGTCCATCCGATTACAACTATCAAGAAATTGATAGAAAAAGAGACAAGTCTCGATTACCTGTGAGAGTAAAACAGGCCCTCATAAAAGAAGAAATGCCATCACTAGAATTTAAGTACTGTTTTAAAATCAAACACTTGAGAAAACAGTATGCAATGTTTGGGAAGAAATCGGGTTTAAATCCTGGTATCATGTGGCCTACACGGGAAGAACTTATTGCTATCAAGGAAGATGATAAAATGTTTCAGCCAGAGTTGAATGAAATGGTTGACAATACTAGAAAGAAGAGGCTTGAGGAAGAACAAAGTAGAATAAACCGTGAAAAAGAGGTTGAAAGAAAAATGGAGCAACATGAGAAATGGAAAAGGGAATATTTTGCTAAGATAGAAAAGACAAGAAAAGAAGCAGAAAAAGAAATGCATAAGCGTAAACAAGTTGTGGAGGAATTGAGAGAGTATCTTGGTTATAATATTGATCCTAAAGATCCAAGATTTGAAGAAGCCCTTCAAGCAAAAGAAGAAGCCTACCTTAAAGAAACCAAGGCACTAAGGAAAAAACAGAAACATGCTGAGCTGATAGCTAAATTGACTGGAGTGGCAAAGGATGTAATTATGGATAAGCCAACTGATGAAACGCCTGAAAGCTAAAATAGAATTACTTTAAATTTAAAATTTTTCATTCTTTGTGTACTGCATGCTATGTGATTGGTGTCATTGCTTTCGATTGCAAATTTTGGTAAGTGGTTTTTGATCCATGCAGTCGTGACTATCCTTAGAAGTATCATATTCCTAGCAAAAAAAATAATGTTTTAAAATATGCTAATTTGGAAATTTAATATAGTTAGATTGAGAAAAACAGAAAACAAGCAACAGATTGTATACCCTAACATTTTCTGGGTATAAAACATGTATTTATGGGAAAGACTTTATAAAGGCTTGAGGCACATCAATAGATAAAAGGCAAAGTGCTTCAGTTAAAGCAATAATAGCCTAAACAAGGTTTTCATTATTTTGAATGTTTTCAGAAATAAGCTACTCCTTATTAATGGACGATAGTACACAATACAGACTTATTGTGTACTATCGTCCATTGTTGTTTGCTTTTTAATTCCAAATTAGCTAAATTGGCATATTGAAAATTCAGAAGAATAAATGTTTTGTTATTAGTTCATTTGGGAGTTGTTAAGGAACGTTATATTTTACCGGTTGGTGGTGAAAGAAACAGGAGAATCTTAATTATAGTAAATTGACATTAGTACTGTGATATTAAGTGCTTTATAGTTTTGGTGTTATGAGGCACACTTTTCTAGTTTTGTAAATTTAGGTGATGTCGGTTCTAATGATTTTGAATTAAATTAGTCATTATTATTAAAAAAGGTTATTATCAATCACCAAAATATATATAGGGTGTATATCAGGAGCTGAACACAAAAGTTTATATATTTGCATACCTAATTCTGAATTGTAATGGAGCTATGGCTGTTTGAATATTTGAAAAATGGCTATAATATTTTCAACATTAAAAAATAATAATAATAAGCAGAAACATAAAATGTAACGTGCCATCGTGACAAAGGGTTAGAAATGTGAAATTCCTAGGTGATGCACTTTCTTTGAACACCAGTGTATATGAGAGAGGGAAGATGCGAGGTATACCAAGCACAAGCCCATAAGGAATTGACCTCAGTTATTAGCTTTCAAAGAATAAGTCTAGAACTTGTCAGCCACTGGTATGATGCACATGAAGAAATAAATGTCATAAATTTTAAACTTATTATTCAATTTCACCTTGTTTATTCACGCTAAGTACATATTTGCTTATTCTTTATTTTGTTCTTTTTTACCATTGAAAGCTCCATAGTTATTTTTTAAAATTCAAACAGTCATATCTTTGTAACTGTTCAGATTTGTTCATGAACTTTTTTTTGTTGATTTAAGTCCTGAATCGATCCTGAACGTATAGCCTGCACATTGTTGAAACATCTAGTATAACTTACATTTTAAGAATCCCAGTGTGATAGAATTAGCACCAGATGGCTTAAGGCAGTGGTCTCAAACTGGCAGCCCACAGGCCGCATCCGCCCCCCCCCCAAGCAATTTTACACGGCCTGCAAATACATTCAATTATGTATTTGTTGTAAATACAGTGCTTATATTCACTCTCATTTTGTTAAAAAAAAAAAATTCCGGCCGTCAGCTGCTTTCAGATCGTGCATTCGGCCTGCATGCAATTTGAGTTTGAGACCACTGGCTTAAGGTAATGAAAATACAATTGTGCATCTTTTCTTTAAAAAAAAAATAATAATAAAATAATATTGGAGACATCTATATTAAATATTTAATTAAACATAAAAATAGTAGTGGTATGATTCCTGTAACACAGTGCTTTTCAAACACTGATACATGCTAATAATAATTCGACATCCCATGCAGAATTGTATAATTATTCAACATCCACTCTTTTTTGTTCCTGATGGTGAATGCAACAATATGTAACTTTTTATACACTGGTGTTCAAAGAAAGTGCATCACCCCTTAATTTTTGTAATTGTTGTCTGAATGATGTAAGTATATGGCAGTATTTCTTACAGATTGCATCAAAGATTGACATGCGTAGGTGATGTAATATTTCATCAGCTGTTACTTTCAGCTATATAAGCGCGCTCTGCAAGAGTTGCAGTCATTCCTTGCTTGTGTCCAGATGGCGAGTTACGTGTAGTTGACGCCACGAAGAAAGAGTGCTATTGTTGCTTTACGTGAGGAAGGATGTTCTTCCTGTCATATTGCTTATAGAGTGTCTTGTAATCAGTCGACAGTGAGTAGATTTCTTTCCAAACTCAAGAATACTGGTTCTGCTGATAGGAAAAAAGGAACCGGATGCAAACGAGTCTCTATGGCAAAACGACTGCATTTTGAAATACTTAATGCCTTAAATCCGTAAAGCTTCTTCGTCTGAGCTGAAAAGAGAATGGGAAGAACGTATAGGAGTGGTAGCAAGTGCAGGGATGTTAACAGTCAGAAGACGCCTCTTCAAAAATGGACCTGTAGCCTGTCGTCCTAAGAAGCCCCTCCTCACACAAAAAATGAAAAAGGCTGATTAATTTGGTGTAAGGAGCATGTCAAATGGACCCCCGAGCAGTGGAAGTCAGTTATTTTCTTGGATGAGAAGAAATTCAACCTGCATGGCTCTGATGGGAGACAAATGATTCACCATAGACGTGGTGAAGAATACCATCCAGACTACGGTGAAATTCACTACCAGCCAAATGATATGGGGGTGCATTTTCGTATCACGGGCGTAGTGGGTCACCTGCAGTTTATAAAAGGTTCCGTAAATGCCAATGGATACCTGGCTATATTGGAAGCAAATTGCTGTCGACCGTTAGAGACCATTTCAACCTGCGAAGTAACTGTATCTTTCAGGACGACTCCGCTCCTTGTCATTGGGCAAAAAGTGTAAGTAGGCACTTCTGTAGTTACAATAGAATAGAATAGAATCTTTAATTGCAGCAATGATAGACATACAATTAGTCCATTAGCTTCATTTTTGCAGCATTAGAAGTACAACAGTAATGTGTTTACATTTGTTACAGGTGAAAAAATGGTTGGAAGAACAGTCCATTAGAACTCTTAGTTAGATGGGAAACAGCCCAGACCTGAATCCTATAGAGAACTGTTGGCATTGTGTGGAATCTGCAGTTGCCAGAAAGAAACCAAAGACCCTTTGTGAACTTCAGGAAGCCATAATTCGTGTTTGGAACCACGAACTATCAGTTGATTATCTTCAGAAATTGATCTTGTCAGTGCCTTTACGGTGTGCTGCTGTCATCGGGGCCAGAGGCAGTTCAACTAAATATTAGTTTGCAGCTGGTGAACTTTTAATTTTGTTTTCCATTTAAAATGATAAACTGAGGACTTCTGATAATGTTTCAGCCATAATTGTCATGTTTACCAAAACTGTTGTATAAAGATTGAAAATGCTCATTTTGGAATATTTTGAGAGCATCTGTCAAATATTACAGCTTTGCCTTAACTATTAATAAATATCTTTTGTTTATATTTCTATTTGTGATGCTAGTCATTAATGTAACATACCACTGCGAAAAAGGGTTAGAAATGTGAAATTCCTACATGATGCACTTTCTTCGAACGTCAGTGTATACGAGAGAGGGAAGATGTGAGGTATACCAAGCACAAGCCCATAAGAAATTGACCTCAGTTATTAGCTTTCAAAGGATAAGCCTAGAACTTGTCAGCCACTGGTATGATGCACATAAAGAAATAAATGTCATAAATTTTAAACTTATTATTCAATTTCACCTTAGTCAATTACATTAGTGATTCCAAAAGTGGGTGATACCACCCCCTTGAGGGTGGTGGAATTACCTAGAGGATTCTAAGAGGTAAGGGATGGTAGGGGAATGCTGGAGGTGAGCCACTCTGAGTGCATTGATCTCGTATTTACTATTGACCAGGCTAAGGCCTAGGGCGAAACACCTTCCTCTCTTTGTATTTAAAGTTTTATTGCTCTCAGAGTTAAAGTAATTGTATATAAATATTTTATGCTGGTTTTAGTTTGGTCATCCAACTTCTCTCCAAGCAGAGAAATCAACTCAGATTACTAAATGTGGTGATTTAAGACTACTGCTGAGTGACTTTAAACCCAGTGTTCTCCCCAGGACCTATTGAATGGGCACACAGCTAAAATTTAAGCGATTCTTGCTGTACCATATGGTACTGCTCACTGATCTCGATCAGTATTAATTTGAACATACTAAGCGATAAAGGTCAATGCGATAGGAGCAAATAATGTTAAATTATGCATTTAATTTTCACTCTGAATTGCTTAAGTCACATTTATAAATAACGGAAAATTTTATAATATTGCAAAGTATTACACTTCCCCACCTGGCTGGCAAAATTTCCTGTGGAGAATGCTGAAACCAGACATTGGGAAACTGGTATCACTTCATCAAGCCCATTTAATGCATTAAGAATTTATTGAATGGTGAAGTAGTTACTAAATGTGGTTATGACCAGGTTTTGGCGCATTATAGCCTTCGTCACTAATGCGCCAATAAAACCCACGCAACAAACAAACAAACAAACAAACTAAATGTGGTATCTAAGACTCCTGCTAAGTGACAGTTAGACTTTGAAAAGCTGGTATCACTGGATCAAGTTCATCAATTTTGTTGAATTAAACTAAAAAGTTTTAATTAGATTTTGAATAAATGCACAATTAATTGTTATTGTTTTGAATTTTATTGTGTTATTATCTTAGTGGATCGTTGCAAACTGCTAGTCAATAATGCTTTTTATAGGTTAGGGTAGGGAGCACTACAGATCAGTTTATGGAACCAAGTGGGCAGTGACCGAAAAAGTTTGGGAACCACTGAATTACATCAATATATGTAGTGAAAGAAAATCAGAGTGAAAACAAAAATAGTGTCAAAACTTGACAGCATCCTTTGGAACAGGATGCAACACCCTGAGGTGTCAACATCCACTTTGGAAAGTTTTGCTCTAATAGTTAAGCCCATTACAAATTTATTTGCATGAATTATTGAATATATAAAGTGCTACAAAAGTGTGCCAAAAAATCTGGGATGTATTCTAGTGCCCAAAATAAGAAAAACTATATAAATTTTACATTAAACTTTCAAAGGCATACAAACATAACACCCCTTAATTTTTAAGGTTTGTGTACTGATTTTAGAATAATTTTTTGAAGTGAAATCCTTGCAACTAAATGTAGATAGTGGCTTGTCAATTGCTGAACTTTTCTGCAGTGGTGTGAATTGTTTCAGAGCTGGATTCTATTCATTACTGCAGCTCTATTAAATCTAGAACTTCCATTTCAAGGTAATCACGGTGGTTCATGTTAGGTGGCCATGTTGCAAGTAAGGGACTTCCCAAATTATCCATTTGCGTGAGTTGAGTCCTCACTTGTTGGCACTGCTTTATGGAAACAGATTTAAATCATCAGAATGTACCATATTTTCATTGCTTATAATTGGAATTATATTTTCAGTTACAAGTTTCAAAGTTTAGTTCAAAAATTTTTTTTTTTATCCTCCTCTCCAGCTATGATTCTGTGATTTCCTCCGGTAATTAAACTATCAGTAAAACTGAAATAGAACACTAGGCAGAATGCAAGGACATGCATATGCTATTGAAGCATATCCTAACTCTGGCAGTATTAGGCAGCTTTGGGATGGGAGAAGAGAATATGCAGACTAATAATTTAAATTTGAAATTTTATGAATTTAAAGTGTTAAATACACGGTGTCATTCT